>NC_133133.1:53596654-54209220 GCF_048418815.1 Hemitrygon akajei | reverse complement strand
AGTCTCTGTTTTTATTTCTTCTACCAAAATGCATGACCACGCACTTCTTGATACTGTATTCCATCTGCCACTTCTTTGCCCATTCTCCTAATCTGCCTAAGCCCTTCTGCAGTCTCCCTGTTTCCTCAACATTACCTGTCCCTCCACCTATCTTCATACCATCGACAAACTTGGCCATAGAGCCTTCAATTCCATCATCCAAATCATTGACATGTGACATTAAAAAAAGCAGCCCCAACACAGACTCCTGTAGAACACCACTAATCACCAGAGACAACCAGAAAAAGGCTCTCTTTATTCCCATTCTTTGCTTCCTGCCATTCAGCCAATGCTCTATCCAAGTTAGTATCTTTCCTGTAATACCATGGGCTTTTAACTTGTTAAGTAGGCTCATGTGTGGCACCTTCTAAAAAGGCCTTCTGAAAATCCAAGTACACAACACAACATTCAATGCTTTTCCTTTGTCTATCCTGCTTGTTATTTTTTCAAACAATTCCAACAGATTTGTCAGGCTAGATTTTCCCTCAAGGAAACCATGCTGACTTCGGCCTATTTTATCAAGTGCCTCCAAGTACCCTGAAGCCACATCCTCAACAATGAACTCCCAACATTTTCCCAATTCTGCCTCTCTCTCTTCTTGAAGAGTAGAGTGACATTTGCAATTTTCCAGTCCTCCGGAACCATGGCAGGATCTATTGATTCTTGAAGGATCATTACTAATGCCTCCACATATTCTTCAGCCATTTCTTTCAGAACTGTCGGGTGTAGTCCATCTGGTCCAGGTGATTTATCTATGTTTCGACCTTTCAGTTTCCTAAGCACCTTCTCCCTAGTAATGGCAAACTTATTCAATTCTGGCCCTCGACACTCTTGAACTTCCAGCTTACTGCTGGAGTAGTCCACAGTGAAGATTGATGCAAAATTTTTATTCAGTTCATCTGCCATTTCCTTGTCCCCCATAATTTCATCTCCAGCATAATCTTCCAGCAGTCCAATATCTACTCTTGCCTCTCTTTTGCACTTTATGTATCTGTAGAAACATATGGTATCCTCTATAATATTATTGGCTAGCTTACTTTCATATTCCATTTTTTCCTACTTTTTAAACTTTTTTTGGAACCTTCAGTTGGTTTTTAAAAGCTTCCCAATCCTCTAACTTCCCTCTAATTTTTGCTTTATCATATGCCCTTTCTTTGGCTTACATCTTGGCTATGACTTTCCTTGTCAGCCACAGTTGTGTCATCCCACCTTTAGAATACTACTTCTTTGGGATGTATCTATCCTACTTCTTCCGAATTACTCCCAGAAATTCCAGCTATTGCTGTTCTGCTGTCATCCCTGCTAGTGCCCCTTCCAATTAACTTTGGCCAACTCCTCCCTAATGCCTCTGTAATTCACTTTACTCTTCTGTAATACTGATACATCTATACCAACTATAGGGTAAATTCTGTCATATTATGATCACTTGTTGCTGAGGTTTCCTTTACCTTAAGCTCTCTAATCAATTCAGGTTAAATGCACAACACCCAATCCAGAACAGCTGATTCCCGGTGGGTTCAACCATAGGCTGCTCTAAAAAGCCACCTTGTATCTCCCTCTTGATATCCAGCACCAACCTGATTTTCCCAATGTATCTGCATACTGGAAACCCCCCCATGACCATCATAACATTGCCTTTTTGACATGCCTTTTCAATCTCCAGTTGTAAGTTTTAGCCCACATCCTGGCCACTGTTCTGAGGCCAGTATATAACTCCCATCAGGGTCTTTTTACCCTTGCAGTTTCTTCTCTACCCACAAGGATTCTACAACTTTGTCACCTCTTTCTGAGGATTTGATTTCATTTTTTTTTAAACCAACAGAGCCACCCAACCCCTGCCTACCTGCCTGTTAAGATCCCAACTATGTTCTTTCAGCTACGACTCAGTGATACCCACAACATCATACCTGTCTATCTCTAACTGTGCCAGAAGTTCATCTACCTTTTGCCCTCTTTTTACATTACAACTCATCCCACTGAATGCAATGATACCTTATCAGCAGCCTTTCCTTGCTAGCAGTCTCACTACACACTGCCTCTGTTTGTAAACCAACTGCCCCATCACTGCAGTTCCCATCACCCTGTCAAATAAGTTTAAACCCCCTCCCAAACAGCTCTTGCAAAACTGCCACAAAAATACTGGACTCTCGGGTTCAGGTGTAACCCATCGCTTTTGTACAGATTGCACCTTCCCCAGCAGAGATCCCAATGATCTAGAACTATGAGCCTGCACCAGGTCCCCAGCCATGCATTTTTCTGTCAAGTTCCCCTATTCTTACCCTCACTCACATGTGGTACAAACAGCAATCCAGAGATTACTACCCTAGCAGTCCTGCTTTTTAGCTTTCTACCTAGCTCCCTAAAATCTCTCTTCAGGACCTCCTCACCTTTCCTGCCTATGTCATTGATGCCAATATGTGCCAAAATTTATGGCTGCTCACCCTTCCCATTTAAGAGTGCCGTGGACCTGAACCGAAACATCCCTGACTCTGGCATCTGGGAGGCAACATACTAACCTGGTGTCTCTATCACTTCCACAGAATCTTGTCTCTATTCTCCTAACTATGGAATCTCCTATCATTACAACAGCCGTCCTCAACTCTCTTCTATTCTGCGCCATGGTGCCAGACTTAATGCCTGAGACATGGTCACTGCAGCTCCCCCCTCAACAGTATCCAAAATAGTATATTTATTATTGAGGGGAATGGCCTCTGTACTGGCTGCCCATTTTCCCTCCTCCTCCTGACAGTTACCTGCTTCCTGCAATCTAGTCTTAACTACCTCCCTGTAGCTCCTATCTGTCACTTCTTCAGTCTCCCGTATGAGCCGTATGTCGTCGAGCTGCAGCTCCAGTTCCTTAAAATATTCTCTAAGGAGCCACAGCTCGGTGAACCTACTGCAGATGTGGCTATGTGGGAGACTATAGGTTTCCCAGAATTCCCACATATCACACAAAGAATATAACACTGGCATTTTTACTGCTCTAACTATGCCCTAACAGATGAAGGGAGGGAGTTAATGTTCAAGACGGTGCCTATCAAGCAAGCTTCACAATTCAAGATGTTGCTGAGATTTTTGAGTGTTGGAGCATCTGGTGACCCTGATATCTCTGTCTCGGAAGCTGACATCAGAACACCTTTAAAGAGGATGAACCCTCAGAAGGCGTCAGGCGCTGATGGTGTACCTGGTAAGGCCCTGAAAACCTTAAGACCATAAGACATAGGAGCAGGCATAGGCCATTCAGACGATTGAGTCTGCTTCATCATTTCATCATGGCTGATCCCACTCCATCCCATATCTTTTGATGCCCTGACCAACCAGGAAGTGATCAACTTCTGCCTTAAATACACCCATGGACATGACCTCCACTGCAGTCTATGGCAAAATATTCCACAGAGAGAATTCACTACTCTCTGGTTAGAAAAACTACTCCTTACTTCTATTCTAAAAGGTCACCCCTCAATTTTGAGGCTGTACACTCTAGTTTTGGATACCCCCACCAGTGGAAACAACTTCTCCACATCCACCTTATCTAGTTCTTTCAACATTCTATAGATTTCAATAAGATCCCCACGCACTTTTCTAAACTCCAGTGAGTACAGGCCCAAAGCTGCCAAATGCTCCCCATATGTTAACCCTTTCATTCCCAGAATCATTCTCATGAACCTCCTGTGGACTCTCTCCAATGGCAATACATTCCTTCTGAGATGAGGGACCCAAAACTGTTGACAATACTCCAAGTGCAGCCTGACTAATGTCTTATAAAGCTTCAGTATTATCTCCTTGCTTTTTATATTCTGTCTCCTTGAAATAAATGCCAAAATTGCATTTGCCTTCTCTGCAACAGACTCAATCTATGAATTAACCCTCTGGCAGTCTTGCACGAGGACTCCTAAGTCCCTCTGCATCTCTGATGATTGAATTTTCTCCCCATGTAGCTAATAGTCTGCACTGTTGTTTCTTTTACCAAAATGCATTATCATACATTTCCTAACACTGTATTTCACCTGCCACTTTTTTGCCCATTCTTCCAATTTATCAAAGACCTGGGCCAATCGCATTGCTTCCTCAGCACTACCTACTCCGCCACCTGTCTTCGTATCATCCGCAAACTTAGCTACAACACCATCAGTTCCATTATCCAAATCATTGACAAACAATGTGAAAAGTAGCAGTCCCAATAATGACCCCTGAGCAACCCCACTAGTTAACCGGCAACCAATCAGAAAATGCCCTCTTTATTCTGGTGGGATTGTTCAATCTTTCACTTCTGTATTTGGAGGTTCTCACCTGCTTTAAAAGGGTGACAATCATACCAGTGCCCAAGAAGAGCATGGTCTATCACCCAGTGGCACTCACGTCTACTGTACTGAAGTGCTTCAAGATGTTGAGTGGTATCGCAACAACATTCAAGAACAATGTTCTTGCATTGAACATCACTAAGACAGAAGGGGATGTTGAGGGAACACACAGCAATCCTCACCAAGGATCAGCAGAGAAAAAGGTGTTCCTGTGTGTCAACATCTCTGAAGATCTATCCTGGCACCAACAGAGGTAGCATGACAGTGGCTATATTTCATTAGGAGTTGAGGAGTATTGGTATGTCTGCAAAGACACTCACAAATTTCCACAGAAGTACTGCGGAGAGTATTCTAACTGGTTGCATTACTGTCTGGTATGGAGGGCCCACTGCACAGCATTAGAAAAAGCTTCAGAAGGATGTAAACTCAGCCAGCTCCATCATGGGCACTAGCCTTCCCAGCATTGAGGACTCCTTCAAAAGGTGGCATCCATCATTAAGAAACCCTATACTGTATGACTCAATTAAATACAGTGGAAAACGTTAACTAAATAAGCAGCAAAAAATAACAAAAGTACTGAACAAGTACCAACTACATGTCAGGATATTAATTTGTAACAACAATACCATGAGCAAATGGCAGAAACTGTCAACCAAATGAAAATCACAAACAAGTTCACTGATTAAAGAAGCTGCTGTTGTAATAATGCCAATTCATTACAACTGTATTTTGCAAATTCCAATTTTCCCTTGTACATTTAATGGTTTTCCAATAAAGTAACACTGAGTATTAAATGGCCCTTTGCACAAGATCAAAAATGTGTTTATTTCATGGGTTTTATTTTTTAAGTTTCCATTAAGACATCATCAAGCTGGCTTTTCATTTTTTTTTTTGTTTCTGACAGAGGTGAGAACAGCACTGAACAATAATACAAAACAATAAAAATCAAAATTAGCAGTCCTAGAATTTCCAGTATTTCCAAATGTCTATTATTTACTGATTATTTTGCCTCGTGACTTTAGCAGTTAACTTAGCATCTTGTAATAAATACAAGAGATCCTGCAGAAGCTGGAAGTCCAGAGCAACAGTCACAAAATGTGGTCAGGGAGCCACTATGAAGAGTATAAACAGTCAACATTTTGGGTTAAGACTGTTCATCAGGACTGGAAAGGAAAGGAAAGGGGAAAGAGCCAGAATAAGTGGGGTTGGTGGGAAGAGGAAGGGGTATAAGCTGGCAAGTGATAGGTAAAACGAGG
This sequence comes from Hemitrygon akajei, assembly GCF_048418815.1. Classification (NCBI taxonomy): domain Eukaryota; kingdom Metazoa; phylum Chordata; class Chondrichthyes; order Myliobatiformes; family Dasyatidae; genus Hemitrygon; species Hemitrygon akajei. Next base: position 54,203,624 of record NC_133133.1, on the reverse strand, counting down.
AAAGGAGGAAGGTGGGGAAGAAGGGGATGAAATAAGGAGCTGGAAGGTGATAGAAGAGGTAAAGAGCTGAAGAAGAGGAATCTGATAGGAAAGGCGAGTTGACCATGGAGGAGAAAAGAGGAGGGGCACTAGAAGGAGGTCATGGGCAGGTGTGGAGAAGAAAAGGGAAAGAGAAGAACCAGAAGAGATGGGGAAAAGAGAGAAGGGAGACGGCGGAGAAATTACTGGAAGTTAGAAAAATTGTTATTCTATGAAGAGAGAATACAATTAGGAAGACGGCACAGCAGCAGCTATAATTCATTAGGATTCTGAGGAGATTTGGTATGCCACCAAAGACTCTCGCAAATTTCTACAGATGTAGCGTGGAATGCATTTTAACTGGTTGCATCATATGGACAGGGCACTGCACAGGATCGGAAACACTGCAGAGGGTTACTGTTATGTTTGTGGTACTGGGAAACTGGGTGGCTGTGAATAACACCTATGAGAAACAGATTACATTCGGTATGTAACACAAAGGGAAGCTTGACAGCAACCATAAGATTCAAAATATACATGAATACATAATATATCCCTCCCCTATTACAGTATTTTAAAGGTTTCTTCTCCTTCTCATACATAGAACAGCTGCTGATCTTCTTCATCAAGCACCTCCACTCCATCCCCCAAAGGAGAACTTCCTGGTGGCCAAACATTTTAATTCCCATTCTCATTCCGACATGTCGGTCCATAACCTCCTCTTGTGCCAAGATGAGGCCACCCTCGGGATGGATGGCCAACACCATACATTTTATCTGGGTAGCCTCTAACCTGTTGGCATGATTATTGATTTCTGCTTCTAATAAAAAAAAACCATCCCCCTATCCTCTTCTTCTATTACCCACTCTGGCCTCTTACCTCTTCTCACCCGCCCGTCACCTCCCCTGGGTCCCTTTCTCCTATGGTCCACTCTCCTTTCATATCAGATTCCTTCTTTTTCAGCTTTCACCTTCTAGCTATCCTCTTCACACTCCTCCAGCCTTTTTATTCTGGTATCTTCTCCCTTTCTTTTCAGTCCTGAAAAAGGGTCTTGGCCCGAAACATTAACTATTTTTTCATTTCCATAGATGCTGCCTGACCTGCTGAGTTCCTCCAGCATTTTGTGTGTGTTGTTTTGAATTTCGAGCATCTGCAGAGTTTCTCTTGTTTGTGATTAGCTGCTTAACTATTAATATTCAATGGCATGATCACCAAATTCAACTAACAACAAAAAATATTTTCCCAACTAGGGAAAGGGTTGACTGCCTCTGTTCCCAGACATAACCCTGGGGTTTATTCTGCCCTGTGTGTTCAGTGTTGTTCACTGAGCTGGAGATTCAAACTGTCTGGAGCCAGCTCCATTACGGGCATTAGCCTCCCCATCATCGAGGACATCTTCAAAAGGTGATGCCTCAATAAAACAGGATCCATCATTACAGACTCCTCTATCACCCAAGACATGTTCTCTTATTACTACCATTAGAGAAGTGGTACAGGAGCCTGAAGACACACACTCAAAATCTTATGAACAGCTGCTGACCCTCCTCCACCAGATTTCTGAACAGGCAATGAACCAACCCATGAACACTAACTCAATATTTTTTCCTCTCTTTTAACACTACATATTTAATATATATGTATTTGTAAAATTATATATTATATATGTTTTATCATAAATTATAGTATTTTCTATTCCACTGTATTGCTGCTGCAAAACAACAAATTTCACATCATACGTCAGTGATACTAAACATGACTAATTCTGTGGTGCTGTAGGGACAGGTGTAGTATTTATCATATTTGCAAGGGTAAATGCCAGGAGGGAGATCAGTGGGAAGGGACGAGTGAAAAAGGGAGTCACACAGACAGTGATCCCTGCAGAAGGCAGAGATTGGAGCAGTAGGTGGGGATGAAAAGGGAAAGATGTGTTTAATGGTATAATTCTGTTGAATAAGAAGAAAGTTATGGAGAACTAGGTGTGGAATGCAGAGACTCATGGGATGATAGAAAAGGCCAAGGGGAACACTATCGCTGTTATGGCAATGAGATGAGGGCAGGTGTCCGGAGGAGATGTGGATGAGGGCAGCATCGATGGTAGAGGAAGGTTTTTTTTTTGAACAAAGAGGACATCTCAGATGTTTTGGGATGGAAAGCTTCATCATAAGAACAGGTGCAATGGGGACAGAGGAACTGAGAAAAGGGAATAGCATTTTTACAACTGACAGGTGTCAAGATAGATGTGAGAGTCAGTAGGTTAATAAAAAAATATCAGCAGACAGGCTGTGTCCAGAAATGGAGGCAAGGATTGAGAAAGGGGAGAGAGGTGTCCAAGATAGATCAGGTAAATTTGAGGGTGAGTTGGAAGCTGGAGGAAAATTTTATGAAATGAATGAGCTCAGTATGAGTACAGGAAGCAGCACCAATACAATCATCAATGTCGTGCAGAAAGTGCACAAGCATCATGTGTACTTCTGTGACTGAATGTCAAACCTCACAGTCATGACCTCACCAATATCTCCAACATCCAGTTCTAAATATCGCTGATTGTATCTCTGCTATCAAGCCTTAGTCTATCCATGATTTTTAGCCTCAAGATAAGTTCCCTGAACTCCTAATTGCCTATTGTTTTCACTCACCAAATTAACTGAGCTTATTAAAGCTCCACAACTTCTAATCTACACTGGCCAATCTTGTTACCCATTACTCTCAGGCTCATTAACCTTCACTTGGGTGCCAGGTCTATCCAAATTCACAATCTTAATTTCAAATCTGTTCATCAGCTAATTCTCAACCAATGTGTAACCTCATCCTCCTGTACAAGTCTATACTCTTCTCTATTTCTAGCCTTGAAGGTCTTACGATCATCTTTAATCATAACTAAGTCTTGGCCTCAAAAAGAAATTTCCTCCAAAAACTGTCTAGGGAGAGATGCTCAAATAAAACCACTGATCTTTTGACTACCAATTTTAATTATCTTTGCGACACATCACACTTAGTGCAATGACACTACCCCAATGCACATTGGAACATTTCATCATATTAACATTGTTATATAAATGCAGATTTACATTAGAATTGAGATAGCTATAGTATTTGAAGAAAAAATCTTATTGACAATCAGGGAGGTCAAATAACCAGTTTGAAAGCTCCTGGAATATGGCAGGATATAACAGCATGGTGTTCTAGAATGTTCAAGAATAATATTATATTAGTGTTCAAAATCATCTTTTCATTTTTGACAAATCCATAGACAGATTCTGTAGATGCTAGAAATCTTAAGGCAACACAAATAAAATACTGCAGGAAGTCAGCAGGTCAGGCAGCATTTATGGAGTGGAATAAACAATTAATGTTTCAGGCTGAGTCCCTTCATTAGGACTGGAGAAGAAAGGGGCAGAAAAAAGGTGGAGGGAGCAGAAGGAATACAAGCTGGCAGGTGATACTTGAGACCCAACACAGATCGGGGAATGTTTTCATCGAGCACCTTTGCACCATTCACATCAAAAGACAGGATCTCCTGGTGGCCACCCATTTCAATTTGACTTCCCATTCCCATCTGTCTGTCCATACCCTCCTCTACTCCTACAATGAGGCTACACTTAGGTTGGAGAAGCAACACCTCATATTCCATCTGGGTAGCCTCGAACTTGATGGCATAACCTTTCAGTAACTTAACCCCTCTCTCTTTCCATTCCCTATTCTGGTTCCATTATCACCCCTCCTCACCTGCTGTCACCTTCCTCTGATGCCCCACCTCCTTCCCTTTCTTCCATAATCCAATGTTCCTTCCTATCAGATTCCTTCTTCCTCAACCCTTTATTTCTTCCTGCTATCACCCTATCAGTTCCCAGCTTCTTACTTCAATGCCCTTCCCCCACCCATTCCTGTTCCCCCTTCACCTGGTTTCATTTATCACTTGCAAGTCCTGATGAAGGGTCTTAGCCCAAAATACTGACTATATATTCCCCTTCACAGATACTGCCTGACCTGGTGAGGTCCATTTTTGCTCCTACTGTAAAGTCATTGAAACAGCCTCACAAATATTAAGACTTTTTAAGCATAAACTTTCCTAATCTTACCTTAAATCTATTTGCTCCATTTATTTGAAGACAAAGTAATCTGCTCAGTTTTACTGCATTCCTTCGTAAGGAATATATGTCAGTAGGGTGCATCATTTAGTACAGCTCCAGGGACTCAGAGTTAATCATTGGGTGCTGTCTTTGTTAAGACTGCACATGCTCTCTGTGCCTACATGAATATCTTTCAGGTGATCATTTCCTCACATCCCAAAGACATGCTGGTTGGTAAGTTAGCTGCATTCACTTAAGTCAAAGGTAAAAACAATCAAAGGACAGAAGATAAGCACGCACAGGAAATCAAGCTGGCGAAGGGCAAAGAAATAATGAAAAGGGAAAAGGATTTCTATGACGCCCCCCCACCCAGATGTTTGCATGAACCTAATAGATTCTACAGGTGCTCAAATTCCAGAGCAACAAACACAAAACACTGGAGGAACTCAGTAGGTCAAGCAGCATCCATGGAGTTAATGTTTCGAGCCGAGACCTGATAAAGGTCCAGTATTTGTACTTGTTGCATGAACCTGATGCGCTAATAACCTCCTTGTGTGCACAAATAAAGTCAACATAATACAAATAGAAAATGCTGAATAAATATATTGGAAGCCTAATATTTGTGCACAAACACTGAATGAGTTATGTATCTTGATTGTATTAACAAATTCAGAAGCTCATGAAAAAGGTGTTCAACTGCTTTTATTTATTTCTCTAATTGATTATGTTCTAATAAAAATGCTATATCACTTCTGTTCTTCCAATCACATTCCACATACCCTAAAATTTTGAGAAGATTGATCACCTATTAGGTAAAATATCAATTCAATGCCTTAGCTGTATTATACATATGTTCAAGTTGAGAAAGACAATTTCTTGCATGACTTTTTTCACTGAAGTGACTTGGTTGATATCATGATCATTTAAACTTTTAATTTGCTTATGTAAGAGTAATTGTTAACATTTTAAACATGGTGATTATAGATATTAAGCCCTGACAACTTAACTATAACAATCTGAAAAGTTGAGCTGTTGGCTCATCCTTTGAAGTGGAAGGAAATCTTCATAACTCAAGGCCAGAGAATTACCCAAAACAGGAGATACAATGCAAAAGGGTAAAGTGACAAAAGAGGTTTTTGATTAGACTGTTTTGCATTTGGTGATAATTAAAAGAAATCTGTTCTGCATACATAAATGCATGGAACAAATCAAGTATCATTTTTATATGGGTGATCCGTGATGTACAAGCAAGCAGAAAAATATCATCCAGGTATATTTTTGCATAATTTGGTCCAATTGTCGAAAACATTACAGTGCTACCTCTGAATAATAAAACAATAAAAAGCATTACCACAGCTTCATTACCAATTAGTATTCCCCCAAGCAGCTGAAGTCAAAATGACCATGTCAAGGTATAATTAACACCTTACTGACCTTTCATAGAAACATCGCATTAGGGAATTAAGAGCATATAGTTACAATTCAATTCACATTTTAAAATAAAATATCAGTTCATTTATTTTTATATCAATTTGCTCCCAATTTAGCATGCAGAATTAGTTACACAGCATATGTTCAACAAGATTTTCGATCTGGATAAGGAAAAACCTGGAGCTACTATGGCCACACCCTACAGAGAATTCCATTTAGTAGTTCCTTTTAGTAATTCTGTCATATTAGAATTTATGAAAGGAAAAGTTCCATTAAATAAGCTTTGTAAACTTAACTTGAACCAAATTAGGTCAATAAATCAGACAGCCAAGTGCGTGGTTCAGAGATGGGCCTGGACAAAATGATTTCAATTCAAGGGCTCTTGTAACAATACAAAGGAAAGAAGCAACTATCCTATTGGATGGTTTCATTTGATTTGGACTGGGATCAGCATTTTAACTAATCTATTATATATGCTGATAAAGGTTTAAACTAAATAGTGGAGGAGAGGGTTCTGGTGAGGAAAACTTAAAGTTAAAGACAAAAAGACAAGGCTACAAGTAATGATAACCCGATTTGATCAGAAGTAGATAAAGCATTCAACAAGAAAAATATACTTCCAATTGTCAGAGCACTGAAAAATGGTTAAAAGTATCTCTAATGCACCTTATGCAATTACACAGAATTCATAACAAGACCAAAGTGAATTAATGGAAGTTAGAAATATGGGTACAATCTAATAGCCATTACACACAACCTGCTTGCAAAGTGACTAAGGTGAGGAATCAGACATAGACAAAGTGATAAGGAAGGAGGATCCCTTATAATGATGGATCATGACAAAACGTAATAAAGAAAAAACATCATAGTTCAGAAAATCAAGATTATTTATCTAACCAACAAGAATTGTTTACAGACACATTAACATAATGTAGGTATCAACAACACACACAAAATGCTGGAGAAACTCAGCAGGCCAGGCAGTACTAGGAAAATAGTATACTTGACATTTCGGGCCAAAACTCTTTGGCAGGACTGGAGAAAAAAAGCTGAGAAAGAGGCACAAGGCGATAAGTGTAACCTGGAGGGGGAGGGGATGAAGTAAAGAGCTGGGAAATAAATTGGTGAAAGAGACAGAAGGCCACGGAAGAAAGAAAAAAGGGGAAGAGCACCAGTGGGAAGTGGTAGGCGGGCAAAGAGATAAGGTGAGAGAGGGAAAAGGGGATGAGAAATGGTGAAGGGGAGGGGGTGGTGAGCATTACCTTAAGTTCGAGAAATCGATGTTAGTGCCATCAGGTTGGAGGTTAACCAAACAGAATATAAGGTGTTGCTCCTCCAACCTAAGCATGGCCTCCTCACGACAGTAGAGACCACGAATAGACATATCAGAATGGGAATGGGCAGTGGAATTAAACTGGGTGAGGGGTCCTGCTTTTTTAGGCAGACAGAGCGTAGGTGCTCGGTGAAGCGATCTCGCAATTTGCGTCGGGTCTCACCAATATAAAGGAGGCCACACCGGGAGGATCTAACACAGTATATGATCCCAACCGTGGGTGTGGGTGTGTCCGTGAGTGTGTGTCCCCATGTTTGGAAGTGAAAATGAAACTTCAAGCACTACTTCACCAAGTTAGGAACTACAAAGGATTTGAAGGTATCAACAATTATCTTGAATGTTATGATAAAAATCAATATTTGTAAGATGCAATATTGAAAGCGCTGTATGAAGGAAGTCCATTAGCTGCGCTGATTTTGTTAATTTACAGTCAATCAAAAGAACACAGCAATGTACGCAGGATGAATTCCTCATTGATAACTACTGGGAACTAATACACAGTTTTATAGTACTGTAGTAGTATTGGTCTAATTTGTTCTAAATTTCATTTAAATACATAAACTGTTCCTTAATTCCTTTTGTTATACTTTTTTAACGATTTCCATGAAACTTCACCTATTTGAGACAGCCGCTTAATTGGGCCAAAATATACTGGTCCGGATTATGTACTGATCCCAATTAACCAGAATCCACTGTATATGTTTTGAATATCCAAACAGGTATTGATATGCACAGATGAATACGATCAATGTTGAGCTACAGCATTGTAAATAAACAAACACACTGGAAGCTTCTTTGAGTGTGTGTAAGATCAGATATAAAGAGTTGAATTTCCTGTCCACCTTTCCTACAGTCAAACATTGAAGTAGTAGTACGATGATGCAACTGAATTAAGGACTTTTTTTTTTTAAAAACATTTTTTTATTAGTTTTTCAAAACATTTTACAAATTAAAAACCCCAAATCCCAACGAGGAGCATTAATACAGTGCAAAATTAAGCGTACAATAACAATATGCTACAAAGGAAGAGAATTTAACAAAAAAGCACCTAAATTAAAGACAAGTAAGCTTAGTGTCCTCCCCAAGCCCCAAAACACAAGATAAAAAAACAACTCCAGACCGACCACAACACAGTATAAAGAGTATAGGTCAGGACAGTCAAACTTCCAGACTGTGAATACACTTAGCAGCAGAGGATAATAATGCCTACTACCAGAAAAAAAAAGGAGCTGAAAGCAAGGGACCGAAAAGAAGAAAAAAACCTAGTCAGGAGGAAGGTTATGAAAGTACTCGATAAAAGGTCCCCAGACCTTATGGAATTTTAGATCCGAATTAAGAACCGAATAATGAATTTTTTCGAGGTCCAAGCAGGCCATAATGTTGTTAAGCCATTGCGCATGAGTGGGCGGGGCAACATCCCTCCATCTAAGGAGGATCAAGCGTCTAGCCAGGAGAGAGGCAAAGGATAGTATTCGGCATTTGGTCAGACCCAGACATAAATCTGTCTCGCCCCAAAAACCGAACAGAGCAATTAAGGGGTTTGGTTCTAGGTGCTGATTCAGAATACCCGATAATGTAGTGAAGACATCTTTCTAGAATTTCTCCAAGCTAGGACAGAGCCAGTACATATGGATGAGAGAGGCCACGCCCCTCTTGCATTTATCACAGAGCGGGCTAATGCCAGGGTAGAATCGAGATAGTTTAGATTTAGACATATGGGCTCTGTGAACAATCTTAAACTGTAAAAGGCAATGGCGAGCACAAAGAGAGGTTGAGTTAACCGATTTGAGAACTGAGTCCCAGCTCTCCTCGGATAAGGAGATATTTAAATCCTGCTCCCAGGCCATTTTAATTTTATCCACAGGGGCCCGTCGTAAGGCTGCTAGTTTATCTCGGATAATTGATATTAAACCTTTACCTAGTGGATTAATGGAAAGAAATAGGTCCATAGCATTTTTCGCAGGCATTTCAGGAAAGTTAGGAATTAAAGGAGCAATAAAGTGTCGGATTTGGAGATATCTTAAAAAGTGAGCGTTAGGCAGGTTGAACTTAACAGAGAGCTGCTGAAAAGAAGCGAAGCGATTATCAATGAAAAGATCTTCAAAATGTCTAATGCCCTTCCTATACCAAACATGGAATGCTGAATCGTACGTAGTAGGTAAAAAAAGGTGATTGTGTGCGACAGGGCTAGAAACGGAAAACCCCTGGAAACCATAGCATTTCCTAAACTGAGCCCATATATGCAAAGTGTGTCTAACAAGAGGATTAGCTATTGATCTGGGCAGACTGCTAGGGAGTGCAGAGCCAAGAAGTGCAGATATAGATAATTCTTTAGTGGAGCTCAACTCCATTGCCACCCAGTTAGGGCACTCGGGTTGGCCGTGGAAGAAAGACCAGAAGGTAGTACAACGTATATTAGCTGCCCAATAATATAAGCGAAAGTTAGGTAAAGCCATGCCACCCTCTTTTTTAGATTTTTGGAGGTGGATTTTATTAATTCTAGAGCGCTTATTCTGCCACAGATATGACAAAATAATAGAGTCTAAGGAATCAAAAAAAGATTTAGGAATAAAAATTGGGATAGATTGAAATAAGTATAAAAATTTGGGGAGAACATACATTTTAACAACATTAATACGAACTACCAAAGACATAGATAGAGGTGACCATTGTACCAGACTCTGTTTTATAGCATATGAAATGTTGACAAAGTTTTCACAAAAGAGATCTTTAAACTTCCTTGTGACTGTAATTCCAAGATAAGTAAATTGATTATGGACTACTTTAAAAGGGAGATCACGAAATATTAGTTCTTGTGCTTCTTTATTTATTGGGAAAAGTTCACTCTTATGTAAATTAAGTTTATAGCCAGAGATCTGGCTAAACTGGTCAAGAAGTGAAAACATTAGAGCTAAGGATGTAGACGGATTTGAGAGAAAGAGTAATAAGTCATCAGCATAGAGAGAAACTTTATGCTCAGCACCCCCTCTCCAAATCCCGGTCAATTCAGGACAGTTTCGAAATGCTATCGCCAGAGGTTCTATAGCCAAATCAAAGAGAAAGGGACTTAAGGGGCATCCCTGACGGGTGCCACGTTTGAGATTAAATACTTGGGATTTCTGAAAATTAGTTAAAACAGAAGCAGTAGGATACAGGTACAGCAATTGGATCCAAGAGATGAAACTTTGGCCGAGGTCAAATTTTTCTAAGACTGCAAAAAGGTAGTTCCACTCTATACGATCAAATGCTTTCTCCGCATCGAGGGAAATAACACATTCAGGAGTCCCAGTTGGAGCTGAGTATAAAATATTAAATAGACGCCGAATGTTAAAAAAAGGGAGACGGTTTTTAATAAAGCCTGTTTGGTCATCAGAGATAATGGAGGGAATAACAGTTTCTAATCTATGAGCCAACACTTTAGCTAAGATCTTTGCATCAACATTGAGCAGAGAGATCAGCCTGTACGAGGAACACTCTGTTGGGTCTTTGCCCTTTTTTAAAAGAAGAATAATAGATGCCTCATTGAAAGAGGGTGGCAATTTGCCATAATTAAACGAGTCAGATAATACTGAAAGTAACTGAGGAGAAAGAAGTGAGGAAAATGATTTATAAAATTCTACAGGGAACCCATCAGATCCAGATTTCCCTGAGGACAGTGCAGAAATTGCAAAAGATATTTCTTCTGATGATATAGGCACATTGAGTTTGGCTTTGAAATCAGATGAGAGTGAGGGGATATTCAGATTCTGTAAAAATTGATCAACAGAGATATTGTCATTCAGAGATATAAAGCCGAGAATAAAAAATTTTAAATGCGTCATTAATTTCTAAATGATACGATGTAAAGTCTCCGTTCTCCTTCCGGATCTTTGTAATATGTTGTTTGGCTTTGGAGCGCCTCAGCTGATTGGCTAGGAATTTACCAGACTTATCCCCATGAATGTAAAAGCGACTCTTGCTTTCGAGAAGTTGGCGTTCAACAGGTTGAGTGGACAGAAGGTTAAATTTAGTTTAGAGTTCAACGCGCTTCTTGTATAATTCAGGGTTCTTAGTTTGGGCATATATTTGATCCAAATCTTTAATCTGGTTAATGAGGTCTGATCGATTTGCACAGGATCTTCTGTTGAGATTTGCTGTGTAAGAGATTATTTGACCCCTCAGATATGCTGAATTGAGGACATTTTAAACACTACAAATAGCAGTTGATGGAAAGAGGAGCAGGATAATCAGAAAGCTGAAGGTTTGTCTTGATCACCTCATCCGAAAGAAATGGTGCAGTTAGAAATCTCAGCACATTGGAGAAAAACGGAGCACTAAGGTGCAAGGTAGTGGACCAAGAGCTGAGAAGTGGTATCAACCCACATAACTTTATAAACATGATGAAATATCTCCTGAAAAATTCATGAATTTAGCAGGTAGGTGGGGGAAATATGAAAAATTACATTGTATAGTTTTATAAAACAAGATAATCAGACACTCAACAGAATAATTGGTAAATTACTGTCACATGTACAGAATCACAGTAAAAAAACTGTTTTGTCTTCATTCCATGCAGATCATTTCAAAACAGAAGTACATCAAGGTAGGATAAAATGAACAGAAATAACAAAATGCAGAACATTGGGTTACAGCTACATGGTACACAATAAGACGCAAGAGCTATGACATGGTAGACTGAGAGTCAAGAATTCATCTTTATTGTACAAGAATTCTGTTCAATAGTCTGGTAACAACAGAGTAAAAGCTGCCCTTAAGCCTGGTGGTGAGAATTTTCAAGCGTTTGTATCTTTTTCCCAATGGAAGGGAGGAGAAGATAGAATGTCCAAGATGGGAGGGGTCTTTGATTATTTTGGCTGTATTCATGAAGCAGTGGAAAGTGTAGGCAGAGTAATAGTCATGTATCAGTAGTCAAGGCAGTTTGGCTCTCATTCCTTCATGTTGTTCACTGCCACAAATTTTCCCTCATTATTTTTCACCTTCGTGTTCCCAGTTTTTTTTTCCTTCTGTTTATTTCACCTTCTATGCAAAAGTTGGCATTGAATTAACATTCTAACTTCCCTTTTTGGTCTCTGCTTGCCTCAGTGAGGATCCTACAGATCAGTTTAACATACACAGTTCTTTATCCTGTTCACAAATGTCCATATCCCTGTAAAGTGCACTGCATAGGAATGGCAGTTATAAAAAGTGAAAATAAAAGTTGCAAAAGCCAATAATGTGATATCAGAAAAGACTGAAGAAAGCTGGTACCATTAGTTTGCCAAGGACTGCAAAATTTAGGCCAATAAATTACTGACGAAGTGATGTACTGTGAAATCACAGGCAATACATAACTTCAAGTCTGTACTTTTGGATTATTTTGATTTGCCTGGAACCTTCTTGAGGTTTGCATCAATAGATGCAAACTACAACCGTCTGAACCAGATTGAGTCCTTAGATCTGCTCCCCAGAGAAGCTAGAGTGGTAGGCCCAACCCTTGATCTCATCATATCAGCAGGACATAAATGCTACAAAACTTGCAGAGACAACATCCACTGGAGAGAGGAATGAACATTGCAGGAGAACCTTCAATGACCGATGCTGAATATTAATATAAAGTGAAAATTAAGCTCCAAGATTTTAAAAAAATTCTTCATCCTGCATACAACTGGGAAGAATTTGAGTGTTCAACACGGGCCCAGGGAATTTTGCAAAAGTTGGAAAATGACCCGTGTTCCCATAACATAATCTACCTGGACCCCTCTGCCAAATGTTAAGTTCTAAATTTTAATTAAGCCTGAAAATTCGGGAAGCTGTCAAGAGTCTCTCCACACAGCAGCTTGGCAGCTTTGTGCATGCTATCAACTGGAACTCACTGAAGTCAGCAAGCTTCAAAAAGAAGTTAAAGAGGTGCCCCAGAGCAGCTTTTCAGCAAGGTAGCCACATAGGAGGTATTCAACCATACATCTGGCTGACTATTGCCTTGGATCCTCAAACCATTTGAAATGAGGCTATTTGGTCTTCTAAATTAAAGTTAGATAGAGCAGAAATTGTCATTTGGGACTCTGCAAGTATCTGCACTTTAGAACTAGAGACATGTCAAGTCTCAAGTTTATTAAGGGTGAATAAGGAACAAATCACTTTCTGATCTAAATTCTTCAGGGCTACTAAATTCAAATTAGACATTAAATGCAATACCACTGAACAAATGAAGGTTCCACTTCGTTAACTCTAAAAATCAAATCTGATGCCAGGCATCAGCTCATATATTAAATAAAATTAAATACCAACCGAGCTCATTTTCCAGTAACACCAACATCTCTCTTTAAAAGAGAAAACAAGCACATACCAAACGACCACTAAAACTTAAATCCACAGGATACAAATATAATTTAGAACTTAGATATAATTAATGGGAAAAGGCATTTTTGGCCAATCCAAATCAGTATACGTTTCATAGTGCCATCAACAAAAATAGAGGTCATGCAGAAATTTTTCAGTACAGGTTTCCCCCGCTAGCTGAAGGTAGTGTTCCTATGAAACAGTTCATAAGCCGGACTGTCGTAAAGTGAATAAGCAATTACCATTTATTAATATGGGAAAAATTTGTGAGTGTTCCAAGACCCAAAAAATAACCTACAAAATCATGCCAAATAATACATAAAACCTAAAATAACAGTAACATATAGTGAAAGCAGGAATGTTGCGATAAATACAGAGCCTATATATAGAAATAATTTTCTGCAATCATTGCAGCACTGTTTAGCGTAGTGAAAATCTCACTAGGTAGCGCTACTAGCGTAGTGGAAGCAGTTTCAGCGGAAACAGTCTCATCAGAAGCAGTCTCTCCAGCAACCTTTAAGCTATGAGGCTGCCAAATAATATCAAATAACACATAAAAATACACAGCCTATATGAAGTAGAAATAATATACGTCCAGTGTAGTCTGACTTACTGGAATCGGAAAGACAGCAAGCACACTGATGATGGTGTGTTAGGCTGAGTCGTCGGAGGTTGGGGTGCTCGGCAATTTTTTCCAATAAATTGCAGTTTCGTCACACTTGCTTATACGAATAACCACCTTCTGTAATTATTTTCTTCAGTTCTGCTGGGAACTTTTTGGCAGTTTCAGTATCAGCCAAAGCACTCTCTCCAGTAAACTTTAAGCTATGAAGCTGCCCTCACCTCAGAAACCATTCAAACCACCCATAACTACCTTTAAATTCCACTTTCACAACACTTTCATCACCATCGTCCAGTACTTTCTGCTTCAGCTTATTAAAAAGACTGACTGATTTCTCCTTAAGTATAAGATAATTTAACGGAACACCATGCTTTGCACACCCATCAATTCACTCAAGCAATAGACTTTCCATTTTATCCATTATTGGATGCCGACTGAGAGAGACCACTTTGCTACGAGCAGAACCAACAGTAACATTGGCAGCTTTCAAGATTCTTTCTCTCTGCGTATCAATAGTGCAAATGGTGGACGCAGGCAAGTTTAACGTGCGGACAATGTCCTTACTTTGTTTACCACGATCAAAATGCTTAATTATGCCTAGTTTTACACTGTGTAACACCCTTACGAGCTCTTTTAGGCTTTTCCAATACCTTAGAACTCATCTTGCTAACGGATGCACAAAATAAATCAACATAAAGCACAGATGCTCATAGGCACGTGTTTAAGCAAAGGCGGCTAGAATGCAGTTCCAGGGGAGGAGCTTGGCTGCTCGGGGTACACGCTGCCTTTTTTCATAACAGTGAAAAAAAATTCACTGTTTCACTGTTATGTAAGAGCACCAAATTTCTTGGTGTTCACCTGACGGAGAATCTCACCTGGTCCCTCAACACCAGTTCCATAGCAAAGAAAGCCCAGCAGCGTCTCTACTTTTTGCGAAGGCTGAAGAAAGTCCATCTCCCACCCCACATCCTCATCACATTCTACAGGGGTTGCACTGAGAACGTCCTGAGCAACTGCATCACTGCCTGGTTCGGAAATTGCACCATCTCGGATCGCAAGACCCTGCAGCGGATAGTGAGGTTAGCTGAGAAGATCATCAGGGTCTCTCTTCCCGCCATCACGGACATTTACACTACACGCTGCATCCGCAAAGGAAAAAGCATTATGAAGGACCCCATGCACCCGTCATACAATCTCTTCTCCCTCCTGCCGTCTGGGAAAAGGCTCCGAAGCATTCGGGCTCTTATGACCAGACTATATAACAGTTTCTTCCCCCAAGCTATCAGACTCCTCAATACCCGAAACCTGGATTGACACCTTGCCCTACTCTCCTGTTTATTATTTATTGTAATGCCGGTACTGTTTTTGTGCACTTTATGCAGTCCAGTGTAGGTCTGTAGACTAGTATAGCTTTCTCTGTGTTTTTTTATTACGTAGTTCAGTCTAGTTTTTGTACTGTGTCATGTAAACCATGGTCCTGAAAAACGTTGTCTCATTTTTACTATGACCTGTACCAGCAGTTATGGTCGAAATGACAATAAAAGTTGACTTGACTTGACTTGAAAACACCTTCTGTTAGCGAAAACAGGTAACTAATGTAGGTCTTTCATAACAGCGAGGTGTCATAAAGCGAACGTTAAAAAAAATGGGGTCCACCTGTATAATCAAAAACGAAGAGATTGAAAAAGCAAGTGGAACATAAAAGTGAAAGTTAGGGCCATCAATTATCAGCAAGAAAAAGAAACGGTGGCCATAACTACAACTACTCCTTCTTCTCAAGCAATCACTCAGAACTTATGGTGATTTGTGTCTCACTTCAGATCTTTGGGTTCTAATGGACTAGTGACGTTGACATGGAAATTGCACATTGCTGCAGTAGATGAAGGTATTGCTTGGAGAAGGTCACTTCTGCCAATTACATTGAGTTTTTGTGTGCACCTAATGCATGGACTAAAGGCTATTAATGTTGCCCTGAACACGCCACTTCAATATACTGCAAGAGACCACTTAAAGCAAATCACAAATCTGGAATTCCCATGAACTGTGGATACGCAGCCTCTCCAGAATCTTTGAGATCCTTTAAGCTTTTTCTTTATTCACACAGACAATTTTGTGACAGAGTTTAGAATGTAGTGTCTCTTTCCACATATTAAAGTAGAACTATCCAAGTGCAACCAGGACTCTAACATTGGTCTGAAAGAGTATGTTGACAATGGCTTGTTTATCTTGCCAGTGGATTTCACGAATTTTGCAAAGATGGTCTTTGAGATACATATCCAATGTTTTGAGATGCATGCTTCAAATTTCAAAAGCAAACAGGAAGGATGGAATCACTGCTATCCAGTAGACCATAAGCTTTGTATCTGGTTTTGGGTCTTCATTCCCCTTTTTCAGTTAGCCAAAAGCAATGTGCTGGCACACTGAAAAAAATGGTGAATTTTTCAATGAGATCAGTCTTCACAGAAATGGGTCCTAAGATTTAAATGTGGTTCCAGTTTTTAGGGTTTCACTTTGGACATTTACAGATGTCATACAGCAGGGACAGATTGGTACAGAACCTGTATTTTACACATATCCTATGCAAAGCCCATTTGTTTCAGTGAACAAATCAACAAAGACTTGGAAGGTAAGCGTCTCAATGCAGGCATTTGCAAGTTTCATCATCCACATGCTGCAGTTTAACCACCGACGTTGGTGCAATCTTAGTTCTGGATTGGACATGCCATAGTAGAGTAGCTTTTCACTTGTCACAAAGAACTAACTCCACTCCAATGGGATACTTGTAAGGTGCAAGTCTGTGATGAGATTGTAAATGCTGTGAACCCATTGGTTAGGAGCACTACTTGCAAACCATTCAAAAAGCAAATGTAAAAATAAGGCATGTCTGCAGGCAACCAAATTTGAATTAGATGTCTCGATTGATAATAAAAATGCTTTTCTCAAATTTAAAAAAAACATACATGTTGAATGCTAGATTTCAGCATTTTGAGTTTTGTTTTAGATTTCCAGCATCTGTAGTTTCCTTTTTAAGTTTAATTTTGGAAATAGTCTTATTTCTTTAGAATTTTATTAGTGATAATTTAATTTTTGTTTCCTTTTTCTGTCATCACCCAAATTCTATGTAATCCCTCTTTATTTTGTTTTCCATGCATGATTTGAATGCAATTCATGCTTCTTAGTTTGAACTCAATGGGAAAGAAATATATCTTTGGTCACACATACTGTTGTGTATTCAATATTTCAATGATACTTGAGTAATCTTAGATAGTGCCTATAAAAAGTATTCACTCCTCTTGGAAGTTTTCATGTTTTATTGTTTTACAACACTGAATCACAGTGGATTTACTTTGGCTTTTTTTGACACTGATTAACAGAAAAAGACTCTTTCGTGTCAAAGTGAAAACAGATCTCTACAAAGTAATCTAACTTAATTACAAATATTAAACACAACATAATTGATTGCGTAAGTATTCACTCCCCCTTTAATATGACACACCAAGTCATCACTGGTGAAGCCAACAAGTCACATAATTAGTTATGTGGAGATCACCTAAGAGCAGTCAAAGTGCTTCAATTCATTATAGTAAAAACACACCTATATCTGGAAGATCCAACTGCTGGTGAGTCAGTATCCTCACAAAAACTACACCATGAAGACAAAAGAGCAATCCAAGCCACTCCCCAAAAAAGGTATTGGAAAAATACAAGTAAATTTCCAAGTCACTAAATATCCCTTGGAGTACAGTTAGTGAATCATCAAGAAATGGGAAAGAGTATGGCACAGCTGTAAATCTGTCTAGAGCAGGCCAATCTCAAAAACTGAGTGACGACAAGAAGGGGACCAGTGAGGGAGGCCACCAAGAGACTGATGACAACTCTGGGGGAGTTACAAGTTTCAGTGGCTGAGATGGGAGAGACTGTACGTGCAACAACGTTGCTTGGGTGCAGTGGCGAAGAGAAAGCCACTGTTGAAAAAAACTCACAAGAAATCTTGGCTAGAGTTTGCCAGAAGGCACGTGGGAGACTCTCAAGTCAGCTGGAAGGTGGCTCGAAGGTCTAATGAAACCAAAATTGAACCTTTTGCTCATCAGACTAAATACTATGGTGAGCATAAGCCAAACACTGCACCATCATCCATACCATGAAGCATGGAGGTTGCTGCGTCATGCTGTGGAGATGCTTCACTGCAGCAGGCTCTGGAAGGCTTGTGAAGATATAAAGCAAAACAAATGCAGTAAAATACAGGGAAATCCTGAAGGAAAACCTGAGAACTGTGACTTGGAAGAAGATTTGTTTTCCAGCAAGAAAATGACCCCAAGCATAAAGCCAAAGGTACACAGGAAAACCTTAAAAACAACAAAGTTAATATCCTGGAGAGGCCCAGTCAGAGTCCAGACCTCAATCCAATCGAGAATTTATGGCTGGACTTGAAAAGGGCTGCTCACTCATGATCCCCATGCAATTTGACAGCTTGAGCAGTTTTGCAGAGAAATGGGGAAATATTGCAATGTCCAGATGTGCAAAGTTGATAGAGACCCACACAGACTCAAAGCTGTAATTGCTGCCAAAGGTGCATCTACTAAATGCTGATTTGAACAGGATGAGTAATTATACAATTAATTATTTTGTTTAATAATTGTAATAAATTTTAAGCAGTTTGTAGAAATTTGTTTTCACTTTGACACTAAAGAGTCTTTTCTGTTGATCGGTGTCAAAAAGTCAAATTAAATCCACTGTCATTCAATATTGTAAAACATTAAAATATGAAAACTTCCAGGGGAAGGGGGGGGGTGAATGCTTTTTACAGTCACTATATATATTGTTTAAACATTCTTGCTCATTTAAATAATTCATTACAGGTTATATGTATACATATGTTTCTTGCACACATCACACTACCATGTGATAGATAAACAAAGATATTTTGTTGATCCCAAAGGAAATTAGTGTCACAGTAGCATTACAAGTGCCCAAATATAAATATTAGAAGAGAAAAAGAAAGAATAAAAAAATAAGTTACTACAGTCTAACAGAAAGGGTCATCACTTACCCAGTTCTAGGTTGACTCATTATAAGAGCCTAATGGCCAAAGGTAAGAATGACCTCAAAGTGCACTTTGGATAAGATAATCAGGTTATTGAGCCTATTGGCATCACCTTTGTTGATGCCATTGCCTCAGCACACAACCACAAAGAAGATTATACTGGCAACAACAGACTGGTAGAACGTGTGAATGAGAGGCCTGCATACTCCAAAGGACCTCAGTCTCCTCAGGAAGTAGAAGCGACTCTGGCCCTTCTTGTACACAGCCTGTGTTGGTGCTCCACTCGTCTGTCATCCAGGTGCGCCCCCAGGTGCTTGTAGGTCCTCATCACATACACCATCAATAGGAACAGGGAGCAGTGCAGGCTTAAACTTCCTAAAGTTGATCATCATCTCCTTTGCTTTACTGATGTTGAGCTGCAAATGATTCAGCTTGCACCATTTGAAAAAGTCCTCTGGCAGGGCCCTGTATTCATCCACCCGTCCTCCCTTTATACAACCAACTATTGCTGAGTTATCAGAGAAGTTCTGCAGAAGACATAACTCAGTTTTGTATCTAAAATCTGAGGTATACAGGGAAAACAGGAAGGGAGACAATACAGACCCTGTGGGGCCCCAATGCTGCTTTTAGCCATGTCTGACACATGGTTCTGAAGCCGCATAAACTGTGGTCTGCCAGTGAGGTAGTACAATGGATGGCCAACCTGCATTGAACGGAGCTTTCCCCCCAGCAATAAGGGCTGGATGGTATTGTAAAATGAAAAAACACGACCGTCACAGTGCTGCCCTGCTTATCCAAATGGAAATAGGCTCTGCTCAGCAGGCAGATTACAGCATCATGATGATGCGTGCGCTCCTTGCTTAAAGTAATCTGGAACTACACCTGTATTTTAGGACTCCGGTATCTTTGAATGAATTTACAAAACATTACATTGGCAACAAGGTATCTTTAAAACAAACCTGAGAAGGGTTTCAACCTGTTAAAATGGAGCATTTGAACTACAAAAAACACAGCGAGGAATGGGGAAACAGATCAGCACATGTTCTTCAAAAGGGAAGACACAATTGAGATTTGGTCAGAAAATGGAAAGTTTCATGGTTCATAAAGAGTGAGTACAGGATGATAATCATTTTTTAAAAAACAGAAATAACCGGCTACATTGGAAAGATTTATGAGTTTAATTGCACAACCGGTAATTGGGTCATGTAGACTGAAATATTGGAACAGTATTTTGAAGCAAATGAAATAACCAATGAAAAGTGAGTGCCAGTTTTGCTAAATTCTTCGGATTTAAAGGGATACAGTTTGCTTCAAAGCTTTACTGCTCAACCAAACTATCAGAAATGTGCTTTGCTGCTATTGCCAAAGTAATGCAGGTACACTTTGAACCAAAGCCATTGTTAATTGCAAAACGCTTTATGTTTCATAAGCAAAATCAAAACGAAGGGGTGTCCAAGACTGAATTGAAGAAAGTGTGGAATCTTGAAAGCAATCAAAAATGACTCCTAACTGAAGCACAGCTTATATTTAAAAGACAGTGGAAATTGCCATTTCAATAGAAACTGCAGACAGAGACACAATTGAATTGCAGTCAGGAATGAAAGTCAGGGTGAACAAAAGTGCGCCATCTAAACAGAAAACTGTCAGGCTAAACAAGTTGCCAAACCATTATGGCAGGGTTCACATACACTAAACAAATGCAGATTTAAAGACAAAATCTGCAAAGAATCTAACAAAGTAGGACAAAGAGCATGTTGAGCAGACAAAGATAAATGTATTGCACAGAGAACAGGATAAAAATTCAAGCTGCAGTTTCAAAAAGAGCACTAATCTGCATGCTGTTGATGAAAAATCTGACAAAGATAAGTGACACAGGACTTTGTAGCCTTGAGATTTACAGTGTGAAAATTAACAATAGACAGGCAATATGACTTGCGCCTGCAGATATCCATCTGAGTTGTTATACTGGAGAAAAGATTACTCTTGTGGGAATGACATTTGCAACTGTGAAATACAACAACCAACCAGCCACAGTGAGCTTGTTTGTGGTAAAAATAGAAGGACAAGCATTGTGTGGCACTACAACTTGATTGGAGAGTCATTCACAATTTGCATGCCAACCCCTGCAATAAAGTCATATGAAAAAAAATTAATAAAGATACTGGATAATGCCACAACTATCTCCATGCCAAACACCATGAGCTGTTGCCCAACAGAAGGCAAACAGTTGTTGATGCCAACCTCTGTGCCTCTGGTTGGTGAGCATATTGACCAAGGAAGGACCATGCTGCTTTAAGGGATCATGAAAGTGACAGAAGTAGTGTTCTGACTCAACAGTTTTTGTAGGCATCGCATCTGAGAAAGCTTCTGATATGTTCATCAGGCAGTTACTTGCAAAATGTAGCTTGGTTTTACGATGGAAGAGAGTTCAAGCTTCAGGAAGGTTGCGAGCATTCAGCTTTTGTGAGCATAAAGAACCCGACCTACTGTGTGCATTTAAGGTTATTGCATGAACTTCAAGTAGGAAACAAAAAGCTGCTTGTAAAAGTAGATGCAAAGACCAATGCCCAGCTGGATGAATGGAAGGTAATAAGGAAAGGAGTCAACAGAGATAAGGCAGAGGATTCATCAGATGATGTTGTGGATGAGGAAATCAAAAGGAGAGATCAGATCATAAAGTGAGCAATAGAAGGATTAATAAAAGAATACAGTCGTCCCTCGGTATCCACGGGGCATTGGTTCTAGGACCCCCTGGGGGTACCAAGATCTGCGGATGCTCAAGTCCCTTATATAAAATGGCATAGTATTTGCACATAACCTACGCACATCCTCCCGTATACTTTAAATCATCTCTAGATTACTTTTAATACCTAATACAATGTAAATGCTATGTAAATAGTTGCTATACTGTATTGTTTAGGGAATAATGACAAGAAAAAAAAGTCTGTACATGTTCAGTACAGACACAACCATTGTAGCTCTTCTGGGAACGCTGATGCTGCCTCGGCATCAGCCAATGCCGATTCTCCCATGAGATTCGCTTTATATAGCTAGCCAGCCATCCCTTACTAGCCATAAACTCCTTCCTCTCGCTCACAAGTAGCGGATGAACGAGATGCAAGGCAAACAATGCACAAACAACGAGTGCTGGAGAGAGACTGAGGATCTGTGAAATGGCGGGAGGCTACAGCAGGGTAAGCCTACACATCACTTCATTCGCATGGATTCAGCTTAGTGCTTGGCATGTGGCAAATTCAAGTTCTGCTTTTTGGAACTTTCTGGAATTTTTTTTCCCGAATATTTTCGATCTGCTGTTGGTTGAATCCGCGGATATGAAGGGCCGACCGTACTCCAATGAACTAAATACATCTTTCCAAGATCAAGATGCAGAAACCAGAAGGATGAAGAAGGGAGGTGGCTACCAGCATCAGAACCAAGTCCTGCAGTCTCAGACCAACTCCTACAACCAAAAACAGAGGAGACCCCTGAACCTGAGATTGTTTCACAGCCACAAGTCTCACCTATCAAGCAGGGTAATCCCCCTTGTCAGGAAAGTCGTTATCCACAAGAGTAAGAAATCCTCCACAGCGACAAAAGCCTGAATAGGACCATTTAAATTTTACTATGCTGTGGATGTCGTCTGTATTTAGCAGTTGTGTTATATAGTATACTGACTATATAGCTGAGATGCATTCGACATTGAGTTGGAGTTTATAGCTAAGCTTATAGTTTATATAGTATTTTAATGATGAGTAACATTGTACAAATATTGTTCGATTAAGCATTCTTGTTCATTTAAATAATTCATTCTGGGTTATATGTATAAATACATTAATTGCATACGTCATCATGCTACCACGTGATAACGTGTGTGCCTCGCTTAAAGAAAACTAACTATACCCAAAGATTCAGGCTCTTATGAGCTTCTTTGAATTAATTTAACGTTTTGAAGTTACAATACAAAAGTCATTCCAGACAAGAGTATTAATTGCCCGTTATTCATAACCTACCATATTAATTAGCATTGTCTTGATAAAACAAAACATGCAGGATGCAGGTGCAATCAGCAAAACATCTGCTTGTATGTACGAGGGATGATTGATAAGTTCGTGACCTAAGGTAGGAGGAGTCAATTTTAGAAAACCTAGCACATTTATTTTTCAGTATAGTCCCCTCCTACATTTACACACTTAGTCCAGCGGTCGTGGAGCATACGGATCCCTTCTTTGTAGAAGTCAACATCTTGGACCTCCAGAAAGTGGTTCACAGCAGGGCTGATTGATAAGTTCGTGGCCTAAGGTAGAAGGAAATGAGTTATTAACTTTAAACTTTCTGCATAATCACTCAAAGAGTTGAACTGCACATGCATGTAACGAGAGCTGCCTTAGGCCATGAACTTATCAATCACCCCTTGTACACAACTGACAATAACTTCTTTGTTTGTATACTTAGGGAAAATTCATCAATTTAATTGGTTGAAGAGTCTTGTCTGGTTGTAATAACAAGAGCACCACAAATCAGATATGCCATGAGGGCAATTATACATTTAAAAATCATATTTTAAAAAAATACTCCACTTGGGAGTTTTCAATATTGCAAATTTGAAGTACCATCCATTGCAAAACAAGCTATCCGGTCATATCCTGACCGAAGTTGTGATAAGGTCTCAAACAAAGCAAATGGTCCTTGTAAAATCCAAATATTAGTGATCCAGTTTCAAATAACACAAATACTGCTTAACACAAGTATCAAAGTTAAATTTATTAATTATTAGTGAAATTTTGCAGTTGGATTTTTGAACACCTTGTCAGCATCAGTGTTGTGGCAGGTTGAGCGCTGAGCTAGCCCCTTGGCCTCGTAAAAAACAAGGGTCGAGTCAGGAACGTTCATACCGTGACCCGGTTAATCCAAAAGGAGACCAATCCTGACACCACGCGTCAGACAAGAATGGCTGACTGTCTGGTGTGACAAGCTATGAAATGATGAAAGTGTTGTGGCTATATTTAACCTAAACTATTTTCTGTCTCCAGATGTAAAGACAAGCATTCTACAAGACTTTCTTGATTATTTTTGAACCTAAACTTCACAACATAGATCCCAAGGTCACCTGCACACGCTCTACTTTTATCATTTTAGTCTCTGGTGACTACTTTGACTGAAAAGGATGAATTCACATTTAACAACATTGAAATCCATAAGCCCATAAGAAATAGGAGCAGAATTAGGATATTCAGTCCATTGCGTCTCTCTGGCATTTCATCATGGCTGATCCATTTTCCCACTTAACCCCTTTCTCCTGCCTTCTCCCCACAACCTTTCATGCCTGCTCTAATCAAGAACCTATCAACTTTCCCCTTAAATACACCCAATGACTGAGCTTCCACAGAAACCTGCAGCTATGAAATTTCTCCACATCTCCGTTCTGAATGGATATCTCCTATTCCAAAGCTGTTCCCCTTGGTCCTAGATTCCCCTACAATAGAAAATATCATTTCCACAATCACTCTACCTAGTCCTTTCAAGATTTGATAGATTTCAGTGAGATCTACCCTCATTTCAGTGAGTAGAGACACCGAGATTTCAAATAGTCTTCATATGATAACACTTTCATTCTCTGGAATTCTTCTCATGAACCTCCTCTGAACCCTCTCCAAAGTCAGTACATCCTTTCCTAGATAAGGGGCCCAAAACTGCTCACAATACTCCAAGTGAGGCCTTACCAGCGTCTTAAAAAGCCTCAGCATTACATCCTTGCTTTTATATTCTAGTCCTCTCAAAATGAATGTTAACATTGCATTTGGCTTCCTCACTGACTCAGCCAACCTGTTAACTTTTAGGGAATCCTGCACGAGGACTCCAAATCCCTTTGCACCTTGGAATTTTGTACTTTTTCCCCATTTAGAAAATAGTCTACACTTTTATTCCTTCTGCCAAAGTGCATGATCATAAACTTCAACACCTTGCCACTGCCACTTTGCCCATTTATTTAATCAATCTAACCACTTTTGTATCCTCTACAAACTTGGGCATGAAGCCAACAATTCAGTCATACAAATCACTGACATATAATGTGAGAAGCAGTCCCTTCACTGATCCCTGTGGAAGACCACCAGTCATCGGCAGCCAACCAGAAAAAGCTCCCTTTATTCCCACTCTTTGCTTCCTGCCGATCAGCCAATCCTCTATCCATGCTTTTATCTTTCTTGCAATACTCTCTTATCTTGTTAAGCAGCCTCATGTGCAGCACCTTGTCAAAGGCCTTCTGAAAATCCAAATACACAACATCTACCAATTTTCCTTTGTCAAGCCTGCTTGTTTTATGCCCCCCAAAGAATTCCAACAGATTTGTTAGGCAAGATTTTCCTTTCAGTAAATCATGTTGACTTTAGTCTATTTTATCATGTACCTCCAAGTACCCTGAGACTTCCTCTTTAATGACAGACTTGAACATCTTCCTAACTACTGAAGGCTGGCTTCCTTTCTTCTGCCTCTCTTCCTTCCTGAGTGAGTGGAGACATTTGTAATTTTCCAGCCACCCAGAATGGTTCTGGGCTAGAATCTAGTAATTATTGAAAAATCATTACTGATACCTCCACAATCTCTTCAGCTACCTCTCTCAGGACCCTGGGGTGTAATCCATCTGGTCTAAGTGACTTATCTACCTTCAGACCTTTCAGCTTCCCAAGTGCCCTCTCCCTAGTAATCACAATTTCACTTACTTCTGCCCCCTGATACTCTCAAACTTCTAGCATACTCCTAAAATCTTCCACAGTGAAGACTCACGCAAAATACTTAGTTTGTTCACTTCTTTGTCCTCCATGCCTCTCCAGCATCACTTTCCAGCGAGTGGTTCAACATCTACTCTTTTACTCTTTATATATCTGAAAAAACTTTTGGTATCCTCCTTGATATTATTGGCTACCTTACCTTCATATCACATCTTTTCCCTCCTTATTGCTTTTTAATTACCTTCTGTTGTTTTTTTAAAAGCTTCCCAATCTTCTAACTTCATGTTTATTTTGCTATATTTTATGCCCTCTCTTTTGCTTTTATGTTGCTCTTGATTTCCCTTGTTAGCCACGGTTGCGCCACCCTGCCTTTAGAATACTACTACTTCCTGCGCCTATCCTGCAGATGACTCTATCCTGTGACTTCCAAATTTTGCCTAGCAACTCCAGAAATTGTTTTTCTGCCTTCATTCCTGCTGGTGCCCCTTCCAATCAACTTTGCCCAGCTCCTCTTTCATGCCTCTGTAATTCCCTTTACTCCACTGTAACATTGATACATTTGACTTTTCCTTCTTCCTCTCAAATTGCAGGGTCAGCCTATGATCACTGCCTCCTAAGAATTCCTTTACCTGAAGCTTCCTAATCAAATCTGGTTCATTACACACCACCAAATCCAGAATCGCCTTTCCCCTCATGGACTCAACCACAAGCTGCTCTAAAAAGCCATTTTGTAGGCATTCTACAAATTCTCTCTCTTGTATCCAAAATCAGCACCAGCCTGATTTTCCCAATTTACCTGCATACTGAAATCTCCATGACTGTTGTAACTTTGCCCTTTTGACATGTGTTTTCTATCGTCCATTGTAAATTTTAGCCCCTACATCCTGGCTACTGTTCAGTGGCCTAACTCACATCAGGGTCTTTTGACCCTTCCAGTTTCTTAAATCTACCCACAAGGATTCTACATCTTTTGATCCTATGTCACCTCTTTCTAAGGATTTGATTTCATTTTTTCACCAACAGAGCCACCCACCCCCTCCATGTACCCATCTGATCTTCTGTAGTGTGTACCATAAGACCTTAAGACATAGGAACAGAATTAGGCCAGTTAGCCCAATGGGCCTGCTCTGCCATTCAAACATGGCTGATCCTTTTTCCCTCAGCCCCACTCCCCAGCCTTCTCCCTGTAACCTTTGTCCAACCTATCCAGCTCTGCCTTAAATACATCCAAAGTCCTGGACCCTACAGCTGCCTATGTAACAAATCCACAAATTCACCACCCTCTAGCTAAAGAAATTTATCTACATCTGTTTGAAATGGACGCCCCTCTATCCTGAGGCTGTATCTTCTTGTCCTTGGATATTAAGCTCCCAACTAAGATCCTCTTTCTGCCACGGCTCAATGATGCCCACAGTGTCATACCTACCAATCTCTAATTGCAATACAGGATCATCCACCTTATTATATATACTGCATGCTTCAAATATGACACCCTCTGTCCTACTTTCATCACCCTTTTTGATTTTGTCCCCATGTCACACTTCAACTCATCCCACTGACTGCAATTTTGCCCTATCATCTGCCTGTCCTTCCTCAGTCACCTGGCGGAGAATCTTACCTGGTCCTACAACACCAGCTCCATAGCAAAGAAAGCCCAGCAGCATCTCTACTTTCTGTGAAGGCTGAGTAATGTCCATCTCCCACCCCCCATCCTCATCACAGTCTACGGGGTTGTATTGAGAGCACCCTGAGCAGCTGCATCACTACCTGGTTCGGAAATTGCACCATCTCGGTTCGCAAAACCCTGCAGCGGATAGTGAGGTCAGCTGAGAAGATCATCGGGGTCTCTCTTCCCGCCATTAACGACATTTATAATACACGCTGCATCCGCAAAGCAAACAGCATTATGAAGGACCCCACACACCCCTCATACAAACTCTTCTCCCTCCTGCTATCTGGGAAAAGGCACCAAAGCATTCAGGTTCTCACAACCAGACTATGTAGCAGTTTCTTCCCCCAAGCCATCAGACTCCTCAATACCCAGATTCTGGACTGACACCAACTTACTGCCCTCTACTGTGCCTATTGTCTTTTTTTATTATTTATTGTAATGCCTGCACTGTTTTGTGCACTTTATGCAGTCCTGGGTAGATCTGTAGTTTTTTTCTGTGTTGTTTTTACGTGGCTTAGTGTAGTTTTTGTACTGTTTCATGTAGCACCATGGTCCTGAAAAACATTGTCTCGTTTTTACTGTGTACTATACCAGCAGTTATGGTTGAAATGACAATAAAAAGTGACTTGACTTGACACACTGCATCTACTTGAATACCAACTGCCCCATCCTCAGCTCTGTCACTCTGCCTCCCATCCTCCTGCAAAACCCTCCCCAACAGCTCTAGCAAACCTGCCCACAAGGATATTTATCCCTCTTGGGTTCAGTGTAACCCACACCTTTTCTACTGATCATACCTTCCCCAGAAGAGATCCCAGTGATTCAGAAATCTGAAACCTTGCCCCTGCATCAATTCCACAGCCACGCATTTCTCTGCCAAATCATCCGACACTTACCCTCACTGGCACGTGGCACAGGCAGCAATCTAGAGATTACTACCCTGAAGGTCCTGCTTTTTAGCTTTCTACCTAACTCCCTAAATCTATTTGTCTATTCACTTAATCTCTGTAATTTCATGGATTATTTTTTATCATGTGAAACATTGAATCATGTACTTTTCACGACTATCATTTAAAAGTGATTGAATATAGAATTGTAACATAAAATAGTTCAGTTGATATTATCTTGCAATTTGCTTCATGTGATTTTATTAAAAATATCAAAATGAAAAATAAATCATCTTCAGAGGCCATTTGTATCTTACACATTCTTAGTACATTATTCAGACTGGTAGAGTTCATTGTAAACTTAAAACACAATCTTTATCTTACAGTCTGAATTTTAATGGCAGAAGAAAATATACCCTCAGGCAAAGTTGCAAGAGGTTATTTTTTCTTATTATTACTAATCTTTGTTTTGATCTGGGTTGATGCCAAAAACAAATACAAATGAAGGATAACCAAAGCAGCATTACAATTTTTCATGTTGATGTGTTAAATGATTTCACCTACATTCAAAGGCCATATAGCTATCCTTTGAACTCTGGCCAACCATAATTTCAGATTTTCCACCTACCAGCTTCAAGCATTAAAAATTACAAACCCCACAATTCTACGTTTGTGATAGTTAAATGCATCTATCCCTAATAATTTAGCTAACTCATTTCCAGCAATTTGTTCTGAGTGCTGATATGTAGAACATAGAAGTTAGTTTCATAACAAATTCTATCTTGGATGCTATACATGTTGCGGGTTTTGAAATCCAGATATTAGTGCATGTGTACAAAACAGCTTATATTTCTATAGAATCTTCTATGTAAAGCATATGAATCATTTCACAGATCTGTTGTACAAAATCTAACAACAAGCCCCATACACACAAAAGTCTGGTCCAACAGGTAGCAATATCTTAGAAGCAGCAAAAGGAGACAGAGATGGAAATTATTTTAGAGATAAAATTATAGAGCTTCAAACTTGGGCAATCAAGAGGCAAGATCTAAATAATAGAGCAAGTAAAATCAAGAACGCACAAGAGACCAGAGTTTGAGAAGCTGAGATAGAAATCTAAGAGTTACAAAGACTGAAGTAGGGATGAATGATGCCATGAGAAGATATGAAAATAAGTATGAGATTTTTTTAAAAAAAGACTAAAATGAAGCCATAATTCAACAAGTAACTCGGGTAGGGAAGTGATAATAGAGGGTGTGATTTGGTGCAAATACATACGCAGCTAAGTTTTAGTAAATCTTATATATATTGTTCAAGAATGTATTACTTCTAGATTTGATTATTCCAACTAAAGAAAATCTGAGGAACACAGCAGCAGATGAGCTGAGGAAACTAATCAATGAAGCTGATGTAGAGATGGTCAACTTCTTCAAATTCCTTGGCATCCATATCACCAGCAATCTCTTTTGGTCCCTCTACACTGATCAAGAAAGCACATCAGCAAATGAGAAAATTTGGACTGTCCATGAAGATTTTCTTAAATTTTTACAGGTGCACTACAAAAAGTATCCTG
Source organism: Hemitrygon akajei (assembly GCF_048418815.1). Lineage (NCBI taxonomy): Eukaryota > Metazoa > Chordata > Chondrichthyes > Myliobatiformes > Dasyatidae > Hemitrygon > Hemitrygon akajei. The sequence continues at coordinate 54,173,928 of NC_133133.1, read as the reverse complement.
ACAGGTTTACACCTCACTCTGCTCTGGTCTGGTGTAATGGAACCTGCAGAGAGGGTGGCACTGCCAGTCTATCATAGGCTTGTCATGATCTTCCAGACAGCTAGGAACGTGAAACATACAAAATGCCAGAGGAACTCTGAAGGCCAAGCAGCATCTAGGAAAAGAGCACAGTTGACATCTCAGGCCTGGTCAACTGGACTGCAAAAACATTGTTTTTTTCTCCACTGCCATCAGATTTCTGAATCATTCACCTTTTTCACATCCTCTTCCCAGTGGTGCAGCTCTTGGACTTAATTCTACCTCTCTCTGCCTTCTTCTGTTAATGTTCCTCTAGCATTCCTATTTGCAGTGCTTCAGATAGCACAACAATCATTGCACCACTGGCTTTTTTTTCCTGCGTGGATTGCTCTATATTTTTGTAGTATTTATTATTAACATATATCCTGTTTATTCAATGAGTTTCATGGAAGAAAGGAATTTCATTGCAACCTGGTGTATATCACAATAAACTAATATGACTCTCCTTTCTGGTCAAGATGGCGCCTACATACAACTTTCCTTCGGTCAACATCTTCTGGATAGATCATGAAGACATGGTTAGATAGATTTTTGCATAGTAGGGGAATTAAGGGTTATGGGGAAGGCAGGTAGGTTGAGATGAATCCATGGTCTGATCAGCGTTGATCTTATTGAATGGCAGAGCAGGCTCAACAGGTCAAACGGCCTACTCCTGCTCCTATTTCTTATGTTCTTATGTAAACCATATATTTCACTTATTTTATGTCTTTTACATTTGTTTTTCATCTTGAATGTGATTCTGGAATTGTTGGAGCCTGTGATTTGCTGTTTGGAGATTGTTTTGGTGTTCCAGTACTCTGCAGTGTCTGAGAGAATTCTGGGTAGCAGAGGCAGCATAAGCGAACCTCATGGCGGGCAGGCTGTGGGACGGCACGTGAGCCGATGTTTGACTCCATTTCACCGATTAAAGCTTCCATTGTTCACTGATTTAAGCGATGAAAGAGACTGAGGCAGCACGCGCAAACATTGTAGCAGGCAGGATGCAGGACGGAGCGCAAGCCGCTGTTTGACTATTTCGCTGATTAAAGCTTTGTGCTCTAATTAAAGTGACAAGAAAGGTTGAAATATTGAGGCCAATGTGGTGGAGGGTGAGCACTAGCTGCCTGTCTTTTGATCACTCTGTACTGGAGAGAGGACAGCCTGATGCTACACCCAGAGAGTACTGTCCAAGTCTTCTGCAGTTTGGATGTACACTTGGACTATAGACTTTTCTCATTCTTGTAGTTTTTTTTATATCCTTTCTTTTTTTTCGTGCAGGGAGGGGGAGTTGCGGGTTGCTGTGCCTGTTCCATTTTTGTTCGTTTTTCCTGTGTGGGATTTGGGGGAGGGGGATTGATGATCGTGCTGCCTTTCTTTTATTTCTTGGTTTCATGGCTACTCAGAGAATAAGAATTTCAGAGGTGTATACTTTGAAAATAAATGATCCTTTGAACCTTCTGAATCTGAAAATAGGTTACAAATGCTCCAAAACAATTAGTATTGGAAATAGGAAGGAACTGAGGTCAAGCCTTGTGAGACTCCACAACAGTGTGATAATAGGAAGAGAAACCAAACTTTTGTCCACTGTCTCTCTGCTTGCTTCTCAAATCCTTCACACACTCTCCTGTCCTTACTACCAAATACAGCCCAGTCGTCAGATCTTGATTCCACATGGAAGTGCCACATTCATAATTCAAGGAACCAGTTGCATACCGTCCCTGTTCCTGACTTTCTATGAAACCTCTCGATCACTGCACTATCTATAAAAATATCCATTTGCTTGCTTTTCTTTGTCCAGTACTGACAAAGCAGATGTAGTATCCAATTAAATACTGCACAACTAAAGCATTGTTTTCTTCCTACGACAAACCACCCACTATCTCTCTTTGCCGAGTAAATACTTGAAAATGAGCCAGTCTGCTTGTATGAGATCCTATGCTTACAAGATAATGTTTGATCCACTCTTTTTCACCCCCCCCCCATATTTCTTTACTCATCTACTCACAGAATTATGATCAGTAGGTCCAAATCATTCCCTTAAGCACACTTCTGTCACCTGCCCTGTCTCATGCCCTAAGAGCAGAACCAGGATCGCACCCTCGGAATTATGATGTTGTAGCCATTAGAGAGATTTAGTTGCAGGAGGGGGAAGACTGGCAGTTCACTGTTCTGGGGTTCCATTGTTTAAGCATGATAGGCCAGGAAGTGCAAAAGGTGGAGGGGTGGTATTATTAATAAGGGAAAATGTTACGGTGGTGCTCAGCATGATATACTGGGAGTGCTCATCTACTGAGACAACATGGGTGGAACAGAGGAATAAGAAAAGGATGGCCAAGTTAATGGGTTTACATTGTAGTCATCTCAACAGTCAGCGGGATTTGGAAGAAAAAAGTTGTAGAGATAGCAGACAATTGCAAGAAAAATAACATTTTGATGGTAGGTGATTTTAACTCACCACGTATTACTGGGACTCCCATACTGTAAAGTGCTGAATGGGATTGAGTTTCCCAAATGTGTTCAAGAAAGTTTCATTAATTAATACGTAGAAGTACCAACTACAGACAGCATAGATAGAGTGAACAGCCAGTGTCTTATCCCAGGGCAGCAACAGCTAATATGAGAGTGTGTAATTTTGAGGTGATGAGCAAAAAGTATAGGGGGAGATGTCAGAGGCATGATTTTTTTTAATATGCAGAGAGTGGAATGTGTATGGAAAGTATTGTTGGGGATGGTAGTAGAGGCAGATACATTATGGACATTCAAGAATTCAAGGGTCTCTTAGAGAGGCACATGGATGAATGAAAAATGTAGGACTGGGTGGGAGGGAAGGGCTAGATTGATCTTGGTGGAGATCATGAGATCCTGTATTGTACTGTTTCATTATCAGTGATGCATGTTGTGAAATACAGGGCAAGACATAAAAATTACAAATATAAATAGTGCAAAAGACAAATAATGAGTTATGAGTCATTCATAAATTTCTCCCTAAAACATTGAGTGTGGGTCTTCAGCCTCCTGTATCTCCTCCCTGATATCAGCAATGTGGAGAGGGCATGTCCCAGAAGGTGATTGTGTGGAATGATGGAAGCTGCTTTCTTGAGACACCACATCACCTCTTGAAGATGTCCTCAAAGGCAGGGAGGGTTAGAGTCATGGAGAATTACAGCAGAGAAATGGGGCTCTTCAGCCCATCTAGTCCATGTGCAACTATTATTCTGTCTTATCCCATCAAATTGCACCCAAACCATAGCCCTCTTTACTCTTCCCATCCATGTACTTATCCAAACTTCTCTTAAATTTTAAAATCGAACCCGCATTCACTATTTCTGATGACAGCTTATTCCATGTTGTCACCATACCCTAAGTCAGGGGTTCCCAACTTTTTTTTTAATGGACCCATACCATTAAGCAAAGGGTCTATGGACCCCAGGTTGGGAACCCCTGCTCAAGTGAAGATGGTCCCCCTCATGTTTCCCTTAAACATTTCATCTTTCCCCTTAACCCATTAATTCTAGTCTCGCCTCACTCAACCTTGGTGTAAAAAGCCTGCTTGCATTTACCCTATCTATACCCCTCATAATTTTGTATACCTCTATCAAATCTTCTCTCATTCTCCTACACTACAGGGAATAAAGTCCTAACCTATTCAACCTTTCCTTTCCTTAGGACATGGCAACACTGTTGTAAATTTTCTCTGTACTCTTTCAATCTCATTGATATATTTTCCTGTAGATAGGTGACCAGAACTACACACAATACACCAAATTAGGCTTTATCAATATCTTGATCAATAGGCCTCATCAATATCCCATCATCACCACCTTCAAGATAACATCCCATCTCCTTTACTCAATACTTTGACTTATGAAGGCCAATGTGTCAAAAGCTCTCTTTACAACTTCATTGATCTGCAATACCACTTCCAAGGAATTATGGATTAATATTCCCACATTCCTCTATTTAATGCTTTCCATAGTGCCTTACTATTCACTGTATAATTCCTACCCTGTTTTATCCTCCAAAAGCATAGGACATACTTATCCACTGAGTGGTGCCACAACAATAACCTCTCACTCAATGTCAGCAAGACCAAAGAGCTAATTATTGATTTCAAGAGGAGGAAACTGCAAGTCCATGAGCCAGTCCTCATAGGGGTATCAGAGATGGAGGAGGTCAGCAATGTTAAATTCCTCAGTGTTATCATTTCAGACGATCTGTCCTGGGAACAGCATGTACTGTATATTTTGGGGTTTAAGCCGACCCCCCATTTTCACAGTTAAAAAAGTGACTTTTTCATGTTACCTTTGTATAAACCTTTTGTAGAGGTTTTTGATTTAACTGAAACTATCACAAGACTTCACAAGACTTTGCTGGATCCGGACCCTGGAAATTTTGTGAACTAGTGCCTGCTAAGAAAACAGGCCTACACATTGTAGAGCGTTATAGGTGAATTCTTAATAAATAAATCAGGGAGAGAAGTTTTGGATTAGGTTTCCAATGGAAAAGAATCCTCTGAAATGTAACCCCTGTGAAACCATTTAGCGCCCATCGTAATCTCGTTAAAACATAACACAGGGTGGTGGGATCAGTACGTGTACTCAGTATTGAGTTTGCGACCACCATGTACAAAAGATTAAAACAAATGCGATATGATGCTGGCTTCAAGCTGAAGGTTGTTGATTTTGCTAAAGGAACAAATAATTCTGCAGCTGCTAAGAAGTTTAGTGTAAACGAGAGAGAGTGAGAGAGTGGAGAAAGGCAGAGGACACGCTGAGGGAAATGCCAAAGACGAAATGTGCAAACTGTGGAAAAACATGCCAGTGGCCAGAACTGGAAGAAAAAGCTTTAGAGTGGCTGAATCACCAGCGATCATCTGGATACATTGTTACTAGAGAAATTATTCGAGTTCAAGCGTTGAAATGGGACGAAAAACACCATGAGGTCAGCGAAAATTTCAAAGATACGCAAAGTTGGTGCACCCAATTTATGAATAGATGTGATCTTGTGTTGAGACAAAAAACAAAGATTGCTCAGAAAATTCCCGGGGGGTGTTGTTTACGTTCAAGAATGCTGCTGGATGGATGAAGCGGGTTGCTTGAAGTGGGTTAAAGAGGTGTGGCATCGACGTCCAGAAGGTGTCAGGAAGGAAAAGTCGCTACTTGTCTGGGACATGTTCAAAGCGCACTTGTCAGGTGAGACAAAAGCAGCATTGAAAGCTGAAAATACAGACATTGCAGTCATCCCTGATGAGGCCAAACTCAGGTTGGAGAAGCAACACCTCATCTGGGTAGCCTCCAGCCTGGTGGTATGAACATTGAATTCTCCAATTTCCAGTAATTCCCTCCCCCTTCCCCTATCCCAGGTCCCTCTCTGCCTCTCTCCCCTTTCAACTTTCTGCTTCGTTATCTCAACAGCTCTTTCATGCTTATCCCCTCCCCTCCCCCCTTTATCTCTCCTCTGATTGGTTTTCCACCTGGCGCCTCTAGGCCCTACCCCCTCCCCTATCTCTATTACTGGGCTTCAGCCCTCTCTTCCCCCCCCCCACCCCCATTCCTGATGAAGGGTCTCGGCCCGAAACGTTGGCTACTCTTTTCCCACGGATGCTGCCTGACCTGCTGAGTTCTTCCAGCGTTGTGTACGTATCCCTGGTGGTTTGATGTCTGTGCTTCAGCCACTAGATGCGAGTTTAAACAAGCCAAAGAATTCATGCATCGACAGTGGAACCAATTTGACTCAAAAACAGCCAATAAATACGACCTGTCTTCCATGTATTCGTTTTTCCAAAGTTGTAACCCTCTGTACAAGCCGACTGCCTAATTTTAGGACCAAAATTTAGGGCCAAATTCTCAGCTTATACACCAGAATTTACGGCAAATACAATTACAAAGAAGACACAACAGCGCCGCTACTTCCTTAGAAGTTTGCAAAGATTTGCATGACATCTAAAACTTTGACAAACTTCCACAGATATTTGGTGGAGAGTATATTGATTGTTTGCATCATGGACTGCTATGGAAACACCAGTGATCCTGAACGAATACAAAACGTAGTGGTTACAGCCCAGTCCATCATGGGTAAAGCCCTCCCCACCACTGAGCACATCTTCATGGACTGCTGTCACAGGAAAGCAGCATCCATCATCAAGGACCCCCACCAACCAGGCCATGATCTCTTATCCCTACTGCCATCCAGAAGGTGATAGAGCAGCCCCAAGACCCCACACCACCAGGTTCAGGAACAGTCATTACCCCTCAACCATCAGGCCCTTGAATGAGTGGGTATAATTTTACTCGCCCCATCACTGAACTGTTCGCATAACCTATGGATTTGCTTTGAATACTCTTCAACTCAGGTTTGTAATATTATACTGCGTCCGGTGCTCCTGATGCAACCTTCTATATATTGGTGAGACCCAACGCAGACTGGGAGACCATTTCACTGAACACCTAAGCTTTGTCCGTCAGAGAAAGCAGGATCTCCCAGAGGCCACACATTTTAATTCCACATCCCATTCACATTCTGATTATGTCTATCCATGGCCTCCTCTACTGTCAAGATGAAGCCACACTCAGGTTGGAGGAACGACACCTTATATACTGGCTGGGTAGCCTCCAACCTGATGGCATGAACATTGACTTCTCTAACTTCTGTTAATGCCTCCCTCCCCTTCTTACTCCATCCCTTATTTATTTATTTATTTTTCTTTCTTGCTCTCTCTCTCTCTCCCTCCCACCCCCTTTTTTTCTTTTCTCCCTCTGCCCCTCTCACAATCACTCCTTGCCTGTTCTCCATCTCCTTCTGGTGCTCCCCTCCCCCTTTCTTTCTCCCTACGCCTCCCGTCCCACGATCCTTTCCCTTCTCCAGCTGTGTATCCCTTTTGCCAATCAACTTTCCAGCTCTCAGCTTCACCCCACCCCCTCCGTTCTCCTATCATTTCAGATCTCCCCCTCAAACTCTCAAATCTCTTACTGTCTCTTCTTTCGGTTAGTCCTGACGAAGGGCCTCGGCCCGAAATGTCAACTGTACTTCCTCCTATAGATGCTGCCTGGCCTGCTGCGTTCCACCAGCATTTTGTGTGTGTTGCTTGTAATATTTATTGCTTATTTATCATCATTTCCTTTTTTCTTTTGTATTTGCATATTGGTTGTTTATTCTTTTGGGTGTGGTCTTTCATTTGATTTAATTATGTTTCTTAGATTTACTAAGTATGCCCACAAGAAAACAAATCTCAAGGTTGTATATACTGAGATATATGTACTTTGATAATAAAATTTCTTTGAACATTGAGAAGTGCAGCACCTTAAACTTATCTACATAAAATTTCATCTGTCATTTTTCAACCCAATTTTCCAGCTAGTCCAGATCCCACTGTAACCTTTCTTGCTGTTCACATAATCTTGGCATCATCCGTAAATTTGCTGATTCAGTTCACCACATTATTATCCAGATCATTGATATAGATGACAAACAATGGACCCAACACTGATCCTTGCAGCACACCACGAGTTACTAGTTATAGTCAGAGAGGTAACCATCTATTACCACTCTTTGGTTCTCACCCTTTTCCACCACTGAACCCCCAATGAGAACTGGACTTGCTGACATTGCTGCAACACTACGCAAACCAGCTGATCGATCATGCTCCTGCACACCTCCTCGTTGCCTTCTGAGATTCTACCAACAGTGGTGTCATTGCTGAATTTGTACATGGTGTTTGTGGCGTGCCTAGCTACACAGTCTGAAGTGTAGAGGGAGTACAGCAGTGGGGTAAGCACGCATTCTTGAGGTGCACCTTTGTTGACTGTCAGTGAAATGGAGACATTGTTAAAGATCTGCACTGACTGGGGTTTCCCAATAAGGGAGTCAAGAATGCAGTTTCAGAGAGAGGTATAGAGGCCTATGTTTTGAAACCCATTAATTAGATTAATAATACTTAATTGAAGAAGAAACTGGTGGTAATTAAGACTGTGAAATAAATAGGATGAAGTGGTTCAATGTGTGATGATGGACAGTATAACATTATAACATTTTTTTCAGCTTCACCAAGTAGTAGTGATGCTATCAGAGACCTAATAAGATGGAAACAAGAAGATTGGTCATTTTGTTAAAATGTGATATGAAAATAACAATGGGTTCACATATCCAAGGCCTCAATAGCTGGCAAAAAAGATGGCTGTTTCTATTATGAAAATTTATAACAGGAGGTCTAAATGAAGGCAGCGAAATATCCAAGTGATCAGATCTGGTTATGAGACACAAAAATGAAGTCTATGAATGAAGCCTCAGGAACAATCAATTCCACACTCACCTATGCCAGACTGGCTCAGTACCAATAACTAGAATGTGACTCATTGTGGGAAATGGAAAAGACACTGCATCAACCAATACAGTCAGCAACAAGAAGAAATGGGTTAGATGATGAATGGATGACTAAAATGAAACAGTCTCATTAGGGGACAGCATGATGAATAGGAGGGAGGTGTGTCATGGAAACATGATTTAACTCCTTGCTAAACACTAAAATGAGAATTTGGGATCAACATTTCAAAATGAGGCACACTGAATATGAATTCATAAAATGGGAACCACAAGCCTGAAATCAAAAGAAAATCACCAAGTTTAACAACAGGAGAGAAAAGACAATGCTGCTGCAGGACACAGAATAAAAGAATTATTAATAGAATATTTGCAATAGTTAATAAGGAAAATCTGTGTAATTTCGTGACTACGGCTGTAGTTTCTTGAATTAAACTTCCTGAGAAAGAGCCATTAATCTAATAAAACACTATGTTTTCTGGTAAAAGTGAGGGTAGGGTCCTTCAAGGAGTGTGAAGAAAACCTTAAATGTTGAAGATTTATTTGATTTGAAGAACTAAGGTATTTGTTCAGGGATACTGCCAACAATGATCCCTCAAGTTTTATCTGAATTAAACCTCACCATTTATTCTATTTTGTTTGTGAGAGCTTTTTGGTTGCAGATGAACTGCTACATTATTACAACAACATGCACCCTTGAAATGCTCTTTGATGCCTCAAGACAATTTTTGAACACCATAGAATCATGATTTGTTTGCATTTGTATATGACCCATTATTTTTTGGGAAAACGCTCAAGAAACGCAACAGAGCAACAGAGGATGAGAGGTGACCTGACAGAGGTGTATAAGATGATCATGTGGATAGCCAGAGGCTTTTTCCCAGGGCTGAAATGGATAACATGAGGGGACATAGCTTTAAGGTGCTTGGAAATAGGTGCTGAGGGGATGTCAGGGTAAGTTTTTCCCACACAGAGAGTGGTAGGTGTACAGAATGCACTGCCAGTGGTGGTGGTGGAAGAGGATACAATAGGGTCTTTTAAGAACATGGTACTTAGAAAAATAGAGGACTGTGCGCTAGGGAAATTCTAGGCAGTCTCTACAGTAGTCAGCATAACATTGTGGGCCAAAGGGCCTGTAATGTGCTGTAAATTTCTATGTTCTAAACCTTAGCTAACAAAACCAGAGCTTACTTGGTGTCACCCCACAAATTGATTTCCTCTATTCTACCATCTCCTGCCATCTCAACTTCTTGCTCTTCTATGAACGCTTCTTTTACTACCTTTAGTGGTACATTGCTGATCTCCCACATTCAGCAATTCCTTTTCCAACACTTCAATGTCACATGTCTACCACTCTATGAGCTACCATATATCACCTGATCCTGCATCCCACACAGGATTCTACATACTACAATCAAGAGCTCACCTCAAGACTCAACATCCCAAAACTTCAAACACCAGAATAAAACCAAACTACTTACCTAACAAAAAATTATTTTGGTTCTCCTTTGCAAGTTCCCGACACTTCATGACCCCAAGGCCACTCCTCAGGAAAAGCATTCTAGCATGTCTGAACAGCAGCCCTATAGGTCCCAAAAGTTCAGAAAAGTTAACTCCCATCGAGGGGCAACTCCACCATATTTCTCTGAGAAAATGATAAAATTTGACCAACTTAAAGGCTCAATTTAAAGCTTCCATTCAAGAATATTCAAATGTTTAACTTAAACGTTTGTAGCACCACAGTAGCATGGCAGTTAACTGAATGCTATTACAGCTCGGAGCTTTGGAGTTTGGATTTCAACCCCAGCATCCTCTGTAAGGAGTCTCTGTTTGTCCTCCCTGTGGAATGTGTTAGTTTTCTCAAGTCCTCTAGGTTTCCTCCCACAGTCCAAAAATGTACCAGGTAGGTTAGTTGGTCATTGTAAATTGTCTTATGATTAGGTTAGGCTTAAATTGGGGCTGTCAGTGCTCTTGCGGCAACTCAAAGAGCCAGAAGGGCTTATTCCATGCTGTATCTCAAAATAAAATAAAATTTAGTCCTAAGAAAAAATATATAAATATCTGCCACACTTACTCACTGTGATGCTTATTTCAAATCATCACAAGCAATGGCACAAATGAGCAGCTACAATATAAAATTCCCATTTGATAACTTTGTTTTACTGTACTATATACCGTAGATGTCGGATTATAAGCCGCTACTTTTTTCCCACATTTTGAACAGCTTTGAACTTTGCGGCCTTTAATACGGTGCGGCTAATGCATTATTTTTTTCATGCCGCCAAAAACATTTTGCCTCGTAACAGTAGACCAATAAAATTGATGAGTAGTTCACAGAGGTCCAATGAAATTGTACGATAAATCAAGCGCACTTTCACAATTAAATTATTGTAAATCAGTCATTTGTACTCACCCTCATCAACATGGAAAACACTCGAAGAAAAGCATTGTGCTGCCTTTATGGCAGTTATTTAGTTTATAATATTTTCGCTTAGTAATTCATTTGTTAGTTAAAGTTAGAAGTGTTTTAACTATATTTGTTTTCTGTACTACATCGCGGGATGCTATGACGTCACACCCGGTTTCGCCGCGTCTTGTGGGAAAAATGCCGTTTGCGATAAACGGGACGGCGGGGGGGAGCGCATTACGCGAGCGGCTTTGGATCTGAGCGAACGCTGCTTTTAAGTTAAAGGCGATCAATAACTTTTCCTGGTAGGCTGCAGTATATATATTTTTTACCAGTCGTTAGGAAATATTGGAATGTTGTTCAGTAAAAAAGTATACGCAACGTATATTTAAAAGTAGCCGCGTTACAGGCACGGTTCGAAAAAAAGCATTTGCAAAATGTATTTGTTTATGTTACCATATGGATTTAATTAAAAGTTAAAAAATCCTCACGTGTAATATCTTTCTGTGTAAATATCTCATATTACAACGTGGGACACCTGCGGCCGAAAATCCGGTGCGGCCTAAAATCCGGTGCGGCCTGTACAAGTAAAAAATTGATTTTCTTTCTAAAATTAGAGCCAGCGGCTTTTAATCAGGTGCGCTCTGTAGTCCGGAATCTACGGTAATCAGAAGATCAACTATTTGTTCTCTGCAAGTACAGGTTAAAAATCAATCTCAATATTGTATCACCTTCAACAAAAATACAACATATAAATATAAACTGCAGCCAAATTTCCAACATGTGCAGACTTTTATACATTTTATGTATTTATACTCAATGAAGGTATTCAAAAATTTTCTGAATTTTTTTCCCATTTCTTCTGTCATGAGTTCTGGGCATTCCCGGCATGATCCACATTTTACATCCATCTCCAACTGCCTTTGAGGAGATGCTGCAAGACACTTTCTCAAAATACTGCAATCATTATGGTGAATATACTCCTGCAATGCTTCTGGATTTACTCCCATTTTCTAAATTTAAAATATATTGAAGTAGGACTTTCTGAGCTAATCTATAAAACATTGTGCATCATGTCAAATCAAAAACCCATAAATTATTTACTAAAAATTAGAAAACCAAAACGAGAGGTTGATAAAAGTGTTCATCCCTTTGTAATTACTGCTAATTTCCTCAGCTGCAACACTGTACCAATCCACCCAACTTGTTGATGTAGAAAATTGGGGGAATCACCTGTTTTCAATTAATTCATAAGAATAAACCTGTAAGATCCAACAATATGATAGATTTTCAACAGACCAAATCGAAATGAAGACAGAGCATTCAAGACAAGTCAAGGAGTTCTTCATAGAGAAGCACAAATCTGGGGAAGGGTAGAGATTATCTCAAAGGCACTGAACAAATCTCGGAACTCAGTGCAGTCCATCATGAAAAAAGTGGAAAAAATATGAAGTCACAGCCACACAGCCTAGGTCGGGCCACCCCACTAAACTTAGCTGCAGGAGAAAAATAGCATTTGTAAGAGAAGCTATTGAGATGCTAACAGTCACTCTGATGAGCTGCAGAAGTCAGTAGCTGCAACTGGAAATGAAGTTATTGGCTCCACAGACTCGAAGACCTGCACAAAAAATGTATTTATGAAAGAGCAGCAAGGAAGAACCTGGCTAAAAAAAAAACATATCCTTGCCCATAAAGATGTTGCAAACTGTCACTTAGAAAATACTGTAAAGATGTGGAAGAAGGTCTTTGGGTCAGATAAGACTAAAGTGGAACTTTTTGCCTCAACACTCAATTGCATGTGTGCTGCAAATCTAATACCGCACATCAGTCAGGTAACACCATCCCTACTGTGAAGTATGGAGGGGGTAACATTGTGTTATGGGGATGCTCTTCAGCAATGGGGATGGGAAATTTAGTCAAGATTGACGAGAAAATAAACACGAAAGTAAGTTCGTCTTTCAGCAGGACAACAGCCCAAAGCACACTGCCAGAGCAATCATGGAGTGACATCAAACAAAGAAAACAGATGCCCTTGAGTGGCCCAATCAGAGTCTTGACTTTAATCCCATTGAACATCTCTGGCAAGTCCTCAAGACTGCTGTCCACCGTCACTTCCCTACTAACTTGGCACAGCTTGAGCAATTTTGCAAGGAGGAATGGGCAAATCTTACTACATCATGTTGTGCAAAGCTAATAAGACTTATCAAAAAAGACAACTGGCTGTAATAGCTGCGAGAGGTGGTTTAACTTAAGTACTGAGCAAAGGGGATGAATACTTTTGAACTGCTGGCATTCCAGCTTTTCATGTGTTATAATTTTCCCTGTTTTGTAGGCTCTGCTGTGAAAGAAAAAAGGAGCATGTGATTCACAAATAAAAATTCTCAGTTAAATTGATAAAATATCCTTAGTTGTAATGCTCATTTATGTCAAAGGGTTGGGGGCTCTATACTTTTTATAAAGCACTTTATTTGTATATCAGGTCGGTGCACTAATTGAAGGAAAACCTGCAGTTGGAATACAGTAATATGGTAGCATGTACCGCCATGTATACTATTTAGTGTGTTTGTATTTAATATGATACATCAGTTACAAAAAACCTTGTTAGTAAACAAAATGCAAACTGTTGCAGAAATAATACGAAACAGAAATCTCGAGGATAGCGGCAGGGCTGAAACACATTCAAAGGATGAATATCCAACAGTAGCATAATAGTGCTGAACATAGAACATGCAGGAGACGGAGAAGTTACAAAAGCAGATACAAGTTTACAAGGGAATAAGTGGGAGAGTTCAACAAACATGACAACATTGCTGCATCAGGTAACTAATTTACTCAACATTACATAAGCTGGATGGAGAAGAGGAGGTTACTCCTGACATGATTGGAACCAAAATTTAAAGGAAAGTTAAGCCCCAGCACTACGAGAGTAACAGGTACATCTGATGAGTTAAGGCCAAAGCCATGAGGATAGGGGACTGGGTGCTCAAGATCCCGCAGTTATTGAAGTTTTTTTTTGTTCTGCCAGACCACATTTAAGGCTTAGTCTAAACTAAGATACAAGATCTGAATTCCAGCAGTGAGGGAAAAGTGTCTGTATTTGGTAACCTTTAACTGAAGTTCACTGAGAAACTAACACACCTCAAACCGGCAATAAAAACAGATGGCTGTGCCAATCACCTCAAATTAAAATAATGAAATACCTAATGACAGCAAAGGCAGTTAGACAACACCCAAATTTGAACCAACAAGTTGCTAATGCACTCGAGTCACAAACCATAGGTGCTCATTATCTCTAAGAGGAAAAAGAAACTAACCATGCATGGAAGAGAATAATGATCCCCAATTGCCCTACCAACAACCTATGATGAAATTAATATGGAGGGGTTTGGGGAGACAAATTTACCAAAGGTTTAGTTGAACTAGTCATGTAACTAGAGATAATCAGGGCTGAGGATGCTAGGATTCTAAGTCTGTCCCACCCCACATGAACACAAAGTCTGCAGTCAACAAACTATATTCTATGGACAACAGCCTTGAAATGGGATACCCAGAGGCCCTTTTCATCAATGCCAATGACTTCAACCAGGCCAATTTCAAGAGTGTTTTGCCAAATTACTACCAGCATGGTTTCCTGTCCCACCAGGGTCCAAGCACCTTCAAAAATTTCTGTACAACCATCTAAGATGACCACTGGGCTATCCTCCATCCACGTTTTGGTGAATCGAACTAGCAGGTTGGGCTGTTACTTCCTGCTTACAAACAGAAGTTGAAATGGGAGAATCCAGTCCAGAAAATCATAAGAGTGCTGGCCTAAAGAAACGAATGAGCTTTTTCATGACTGCTTTGAGTTGGCTGACTGGTCCGTGCAGTTGGCCGGCATGGGAGAATATGTCACCACTATCACGGACTTTATTAGCAAGCATGCTAAGAACTGTGTACCAAAAGGACAATAGAGATGTTTTCAAATTAGAAAGCATGGATGAACCAGGAGATTCACTTTTATCTGTAGTCTAGATCTGTAGCATTCAATCAGATGACTCTGACATTTACAAGAAATTAAGATATAAACAAGATATGAAGCTATAAGTGATGCTAAGAGACAGTACCAGTCAAAAATTGAATCCTATTCCAGCTATAAGCTTTGGCAGGGCTTACATGCTATAACAGGCTACATAAAAAGGTCAGGCAGAATCACAAGCAACAGCATATCCCTTCCCAGTGAGTTTAACACATTCTATACATGCTTTGAACAAAAGGGAATGGGTATGTCACCACGAACCTTGACAGTCACCGTCGCAGACACAAGATCAGTCTTCTGGAGGATGAACCTGTGGAAAGCACTGGGCCCAGTTTGTGTCCCTGGCCAGATCCTGAGATTCTATGCAAATCAGCTGGCAAAGCTACTTGCAGATATTTTTAACCTCTCCGTGTTTCAGGCTGTGGTTCCTCCTACTTTAAGACCACTATCATCCTGGTACCCAAGAAAAACAGGATAACATGCCTTAATGACTACTGCTCAGTGATTCTGACATCTACCATCTTCAAGAACTGACCCACCTTCATGCACTAATGTCTTCCAGATAACGTCGATCCAATACAATCTGTCTACCACTGAAACAGATCTCAGGCGGACACCATCTCTCTGGCAGTACATTCATCTCTGAAGCATAGAGACAGTAAAGGCACCTATAACAGACCTTATTCTATGCAAACTCATCACCAAATTCCGGATCTTGAGTCAATATCTCCTTTGGCAACAGGATCTTCTAACCAACAAATTTTAATCAGTCAGGATAGGAAGCAACATTTCCACCATGATTATTCTCAACACTGGTGCTTGATAATGTTGCTTCTTTAGACCACTATTCTACTCCCTGTACAAGTTTGCAAATGATATCAATGTAGTGGGCTATATCTCAAAAAAAACTTTTTAGGCCTGGAAATTATCCAGTATTATTTTCCAATACTGTTCTTTGAGATTAAAATGTGTTTTTGTTATATTTGGGATTTTAGCCCTTAGCAATTTGTTACTGTACATTTTCTTTGGATTTTCAATTCATAAATTTCATGGGCACAAGATAGAGATTGTTAGTTATCCCTGTATTTACTAAGATGTCTGTTCTTGTTTACCTCATTACATCTGTAACTTGTATCTTCAGCACTTTGCAGCCCTTAGACTTGCCTTTCAGATGAAAATCTAACAGTGCGTGCTGTAAGATGTTCTACTCCAGCACTCCCTGGATCATAATGCTTATCTGCTGTTAGGGAAAGAAATGATTTTATTTTATTAACATTTCTTAGAAAAAGCTGATGCATAATTTAGTAAATCCACACCTCAGATTTCTCAGCTCAGACATCTGTATTCCAAGATCTTTATGAAAGGGCAGTTTCTGAAGGCAACTCATAAATAATTCAGATTAATGGCTGGCAGAACAAACCTCTGAAGCTTGGCATTAAACTTCATCAAGATTAGACAGAGCCTTATTCCACATGTAGTTACAAAAAATATGCATATATAAATTTTCAATCTTTAGTTGCTTGAAGATTTTTAGTCATCTATGCATTATATTGCAATATTTATGAGAAATTATAAAATTGCTGCTCGAGTCAGATTGGCAATTAGATATAAATGAAGCATTTGAGAAATAGATGTGAGATGCTTTAAAACTGATCCACCACGGTGGCATTATGGAAACAATAGTAGTCAAAGGAGGTACTCAGAAAAATCTTGATCATTGGAAATTATGCATGAACTTCCACATGAAGACAATACTATAATAAATACAAGAGGTAGACAACTGGAAATGTTAGGCCTCCAACTGAGATGCATTGAATAACTAACAAGAAAATTAATTGTTAGATGCATATTAAAATTAAAACCTTAAGAAACACCGGCAATGTTATTTTATCATCTATTATCCAAATTAATAACAGCTGTCAGATATTTTAAAATATTTTAAACTAAGGGTGTACTCATCAGAACAGTGGCTTTGGCCTTTCATCATCAGGAGGCAATGCCAATACAGAATGGGGTGGAAAGTCATAGGGAGAGAGGGGCTGCTATTTGGCAATTTCAGTAATTTTAGCAAGTGCAATTGCAGATTATGCTGATTCATATCCTGAAATAATAAAGAATAAAAGTACTCTAATATCATTGTCTTTTATTTCAGCTTACTTCAAGCAACAACACAAAAGTGCCACTGACACCTAAAATATAATCTACTACTTTGTTTCAGTGGGCTACTATACAAGCTGAAAGTCAACAATTAAAACTCTGTATCTATGATCATGAAGAAAAAATAATCACCATATTTTATCCTTTTGTTACTTTTAAACATATATTGTAGCTCAACATTATCTATTAACAATCTATATGCACTCTTTGCATTTTGTGTATTTATGGTCAATTAAGGTTTGAACACTTTTCAGATTTTTTAAAATGCATTCACTTTTAGCGACTTTGGCTCCAAGAGCAACACTAATATTTAATACATATCCCTGATTACCCTCGAGAAATTGTGAGCAGCTACCTTCTTGAAACATCCATTTGGTGATGTTATACTTGGTCGCAGTTACTGATTCCTTTGTGGACAGATTAGAAATAGACAGTTAAAATTCATATTGAACATGATCTAAAAGAACGAATATATTCCTAACCTTGGAACAATGAATATTCTAAAGGATCAAGAGAAAGAGGAAAATGAAACAACTCTGCCATTGCAACAGAAAAACTAGAACCATAGAACATTACAGTCCAGAAACAGGCCTTTTAGCCCTCCTTGGCTGTGCCGAACCATTTTTCTGCCTAGTCCCACTAACCTGCACCTGGACCATATCCCTCCATACATCTCTCATCCATGTACCTGTCCAAGTTTTTTTTTTAAATGTTAAAAGTGAGCCCACATTTACCACTTCATCTGGCAGCTGATTCTACACTCCCACCACTCTTTGTGTGAAGAAGTCCTCCCTCCTAATGTTCCCTTTAAACTTTCCCCCTTCACCCTTAACCCATGTCCTCTGGTTTATTTCTCCCCTAACCTCAGTGAAAAAAGCCTGCTTGCATTCACTCTATCTGAACCTATTATAATCTTATATACCGCTGGCAAATCTCCTCTCATTCTTCTATGCTTCAGGGAATAAAGTCCTAACCTATTCAACCTTTCTCTGTAACTCAGTTTCTCAAGTCCCCTGGCAACATCCTTGTAAACCTTCTCTGCACTCTTTCAATCTTACTAATATCCTTCCTGTAATTCGGTGACCAAAACTGCACACAATACTCCAAATTCAGCCCCACCAATGCCTTATACAACCTCACCATAACATTCCAACTCTTGTACTCAATACTTTGATTTATAAAGGTCAATGTACCAAAAGCTCTTTTTACTACCCTATCTACTTGTGACGCCGCTTTTAGGGAATTTTGTATCTGTATTCCCAGATCCCTGTGTTCTACTGCACTCCTCAGTGCCCTACCATTTACCTTGAATATTCTACCTTGGTTTGTCCTTCCAAAGTGCAATACCTCACACTTGTCTGTATTAAACTCCATCTGCCATTTTTCAGCCCATTTTTCCAGCTGGTCCAAATCCCTCTGCAAGCTTTGAAAACCTTCTTCACTGTCCACTACACCTCCAATCTTTGTATCATCAGCAAATTTGCTGATCCAATTTACCACATTATCATCCAGATCACTGATATAGATGACAAATAACAGTGGACCCAGCACTGATCCTGTGGCACACCACTAGTCACAGGCCTCCACTCAGAGAAGCAATCCTCCACTACCACTCTCTGGCTTCTCCCATTGAGCCAATGTCTAATCCAATTTACTACCTCACCATGTATACCTAGCGACTGAATCTTCCTAACTAACCTCCCATGCAGGACCTTGTCAAAGGCCTTACTGAAGTCCATGTAGACAACATCCACTGCCTTCCCTTCATCCACTTTCCTTGTAACCTCCTCAAAAAACCCTAACAGATTTGTTAAACCTGACCTACCACGCATAAAGCTGTGTTAACTCTCCCTCGTAATTCCCTGTCTATCTAAATACGTGTAGATCCTATCTCTTAGTACTCCTTCCAATAATTTACCTACTACCGATGTCAAATTTACCAGCCTATAATTTCCCAGATTACTTTTAGAGCCTTTTTTGAACAACGTAACAACATGAGCTATCCTCCAATCCTCCGGCACCTCACCCGTAGATACCGACATTTTAATTATATCTGTCAGGGCCCCCGCGATTTTAACACTAGTCTCCTTCAGGGTTCTAAGGAATATCCTGTCAGGTCCTGGGGATTTATCTACTCTAAGTTTCCTCAAGATAGCAAGCACCTCTTCCTCTTCAATCTGTATAGGTTCCATGACCTCCCTACTTGTTTGTCTTATTTCCATTGACTCCATGCCAGTTTCCTTAGTAAATACAGACGCAAAAAACCCATTTAAGATCTCCCCCATTTCTTTTGGTTCCATACATAGCCGACCATTCTGATCTTCAAGAGGACCAATTTTATCCCTTACTATCCTTTTGCTCTTAATATACCTGTAGAAGCTCTTTGGATTATCCTTCACCTTGACTGCCAAAGCTTCCTCATGTCTTCTTTTAGCCCTCCTGATTTCTTTCTTCAGTGTGTTTTTGCACTTTTTATACTCAAGTACCTTATTTGTTCCCTGTTTCCTATACATGTCATACATCTTTCTCTTCTTCTTTATCAGAGTTCCAATATCCCTAGAGAACCAAGGTTCCTTATTCTTATTCACTTTGCCTTTAATCCTGACAGGAACATACAAACACTGCACTCTCAAAATTTCTCCTTTGAGGGCCTCCCACTTACCAACCACATCCTTGCCAGAGAACAACCTGTCCGAATCCACGCTTTTTAGATCCTTTCTCGTTTCTTCAAATTTGGCCTTTTTCCAGTTTAGATCCTCAACCCGAGGACCAGGTCTATCTTTATCCATGATCAAGTTGTAACTAATGGTGTTATGATCAGTGGAACCAAAGTGTTCCCCTACACACATTTCCGTCACCTGTCCTAACCAGTTTCCTAATAGGAGATCAAATATTGCATCCTCTCTAGTTGGTACCTCTATATATTGATTTAGAAAACTTTCCTCTACACATTTTACAAACTCTAACCCATCTAGACCTTTAACAGTATGTGGGATATGTGGAAAATTTAAATCCCCTACGATTACAACTTTATGTTTCCTGCAGTTGTCTGTTATCTCTCTGCAGATTTGGTCCTCCAATTCTCACTGACTATTGGGTGGTCTATAATACAACCCCATTAATGTGGTCATACCTTTTCTGTTTCTCAGTTCCACCCATATGACCTCGGTAGACAAGCCCTCTAACCTGTCCTGCCTGAGCACAGCTGTAGCATTTTCCCGACTAGCAATGCCACCGCCCCCACCCCACCCTTCATCCTTCTGCCTCTGTCACGTCTGAAACATTGGAACCCTGGAACATTAAGCTGCTAGTCCTGCCCCTCCTGTAGCCAAGTTTCACTAATGGCTACAATGGCATATGTCCACGTGTCAATCCATGT
Source organism: Hemitrygon akajei (assembly GCF_048418815.1). NCBI lineage: Eukaryota > Metazoa > Chordata > Chondrichthyes > Myliobatiformes > Dasyatidae > Hemitrygon > Hemitrygon akajei. The sequence continues at coordinate 54,153,594 of NC_133133.1, read as the reverse complement.
CCTCAGCTCATCAGCCTTCCCCAAAATATTCCTCGCACTGAAATAGACACACCTCAGAAGATTACACCACACACAACCCTTCTATTTGTGACTTTGCATGAACCTTTAACATCATTTATCTTCACCCCTGCTCCACTATTTACTCGGGCACTCTGGTTCCCATCCCCCTGCAAATCTAGTTTAAACCCCCCTCCCCCCAATAGCACTAACAAACCTCCCTGCAGCATATTGGTCCCCCTGTAGTTCAGGTGTAACCCTTCTCTCTTATACAGCTCCCACCTGCGCTAGAAGAGGTCCCAATGATCCTGAAATCTGAAACCCTGCCCCCTCTGAAACCCAGTTCCTCAACCACGTGTTCCTCCACCAGAGCATCATATTCTTATCCTCACTGGCACGTGGCACAGGTAGCAATCCTGAGATTACCACCCTCGAGATCCTGCTTTTTAACTTCCTACCAAGCTCTCTATACTCACTCTTCAGGACCTCCTCACTCTTTCTTCCTACGTCATTGGTACCAATGTGTACCATGATATCTAACTGCTCACCCTCCCATTTCAGAATGCAGTGCACACGATCAGAGACATCCCTACCTGGCACCCGGGAGGCAACAAACCATCCGGAAGTCCCTGTCACAACCACAGAACCTCCTGTCTGTACCTCTAACTATCGAGTCCCCTATCACTACCGCTTTCCTCTTCTTCCACACTCCCTTCTGCACTGCAGAACCAGACTCAGTGCCAGAGATTTGGTTGCCGCAGCTTGTCCCAAGTAAGTCATCCCCCGCAACAGTATCCAAATCGGTATACTTGTTGTTAAGGGGAATGGCGACAGGGGAGCCCTGCTCTGCCTGCCCTTTCCCCTTCCCTCGCCTGACGGTAACCCAATTACCTGTGCGCTGCTCCTTTGGCGTAACTACCTCCCTGAAACTACTATCTATAAACAACACACACAAAATGCTGGTGGAACACAGCAGGCCAAGCAGCATCTATAAGGAGAAGCACTGCCGACGTTTCAGGCCAAGGCCCTTCGTCAGGACTAACTGAAAGGAGAGATAGTAAGAGATTTAAAAGTAGTGGGGGGAGGGGGAAATGCGAAATGATTGGAGAAGACCGGAGGGGGTAGGATGAAGCTAAGAGCGGGAAAAGTGATTGGCGTAAGTGATACAGAGCTGGAGAAAGGAAAGGATCATGGGATCGGAGGCCTTGGGAGAAGGGGGGGGGGGAAAGTTTACTTCTATTAATGCCCCTCCTCCCCTTCTTACCCTATCCCTCACATATTTAGTTGTTTTTTTTTCTCTCTCTCTCTGCCCATCACCCTGCCTGTTCTCCATCTCCCTCTGGTGCTCCCCTCCCCCTTTCTTTCTCCCGAGGCCTTCCGTCCTATGATTCTTTCCCTTCTCCAGCTCTGTATCACTTTCGCCAATCACCTTTCCAGCTCTTAGCTTCATCCCACCTCCTCCAGTCTTCTCCTATCATTTCGCAATTCCCCCCTCCCCCCACTACCTTCAAATCTCTTCGTATCTCTCCTTTCAGTTAGTCCTGACGAAGGGTCTCGGCGCGAAATGTCAACAGTGCTTCTCCCTATAGATGCTGCCTGGCCTGCTGTACTTCACCAGCATTTTACGTGTGTTGTTTGAATTTCCAGCATCTGCAGATTTCCTCGTGTTTGCTCTACTATCTATAAACTTCTCATTCTCCCTGACTTCCCACACCCTGCAAGAGGAGCATTCCAACATCCTGCCTGGCATTCTCTCTACTCTAAACGAACAGAACAAAACTACCAGAACCTACCCTCGCCTCTGCCTGTTCACGCCAAAGCCGTCCCACTCTGACTCAGTCCACTCCGACGATGGCCGCTGTATATGGCGGTCTTTTTTTAAACCTTTGGCGCGCTACGTCAAGCGCCTGCGCGGTCTAGCCTCTTTCCCCCAATCAGTAAAAAAAGCTTCTCTCCGAGATGTCTTTAGTCCTTAACTCTCAGTCTTTTGCTTCGATCTAAAAACTATTTGATAAGTGTACTGCAAAACTATCTTAATGAACTCTTGTCACTATATTTTGATGCTGCTCAATTCTAAATCATATTTGCTTGTTATTGTTTCATTCTACTGTTCTAATTCAAACGAAACGTTCTCATCCCATTCAACCCACTTACTTCTTTTTCCAAGTCCTATAAAATTCAACATCATTTATCAGAAGCTTATATCCCAAATTAAATTATTTACTAAAATTAAGCTTCATACTGCAAGACAATAATAATCATAAAAAATATTTAGAAACTTGTGCATCATTACTGATGGAACATTAAACCAATTTGAAGAAATGCTGCTTTATATGCATTAAAAACAAAATTATAGTAATAGATCACAATCCTGAACATTTTTAAATTTAGTTTCAGCATAGTCCATTCCTGTGAAAAATATTATGACATGAACAAACATGACAAAAATTAGATATGCACGCATCCACTTCAAATCCTCTAGTTATTTGAAGTCACTTGCTAACCCTAGATGGCATATTACAATATTCATGAGCAATTGCTGCTCTATTCAGACTGTAAATTGAAATAATTTGTGTCAGAGTGAGTGCAATGCTCATTCCACAATTTTAGTTAGCAACTGTGCTGCATCCAACTTCACTGGATCGAAATGCAGAAGTGCTCAGGCCTCTCAGCTAATTCAGTACAATTCCCAAGTGTCACTCCAAATATTAAAACTGCCTGTATAATTATCTTCTTTTGACATTTCATCCTACTTTAATATGAGGAATACAACTGAATTTATTTGCTGTTAAATTATAAGCTTCAATGATGACAAAAAAACAAAAATGACTAAGATACAAGAATTAGCATTATTTATTATTTTCACTTAAGCACATCACCAAGTTCAGAAACAGTTATTACCCTTTAAACATCAGGCTCTTGTACTCAATATTTATTGTTTATTTTTCTTGTCTTTCTTTTTGTATTTGCAGTTTGTTCTTTTACTTGCACATTGGTTTTGAAATGTTATTCAAAGTTCTACTTAACTTTTTAGGTATAAATTTGTGAATTCTTTAGGAGCAAAGTTCTATAACCCATATGGCTATAACATACTGGTTCAAACTGAAGATATCCTCACTATATTCTAAAGCAAGCTATGCCATGCATTTTTGTCAATATCTCAGTCCTTGGTACATAATAAGATACAAAAAACCGAGCAAAATGTCCAAAAGTTCAGTCAAACATGTTGATTTTAAATGACAACTTGGACGGAGGCAAGAAAGATAGACTGATAGAGCAATGGAAAGGTGCAGAAGAATACTTTCCTAGCAGTTACATGCACAGCCATCAGTGGGAAAGGTAGCACAGCTCAACAACAGATGCCATTTCATTGGATCCTCCCTCAATCCTGGAACATCTGGACAGCAAAAATGCATATATCAAGATGCTTTTTATTGACTATAGCTCAGCATCCAATAATATCATCCCTTCAAAACTAATCAACTAATCGATAAGTTTCAAGACCTGAGCTTCAATACCTCCTTGTGCTATTAGACCCTCGATTTCCTCACTTGCAAAGCCCAGTCAATTCCAATTAGCAATTGCATTTTCTCCACAATCTTCCTCACCACAGGTGCACCATAAGGCTATATGCATAGTCCCCAGATCCAGTTGCTTTATATTTATGACTGTGAGGCTGAACACAGCTCCAATGCCATAATAAGTTAACTGACAATACCACTGTCATTGGCTAAATCAAAGGTGATGATGAATCAGCTATATAGGAGGGAGATTGAAAATCTGGCTGGATGGTCCCATAACAAAAGCCTCTCACTCAATGTCAGCAAGACTAATAGGGATGATAATTGACTCAGGACGAGAAAACCGGAGGTCCATGAGCTGGTCCCCATTGGAGGAAGCCAAAGGTGGAGAGGGTCAACAACTTCAATTCCTTGTTATAATTTCAGAGGATCTGTCCAGGATCCAGCACGCAAGTGCCATTATGACAAAAGTGTGGAAGTGCCTCTACTTTCTTAGAAGTTAGTGAAAATTCGGCATGTCATCTAAAACTTTGACAAACTTCTATAGAGTTGGGGTGGAGACTATACTGACTGGTTGCATCACAGCCTGGTAGGTAACTACTGAGCTTAGCACATAAGTACAATTACTAAGAAAGCATGGCAGTGTCTCCTGGTTTTGAAACATCAAAGCCCTTCAATGGAAAATCCTGCAAAAATTAGTGCATACTGCCCAGTCCTTCATGGGTAAAGCCCTCCCCATCACTGAGCACATCTACATAGAATGTTGTCACAGGTAAGCAGCATCCATCATCAAATATCTCCTCCATCCAGGGCATACTCCTCACTGTTATCATCAGGAAGGTGGTACAGCAGCCTCAGGACCCACACCACCAGGTTCAGGAACAGTTATTACCCTTCAACCATCAGGCTCTTGACTCAGTGGGGATAACTTCATTCGCCACGTGAATGAACTGTTTCCACAACTTACAGACTCACTTTCAAGGAGTCTTCATCTTATGTTCTTGATATTTATTGCCTATTTATATTTTATTTTTCCTCCTTTGTTTTGTATTTGCAGTTTTATTTTGCACATTGGTTATTTGTCCATCCTGTTGGGTATGGTCTTTCTTTGATTCTATTGTGTTTCTTGTATTTATTGAAGAAAATGAATCTCAGGGTAGTATATGGTAACATATATGTACTTTAATAATAAATTTACTTTGAACTTTGAACAATAGATGTCACTAGGAGAGTGCTGGAAAAGTCAAATCTAGAAGCTGTATGGGGGTTCAGCAGATGAGCTGAAATAGCAACAAGGTGAAGGTAAACAATCCTAGACTGCACAGAAACATGGCCTGAAGCCAGATGGCATAGTACTCCATGTCCACCGAAACATCAGGTAGTTCCAGCTGGAAAAAAAAACTACTCTCTTACTAAGTACTAACAAAAGCAAAATACAGTGTACAGCATCAGTGAAAGAAATAATCCAAACTAGTACCTACAGATTTCCATTGGATCATTAATTTCCATACAGCTCAAGCTGATGAGACAAACAAACCAACCTCAACATTGTTATTCATGATTTATCTATAATTATGAGAGCAGTCTTCACATAATTTACAGCTCATAAAATCAAAGCAGGAGAAACTAAGAAACTAAAAAATACAATTGTAAAGAAAATAGTTATTTAAGATTGATTATCTGCATTTTCAGGGATCGTGAATGTGCTACTTTCATAGTTGCAAAAAATAATTAAATCTCATCACTGATACCACTGTACGAACCAGAGCTTAAGTAATCCTCTCCTAGATTTGTAGATAACCTATATGCTTAACAGCATCTGAATAAGTTCTTCAATTTTACCACCTCAATACTAAGGCTATCATAGTGGAGGCAAAAACATTTTTACAAAAATAGTATTTGCAAAATCTAGCAATTTTGGGGCATTTTTGAGTAATTTTTTACTTCATATACAGGAGAAACAAAGGGATCTGGTATATTTGGAATTTCAAAAGACATCTGGTAAGACACCACATACTAAAAGAAAGTTACACAAAATAAGGCCTCGTGCTGTTTCAAATATTTGCATGGACAGAGAACTATGCTGTGTCATCAGCTGGATGCAATTTATATTAATAACTCAGCTAAAAAGAGTATATTCATTTTTGCCAATAACATATTTGGGAAAAATGAGCTGTGAGAAGTGCAGGGCACAATGACATGACATACTGGTGGAGAAAAGATGCAGATGCAATATTATTTTAGAACATTTGAAGTTATGCAATTTTGTCAGCATTATGAATTAGAATAGCTTTTAAATGGTTAGAAATCAGAGTACAAAATTTGTCACAAAATGTGTCTTTTTCTTCATGTAACTTTAAAGTGTGTCCATTTCAGTTGTATCCCCTGGAACAATGTTACAAAAATCCTTTAAAATTTAACACTTCCATTAAATCTCCCCTTAACCATCTCTGCTCGGGAAAAAACAAAGCCTGTTTTTTGCCTACTTTCTCCATGCGACTACTAGTATTAAAAATGAAAAATTAAGCAGCTACAGAGATGATGGGCAGTATAAAAATCTTACACACAGGTTTCTGACACAAAATGTACAAGAGCAGCTTTGTTAGATAAAAATCTCTGAACAAGCAGTACTACAAATCCTGTCTTAGTGACAAATGGCTTTCTGTAACATGTCATGCTGCCATAACCTCAAATTGACAGATAGCTTAAAGTGCTGCATTTAATTCTTCAAAGCACTGTTTGACCAGTAAATTTCCTTAAGTGAAATGCACAATCAAATTGGTAAATTGGTTTCTTATTGTTACATGCATGGTGCCATACACACAAATAATTTCATCACATCAGGATGCTGAGGTAGTACAAGGAAAAAGCAGTAACAAAATGTAGAATAATGTGTTCCAGTACAGAGAACGTGCAATACAGACGGACAATAAGTTGCAAGGCCATGACAAGTCACCTCTCTTGCTCTTTTCAATTTAATGAAATGTCTGTGAAACCACAAACATACTGTAACATTGATGACAGATTCATTAGTGCCTTCAATGCACCAGCAAGCGCAGCCTTTCGTCAACTGAGGAAAAGGGTATTTGAAGACAGAATTCAGACCAGGCACAAAACACTTGAACTAATCCATGTCCTTCTGTATGTTGGATCTCAGAAGCAACTAGATAACCCCATCATAGCAGACTTAGCAAAATCCTCCAAGTCAGTGACGTCTCTGGTCCACACCCTCAGTACCAAGACTGCATTAACCGTCAGTCATTTGCATAAGCAAGTCATATCACCTGCATGACCACAGCAAACTCCCAGACTTTCCAGGTTCTGTCACAGCAAGCGGTTATCACTGAGCAGCAGGGAAACACGCCCTTCAGCCCAACCTGCTCATGTCGACCATACGACCATGGTGCCCACAAATTCAGTGCTATATCCCTCTAATCACCTATGTATGCAAGTATCTTTTATAAGTTGTTTTTTTTTAAATCTGCTTTAACTGCTTCCTTTAGTTGTTCACTCCATATACACACCAACTTTATGCCAGAAGATACCCCCCCCCCCATCCCCTCTAAATCTTTCACCTCTCACCTTAAACCTATGCCCTCGTTTTTAGTACCCTTTCCCTGGGGAAAAAATACTATGTGTTCAACTTAAAGTAAAAGTCAGTCCATCTCAATCTGGACAGATAGCTCAAAAAGATACAGGTCTTCCCCAGCTTATGAGCACCCAACTTAAAGGCAGTCATACTTATGAACAAGTTTACTGGAGATTTGTGGAATGAATGCAGATTTGCTGGCTACCACAGGCATCTCCTGACAAGAGAGGAAAAGAAAATGTTGTGCATCTTCTTTCTCCATCCGAGTCCTCCAGGCCATAACAATTAGCACCTGGGTGAAGCCAAGCAGAGCTAACAGCACTGAGCAGACGCACTCATTGGGTCAGTGAAACCAGCTAGCAGCTTCTCCTCTCGTGCATTCTCACTCTGTCACAGCTATTCTGTAATCCTCTCCCACATTATTTTTTTTCCATTCCCAACTTACAAACTGCTTAGGTTACAGTTCTCAAGTAAAGAACCCTGATACAACCTTGTGGCAGCCTAATGTGTCTCCTGATAACAAGTACAATGCCAAGCCGAAGTCAATATTAAATGTATCTGATAAACCAGAAGTTTCCACATGCTCATCTTGGCATTTGAAGTCTTCATTCATTCTGTGTGAGGCTTATTTAAATTTGTTTCTCAGGAATTGGAACTAAGAGGTTGGTTACAATTACCCCTCATTTTAGACATCAGAGCCAGGGGAAAATGCCTTTCCCATATGAACTCTCTCTGGCCCCATTAGGATTTGAGTAAGCTTTGATTAGATCCCTTCTCATTCTTCTATTCCCCCAATGAATACAAAGCTATCCTCATACACCATCTCGAGAATCAATATGTTGATGCACTCCCTCTGTAGCAAATATAACCTTTTTAAAAGGACAAATCAAAACAGCATTCAATTCCTGTGTGGTCTCACCAAAGCCCAGCACACTTGTAGCAAGCTGTCCTTGGTTCTGTAAATATCATTTTTCTTCTTCTTTTGCCTGTTACGTCACTGCTGTATAGGACAGCAATGAAGGCCCTCCATCTCTAATGGCATTCATCATGTCAGTAGCTTCCTCTCGGTTTGCTGTCAGCCATGCAAGTCCTGGGTGGAGACTCAGGAATACCGACCGTCACACACAGATGTAAAGGGATTTTTCATTGCTGTTTCCATAATAGTTTTGTTTGACCAGTCAGGGTTGTTTGCCCTGAGCTGAACTCCCAAAGCTGGAGGATCAGAGGACCACTTTTAGTCTGGCCTCTACCCTTTGACCTGCTTGGCATGGGTGACCCCATCAAGACACAAAGCATAAACGCTGGACTCCACCCAGCATTGCTCTCTGGGTCATTGAGTCACACAAGCCTCCAAACCCCAATAAGGTTGTGGTCCTCTAGGCGGTGCAAATACCACGTGCCTTCTTAACTGCTTTCAGCTTCCACCCATATTTGCTTTTGGTGACTGGTGTTTAAATTTTATCCACTTTTCCTATCTATAACAATTTGAATAATGTTTTATTTTTCTGTTTTGACTGATGATGTGAACAATATCATATTTACCCATGATATAGCTGTCCTTGAAGTCATTTTGTAAGATCCCAACCACTCCTCCCAAGAATTCATAGTCCAGGCCTGTTTACCACTGCCATCAAATTTCAAAATGTTATATATCCTTCCTTCATCCAAATCATTAACGGAAATTGTGAATAGCTGAGGCCCAAGGACTGATATCAGTAGTTCCTACTTTGGAGGTGACTGTAATTTTGCACACTAATCTTTTGTGGGATTGTATCAAAAGCTTCCTGAAAATCCAAGCACACCACATCCACTGGTTCCCCCACATCCATTCCATCACATGCATTTCCAGCACAACAGGTCCACAGCAGATGCCATTTCAATGGCTTCAGCCGAACCCTGCAACATCAGGATAGCAAAATGCACACATCAGGATGCTCTTTATTGATTACAGCTTGACATTTCAATACTATCATCACCTCATGCTTGAATGAGGCAGCGCGGCACAGTGGCAGCGGCCTTTCAGACCTGGTGTTAATTTAATTTATTTTTCTATTTTAAGTTTGATACACAATTTTCGATTAGGGCACATGGATAACAGAGGAGCTATCTACCATCGCCAGATACTACTACAATACAGAGATCGCCCAAAAACAAACCTTCACAAAGATCTGCTGGCTGAATTACGTGACCTCGGCTTGCTGAGGGGAACGGGCCTACATTCCTCGGACTCACCTGATGCTGGTAGCCGGAGAAAGAGACGTCGAAAGCGATGTACGAGGAAGCAGAAGTGAGTCAAACGGGCAGGTGTCCGTGCCAGGCTAAAAGCAAACCGTAGCCGGCCGGCTCTCCCGTGTCCGCTCCCGGGACAATAAAATGGACTACATCCGACTCCAACATAATACGCGGCGGGAGTACAGAGTTTGCTCCGCGTATGTCTTCACAGAGACATGGCTCACTGATGGGATTTCGGACGCTGCCATCCAACTAGACGGGCTAGCCTTGTTTCGTGCGGACAGAGATGCAGCTCTCTCCAGTAAGACTCGCGGTGGTGGCTTGTGTGTCTACATCAACACGGAATGGTGTAAGAACTCTGTGCTGGTTTCCAGACACTGCTCATCGCAAATGGAGTTTGTGGCTGTTAGATACAGACCATTTTATTTGCCACGGGAATTCACCTCTGTCCTTATACACAAACATCCCTGACACGTACTGGGCAGAGCCCTGCCCCCACCTCGGATACTCAGACCACATCTCTGTTATGCTAATCCCAGCATACAGACCGCTCGTCAGGCGCTCCAGACCAGTTCAGAAGCAGGTGAAAACCTGGCCAGCAGGAGCCATCTCTGCTCTTCAAGACTGCTTTGAGCACACTGACTGCACATGTTCAGGGAGGCTGCAACCAATGGTGACGCTACCAACTTAGAGGAGTACACAGCATCAATGACCAGCTACATCAGCAAGTGCATTGATGATGTTACTCTGTCCAAGACCATCACTATACGCACTAACCAGAAGCCATGGATGACCGCAAGGTGCGTGCACTGCTGAGGTCCCGCGACTCCGCCTTCAGAGCAGGCGACAAGGCAGCTCTAACAACAGCAAGGGCCAAACTGTCCCGAGCCATCAGAGGGGCAAAGCGTGCACACGCCCAGCCACTTCCAGGACAGTGGCGACATGAGGCGCAAGTGGCAGGACATCCAGGACATCAACAATTACAGGTCATCACCTGACTGTGCAGGTGATGCCTCCCTCCCAGATGCGCTGAATAACTTCTACGCCCAGTTTGAGGCAGAAAATGACGTGGCGACGAGGAAGTCCATCCCTCCTACCAATGACCAGATCTGTGTCTCACCATGGCCAACATAAGAAGAACCCTGTGCAGGGTCAACCCACGGAAGGCTGCTGGACCAGACAACATCCCTGGTAGAGTGCTCAGAGGATGTGCAGACCAGCTAGCAGATGTTCTCACTGACATCTTCAACATCTCCCTGAGCAGCGCCACCGTTCCAACGTGCTTCAAGGCCGCCACCATCGTCGCCGTGCCGAAGAAGTCTTCAGTGTCCTGCCCAAATGACTACCGTCCCGTTGCACTTACATCCATCATCATGAAGTGTTTCGAGAGGCTCGTCACGAGGCATATCAAAACCCTGCTGCCCCCCTCACTGGACCCCGTGCAGTTTGTGTACCATCCCAACTGCTCAACAGATGACTCCATTGCCACCACCCTCCACCTGGCCCTAACGCACCTGGACAAAAAAGACACATACGTTCGGATGCTGTTCAGAGACTTCAGTTCAGCATTCAACATAATCATCCCTCAGAAACTGATTGGAAAGCTGAGCCTACTGAGCCTGAACACCGCCCTCTGCAACTGGATCCAAGACTTCCAGACTGGGAGACCTCAGTCAGTCCAGATCGGGAGCAACATCTCCAACACCATCACACTGAACATGGGGGCTCCCCAGGGCTGCGTGCTCAGTCCACTGCTGTTCACTCTGCTGACCCACAACTGTGCTGCAACACACAGCTCGAACCATATTATCAAGTTCGCCGATGACACGACCATGGTGGGTCTCATCAGCAAGAACGACGAGTCAGCTTACAGAGAGGAGGTGCAGTGGCTAACGGACTGGTGCAGAGCCAACAACCTGTCTCGTAATGTGAACAAAACAAAAGAGATGGTTGTTGACTTCAGGAGGGCATGGAGCGACCACTCCCCGCTAAACATCGGCGGCTCCTCGGTACAGATCGTAAAGAGCACCAAATTTCTTCGTGTTCACCTGACAGAGAATCTCACCTGGTCCCTCAACACCAGCTCCATAGCAAAGAAAGCCCAGCAGCGTCTCTACTTTCTGCGAAGGCATCTCCCCCCCCCCCCCCCCCCCCCAACCTCATCACATTCTACAGCGGTTGTATTGAGAGCATCCTGAGCAGCTGCATCACTGCCTGGTTCGGAAATTGCACCATCTCGGATCGCAAGACCCTGCAGCGGATAGTGAGGTCAGCTGAGAAGATCATCGGGGTCTCACTTCCCACCATCACGGACATTTACACTACACGCTGCATCCACAAAGGAAACTGCATTATGAAGGACCCCATGCACCCCTCATACAATCTCTTCTCCCTCCTGCCATCTAGGAAAAGGCTCCGAAGCATTCGGGCTCTCACGGCCAGACTATGTAACAGTTTCTTCCCCCAAGCTATCAGACACCTCAGTACCCGAAGCTTGGACTGACACCTTGCCCTATTATCCGGTTTGTGATTAATTATAATGCCTGCACTGTTTTTGTGCACTTTATGTAGTCCTGTCTAGGTCTGTAGTCTAGTGTAGCTTTCTGTGTTGTCTTTTGTTTTACATAGTTCAGTCTAGTTTTTGTACTGTGTCATGTAACACCATGGTCCTGAAAAACATTGTCTCATTTTCACTATGTACTGTACCAGCAGTTATGGTCAAAATGACAATAAAAGTGACTTGACTTGAAAACTAATCAATAAGCTTCAAGACCTTGACCTCAATATCTCATTATGCAATTGGTTCCTCAATTTCCTCACTTGCAGACCCCAGTCAGTTCAGATTGGCAACAACATCTCTTCCACAATATCCATCAGCACAGGTGTCCCACAAGGCTATGTGCTAAATCCATTGCTGTACTTTCTTTATATTTATGACTGTGAAGCCAAGTACAGCTCCAAAGCCATATTTAAAGTTTGCTGATAACACCACTGTTTTTGGCGGAATCAAGGATGGTGACAAATCAGCATATGAGGGAAACTTAAAATCTGGCCGAGTAGTGCCACAACAACAACCTCTCACTCAATGTCAGCAAGACCAAGGAGATTATTATTGACAGAAGGTCCATGAACCAGTCTTCACCTGAGGATCAGATGTAGAGGGTCAGCAAATTTAAATTCTTTGGTGTTAACATTTCAGAGGATCTGTCCTGGGCCCAGCAGGTAAATGCAATTACAAAGAAAGCATGGCAGTGTCTCCTGGTATGGAAACACCAATGCACCTGAATGGAAAGTCCTGCAAAAAGTAGTGGATACTGCCCAGTCCATCATGGGCAAAGCATATCTACTTAAGAGTGTTGTCACAGGGAAGCAGTATCCATCATCAAAGAACTCCACCACCAACGGTATGCTCTCTTCTCACTGTTGCCATCAGAAAGGTGGTACAAGACCCACACCACCACATTCAGGAACAGTTATCACCTGTCAACCATCAGGCTCTTAAACCAGTGGAGATAATTTCACTTGTCCCATCTCTGAACTGTTCCCACAACTTATGGATTCACTTTCAAGGACTCATCTGATATTTATGGCTTATTTAGTTTTTAATTTTTGTATTTGCACAGTTTGTTGTCTTTTGCACATTAGTTGTTTGTCCACCTTGTTGGGTGTTGTCTTTTATTGATTCGGTTATGTTTCTTGAGTTTATTTCTATTTGATTCCATTATGGTTCTTTGTATTTACTGTGCATGCCTGCAAGAAAATTAATCTCAAAATGAATATGATGATGTACTTTGATAATAAATTTACATTGAACTTTTGAAATTTGGACTTCAATAAAGTTGTCAAACACAAATTTCAGAAATCCACACTGACTTTGCCTTATCTCATTTGCAACTGACTTATCAAGCTCAGCATTACTAAGGTTCCAGCGATATCATGCAGAAACTAAATGGATGGTAGAAGCAGATACTCTCACAACATTTAAGAAATACCTATAATGTCTGCACTTGGCCCATATCCCTCTAAATCTTCCCAACATGAATCTGTCAAAATGTTTTTTAAAAATGTTGGTTCTACCACTTCCTCTGGCATATCCCCATCACTCCCTGTGCCCCTCAAATCCACATCCTTTACTTTTAGACTCCCTTACTCAGGGAAAAGAAAAACTCTGATCCTCTAACTTGCCTATGCCTCTCATGATACTATGTACCTTACAAGGTCACCCCTCAGTCTCCTATTCTCCATGAAAAACAGTTCCAGGTATCCAGTCTTTTCTTACAACTCAAGCCACCCAGTCCCAGGAACATCCTTGTAATGGAATTAATACGGGTGCCTCTTGGGCAGTATGGATATGATGTTCTGAAGGACTTTTTTTGTGTTGAATCACTCCACAAAACAAGATAATGAATAGAATTCTCCTGTTGTATAATTCCACTATATACTTAGTGGCTACTTATTAGGTACACTAGCTTATTATTGCAAATATTTAATCAGCTGATTATGTGGCAGCAACTCAATACATAAAAGCATACCGACATGGTCAAGAGGTGCAGTTGTTTTTCAGACCAAATGCAGAAGAAATTGGGCTAAGTGACTTTGACAGTGGAATAACTGCTGGTGCCAGAACGAGTGGTTTGACTTTATCAGAAACTGCTGATCTCTGGGGCTCTCACACACAATTGTCTCTAGGGATTACAGAGGATGGTGCAAGAAACACCCAGTGAGTGGAAGGTCTGTAACGGAAAACGTTTTGTAAATGAGAAAGGTCACAGGAGAATGGGCAGACTGGTTCAAGCTGAAAGGAAAGCAACAGTAACTCAAATAACCACGTGTTACAACAGGGGTATGTAGAAGAGTATCACGTCAAACCTTGACGTGGATCGACTACAGCAGAAGAAAACCACGGACATACACTCAGTGGCCAGTTTATTGGATGCAAGAGATACCTAACAAAGTACAAACCCCATTTCCAGAAAAGTTGGGACATTTTCCAAAATGCAATAAAAACAAAAATCTGTGATATGTTAATTCACGTGAACCTTTATTTAACTGACAGAAGTACAAAGAAAAGATTTTCAATAGTTTTACTGACCAACTTAATTGTATTTTGTAAATATACACAAATTTAGAATTTGATGGCTGTAACACACTCAACAAAAGTTGGGACAGAGGCATGTTTACCATTGTGTTACATCACCTTTCCTTTTAATAACACTTTTTAATCGTTTTGGATCTGAGGATACTAATTGTAGTCGATTTGCAATTGGAAATTTTGTCCATTCTTGCTTGATATAAGACTTTAGCTGCTCAACAGTCTGTGGTCTCTGTTGTCTGATTCTCCTCTTCGTGATGCGCCATACATTTTCAATAGGAGATAGATCTGGACTGGCAGCAGGCCAGTCAAGCACACGCACTCTGTGTCTACAAAGCCATGCTGTTGTAGCCTGTGCAGAATGTGGTCTGGCATTGTCCTGCTGAAATAAGCATGGACGTCCCGGGAAGAGATGTCGCCTTGATGGCAACATATGTCTCTCTAAAATCCTAATATATGCCGCAGAGTCAATGGTACCTTCACATACATGCAACTCACCCATGCCGTGGGTACTGATGCTCCCCCATACCATCACAGATGCTGGCTTTTGCACCTTTCGCTGATAACAATCAGGATGGTGGTTTTCATCTTGGCATGGAGAACTCAACGCCCATTTTCCGAAAACTAGCTGAAATGTGGACTCATCTGACCACAGCACACGGTTCCACAGTCTTTCGGTCCATCTGAGATGAGCTCGGGCCCAGAGAACTCGGCGGCGTTTCTGCAAAGAGTTGATGTATGGCTTCCTCCTTGCGTAATAAAGTTTCAAGTTGCATTTCTGGATGCAGCGACGGACTGTGTTAAGTGACAATGGTTTTCCGAAGTACTCCTGAGCCCAGGTGGCTATAATTGTCACAGTAGCATGACGGTTTCTTAGGCAGTGCCGCCTGAGGGCTCGAAGATCATGCACATTCAACAGTGGTTTCTGACCTTGCCTTTTACGCACTGAGATGTCTCTGAATTCTCTGAATCTTTTCACAATATTATGTAATATAGATGTTGAAAGACCTAAATTCTCTGCAATCTTGCGTTGGGAAATGTTCCTTTTGAACTGACTAACAATTCTCTCACGAACTTTGTCACAAAGGGGTGAGCCACGACCCATCCTTGCTTGCAAAGACTGAGCCTTTGATGGACGCTACTTTTATACCCAGTCATGATACCTCACCTGCTACCAATTAGCCTGCTTAATGTGGGGTCTTCCAAACCGGTGTTACTTGAATACTCTGTGCACTTTTCAATCTTATTTTAACTCTGTCCCAACTTTTGTTGAGTGTGTTGCAGCCATCAAATTCTAAATTTGTGTGTATTTACAAAATACAATTAAGTTGGTCAATAAAACTATTGAAAATCTTTTCTTTGTACTTTTGTCAGTTAAATAAAGGTTCACAGGAATTAACATATCACAGATTTTTGTTTTTACTGCATTTTGGAAAATATCCCAACTTTTCTGGAAATGGGGTTTGTAGAAAGAATCCAATTATGATTATTTATACACCAAATACAATACACTATAATACATAATATATATATTCAGAAAAAAAACTTATGTAATCAAAAGATCACAGTTCAGAACTACTGAAGCTGTTGTGTTGCTTACTAAATACACCTATGCCTTCTGGAGGCCAATCTGGAAAAGATAGCTAGAAGTATCTTTTACGACTACAGTCGGCCCTCCTTATCCACAAGGGATTGGTTCCGGGACCCCTCGCAGATACCAAAAAACGCAGATGCTCAAGTCCCTTATTTAACTGGTTGCAGTGCGGTGGTCTTTAGGACCCAGCAGAGCCCTGAATCCGCAGTGTTTCTGTTCATGAAAATAATCACAATCATGATTGAAAATAAAGTGGAAATAATAAAGCGATTGGAAAGAGGTGAAATGCCATCGGTCATTGGAAAAGCATTAGGCTACAGTCAGTCAACGATCAGAACAATTTTAAAGGAAAAAGTGAGAAAGGCCCTGCCCCAATGAAAGCTACAATTATTACTAAGTAACGCAGTGGTTTAATTATTGAAATACATACGTTTCTTAAGTGTTTTATATGCATAGAAAGTTAAAATATATACTATTTTCTAAGACGAATGTTTCACTAACTGACGCTAAATAATACTTGGTGTAGCTGTTCCGACTTACTGAGAGAACTTCTGATTTTTTTCGATCCCAATCCACGATAACCTATGCACATCCTCCCGTATACTTTAAATCATCTCTACATTACTTATAATACCTAATACAATGTAAATGCTATGTAAATAGTTGTTATACTGCATTGTTTAGGGAATAATGACAAGAAAAAAAGTCTGTACATGCTCGGAGAATGAGTGCTGGAAGAGCACTTCCAGGTTTTCGTGATTCGCGATTGGTTGAATTCGCTCGTGCAGAACTCGCGGATAAGGATGGCCGACTTTACAAGGGACAGTGAAACCCCAGCACATAACGAGACTTTACATACATTGCATCTGCACACATAAGCAACCGTGCAAAGAGAGATCCATCAGCATAATTTCTTCCTCCACTTTCTCTGGAGTATAATGTACTTCTTGCAGATATATGCTGATTTTGATCTCCAAATATATGGAAAAAGACACAGGTAATTGCTAATCAGAAACAAGGTCAGCAGATGCTGGAAATCCAAAACACCACACACACAAAATGCTCACAGGTCAAGCAGCATCTGTGAAAATGAATGAACAGTTGACATTTCAAGCTGTGACCCTACCTCAGGACCGAAATAGAAGAGGGAAGATGCCAGAATAAAAAGGTGGGGAAGGAGAAGGAGGCTATCTAGAAGGTGATGGGAGAAACCAGGTGGGTGGGAAATGTAAAGGACTGGAGAAGAAGGAATCTGATAGGAGAGGAGAGTGGACCATAGGAGAAAGGGAAGGAAGGAGGAACCCATGGGAAGTGATAGGCAGGTGAGAAGAGGTGAAAGGCCAGAAAGGGGTATAGAAGAAGAGGAGTGGAAGGATTTTTTTTAAACCAGAAGGAGAAATCGATATTCAGATGAAATATAAGGTGTTGCTCATCCACCCTAAGGGTGGCCTCACCTTGGCATAAGAGGAGGCCATGGACTGTCATGTTGGAACAGGAATGGGAATTGGAATTGAGTTGAGTGCTCTCAACCAAAGCCCAGCCACTGGTTCAAACTATGTTTCATATTACTGACTCAAAGCCATCTGCTGTGCAAACTTGTGGCCTTCAAACTTTTACCACTGATGAAATTGCCATAATATAGCTGTAATAATTATTCTAAAATCTACACAAAGTAAATAAATATTCCTTGATCTATTGCTTTTAATGGTTAAGTACTTATACAAAATATACACAAGATTTCAACACCCAATGGAATACATTTTCTGGCATTTACTGTATCACAGTCATATAAATCACCCTGCCACCAATTCATCAGAACACCCAGCAATGCCAATTTTGTGGATCAACAAATGATTAAAAAAATCAATAATATAATTAATACTCAGGATCTTAAAGATCTTGTTCTGTTTAATGTATTCTGTTTTGAATGGATCCTGTATGAATTCTTCGAAGACTTTCTAAGTACAAAAATTATTAACTTTGGTTGATTCTGGGCAAAATGGTCAGAAAATAAAAGATGTCTAGTTAGAAAGCAATTCATTTAGGCAAGTGACTTTACTGTCAAATCCTTACAACAAATATACAAGTCAGTACCGATCATATTTGATAGACATCTTAAGAATTAAATAATCAGATTTCAGAAATTGACGACTGGCAGATTCTACAATTTACTTTTATTTCACCCTTGAACTACTTACTTACGTACAACTGCCACAACCACAGAAGACAACACATTCCACCTTATCTGTGCCATTCCCGGGATTTACACGGCAAAATGTTTTTGCAGTTTGCCTGCAACTTATTCCTTATTGTTGGCATTTAATGTTAGCAACATGGAGCTTAGGAGACAATGGCCCCTAAAAGCAACTCCTTTGCTTGCATCTTCAGAAACAGCTCTATTTCCATCCTTAATATCTCTATTTTCCCTTTCAGGGTTCTTTTGAAGACCCTGATCTGGAATTACAGACTGACTTTGGTTCTTTGCGGGAATGGGACCAACTCTCAGGGTCTCACGAATGGCTGTTATTCAATATACCAAGGACGCGGCCTAGAAGATTAGCTCGCCTTCGGAGTTTAACAATTTTGTGACTCTGGAGGAGAGTGGACTCGAGGTCGGTGCCTTGGCAGGAAATTAGTACGTCGTGAGAGATGGAAAATCTATGGCACAGAACTTGGAAAAAGCAACGCAACAGACTTCTAACATCGTAAATCAGCAAGCTGTTTGTTATGTCTCCCCGCTCGCTGTGAAACAGGGACTCCTCTTTTTCCCTTATTAGGGAGAGGGAGAGAGCCTGTGGTGTGTCGAATTACTGGGTGAATGGGTAGTCTTTGGAGTACTGCAAGTCTGTGTCTTTATTGATACTTTGCTGCACGCTTGAGTGCTCGGGGGGGGGGGGGGGGGGGGGGGTGCCAAAGCTTTTTTCACTGGTGGGGAATGGAATCTTTGCTTTGCTGCTGCTTACACATGGGAGGTGGGAGCTGGGGAGGGCTTTGAGATTCTAACATTTATCTGTCATTCATTCTTCAGGGCACTCCTCATAGTTGGATGGTTGTGAAGGTAAAGAATTTCAGCATGTATATTGTATACATTTCTCTGACATTAAATGCACCTTTGAAACCTTTGAATCATGTACATCACTTCTCACTACCCACCTAATTACCATATTCTTCAATTCCGTCACCATTCTGTATGCCCTCCCTGTGGAATACATGGGTTTCCTCCCACAATTCAAGCATGTATCGAGTAGGCTAATTGGTCACTGTAAATTGTCCCGCGATGAGGTTAGGGTTAATCGGGTTTGTCAGTTGTTGCTGGCACAGTGTGGCTTGAAGAGCCGTTAGGTCCTACTCCACGCTATATCACTAAATAAACAAATTCCTTTCATGTCCCAAGTCTACTGCAGCTACGTATAAACACACGCCTTAAAGATTTACAAATAAGTAAAAACAGCTCTCCCCTTTTCTTTCTAAATACACAACCTTTATTTTCTGATCATTCCGCCCACAATCATCCAAAGTTAATCATTTCTTCTTTTAAACTCCAGCCAACATTGGTCAAACCTGCTCACCCTCTTTGCATATAAGATTCCTCTCAAACCAAGATTACTCTTTGGTCTCCATATGTCTGTTGCATATGCAGACCAAAGCTGCACAAAAATGCACGCGCAATCTCATCAAAACAGTGCTTGCAGTTTTATTATAATGGAAACCAGCTCACTGCTCCCTTTCTTAATATACTTAGGAAATCACCAACTGCATGAACCAACACAGCAAAATCTCACACTTAGTATTTCAGCACAGTTATTTTGAAACAGCTTTTCTAGCCTTCCTTTCAAACTACATAATCTCATGTTTTTGTACATCACACTATCTAGTACCTTCTTCCTATTCATTTAACCTTTCTATGTTGGCTTATAGATTCTGTATCTAAAGTGCAGATCACTATCTCATAAGGCATTAGCATTTACAGTACTGTATATTTTTCACCAAGGTCAATAACAGAGTGAAATTATGTAATATAAATAGTGAAACAGGAGTATGTTATCTTGAAATTAAAAGTAAATCACCCATGCAATTACACCCCTCTCCATTCCCACAGCAAACAACACACACACACACTTGATGTAGGTTAGCCAATGATTTGGCATAACAATCTAACAGGGTTGAGGAACCAAATGGTTCTGTCCTTACATGTTCCAAATTTAATGTCATTAAATGCAAAGCATTGATTCCCAATAGACAGACAGACACACCGATTTACATTATGTAAACCTAAAACATACTATCAGCTCCCTACTCCTCCACAGTGCACATTTATCATACTTTCTCCAGTTATTACTGGAAATTCTTATCAAACCGAGGTACTTGCAGTACCTGCCAAACACGAAAAGTGATTAAAAAAAAGTAATTGCAACTAATTATGATTTTAAAGCACAATGCAAAGCAGTAAAATAGCAACAAAATATCAAAAATTGTTTGCATATTAAACACATCCCCATTGTTGATAACTTCCCTCCAATCTGCAATACTCATTACTTTTTATTTCTCCAATTTACAAATGCATCACATCACCAATTTTCTTTACATCCACCACCAACAGAACCATATAATTCATTGTCAAATAGCTCAGTATAAACATTGGGATGGCAACTACATTGGCTGAGAGGTTGCAACTGACAGTTGTCTTCAGAAACATACAGTGGCATGCAAAGGTTTGGGCACCCCGGTCAAAATTTCTGTTACTGAGAGTGGATGAACTGATCTCCAAAAGTCATAAAGCTAAAGATGAAACATTCTTTTCAACATTTTAACTAAGATTAGTGTATTATTTTTGGTTTGTGCAGTTTTAGAGTGAAGACAAGGAAAGGAGCACAATGCAAAAGTTTGGGCACCCCAAGAGATTTGAGCTCTCAGATAAGTGTTACTAAGGTCTCAGACCTTAATTAACTTGTTAGGGCTATAGCTTGTTCACAATCATTGTTAGGAAAGGCCAGGTTATGCAAATTTCAAAGCTTTATAAATACCCTGACTCCTCAAACCTTGTCCCAAAAATCAGCAGCCATAGGTTCCACTAAGCAGCTGCCTATAGCACTCTACAAATTAAAATAATTGATGCCCACAAAGTAGAAGGCTATAAGAAGATAGCAAAGCGTTTTCAGGTAGCTGTTTCCTCAGTTCGTAATGTAGTTAAGAAATGGCAGTTAACAGAAATGGTGGAGGTCAATTTGAGGTCTGGAAGACCAAGAAAACTTTCCAAGAGAACTGCTCGTAGGATTGCTAGAAAAGCAAATTAAAACCCCCGTTTGACTGCAAAAGACCTTCAGGAAGACTTAGCAGACTCTGGAGTGGTGGTGCACTGTTCTACTGTGCAGTGACACCTGCACAAATATGACCTTCATGGAAGAGTCATCAGAAGAAAACCTTTCCTGCATCCTCACCACAAAATTCAGTCTCAGAAGTTTGCAAAGGAACATCTAAACAACTAAACATCTAAACATCTAAACATTTTGGAAACAACTGTTAAGCACAGGGGTGGATCGATCATGCTTTGGGCTTGTGTTGCAGCCAGTGGCATGGGGAACATTTCACTGGTAGAGGGAAGAATGAATTCAATTAAATACTAGCAAATTCTGGAAGCAAACATCACACCGTCTGTAAAAAAGCTGAAGATGAAAAGAGGATGGCTTCTACAACAGGATAATGATCCTAAACACACCTCAAAATCCACAATGGACTACCTCAAGAGGCACAAGCTGAAGGCTTTGGCGTGGCCCTCACAGTCCCCCGACCTAAACATCATTGAAAATCTGTGGATAGACCTCAAAAGAGCAGTGCATGCAAGACAGCCCAAGAATCTCACAGAACTAGAAGCCTTTTTTGAAAGGAAGAATGGGCAAAAATCCCCCAAACAAGAATTGAAAGACTCTTAGCTGGCTACAAAAAGCATTTACAAGCTGTGATACTTCCCAAAGGGGGTGTTACTAAGTACTAACCGTGCAGGGTGCCCAAACTTTTGCTTCGAGCCCTGTTCCTTTTTTGTTATTTTGAACTGTAAAAGATGGAAATAAAAAAGTAATCTTGCTTAAAATATTAAAGAAATGTGTCATCTTTAACTTTATGCCTTTTGGAAATCAGGTCATCTTTTACTCACTTAGTTATTCATAGTAACAGAAATTTTGACAAGGTGTGCCCAAACTTTTGCATGCCACTGTCTGTTGCCACAAAAAGTGAGGGGCTAGGGTCACATTGCCAGATGTTCATTGCAACCACATGACCGAATTTTTAAAGCATCACTGACCTTTAAGGAACAAATTTTAAAAATTGGTCTTTACTTAGAATTCAATAATAAACCATTCTATGGGATACTCTGAAGGCTGTCTTAAGAGGGAAAATTATAGCGATATCTTCATATAAGAAAAAAAGGAATAAAACATTAAAGGAATTACAAAATAGGCTAAAGGAACTAGGAAAAAAAACACAAATTGAATTTGGCACAGGATACATTAGAGGTCATTTTAAAAATTAGGAATGAAATTAATAGTTTGGCTACGTAAGAAATCAGGAAAACTTTAATGTTTCTGAAACAGAGACATTATGAAAGTGTATCTAAGTCTATGAAAATACTGGCGTGGAAACTGAAAAATAAAGATAGCAGAAAATACAATTTATAGAATTAGGGATCCAAGAACAAAAATGATTTTAAAAAAATAAGCTAAGTGAAATTCAAGAAGTTTTTGAAGTGTATTGCAACTCTATTTTGAACTCTATATTGCAAAGTTCCGGGGGAAGTATAACCCAAATTGACACCTTCCTGAATTCTCCAGAGTTACCCATTTTAAGCGAGGAACAAAATAAAACGATGACTGCTGACATAACTGAAGTTGAACTTAAATCTGCAATTAGTAGGCTTCAATTAAGTCACCAGGATCAGATGGGTATACGGCAGAGTGGTACAAAGAAATGAAAAATGAGTTAATTCCTGTCTTACTTCCAACACTGAACTGGGCTCTAAATAAAGACACAAATGCCACCCAGCTGGAAGGAAGCAATGCTCTCAGCTATACCAAAACAAGGCAAGAATAAAATGGAATGTGGGTCATTTAGACCAATGTCCGTTCTTAATGTAGATTATAGATAATTTACCTCCATCATGGCCAAACGATTGGAAGAGTTTCTACCCATACTGATACATAAGGATCAGACAAGTTTTATACAACAACGCCAAACACAAGACAATATACAAAGAATACTTCACATTATGGATCATATACAAAAAAATAAAATCGAAGCAATAGTGATAAGCGTGGATGCTGAAAAGGCATTTGATTTGTTTAATTGGAATTTTCTTTACAGAGTTTCACATAGATTTGGTTTCCATGACACAATTATTAAAACTATACAGGCACTATATGACAACCCTACTGCTAGGATTAAAATCAATGGATATTTATCAAATAGTTTTACCCTAGAAAGGTCACGACACAGCGCTCATGGTCACTGCTACTCTTCGCATTATATTTGGAACCACTAGCTCAATGCATCTGACAAAATGAAGATACCAGGGGAATTACTATTAAAGGGACAAAGCATAAATTGGCCTGTTACGCAGATGATATTTTGATCTATTTAGGGCAACCAACATACTTTTTACTCAAATTGATGCAATCCTTTGAACAATATGGTCAATTATCAGGATACAAGATCAACATTGATAAAACCCAATTCCTTTTATATAACTATAGCCTACCGAAATAAATTTTAAGTAGATATCCCCGGGCATGGCAAACAGAGATTTCAAATATTTGGGCATCATTATGCCAAAAGATTTGGCAAAATTATCAGAATGCAATTATCAACCTATATACAAAAAAATTAAGGAAGATATAACAAGATGGAACTTAATTCCTTTTTTTAGTCTCAATTCAAGGACTGAATCTATTAAAATGAACATACTGTCCAGATCTCTTTCAGAGCCTACCAATAGAGATTAATCAAAATCAATTCAATGAATGGAACAAAATGTTACCAAGATATACACAACAAGGTAAAAGGCCTAGAATTTGTCTCAAAACTTTGCAATTAGCCAAGGAAAGGGGGGGGGGGGAATGGGGCCTACCTTCTCTTAGAGATTATTATTTTGCAACACAGTTGAGAGCTGTGATATATTGGTGCAACCCATCATATGACGCACAATGGAAAAACACTGAGGAGCGGGTACTTCCCATCCCCATACAGGAAACTTTGGCTGATAACAACCTACAAAGGTACATAAATACTATTGATAACCCATGGGTGAAATGGATTCTTGAAATATGGAAAACTATTATAAAAGAATATAAACTAGAGGGAGATATTGCAACTCTTAAATGGTGTGCATATGACTTGGATTTTATGCCGAATAAACTGGATGCTAGATTTAAGGACTGGACAGCTAAAGGATAACAGTTCTTTGCAATATAATGAAAGAAGGGACACTTCGGTTTTGAAATGCTTAAAGAGAAACACTTAATAGAAAAACAAGACTTTTATAGGTATTTACAGATACGACAGTATATTAATAGGACGGTTAAAAATGTAACCAAGGCAAGTACATGTTTGATAGAGCTATTTAGAAAAGCATGTAATTCAGATGACGGTAGCAGAATCATTTCAAGCGTGTATAAGGGTTTGTCCAATTTTAAAACACATTCAACTTCATACATTAAAACAAAATGGGAGAAGGAAGGAGGGATAATTATATGAGAAAGAATGGACAACAATATGGAGATATCAATGGAAGTGTACCAGTTCACAGAAATGGAGAGAGTTCAGATGGAAAAACTTGATAACATATTTTATTACACCCTGTCAGAAATCCTTTTGCTGAAGAAATTGTGGAAATCAAAATGCAATTATCATATTTGCTGGGAATGCCCTATTATCAAAGACTGCTGGGGTGGAATACACAATGCCCTACAAGACATCTTTAAATGTGAAATACCCTTAGAAAGTAAGACCATATATTTTGAGTATATACCTCAAGAATGGTTGAAAAGAGATAAATATTTAATGAATATACTGCTGGTGGCTGGTAAAAACTCTGACTAGGAGATGGTTATCACAGGAGAGCCCGACTTTAAATGCATGGATGGAAATTACAATGGACATTTACAAAATGGAGAAGATAACAGCATCTGTTAATCATAAGTTGGAACAATTTGATTCACACTGGGAAAAATGTTTTAACCTCATAACACCTCAGGCCTGATTTTATTCTCACAAATCAATGAATATGTTGTAAAAAAAAAAGGATCACTCCCTACTTGTACATAGTTTTGTCTTTTTGTTTGTTTTTTCTTTCCTCTCTTCTCTACAAGTATATACCTCAGATAAATATTATGTGGAGATCTGTGGCAAATATGACTATATGATATATATGTGCAATATCTGAAGTACATCTTACGGAAATGTTTGTCTGATGATGAACTTCAATACAAAATAAATTACAAGAAAAAACAAATAAAGCATCGGTGACAAAACTTTTAGTGTATAAAGCTCCAGACTCAGCACAGCAGTTTTAAAACATAAATTTTCTCTGTTTTATCACAGTAGGTACCAAGTTACCAATCCTTAGTTACAGTTTTCATAACACGCAGCATATTTCAAAGACAGAAAAACAATAAACTACTAAGACCAAAAGGGAAATCATAGAATGGATGGATACTCTTACCATACAAGGAAAACCTTGACATGCTAGGCTTGTATTTGCTAAAAAAAATTTTACTGGGTGAAAGGAAACTTAATTGCAAGATCCTTGAAAGTCTTAACAGTATGGATTTAGAGAGGATGCTTCCACTTATGGAAAGACCCAGAAATAAGGCACTGTTTAAAAATAAGGAGTTAGCCACTTTAAGATGGATGACATAAAATTTACAGTCAGAGTTGGAATCTTTGAAACTCTCTTCCTCAAAGGGTAATGGAAGCAGTCTTTAAGTGATTTCAGTATTTTAAGCGCAGCGGTAGATAGAAGCATGATAAGCAAATATGATGAAGGATTATTGATGGCAAGCTGGAACATGGAACTCACGTTACAATCACATCCGCAATGATTTTATTGAATAGCAGAGCAACCTTGAAGATGTTGGATTCTAATGCTTTAATCTAAGGCTCTTTCAAAAGTCAGGAAAGAGGCACAAAACTCGCTGTTTCACAATCGTTTTATTAAGCATTAATAAAACAAAGTGAGTTTACAACTGTGATAGTAGTTGAAGAGAGGGAAAGTCAGAAGATCTAAGATGGGGCTGTAAATCATAAACGTGAGATGGTGCTGCCTCATGGTACAGCTTTTTATAGATCACGAAAATTCCACTCAAATTTTTTAGGAAAGAGTTGACCAATGAGAAAGCCCTTATTTAAATAATGCCGCACCAAGAGAAGCTTCCAGAATTCTCCGGAATTATACCCATATAAACACTAGAAGACACACCAAACATCTGCATATACTGTGATCTCTAGGAAGCATATTAAACTATAATATGCCTACACGAACCACTTGAAAAACAATTAATTGTTAAACTGCAAAGAAAGTAATAATTAGACAGTCAGATACAACAAAGAGATAACTGGACAGTTCCTGCTCCTAATTCACAGGGTTACACATCCAAGCCTAAAGATGGCGGTTGGGCTGAAGCTCTTTGCACAACATCAACTTTTCCATTTGTTTAGAAACAATGAAAGGAGGCTCTCAGCACATTACAGGGTTCACTCTAAAGCCATCCAGATGCTGTTAGGATTCTTGACTTATATAGCTTTGGTCTACCTTTGACCCACTGTCTAAACAGAAGATTCAAGAGGTGAAGCAAGTAGACTGGTTTTGTACACTCAGAGTCCCAACCCAGGAGCAGAATTCACTGAACTGAGTAAGTCCGATCCATCCTTTCTTAATGTTCCAGGTTAAAAATTGTGATCCATAACAAGTTGCTCAGTTAATATTGTTACTCAGCATGAGTTAGTGTGTATTTGTTAAATTTTTCCCCGTGTGCATAATTAACACATAAAATGCTTTGTGTCGAAATTAATCACAAATGTTAAAACAGGAATTAATGGGCAGTATTTAAATTAACTGTACAATAACATTCTCTTAAAGTGCTACACCTTTTTGCATGATCAGCAAGTGATTTTTAATTAAATACCATGCTAGCGTCTATTTTTTCTTAATTCCTTCGAGTCAAGAGGGTGCCAAGCTGTGATGTCCATCAGGGTCGTGGCTCAGACTTAGATTTTTTTTTAAGGTTTGTAAGTATTGTTTTGGAGTTCAGATCAGATTATGGTTTAGGAACAAGGATGAGGAAGAATTAGAGATCATGGCGGCATGTTTGGCATCCAGGATGGAGCGCTCTGAAGTTGAAGGTCAGTGATCTTGGAGGTTAATCATCAGGCGATCCCCAGGTCAGTGAGTCCTGGTCAGATATCCATAAAGGAAGGAGTCACTAACCACACCAAGTCATAGCAGTTGGAGGTCTGTGCGAGTTTGAAAGTTGAGGCTCAAAGGTCAAACATATGATCGGTGAATCCTGGGGTTGAAGCTTGAAGAGCAAAGTCCCATGACTGGCAATTCCTGAGGTTAATACCCAAGGTATATGGTCCGGAGGGCAAAGCAGGTCAAATTCCAGAGGTAGAAGTCCAAAGTCGAAGACTGAAGTCAGCAAGACTGGAGGTAGAGGCCTAAAGGTCAAAGCCACTAGGACAACTTGTCCGGAGGTCAGAAGCCTGATGCAAGTCTGAGCCGGAAACTGAAGAATGGAGGCCTGATGACTGCAAGTCTGAGTCTGGGCAAAGACTGGAGGCAGCCTATCCTGGGGCTGGAGGTCTGTCTGTGGATGGGCGGATAGGAAAGGGATTTATTTTGCTGATTGTTTCTTGTTTTGTTGGTGCTGTTTTTGCTGCTGTTGTTTATGTTGTTCTGCTGAACATAAAACAGCACTACACAGGAATAGACCCTTTGGCCCACAACGCTGCTTAATTTGGAAGGGCCATAGCCAAACAGTTCCTAACTAGTGTCAGTTGTGTATGCTCGCGAGGCCATCAAGAACTGTACCGTGCTTAGAGTAAACCATTTTTAAATAGTTTCAGTTGCATATGTTTGTGTCCAAAAAGCAGTGATTTTTGTCACTGACAGTCGGTGAGAAATAAGCAGGTAGACAATGCTCAAACACGAGGAAATCTGCAGATGCTGGAAATTCAAACAACATACACAAAATGCTGGTGGAACACAGCAGGCCAGGCAGCATCTATAGGGAGAAGCACTGTCGACAATGCTCAACTCTTTTGCTCACTGCGGTTTCAAACATTCAGGCTTGGAGGTCCCAGAAAAGGCTGGGAGTAAAAATTAAACAATTTCACTACTTCAATGTGAGGAACCATGAAGAATTTGGAGGTACAGTCACCCCTCCTTATCCGCAGGGGATTGGTTCCAGGACCCCCTGTAGATACCAAAACACGCGGATGCTCAAGTCCTTTATTTAACCTGTCTCAGTGCAGTGGACTTATAATACCTAATACAATGTAAATGCTATGTAAATAGTTGTTATACTGTATTGTTTCGGGAATAATTACAAGAAAAAAAAGTCTGTACAAGCTCAAACAACAAGTGCTGGAGACAGAACTTCCAGGTTTTCCCGATCTGCGGTTATTGAATCCGTGCATGCAGAACCCGTGGATAAGGAAGGCCGACTGTACTGACAATCAACTTGAACGTTACAATAAAACTGAAAATTTGGAAGATGCTACAGTCAAAAGTATGTATGAAAGTAGTCCATTATCTATTGTATTGAGATCCTCACCTCCCATCACATCCATATCATCTCTCTTTGGCATGTTAGACATGTCCTTCACTGTAAAGACAGACACAAAATAGTCATACAAAGCCTCAGCCATTTCCTCATTACCCAATATCAATTCCCCCTTCTCGTCTTTCAAGGGACCTGCGTTCACTTTGACCGCCCTTTTCCACTTTATATAACTATAAAAACGTTTAGTATCTCTTCTTATATTTTGCACAGGTGCACAATCCCTAATCCGAAATTCTGAAATCCGAAAACCAAAGTCTCTTTCGTGGAGTGTGGAGCGAGTCGTAACAATGCTTGCTTGGCACGCCAACAGCTGCCGTCACTCAGGTGTGACGTGGCAGCACTAGCAGAGGCTGCCAGACGTCAGTTGTGGCTCAGCACTCATACTGGTTACACGTGCATTTGCTGTTCGCTGATATTTTGTTTTCACTGTTGACTTTGTGTTTAATTTCACTGTGAAAATGTCAAAAAGAGCAGCTGACACCCCTATGGGTAAAAATGAGAAAAAGAGAAGGAAGCATCTATCATTATCAATAACGCAGAAAGTGGAGTTATTGCAGAAGCTTGATCGTTGTGTGTCTGTGCGGTGTCTTACTGAAGAATATGGTGTCGGGGGGGATGTCACGTGATGACGTAGGATTGAGACGTGGAAATCCAGCTCTCCCATAAAAACCAGTAAAATAATGTTTAAGTGAAGAAAAGTTAGTAAAATTTTTTTTTAATTACTTATAAACTACGCAGGATTGTCTTAAGATATGTCTCCTAAACAGAAGCAGAAGAAAACTACTACTTTGAAGACAACACAAGTTGGAAAAGAATCAAGGCCGGCCACCATCAAAGAGCCTCGGGCTCAAGTGCATTTTACCTCCGGAGATACAGAACAGGAAATTGCAGCAACATCAACCGTCTCCAAAAAAAAAGAGCAACAGGAATTGCGCATGCGTGAAGGAAGGGGTATGCGCAAACACGAGCAACCCAAACTACAAATCCCAGCTATGACCGGAACTGAAAGTGAAAGTGAATATGAGGTGGAATCAGATTCTCTGGATAAATCAGACGAAGATGAAGAGACAAATAAAGAAGAGCAACAGGAAGAAGTTGGAGGTGATATTGGAGACATAAAAAAATCTTTGATGCAAATAAAGCATGAATTAAAAGCATTAAAAGTAATAAAAAAGATATTAAAAATATGAAGATTATGTTTGATAAAATGATGAAAAGACAGGACAAAATGGACAAGAAAATTAAAAACTTGGAAAAAACATTGGGAGACACCATTGATAGAGTGAATAAAATGGAAGATAATATTTCTGCCTGGACATCAGAAAGAAAACGGTTGTTGGAAAAAGTGGACGTACTTGAAAATTTTAGCAGACGAAATAATATTAAGATTGTTGGACTTAAAGAAGGTATAGAAGGAGAGGAGCCAATAAATTTTTTTCAAAAATGGATTCCAGAAATCTTGGAAATGGAAGAAGGAACCCAGTTAATTGAAATTGAAAGGGCTCACAGAGCCTCAAGATCAAGACCTCAAGTTGATCAAAACCCATGATCAATCTTGATAAAATGCTTAAGATATCAAGATAAAGAAAAGATCCTGAAGGCGGCTGCCCAATGTGCCAGAAAGAGAAATGGGTCATTGATGATAGAAGAGAAAACAGTTCTTTTCTATCCTGATATAAGTTATGACCTTTTGAAGAGAAAGAAGGAATTTAACCCAGTGAAAAAAGTTTTATGGGAAAAGGGTTATAAATTTATATTGCGCCACCCGGCAACCCTGATAATTTTTTTGGATGACAGAAAAAGAAGATTTTTTTACTGATTATCGGGATGCGGAAGAATTTGCACAAGAACTCCCAAATATTCGCTAACCACAGCCAAAGATTTAAAAGTGAAACGGATTAAAGATGAAGACAGGGACAGTGAATGGAGTTGATGGATGTATAAGGACAGAAGAATATTTAAATATATTCTTAATTATATGATACAGGGGGAGAAAGGTAAAAATTTGAGAAATATTAATCGAGAGTAGTGATATTATTTTTTCTTCTCTTCTATATACATTTTTATGTTACGGGGGAGCTGGGGGAACTTAGGATTGATTGCTACAGGATTCACGTGTGTAATCATGGCGATTGCCATGACCCGTACAACAGAGGGGGGTAATGTTGTGTTTTTTTTATTCACAACATTAGTAGGGGGGTATTTTGTTATTTTTTTCTTTATAATCTATTTTTCTTTCATCTTTCTTTCTTTGCCTGGACAATCGGGGGGGAGACACATAGCAACACGGAGAATTTTAAAAAGATTCCCCAAGGTTCTACGAAAGTTGAAAAGTTAGGTATTACTATAGACATTTTTTTCAATAATGGCAAATAATTTAATTTATATAAATTCTTTATATCATTATCAACTCTTATACCTAAATACTTCATACCATTTATCTTTTATCTTTCTTTCTTTGCCTGGATGATCGGAGGGGAGACACATAGCAACATGGAGAATTTTTAAATAATTCCCCAAGGTACTATGAGAGTTGAAATATTATGTGTTATTATAGACTGGAGTAACCCCATTAAAAATAATGACTAATTTACTGAATTTTTAAAGTTTTAATGTTAATGGACTTAATGGACCGGTGAAAAGAAAAAGAATTTTAACATACATTAAGAAAATGAAAATAGATATAGCTTTTTTTTACAAGAAACACACTTAACAGAGATAGAACATCAGAAATTAAAGAGAGATTGGGTCAGAAATGTTATTGCAGCTTCATTCATTTCAAAGGCATGGGGAGTTACAATTTTGGTTAATAAAACTTTACCAATTAAAATACAAAATGTATTAATTGATTCTGCGGGGAGATATGTAATTATACATTTTCAAATTTTTTCAGAACTATGGACTCTTATGAATATTTATGCACCAAATGAAAATGATGTAAAATTTATACAAGAGGCCTTTTTGAATTTGGCTGACGCACATGACAAAATATTAATAGGTGGAGATTTTAATTTCTGTCTAGACCCAGTTTTAGATAGATCAACAAAGGTTGTTACAAAATCAAAAGTAGCAAAATTAACTTTATCATTGATGAAAGATTTAAATTTGATTGATATATGGAGAAGAATTAATCCAAAAGAAAGAGATTACTCATTTTATTCAAATAGACATAAAACTTATTCAAGGATAGATTTTTTCCTATTATCAATGAATATTCAAGACAGAGTGAAAAATATGGAATATAAAGCAAGAATATTGTCAGATCATTCCCCCTTGACAATGACAATGATAATGATGGATAAAGAGGAATCGATTTACAGTTGGAGATTTAATTCAATATTATTAAAACATTAAGATTTTTGTGATTTCATGAAAAAGCAGATTCAGTTTTTTTAGATACAAATTTACATTCAGTTGATGATAAATTTATAGTATGGGAAGCAATGAAGGCACATTTGAGAGGCCAGATAATAAGTTATACTTCTAAAATTAAGAAGGAATATATGGCAGAAATAGATCAATTGGAAAAAGAGATTACAAAATTAGAAAAAGAATCTCAAAGATATATGACAGAAGAAAAACAAAGACAACTTGTTAATAAGAAACTACAATATAATACATTTCAGACATACTGAACAGAAAAAGCAATTATGAGAACTAAACAGAGACATTATGAACTACGTAGGTGAAAGATCACACAAGATTCTTGCTTGGCAGTTAAAAACAAACCAGATTTCCAAAACGATAAATGCAATTAGAACAAGTGTAAATAAAATTACTTATAAACCTTTAGAAATTAATGAAACTTTTAAGAATTTTTATTCTGAATTGTATCAATCAGAATCACAAAATGATAATGTCGAGATAGAAAGGTTTTTATCACAAATAACTCTTCCAAAATTGAATTTGGAAGAACAGAAGGGATTAGATATGCCCTTTACATTAAAAGAGGTTGAAGAAGCTTTAGGATCACTTCAGATTAATAAATCCCCAGGACAGGATGGTTTTCCACCCGAATTTTATAAAAAGTTTAAAGATTTACTAATTCATCCTTTTATGGAGTTAATATACCAAGCGGAAAGAACGCATAAACTTCCAGAATCTTTTTCAACAGCTATTTTAATAGTATTGCCAAAAAAAGATAGATCTTTTAAAGCCAACATCATATAGACCTATTTCTTTGTTGAATACCGACTATAAAATAATAGCAAAAATTTAATCTAATAGATTATCTAAATACTTACAAAAATTAATACATATGGATCAAACAGGATTTATCAAAAATAGACAATCGGCAGACAATGTAACTCAGTTACTTAGCATAATTCATTTGCACAAAAGAGGGAGGAAATGAGTGTGGCAGTTCCCTTAGATGCAGAAAAAGCATTTCATAGATTGGAATGGGATTTTTTATTTAAGGTATTGGAAAAATATGGATTAGGAGTATCTTTTATAAAATGGATTTAAACCTTAAATAGTAATCCCAGAGCTAAAGTAGTGATAAATGGTCAAATTTCAACATCATTTCAGTTAACAAGGTCAACTATATAAGGTTGTCCATTATCACCTGCTTTATTTGTGTTGGCGATAGAACCATTAGCTGAATTAATTAGAACAGATCCAGATATTATGGGTTTCAGAGATAACCAGGAGGAATATAAGATTAATTTATTTGCTGACGATGTTTTGCTTTATTTAACAAACCCATTGTATTCACTGCGTAAATTATCTTCTAGATTGGAAGAATATGGGAAAATATCAGGCTACAAAATAAATTGGGATAAAAGTGAAATTCTACCCCTTACTAAAGTTGATTATAGTCAATGTCGACTAATAACTCAATTTAGATGGCCGATAAATGGCATAAAATATTTAGGTATAAGAGTTGATAATGATATAAAGAATTTATATAAATAAATTATTTATCATTAATGAAAAAAATTCAAGAAGATCTTGATAAACGGATTACATTACCAATAACATTAGTAGGCAGAGTAAACGCTGTAAAAATGAATATATTCCCTAGATTACAATATTTACTCCAAACACTACCAATACAATTACCGCAGAAGTTTTTTCAAGAGTTAAATAAATGTGTGAGGAAGTTCCTTTGGAAAGGCAAGATGTCAAGAATATCGTTGGAAAAATTGACATGGAAATTTGACCTAGGAGGGTTACAACTTCCAAACTTTAAGAATTATTATAAAGCAAATCAACTTAGATTTATTGCATCTTTTTTTGATGAAGATAAACCGGCATGGATTAGAATAGAATTAGATAAAATAGGAGAAAATATACCAGAAGATTTTATATGTAAGTGGGAATCTAAATGGATATGGGAAAAGAAAGAATCTCCTATATTAAAACATTTGATTGATTTATGGGATAAGATAAATGTTGATGATGAGATAAAGAAATCTTTATTAGCAAAGAGACCTTTAATTCAAAATAAACTTATTCCTTTTACAATAGATAACAAACTTTTATACAATTGGTTTCAAAAAGGGATTAGATATATAGGAGATTGTTTTGAAGGAGGTATATTAATGTCATTTGATCAATTAAAGAATAAATACAAAGTATCAAACAACATTCTTTTGTGTTATTTCCAATTAAGGGCTTATTTAAGAGATAAATTGGGTCAAACAATGTTATTGCCGAAAACTAATGAAATAGAAATTTTAATTCAAAAAAGAAAAACTAAAAAATTTATTTCTTGTATGTATAGTTTGATTCAAAAACAGGCAATTAAACAAGGAATTCATAAGTCAAGACAAAAATGGGAAAGTGATCTGAATATTAAAATTGAAGAAACAAGTTGGTCAAGACTATGTCTTGACAGTATGACAAATACAACAAATGTCCAGTTAAGATTAGTGCAATATAATTTTTTACATCAATTATATATTACACCACAAAAATAAATAAACCCAAATTTATCTGATCAATGTTTCCAATGTAATCAAGAAATTGGTACTTTTCTACACTCTACTTGGTCTTGTTTTAAAATTCAACTTTTTGGACAAATTTAAGTGTTTTATTGGAACAAATTATTGGAACACAAATTCCACTTAATCCAACATTATTTTTACTAGGCAATATTGAAGGGATAAAACCGAAATCCAAACTGAATAAATATCAGAAAGAATTCATAAAAATTGCATTGACAGTAGCCAAAAAGGCTATTGGAGTTACTTGGAAATCTGATTCATACTTAAGTATAGATCATTGGAAGAATGAAATTTTCAGCTGCATTCCACTTGAAAAAATTACTTATAATTTAAGAGATAAATATGAAATATTTCTGAAAATCTGGTGCCCTTATTTACAAAAGGTAGGATTAAGTATATAGGTGCTCTGAAGATAAAATTATTGGTTATTTGGGGAAATCAATAAATATATATACTAAAGTTATTACGAACTCCGTGGAGCATGTGGGGATCTTCCGATATCCAGGCACTCTTTCTTTCTTTCTTTTTTCTTCTCTCTTTTTTTCTCTTTCTACAGGGATATGTTAGGGGGGAGGGGTCTTATATAATTTTATTTGAAAATTCAATAAAAAAAAATTATAATAAGAATATGGTGTCAGAACTACCGCTCTGTATGATTTAAAGAAACAGAAAGACAAGTTACTGAAGTTTTATAGTTACAGTGATGACCATAAACTAGTGAAAAATAGGAAAACACTGCACAGGCAAAAAATGAAGATCTTGACTATGCGTTGATTGAGTCAATTAGACAGTGAAGAAGTGAATGTATGCCACTGAATGGCATGCTGATCATGAAACAAGCTTGAATATACCATGAAGAACTGAACATTGAAGGTGAGTGTCAATACACAGAGGGTTGGCTGCAGAAATTTAAGAAGCGTCATGGTGTAAAATATCTGAAAATCTGTGGTGAAAAAGCTTCTGCTGATCATGAAGCAGCTGAAAATTACATCGACGAATTTGCCAAGATAATATCTGATGAAAATCTTTGCCCTGAACAAATTTACAATGCTGTTGAAACAGCTTTGTACCGGTGCTACATTCCTAGAAAAACATTAACAACGGCTGATGAGAGCACCAACAGATTTTAAAGATGCTAAGGACAGGTTAACTATTCTTGGGGGTGCCAATGCAACAGGCACACACAAGTTGAAGTTGGCAGTGATTGGAAAAAGACAACATCCGAGAAGTCTGAAAGGTGTACGCAATTTACCTGTGCTTAGACGTAAACCTATGTTAATGAGACAGATGACACTTGAAGAAGTTTTTAAAAATGCCATCTGTCGTAGTGCTGCTTCATAACTTGAGAATCCTGCTCCTGGCCCATCAGGTACCTGTAGAGTACTTAGCTTTGGTTGCCAGACGTAATGCAACTTATAGAGGTACCTGTACTTATTTAGCTTACTTTGAACCCATATGTCCTAGAGTATTTACGTCCTACATTTATTCCAATGTGTTTGATTCGGTTCATTTGAAGCTGTATATTTTTATGTTTATTGAATGTTTTTGTTGGAAATAAAATGTACTAGTGTATTTATGGTCTATAATTATCCCAT
This sequence comes from Hemitrygon akajei, assembly GCF_048418815.1. Taxonomy (NCBI): domain Eukaryota; kingdom Metazoa; phylum Chordata; class Chondrichthyes; order Myliobatiformes; family Dasyatidae; genus Hemitrygon; species Hemitrygon akajei. Next base: position 54,117,193 of record NC_133133.1, on the reverse strand, counting down.
TATTTCATTTATCAGTATATTACTCTATAGATAAACTGTAATAGTATTTGTAAAAGAGCGCGGATCGGGAAAACACAGAAATTCTCTCTCCAGCACTCGTTGTTTGACCATGTACAGACTTTTTCTTGTCATTATTCCCTAAACAATACAGTATAACAACTATTTACATAGCATTAGGTATTATAAGTAATCTAGAGATGATTTAAAGTATATGGGAGGATGTGTGTGGGTCTGGAGCTCCCCTGGGTCCTAAAGTCCACCTGCAGTGAGCCAGGTTAATTATCAATATAATTATAAATTTTCCGAAATTCGAAAAATTCTGAATCCCGAAATGCAACTGGCCCCAAGGATTTTGGATAAGGGATTGTGGACCTGTACTAGTTTATTTTCATAATCAATCTTCCCTTCTTTATTGCTTTTTAAAGTTTTCCCAATCTTCCAGTTTCCCACTACTGGTGACTGTGTATGCATCAGTTTTTAACTTGATGCCTTACTTTATTTCCTTAGTTATCCATGGCTGGCTTTCCCCACCCTTACTGTCCTTGTTTTTAACTCAAATATACTTTTGATCAGCACCATGAAAAATCTCTTTGAAAGTCTTCCACTGTTCCACAACTGTTCCACCATATAGGCTGTGTTCTCAGTGTACCCTATCCAACTCCTCCCTTGTCCCATTTTAGTCTCCCTTGTTTAGGCATAATACACTGGTTTTGGATCTAATTATTGCACCCTCCATTTGAATGAGAAACTCAATCACACTGTGATCAGTCTTTCCAAAAGGATCCTTAACTACAAGATCGCTAATTTAACCTGTCTCATTGCACAGGACCAGATCCACGATAGCTCGTTCCCTTGTAGGTTCAGTATCAATGCTGTTCAAGAAGATATAACTTATGCATTCTATGAAGACCTTCTTAAGACTGTCTCGACCAACTTGATTCACCCAAACTATGTGCAAGTTAAAGTCTCCCATGATAACTGCTGTCCCATTCCTACATGCCTCAGATATTTCTTTATTTATGGCCTGTGCCACTGTAATGTTATTATTCGGTGAACAATAGACAACTCCTACTAGTGATGTTTTTCCCTTTACAATTCCTAATCTCTACCCAGATGGATTGAACATTTTGCTCCTGAGATCTTATATCAGATCTTATCTCACTATCACCCTGATCGCATCCTTAATTAAGAGCACTACCTCACCTCCCTTACCTCCTGTGTTACCTAATATCCTTTAATATTTAATTCCCAATCTTTTCCACTTTGTGACCACGTTTCTGTAATGGACACTAAATCATACCCCTATATATTGTCCCACTATACAGCCTGTGTTCACAGTCTACCTCATCCAGCTCCTTCCTTTAAACTGATTTGTGCCAAAAGTTCACCGGCCTTGCTTCAATTACTATGGGCATTCAGATAAAGTGCCCTTACACTCACTGTGCTTTTAAAATCTAGTAATCTTTGTCTCTTTTGCACTTGACTTTTCTGCACTTTCCCAGGTAAAACTAATCTTAGACCAATTATTATCACCATGTCACCTGCAGCACAAGAGGTCCCAACACACTCAACCACCGCCATACTGCCATAGGAAATGCCTACCGTTTGACTCCTAAACCGCATTTTGGAAAATCTGATCATTTGGCTATCCTCCTACCTGCATACAGGCAGAGGGCAATGAAGAGGTGGTTGTGAAAGGCAAAAGATTGACTGCAGAGTTGCTTTGAGTTAGTTTACTGGACTGAGTTCAAGGATCTGAACAAAAATACACCACGGTTGTCAAGAACTTCATTAGAACAGTCGTAGATGAGCATGACGCACAAAATCATTTGGGGTCTTCCATAACCAGAAGCCCTAGATGAACCATGAGATCCGTAATCTGCTAAGAGGCAGATCAGTGACATTCAGGTCTACTGGCCAAGTAAAACACGAGGTCTAGGTACAATTTCCAGAAGCAACAATTTCAGACCAAACACGAGGAAATCTGCAGATGGTGGAAATTCAAACAACAACACACACAAAATGCTGGTGGAACACAGCAGGCCAGGCAGCATCTATAGGGAGAAGCGCTGTCAACGTTTCGGGCCGAGACCCTTTCAGACCAAACTTGAATCACAGATAGATGTTGAACAGGTGTGGCAAGGCTTAAATACCAACACCTCTAACAAAGTGAAACTAAGTGACATAGGTGACAATGTATCGCTCCCAGATGAGTTCAATTTCTTTTATTCTCACTTTGATCATCAAACCATGGAGGAACTTCCACAAGCTCCTACAGCCCCCGACAACTCAGTGATTTCAGTCTCTGAGGCCAGTGTAAGAGCATCCTTCAGGAGGGTGAACATATGGAAAGCTTACAGCCCAGACAGGGTGCCTGGGCAGGTACTAAAGACCTGCGCTGATCAACTAACTGGAGTGTTCACCAACATCTTTAACCTCTCACTTTGGCAGGTTGAGGGTACCCATTTGCTTCAAGCAGACTTCAATTATATCAATGCCTCAAAAGAACGTGGCAACCTGTCTCAATGACTATCGTCAAGTAGCACTTACAATCACTGTGATGAAGTGCTTTGAGAAGCTGGTGATGGAACACATCAACTGCTGCCTGAAAAGCAACTAAGGTCTGCTCCAATTTGCATTCCGTCATAGTAGGTCAACAGCAGATGCCAAGTCATTGGCTCTTTACTCAACCTTGAAACACCTGGACAGTGAAGGTGCATACATCAGGATGCTCTTCATTGATTACAGCTCCAGATTCAATATCATCATCTCCTCAAAACTAAACAATAAGCTTCTAGACCTGGGCCTCAAAACTGCCTATTCCAACTGGATTCTAGATATCTGAACTTGCAAATTCCAGTCAGTCCTGATTGGTAACAACATCTCTTCTAAAATAACCATCAGCATAGGTCAAGTACAAGGCTGCGTGATTAGCCCCCTGCTAACACTTATGACTGTGAGGCTGAGCACAGCTCGAATGCAATATTTAAGTTTGCTGACAATACCACTGTCATTGGCTGAATCAAAGGTGATGAAAAATCAGTAGGAGGGAGAGTGGTCCCACAACAATGTTTCTCTTACTCAATGTCAGCAAGACCAAGGAGCTGATTATTGAGCAACACACACACACAAAATAAAATTATTTCTATCATTAAGGCCCAGTGAATTTATAATTTTATATTCCAAATAAGGCTTGGAGTATAAAAAATGACCTGGTCTGGAAGGTTTATAATCACTTTTGAGTGTTATAAAGAAAATACACATATTTCAGAGACCGACAAATCTCAGGATAAATAGATGGTGACATATACGTACCTTGATAACAAATTTACTTTGAACTTTGACGGGTTAAATTTTGCGACCCCGACAGGTAGCAATGTAACAACAGAATTAATTTATAATTCACATAACTGAGCATAACTTTATAAATGCAACTAAGGACGTCAAAATCAAAGGTCTCCGATATCCTATCTCACTTCACTTTATAGGATTCTTCATTAGGAGGTTCTGGTCCATCTATCGTGTCGTTTCCTTTAAGTTACAATATAACAGGAGCACACAAAAAGCCAAGAGCCACGTCCACTTGTAGCTTTTCTAAAAGATCGAAGAGCTGAAATATTTTCGTTCAAAGCCTTTTATTAAGATGTCATTTTAACTGTAACAGTATCTTTAGTAAATTAAAAAACTCAAGGTTACTAAACAAGATGTTTAGTAAAAGTCCAACCAGGGTACAAACGATGTTGAAGAAACCTGCGATCAGCCGTCTCTAACTATCTCCAAACCTATAACCCGCCAGGAGGCGCTGGGCATCATATCCGCACACGATATGTAGACTCAAAACAATTAAATTGTTTATTTAAATGAAGTAAAGCACTGAAAAGGAAACGAGTGTGAGATTATACGATTAGCAGCTATACTTTCAATGGTCAAAATGGGAAGCTTGGCATTAGCTACATAAGAAAGCATCTGAAGTATATGGGTTGCAATAACATAAAACATAGGCATTGTCATTAACATATACACTGATGAACTCTGAAAACACTTACCGTTAACCAAGCAGCAACTGCCGAATTTTACCGACTGTTCCGTGCAGCTAAACGACGAGGAAATACAAGGGCAAGATGGACCGCTGGTATCACGTGATTGAACTGCCGGGAGGGAAGCTCGGGCGCAGAAAGTCCTCACTCAGCCCGAGAAGTCAACGCATGCGCCCGGGCGGCCAGAGGGTATGTGGTTGCCATGGAGACGGTTGCAAGGCGGAACTACCCGGACGCGTTGTCTGTGGACTCGGAGCAGCAGCCGATGATTTCTGCTTTGTTGATCTCCGAAATCCAGGTTGCTCGTACTGGTATTTTTGTACATAATTCTGGTAGGTACGTAAGGTTAGTCGGCTCAGGTCGTACTCAGGGGACTCGAGAATGGAGGAGGAAGTCTCAGGTGAGGAAATTGGGTTTATTATTGTCACATATATCAAGATAGTGAAAAGCTTCTTTTGCATACTGTTCATACAGATCAATTTATTACACTGTACATTGAGGTAGAACAAGGCGCAGATGAACAATAAAGTGCAAGATCATGACGAGTTAGATTTTGTGGTCAAGAGTCCACCGTATCATGCTGGGGAATCATTTAAAAGTCTTGTAACAGCAGAGGAGAAGCTGTCCTTGAGTCTGGTGGTACATGCAAGTTTTTGTATCTTCTGCTCAATGGAAAAGGAGCGAGAGGCGGGTAGGATCTTTGATTATGCTGGATGCTTTACTTAGTGAGGAATGCAGGCAGTCCATAGAGGGGAGATTGGTTTCCGTAATGGCCTGTGCTGAGTTCAGGTGTGCTTTTTTTGCTGCCATACCAAGCTTTAATGCATCCAAATTGAGTGCATCAATAAAAATCGATTACGGTCAAACAAGGTCATGCCAAATTTGTTTTGCCTCCTCCCGAAATAGTTCTTGGTGAGCTTTCTTGACCATGACATCTGCATGGTTGGCTCTTTTGTGTTCAATGCCAGGACCTTGAAGCTCTCAGCCCTCTCAATCTCAACACTGAAGCAGACATCAGGATGTGCACAGCCCTCTTTCCTACATCTGTGTCCAGCTCCTTTGGTTTGCTAACTTTCATGGAAGGTTATTATCATGACACCATGTTACTAAGCTCACTTTCCTGTGACTCATCATTACTTGAAATACTGTGCACTGCAGTGGTATCATCTGCAAACTTGTAGATGGAGTGTACAGGGAGCAGAGTAAGGGAATGAGGATGTAACCTTGTGGAGTGTTATGTTTTGTAACTCCTAAATATAAAACTAATTGTAAGAAAAAGACAGAAGCCCAGGAGAATGTGTTTTAATTTCATTTTTACTTTAGCAAGGCACATGCATGCAACACAGTGGTGCAATGACATATGCCATTCATGTACTTCATATACTACTCATATTTCCAAAATAATAAATGTAAAACACTCCTCCTTGCTTAGCTATAAACTCCAACTCAATATAGAAACCATCTCAACTTATATACATTTTTTGGTATACTATATAATACAACAACAATATAGACATCCACAGTAAAATTTTAAATTGTCCCATTCAGGCCTAAAGATTTAATCTCACTTCACTTTATAGGATTCTTCATTAGGAGGTTCTGGTCCATCTATCGTGTCGTTTCCTTTAAGTTACAATATAACAGGAGCACACAAAAAGCCAAGAGCCACGTCCACTTGTAGCTTTTCTAAAAGATCGAAGAGCTGAAATATTTTCGTTCAAAGCTTTTTATTAAAATGTCATTTTAACTGTGACAGTATCTTTAGTAAATTAGAAAACTCAAGGTTACTAAACAAGATGTTTAGTACTTTCACGGATAACATCTTTCCTGACGAGGGGGATCACTATGCTTGGCAGGTGAGACTTATAATTGTGAAACAATCCCAGATTCTGAGGTCTCCTCTGTGATGGTTGCAGGAGTTGACTCCAGGACTGCTGGAAGTGGTTCTGACAACTCTGGCCAGCTTTCTTCTCTGACAGTTAACTCTGCTCTCCTCACTGATCAATGTGTCATCTTCAGATAATATTAGATGTAATTGCCATGGTGTAGGAAAGTGGTCCATTTCTGTCCTTAATCTTTCTGAATACCACTTTTCATGCACTGTAGTCCCTCACCAGGACTACTTGTCCAGGAGTGAAACATTGAGGAGCCCTCAGTTTGTTTCAGCTGTTTGTCCTGCATACTCCTTTTAAGATTGGGTTTGAAGAGATCCAAGTGTGAACACAAGGGATGGCCCAAGAAGAGCATAGCTATTGAGCTGTTGGATGCGGAGTACAGTATGCTGCATAACAATATACAATGAAATTGGCGAGGTTCTGTTTCAGTGTTTAGTGTAGTGTGTTCTGCTGATATTGCTCGCACTGAGTTCTGTAGACTCTTGACAAACCTTCGTAGCTGGGTGGTACGGCGCAGATGTAATATCTATTTTCCCATTCATTTTCAGGAATGGCTGAAACTGGTCCGCCACAAACTGGTCCATAGTCACTGACTAAGTGTTCTGGAACACCATTCCTTGCAAAGAGGCTTCTCAACAAATCAACAGTGTGCGAGGCTGTGGTGGAGGTTATCGGGAACACTTCTGGCCACCTTGTAGCTGCATCCACTACCACTAAAGAAATTTGTGCCCATGAATGCTCAAGCAAAATCCACGTGACAACTTTGCCAGAGCAATGCAGGCCATTCCCAGCGATGGAGAGGCACTGCTTTGCCATCTTCAGTACATGTTAGCATCCCAAGCAGTGCATGGCAAGCTGCTCAATCTCATGATCTATCACAGGCCACCAAACAAAGCTTTGAGCCAACGCTTTCATTTTGACCAAGTCCAGATGACTAAAATGTAGCTCCTCTACCACCTTAGCACTCAGCTTGGATGGTACAAGCACTCTCAGTCTCCACATAAGGCAACCCCATTAAGGGCAAGTTCATCCCAGTGCTGCTAAAAATGGGGGAACAAGAATTTCTACTGCATATTCCAGCCATTTTGAATTGCCATGTAGACCTGAGACTGTGGGGTCTTTCTGGTATCCTTTTGGATTATCCCTGTTGTAATACTTGATTTGCATTAGGGAGAATACATCAAGAGTAGTGTCCTGTCTTGAAAATTTTTCAGATATTTCCTTTTCCCAAGGTAAACAGGAAAATCCAGAAGCATTTTCATTATTAGTCATCGTCTTGAATTCGATCATGTAATTGTGTCCTCCAAGAAACCCATCTTTACAATCATGCTGCTGCTGTTAGTGGAACACCCTCCTGTGGATGGAAAATCATCAACTAGTGGTTGATGATCAGTAGTGAGGGTAAACTCTCTTCCATACAGATACAGGTTGAAATGATTTACACCCCAAACCAGACTCGAGGCCTCTCTGTCAATCTGTGCATAACTTGTCTCTGCAGTGTAAAGGGAACGTGATGCAAAGGGCATGGAGCATTTGCTTCCATCACTCATAATATGTGACATGACTGCACCTACACCTTAAAGCGAGGCACCATAGGTAAGCTCACTGGACAATGTGGATCATAATGTGTCAGTACAGTGCCTCATGTCACCATTTCCTTTACCTTTTGGGCATCCACCTTACATTGCTTTGTCCATTGCCATTTCTTCCCAGTCAGTAGTAATGAGTCCAAGAGGTGAAGCACATTAGCCAGGAACCTGTTATAGTAATTGACAAATCCAAAAAGGACCACAGCTGTGATACTTCTTTTGACTTAGGGGCATCCACCACAGCTTGATTTTTTTTTTCAGCACACTTGTGTAATTCTTGTGAGCCTGTGGTGTAACCACAGTACCTGATGCTTGGTTTAAAGAATTCACACTTTTTGCATCATGCTCTGAGCTCATAACTTTCTAATATTTTTAATACTGTAAGATTTTTAATAAGATTTTTCCTTACAACAATGTCATCTAGGTCACTCTGAGTGCCTGGGCAGCCTTGTAACACCTGGTCCACAGCTTTCTGCCAGAGTACAGGTGCAGATGTTACTCCAAAAATAAGTCTATTATAGTTATAAAGCCCTTTATGATTGTTTATGATGAGATACATTTTGGACTCTCCTTCCATCTCCATTTGTAGGTTGGCCTCAGTTAAATCCACTTTTGCTGAAGCATTACCCTCCAGAAAGGTTTGCAAAGATATCCCCTATCCTGAGCAGAAGATATTCATCTATTTTCAGTATTGGGTTGATCACCACAGATCCATTCATTTTGGCTACTGGGACCACTGACATTTCCGATAGGCTCCATGCAACCTTGAAAAGAATTCCTTCAGCCTCCGTGCAATCTAATTCACTGGCTACATTATCATGGATGGTTTGCAAAGCTTGAGTGTGGCATTTTCATTTAACATTATTTTACCCTTGATATGTTTTGAGTTTTCAATGCCATCCTTGAACACTGCTGTGGGATCATCCAGTACCTTTCTTAATGTACTTTCAGTTAACTCTTTTGAAGGCAATGTGGCATGCAAATGGTGCATCAATTTGTAATCAAGTTATAGTTGTCTCAGCCAATCACATCCCTACAATGCTAGCCCTCCTGTTTTTACCACATACAAGTTGGTTGTTGTACTTCGCTATTACAAATGTTATTCCCACAGGAGTTAGCTGGTATGTTAATTAGTTTACACAATGTAAATCTCAAGGCTACCTAGTCCTGTGTCATTTACACATTATCGATTTTTCATCAATAGCATGCAGATTAGTGCTCTTTTCGAAACTGCAACTTGCCTTTTTATCTTTTTCTCCTTCTGTGCAGATCATTTATTTTTGTCTACCCGACATGCTCTTTGTATATATCTTACTCTGTTGTATTTTTTGCAAGTTTCTGGTATGTGAGCTCCTGCCACAACGGTAACACAATTTGTTCAGCCACAGTGGTTTCTGTTTAGACATTGCAATTTTGTTCACGTTCACTTTTATTCCTGATTGCAACTCAGTTGCGTCACTGTCTGCCATTTCCATTGATACAGCTATTTCAACTGCTCTTTTAAATGTAAGTTGTGCTTCAGTTAAGAGCCATTTTTGAGTTCCTTCTTGTAAGATTCTACAAACTAAATGATCTCTCAGTGCATCATTAAGTCTATCGCTAAACTGACAATGCTCAGACAATCTCTTTAATTCAATCACATACTGTATGCTGAAATGGACTCCCTTTTAACTCCGCTTATGAAATCTAAAGCATTCTGCAAACAACAATGGTTAGTTCTAAATGTTCCTTCATTATTTTCACAATGTGAGCAAAGCTTATTTCAGCTGGTTTGGTTGGAGCAGTCAGACTTTTGAGCAAACTATGCTTTTTAACCCAATGCAGTCAGCAAAACTGGTACTTGTTCACATTGGCTATTCCATTTGTTTTAAAATACTACTCAATTCACTCAGTATACATATTCTAGTTATTGTATACCTTGTGCAATTGAACACATCTATCATTCGAATGTAGACAGCTATTTCTGCTTTTTTAAATTTATGATTATTATCACCTGGTAGTTACAGTTTAGCAACCCATGAATTCATCCATTTTCTGGCCTTTTTTTGTAACTCCAACACCTCACTGCACTTCAACATGTAATTGTCTGCCATTAACTTAAAAAAATTTTGTTGTCACTGTTATGTTTTGTAATTCCAAAACATAAAGCTAATTGCAAAAAAAAGTTGGAAGCCCAGGAGACCATGTCTTAGTTTTGTTTTTACTTTAGCAGGGCACACGCACACCCAGTGGGATAATGACATATGCCATTCACGTACTTCGTACAGATAACCATAATGGATCACTTAAACAAATAATGCTTAATCGAACAATGCATTTACAATATTACTCAAATATTACTGAAATATGAAATACACAACCTGGAGTTCCAGTGCTTAGAATAATCATGGCCGCGGTGTTGCTGCTTCTCCTTACTGATTGTACTCTGTTGGTCAGGAAATCAAGAACCTACTTGCAGAGGGAGCATTGACTCCAGGGTCCAGAGTTTGATGAGTTTGCTTGGAATTATAGCATTGAAGGCAGAACTGTAGTCAATAAACAACAGTGAGTAGCAATTTCTTTAAGTTTCTGCAACCCACCCTGACAATTAAACACTGAAACATCTTTATATGTTTTTATTTGCATTTATTTTAGACATTTTTCTGCATTTCCATGTCTGTAAACTGAAAATGGTATCCATTAAAAGAAACCTCCAAACCTATCATACAGATGACTGATGGAAGGATTCATACCACTTGGTGTAGCTTTGTATCAAGTAAAACCAGGATCCACCAAGTTTGAATCAGTGTTCTTTCCTGAACATTTAATAAACTTGCAGGAGTTTTAAAATATTTTAAGTTTAATTCTTCAAATGCACTCAAAATAAGGCCAGACTTTGCCCTTTGAATACCACAAGCTACATAATCGATAAAGTTTATGCTTTTCCTGTTTTTAAGTACTTAATCATATAACAATTACAGCACAGAAACAGGCCATTTCGGCCCTTCTAGTCCATGCCGAATGCTTACTCTCACCTAGTCCCACTGGCCCGCACTCAGCCCATAACCCTCCATTCTTTTCCTGTCCAGATACCTATCCAATTTTACTTTAAATGACAATACTGAACCTGCCTCTACCACTTCTACTGGAACCTCGTTCCACACAGCTACCACTCTCTGAGTAAAGAAATTCCCCCTCGTGTTACCCTTAAACTTTTGCCCCCTAACTCTCCACTCATGTCCTCTTGTTTGAATCTCCCCTACACTCAATGGAAAAAGCCTATCCACGTCAACTCTAGCTATCCCCCTCATAATTTTAAATACCTCTATCAAGTCCCCTCTCAACTTTCTACGCTTCAAAGAATAAAGACCTAACTTGTTCAACCTTTCCCTGTAACTTAGGTGCTGAAACCCAGGTAACATTCTAGTAAAATGTTATGATGTGTGATGACACATAATACAATTGATGTTCGGAATTATTGCGGAGCTTATGTGGAAGGAAAAGTTCTCAAAATATTAGAACTGTCATAAAAATCCATCTGGTTCAATGTTTCCTTGGGGAGAGGAAATCTGTTAAGTTTATTCAGTTCTACATGTGACTCCAGACCTACAACATGTGCTTAACTCTTAAATGCACTCCGAAGTAGCCAACAAACCACTTAATTGGTTTAAACAGAAAAATAAAGTATCTGGATGAAGCAGCTGGTATCGACTCAAACTGAATTCGAACAAGCTAATGTCACTCCAAGTTCAGTCCACCTTGCAAAGTACTCGCAAGCATCTGGGGGCTGATGTCTAAGTTGTTGAGAGTTATTCCACAGACTCGCGCAGCAACAGGCTGATTTGGTCATATTCATAGAATCATGTCACTCTCAGGACATACCCATAACAGAAGGCAGCTCTCAGGAAGAGGCACCTTTGATACCCGAGTCCATGAAGTCTCATGGCATCATGGACAAGAGTGCCTCCACCTGATTACCACCTCTTGCAGCTGATGAATCATTGAACAATGAAGGTAACAAGAATACTGAAAGAGATTTCAATGCCCACCACTGACAATTAGCCAAGTTCTGTAGGACAGAACTGTCACTAGTAATATCCCTCAATATTAAAGTACAAAGTAAATTTATTATCGAAGTACATATACATCACCATATATAACCCTGATTGGCTCAACTTTCTTCTTGATTCCTACACCAAAAATATCATCACACCTGACTATTTGAGCATTCCCCATTGTTGTGTATGTGACCTGGCTACACAACAATGCTATTAATAAAAACGCTGTAGACAGGAGCTAAGTTTCATGTTACTTTACTGGCAGAATCCGAACTTGACACACACGTACAGATCAATACGCGTCTAATAGTGCATTCAACGACGTATTACTACAACATAAAGTACTGTAGCCTATACAGTACACTCTTCCCCTTTTATTTTAATAGTGTATCAATTTTTTTTTACTGGGGCACTATGCTAAACAAATACGTTTACCTCTAACATACAAATGCCTACCATTTGTTTACTTAGTAACTTAATAATATCAAATTATAACAAAATGACACAATAATATCAAAATATAACAAGCCTTTATTTTACTTTTGGTCTAAGACCCATTTATAACTCAAGTCTCTTGGGGGGGGGGGCTCTGCCCACTGTGCCATACTTCTCTAGATGATGATTATGTATCAGCGGTAACAGAAGAAATAATTGAAACTGTAGAAAAATTAGTCATATTTCACAAGAGGTGTGATGCATTTTTCGTAGCTATGGTTTCCAAAAGAAGTGATTGGTGATCTGCTGTCTCTGCTAGTTACTCAAAAGTCGAGGCAATCCAATAAGTCACAGAAAGATCAGTACTTTACCAGTAATCTTTCACCGTTTGATGAAGCAGTTGATTGAAATCCTGTTGTTCATTCCATTCTTTTTAAGCTGCTGTTAAAGCACAGTTTTGCTGATATTAAGGATTACTTGCAGTGCTATCTGTCTGAAGTTCAAAAAAAACAAATCTTGGTCAAGAAAATGAGACTGAGCTCTATGCACTGTTTCTGAATTGTTTGGAGGGTTCTATGTATTGAAAAATTCCAGTTGTGCACAGTGCAAGAAAAGATTGCGTACCTGGCTCAAGAGGGAGAATCCCTTCAGATGCACATTCAACACAAGTGTGAAAATACAGTAGAAACCTTACAGCTTGTTGCCAGAATTCGCCTCTATTTTGATGCTGTTTCCCAACTTCTTTGTGCAAAACAAGACACATTGACTAAGGATTCAAAATATGTACATGAAAAAGAAACTTCCCTACAAAGGATTAAGTGTATGGTTCTCAATGGAGGAAATGATTGGTTCAAGATTTACCTTGTGCGAAAGCTGTTCTGTTTGAATAGAATTGATTTTGTCCAAGAGCTTTTAAGGGATGACCAATTTTCATGGATCTTTCCCAAGGAAACTGTTCAGGAGAAGACGGAGATGCTGGTGTTTTCAGAGATTTAAGCTTATCGAGAGTTTGCAGATCTTCCATTATCTGTTCATCTGTTAACAAGTAATTTAACTGTGCAGGTGCAGGTTTTCGTCTTTTGTCTGTAATTGGGACAGGGCCATTAGGTCTCCTCCTTAGTTTCCTAGTCATTATTGGCTTTACCTCCATAGAATCTCCTGTGAGTTCCATTGTTAGCCTCTCATTCTTAAGTATCTTTTTCTTTGCTTCTAACTCAATCTTTTTATCTTCAAATTCCTTCACTGCTGCTTCATCTCTTTAATATAATTCCTTTCCATTTGTTCTGTCTGCAGTTGCTGCAAAAGCTCTGCATTTCGTATTCTTTCCTTGTATTGTTGATCTAGTTTCTTCATCCTTTTCTGATACTCCTGCAAAGTGCCTTCCTGTAACTGCTGTAGCTGTCTTTTGGGAGATGTCAATTTTTCCTGGTACATCTGCTTTTTTACTTCCAGGTACTCATCCTCATCCTGCTTATTGGCAATATCTATCTCTCTTACATCCTCTGTATCTTCATCTGAGTCGCGGCCACGGATACCGCGTTTGTCCTCATCGCGACTGTCTAGCTCCTCGTCGTTGTAATAGTTGACAATGGGTGAGAGGAGAGCTGCAGACATCTTCCCCACCGAGCTGCCCTCCTTTGTTGGCCTTGATGGTGTGCCAATCCACCTGGATTTTCCTGAGCCATTCACATTCCAGCAACGGTGGTCCTCCCTTTTTCAATACATAGAGGATCAGTTGCTGTGTTTTACCTCTGTGGGTCACTGTCACTTTAATTTTGCCTTCTGGACACACTTTCTGTCCTGTTTAAGTCTTTAGCAGTAGTTTAGTTTGTTTCAGAGGTATGTGTGAAAACAGTCGTTTGTAGTCGTAGTCATATACAGAGATCACCGTTAAAGTTGAGCCTATATCCAACTCCATTTTCAGTCTCACGCCTGCCACTTGTGGAGTGATCCATATTACTATTCGATCATCTTTCTCTTTCATGCTGTGAAGTCACAGACAGGACAATTCACTTTCGTCTGAGTCATTTTCATCAGAACTGCCTTATTTCATTTTGTGTATGTTGTTGTATTTTCCTTTCCGGGGTTTCTTGTTTCTCTGTATTCTGTCCCTTTTCTGCTGTTTACGAGCTTTGTATACTGTGCCAATGTGGCCCTGTTTGCCACAGTTGCTGCATTCTTTGTCTTTAAACCAACAGTCCTCAGGGTCATGTGACATGTTCCTACAACAGTAACGTTTCTTTCCTTCATTTCTGCTCAGTGACACTTTATTTGTAGCATATTCCAGAGAATTTTGTTCTATCTCTGAAGCACCTCATGCAGCTGTTTCTAATGATATTGCAATGTTCAGTGCCTTCTCTAAGGTAAGGTTTTTTTCACACAGGAGCTTCTTCTGTGTGGTTTCACAGTGCATGCCACACACTAATCTATCCCTCAATGTGTCAGATAGACCAGCTCTAAATTGACAATGTTGTGATAATTTGTGCAATTCAGCACAATATTCAGAAATGCTTTCATTTTTGCTCTGATTCTGTTTGTGAAAATTTAAATCTTTCAGCAATAACCAGTGATTTGGGATTTAAATGCTGTTGGGAGAGTGTCTACTATTTGCTTGAACATTTTGTCAGCAGGCTTTTCAGGGGTTAACAAGCTCCATAGCGGCCCATATGTTTTTGCTCCCATAACACTGAGTAAGACGCTGGCTTTCTTTTCATTATTAATTCCTTTCAGACTCATGGCCTCACTGTGCCTCCTTCTCTCACTCCTTGGTTCGTTCCTTGCGCTCTGTTTTTGATATCTTGCTCTTATTCCATCTGAAATTTGCTGACAATAGCAACTGAAATCAAGCTTAAATCCCTGCCATTTTGTTATGATATAGATACTTAACCTGTTCCAAATTAAAATTTGCTTTGAATATTGCATTACTTTTGGTATACATTCTGCTTTTTCATTTTTGAAATGTTATGTATAATTTTCCTTTAACTGCCAGGCTCTGAACGCAATTTAGATTAAAAATGGAGGAAGATACAACTCAGTCCTCATCCTTGCTCTATGGTGTTTTGTCAATGCCCTCTGCTTATTACTAAATGGAATTTAATATACATCATGCTGCTTTATTTAATTTATCTGTACCTAAGTATATTACTCATCACGGATCTTTTCATACAGATGTGTCATTGGATCCTTTTCCTTCAGTGACTTTTAATGTTAAGAATCTTTAAGAGGAGTAAAAATGTAAATTTTTGTTAAAGGCAACATTATTTAGGTTCTCTTAGGTTTTATTATTTTTACTGGCAGTAGTCTTCACACATACCGCAGAATTATTGCAGAATTACATTCAAATCTATTGCTCGTTGCACCTGTTGGAGAATACAGAAAATGCAAATACTCAGCTTGGAGCAGAATATTTCCTATAATGCAGAAATACCACTAGAATGTTCATTTTAAATAACATGGATTCAAATAGTAATAGAATTGTACAGCATAGAAACAGGCCCTTCAGCCCACTGTGTCTACACTAACTATTGTACCTAACTACACTAATCCCATTTGGTTTGATTAATTCCCAATTCCTCTATGTCTTGCCCATTCAAGTACCTGTTCAGATGTCTTTTAAAGGTTGTTAATATTTCTGCTTCTACCACCTCTGACAGTTCATTCCCGATACCAACTACGCTTTGTGTGAGGGAAAGCCTTCCCCCTCAGAGCCTCTTATATCTCCTCCCATAATCCTTAAACCCACATCCTCTCGTTTTAGACACCCCTACCACAGGAAACAGAAGCCCATATATGTGTCTTGTTATTTTATGTACCTATATCATATCACCTCTTAGCCTCCTTTGCTATGGGGCAAACAGAATCAACCGACCCAGTTTCTCCGTATAACTCAAGCCCTCCAATCCAGCCTTCCAACACTTGAATATTGCTAGTAATTCAGAGCATATAGCAAAATGTGTAGATTTACTTACTTTTCTTTAAGCAAATGGGAAAGTAAAAACTAAAAGCTCTAATTCTGTACAGGAAAATGTGCAAAAATCCTATGGAGTGTACTGATCTGCACTAGTCTAATCTAAAGCTGTGTTATGTGATACTTGTGAATCCTGAACTAAGAAAAGTTAACTGCATGAAATAGTAAAGTAATATGAAATAGACGACTTTCCTATCCATGATAAGGAATTGGAATTAGAATATTATTGTCACCTGAATCAAGGTACAGGGAAAAGCTTGTCTTGTGTGCTGTTCAAACAGAGTAATTCATTACACAGGTAATACAAGGTAAAACAGTAACAGAATAAAGTGTAACAGCTACAGAGTAAATGCTATACACATAGACAAGATCATAACAAAGAAGATTGTGACATCAAGAATCCGCCTTATCATATTAGGGAACTACTTAATAGTTTTATAACAGTGGAGTAGAAACTGTCCTTGGCACCAGATTCTCAGACTAGGACAAGAGATGCATGGGAAATATATTTACATATTTGAAGAGGAGTAGTATGGATGCAGAGAATCTGTGAGTATAAATTATTCTTACCATTCTCCAAGGCCAACAGAGTCTGATGTTAATTGTAATGTCACTGTTTTGGATTAATAACACACAGAAACCACTGTACATCGATGATAATATTAGTTAACTTTAATATGCTTTTATAAATGTCATGATTATTGCATTTTGAATCTTAAGTAAAATATTAATTTAGGTCAGTATCTTCAGTAGTGACCCTGTATTAATATTATACTAAAAATTACATTGGATTCCATCAATCCTTGTTAATGCCAATGTTGTGCAAATAGAAAATCGGTTACTTTGATGAATTTGAGATGCAAGACATTTATGACTACAAATTGCATAATCAGTGATAGGATATGTGATTGAAGTGACAGCTATTAAAAGGTTGGCATGGCTGAGACAATCAACTTAATTTTCTGACAGTATACAAATGTGTTATACTGTATTACAAACAAACATTTAAAATTACTTGCATATACACAATCATTTAACTGCATTATTAATTAATAGGAATGTCCTGGTTAATTGTTCAATTCACATTAGAGATTGCCAGCTTCTCATTTTATTAACTCAAAAATCAAACTTCAGAATGACTACCTAATTTGTACTTGTTTGAAATCTGATATCAAATTTGTTTGAGATTGATCCCCTATTACCAGATGAAAAATTCTCAATGATTGTTTCACGATGGTCAAAACCAACAAGCGATCTCTCAAGCTTAAATACTGTTGAATTACACCCAGTGTATGCAGCAAGATCTTCTGTGCATTTGCCATTTTCATGAACAACAATGTTTATGGGTCAGACAGCAATGAATATTTAAAACAGAAGACTCAATGCCAGATGTACTCCATAGGCGAGGCAACATACGTGGAGGAAAAATATATTCAGTTTTATGGAGTTTCATTAGAGCATGAGAATGCTCTATGAAATATGAAGTTTTAAGTGTTGACGATTAACAATGAGGTTTCAGGGGACTTGGAGCCATACAATAACAGGGGGGAAGTCATCGTGGCTTTTTTTCTTGCCTAACAAATTTATTGGATTTCTTTGAGGAAATAACAGGCAGGATAGACAAAAGAACATCTGTGGATGTTGTTTGGCAAGATAAGAGTCCATGGTATTACAGGAAATATGTTGGGGCACATTTTGGAATGCAATATAGCTTGTTAGGCCATATTTCGGAGATGCAATATAGCAAATATTAATTTGACAACAAGCAAACAGATCTGAATATGGATTGTAGATCAAATTTAAAATGCAGCTCTGGTGGGAAATGCAGTTTAGAACAGGAAGCATCAAATTGACTTGAGGTGTCTGCTTATGCATGAATGCAATCAACACCATGTACAAGAATATGACTCAGACATAGCAGTAATTAACACTCATTTTGAGTGAGGTCATTGGAAGATCCAGGCATTTGAAAAATCACATGTAACTCAAAGCTTTATGAGGGCATTGTAACTATAGAAATTGCACTGTTACCTTTGTTCATTAACATATAAAAATGTGCTATAATGTTGGGTCAGGGAGTCTCTGTCTCTGTTTCTGTCATGACTCCAAAAGCTGCCAGCTTGTGTGTGTCCCTAACAAATGCTGCATTTCTCTGGTAACTTTGTTCAGTTATGGACCAAAAGATTAGTTGACTGGCTGAAGGCAAAGAAAAGAAATAAAGAGGGCTTTTTCTGGTTAGCTGACCGTGACAATAGTGTTCCACAAGGGTCAATATTTGGTCCACTACTTTTCACATTATACGTTAATGATCAGTATAGCTTTCTGGACACGTTTCAGAATTATTCAGAGATAAATGCAGGGGCAGTTAGTGTTGCAGAAGCAGGGAGCTTGTGAGGAGCTTGGACAGATTAGAAAAATGGGCAAAGTAGTTGCAGATGGAATACAGATAGGGAAGTATATGGCCTTGCAGTAGAAGGAATAAAGGAGTAGACTATTTTCTAATGGGGAATGAATTCAAAAATCTGAGGTCCAAAAGGACTTGGGAGTTCCAGTGCAGGATTTCCTTGCAGGCTGAGTCGTTAGTAAGGAAGGCAAATGCAGTGTTAACATTCACTTCAGCAGACTAGATTATAAAAGCAAGGATGTAATACTGAGGTTTTATAAGGCATTGGTCAGACCACATTGAAGTACTGTGAGTGGTTTTGTGCCATATATCTAAAAGTATTTGCTGATATTGGAGAGGGTCCAGAAGAGGATTGCAAGAGTGATCCTGCGTTAACAATGAGGAGGGTTTGATGGCTCTAGGTCTGTATTCACTGGAATTTAAAAGAATGAGGAGAATGTCATTAAAACCTACTGAATATTGAAAGGCCTCAATAGAGTGGACATGGAGAGGATAAAGTAGTTGAGCCTAGGACAGAGAACACAGCCTCAGAATAGGACATCTCTTTAGAATGGCAATCCTCCAAGTGGACCACAACCTTGTTGTAGTTTGGAGGCTTGTATGCCTCAGTGACCCAGATAGCTATGCTGACTGAAGTCAGGGTTTTATGCTTTGGCTCTTGGCAGGGTCACTTATGTCAAGCAGGTCGGGGAACAAGCTAAGAGAGGTCTACCGGTCCTCCAGGTCTGGAGGTTCAGCTCAGGGCTAACAACCCTGACTGGTAAAATGAAATCGTTACATGAACAGCAATAAAGAATCCTTCTACATCTGAGAGTGGCAGTATTCCTGAGTATCCACCCAGGACTTGATTGACTGATAATAGTGAAAACCAAGAAGAAGTTACAAAGACAATGAAGGAAGCCTTGAACACTGCTAGAGCTGGAGGACCTTCATTGTAGCCCTAAACACCAGTGGTATAACAGGCAACCTGACTAACTGACTTAGAATGGCAATGAAGTGGAATTTCTTTAGCCAGAATGGGACGAATCAATGGAATTCATTGCACACATGGCTGTGGAGGCCAAGTCACTGGGAAAATTTAAACCAGAGCTTGATGGGTACTTAATTGGTATGGGCATCAAAGGTTATGAAGAGAAGGCAAGAGAATGGGAAATTAAATCAGCCATGAACAAATGGCGATGCAGATTTGATGGACCTAGTGCCTTAATTCGGCTCCAATTGGTGGGTGATAGGTGGTTTCTGGTGAGAGGGAAGATATGTGCTGGGGGGGAGGAAAGTGGGAATAATGTGAAAAGTCAGATGGTGGAAGGTGGAAGAGGCTTTTCCCATTTTTTCCCATTTAAGCAGCAATCTTTGTGTGCATAACATCTCATAAGCTTTCTCTACATCAAAGAAAACCTCCACCACTGATTCTTTATTAACTCCGATCTTACAAATATAAGATTCCACACATAACACAGAAGTGATGGTCATTCTCTCTTTATGAAATCCAGATTGATATGCGACAAATTTTTCACTACTTTCCACAAAATAAGTAAGCCTTGCTATAACCATTTGTTCCATTATCTTACATGCATTTGAAGTTTGCAAGAATAGATCTTTTACTGGAAGGATATAATTGACCTGAACCAGGTTCCAATAAAGGGATAACAACCAATTATTTCCAGGAAGCCAGCCTTCAACCCATATTGTATTAAAGAATTTCAAAACCAACATAAGTTTTGAATCTGATAACTGTGTAAACATATAACAAATAACCTCTTTCCTGGGTGATATCTGACTAATACCTTTTTATGTTCAGACAATGTAAATTCAACATCCAAGCAGAAACTGGAATAATCTTTTTCTCAGCATTCTGAGAATTATTTGCTAAAACTGTTTCTCTATAAGACCACTTATAAGTACACTCTCCAAAAGATTTTCTTCGTCCTTCTCACTGCTTTTTCTATAACTTGACCTCTTTTATATTGTATAAAAGATGAATAGGAGTAACACTCTTTAACTTTTCTAAATGCTTTATTTGGCTCCTTCACTGCTCTTTTACACTCATCATCCACCAGAGAACAGCACTTCTTTTATTATCTCCCAATGATCTGGGAATTGATTCTTTAGCTATTGAGTTGAGTACAGAGCACAGGGTATTATGCTCAACATCCTCCAAAACCAAATTATCAAAAAATCTACTTTCATCATCAAATATCTCCCAATTTGCCTTTTCAAAATTCCAACTTGGGGATATGAGAACCTTTCCTCTGATACACATCCATTCCCATTATACAATCAAGAAATTATTACTGCCCACTGGTGTATCATACACTTCTCAATTACACATACTTGCTATATTCTCAAATATCAGGCTAAGGTCCATAGGAGAAACAGTGATGTTAAATAGATTTATCCTTGTACTCCTAGCATAATTCAAGCACACCTAACACTTTTCTTCCAGGAAGTCTTCCACCACTGACCCATGTAGTACTATGAGCATTAAAATCCCCACACTATATGACCTTATTTTTCCCATGTCCACCCACGCTTTCCAATATATCAAGTGTTAACCTTTCACAAAGGCTATAAAAAAATTATCTGTGCTTTACTATTCTTTCCCCAAATTTCAACCACATAAACAACTCAAATTTCCAAAATTCAATGTGCAATTCCATTTACAACAAAGGTAGATCCATGATCTGATCATGTCATATCTTGCATCTTTCTATCTTAAAACTTTAAATAAGATTTCAACCAGGTTTCCTGCACATATATAACACCAGATTTTTTGGGTAAATCTTCAATAAATTTCTTAAATTTTTGATCATTAGCTAACAGGCTTCTAGATTTAAAAAATAACAACCCTCCTTTGAATAAAAACACAAAATGCTGGCAGAACTCAGCAGGCCAGACTCCTGATGAAGGGTTTCGGCCCGAAACGTCATCTCTACCTCCTCCCATAGATGCTGTCTGGCCTGCTGAGTTCTGCCAGCATTTTGTGTTTTTATCTATTTCCAGCATTTGCAGATTCACTCGTGTTAACTCTCCTTTGAAGTCTGAACATTATTTACTCCTCCTTGTAAGGCATCATTAATAACTTCTAGAGGCAAGTTTTTTATCTCTAGATATTCCTCTGCAGTTTTTAATATAATTTTAATTTTTTTCAGGCCTATCTTTAGTTTGTGCTGTAGTTTACCACATGTCATAAAAGTAACAAACTTTAGTTTACCAACAGTCAATTAGATTAGATTCAACTTTATTGTCATTGTGCCGAGTACAGATACAAAACCAATGGAATGCAATTAGCATCTAACCAGAAATGCAAAGAATAGTGTTATTTACAAAATAATTGTGTATAAAAAGTAAGTGCTACGGCATACAAATATAAAAGTCCTGAGACAGTACAATATGGGTGCAATACTGTTTAGCGCTGTGATGTGAGGTTCAGCAGGGTCACAGCCTCAAGGAAGAAGCTCTTCCTGAGCCTGCTGGTGCGGGAGCGGAGACTCTTGAAGCGCCTACCGGATGGGAGGAGAGTAAAACGTCCATGATGAGATCCTTTATTATACAATTATACACTTTACATATTGTCTTTAATCTGTGTTATGGATATGAAAAGGCCCCATTTGCACTGTCATCTGTACTTTCTGTAGATATGCCAATTTCCACCCAAATACATCGCACTTCTCCAACTTCCTCATATATAGGACGTCTTGCATAAGCAGAGCTATGTTCTCCTTCACAGTCACTACATTTTAGCTTAACGCCTTCTCTACAATTGTCAAAATCATGTTTTCCACAACATCTTTTGCAATGCTTTTTACCCTTATACACAGCTGCTGCACGGCCAAACTTCTGGCATTGAAACCATCTCCAACAGGGCGATACATGGACTCAAACCATTTAACTCATATAACCTCAATTAACTTGCTCCATCAACTTTTTCCATCAAATTTAATGAACACTGATAAGGTATCAGTTCTTACTCCACTACAAATCCCTTTTAAATGTTTAGCGTCCACAACTCTTCCCCGGCTAAGTGATTTTTAACTTGATCCTAGAGGCTCTCCGGGAATTACTTCCCCAAACCACTGTCGTTCAATATAATTTCTTGAAGTTACCTTTGACTCCAAAACTTTCTCACATTGCTGACTATCAAGTCAAGTCACTTTCATTGTCATTTCGACCATAACTGCTATGAACAGTATATAGTAAAAATGAGACAACATTTTATAGGACCATGGTGTTACATGACATAGTACAAAAACTAGACTGAACAACGTAAAAAAAAAGAGAGAAAAAAAACAACTACACTAGACTACAGACCTACCCAGGACTGCATAAAGTGCACAAAACAGTGCAGGCATTACAATAAATAATAAACAGGACAATAGGGCAGTAAGGTGTCAGTCCAGGCTGTGGGTATTGAGGAGTCTGATGGCTTGGAGGAAGAAACTGTTACATAGTCTGGTCGTGAGAGCCCGAATGCTTTGGAGCCTTTTGCCAGACGGCAGGAGGGAGAAGAGATTTTATGAGGGGTGCGTGGGGTCCTTCATAATGCTGTTTCCTTTGCGGATTCAGCGTGTAGTGTAAATGTCCGTGATGGTGAGAAGAGAGACCCCGATGATCTCGGCTGACCTCACTATCCGCTGCAGGGTCTTGCGATCCAAGATGGTGCAATTTCCGAACCAGGCAGTGATGCAGCTGCTCAGGATGCTCTCAATACAACCGCTGTAGAATGTGATGAGGATGGGAGGGTGGGAGATGGACTTTCCTCAGCCTTCGCAGAAAGTAGAGAAAGTAGGTCCTGATGAAGGGTCTCGGCCTGAAATGTTGACAGTGTTTCTCCTTATAGATGCTGCCTGGCCTGCTGTGTTCCACCAGCATTTTGTGTGTGTTGTTTGAATTTCCAGCATCTGCAGATTTCCTCATGTTTGCTCTTTAAAAAGTAGAGACGCTGCTGTGCTTGCTTTGCTATGGAGCTGGTGTTGAAGGACCAGGTGAGATTCTCCACCAGGTGAACACCAAGAAACTTGGTGCTCTTAACGATCTCTACCGAGGAGCGGTCAATGTTCAGCAAGAAGTGGTTGCTCCATGCCCTCCTGAAGTCAATAACCGTCTCTTTTGTTTTGGTCACATTCAGAGACAGGTTGTTGGCTCTGCACCAGTCCGTTAGCCGCTGCATCTCCTCTCTGTAAGCTGACTCATCGTTCTTGCTGATGAGACCCACCACAGTCGTGCCATCAGCGAACTTGATGATGTGGTTCGAGCTGTGTGTTGCAGCACAGTCATGGGTCAGCAGAGTGAACAGCAGTGGACTGAGCACACAGCCCTGGGGGGCCCCCATGCTCAGTGTGATGGTGTTGGAGATGCTGCTCCTGATCCATACTGACTGAGGTCTCCCAGTCAGGAAGTCTAGGATCCAGTTGCAGAGGGAGGTGTTCAGGCCCAGTAGGCTCAGCTTTCCAGTCAGTTTCTGAGGGATGATTGTGTTGAATGCTGAACTGAAGTCTATGAACAGCATCCGAATGCATGTGTCTTTTTTTGTCCAGGTGGAGGGTGGTGGCAATGGTGTCATCTGTTGAGCGGTTGGGACGGTGTACTTTACAAAGTACTAAGACTGCCCCATCTCTTAAAAGGTTTTGCGCCCACAAAATCTCCTAATGTTTTTTTTAAATCCGCAGTCTAATAGGATTGATATCAAAAACAGGTCCACATTCAAAACATTACAAAACCTTAAATTCTTTTTCTCCTTATTTTATTTAAATCCCATCTATTGCCTCCATCACTCTATGATAAACCACTACAATCCTCAACCAGCCGCTAATTTTTCCGTTTCCCAAAAGCGGCCATTCACCTTCTGCCATACACCCAATACCACCTCCCGTTCACTACCTCCGTCTTTGCTGCCCCGTCCCTCCACCAGAGCAGCTCCCAACAGCAGGCTCAGTCCTTTGCTCCAACTCAAACATTTAATGTCGTTTTTCCTTTTCGAACCACTGTCTCTCGACCAATCTAATGTTTCTAAATATGAACAGTTGCGGTTTAAAATCATAACCTTTAAATGTACAGTATTCGTCCAAGCTGACCATGTGTTAAAATTGCTCCGATCTTTGTTTTTAAATCGGTGCTCAGTAGCGAGTGTATGATCCTGGCGGCGCTGCTTCTGACGCAACAATCTCAAATCACTATTAGGTATAGCATATGTCCTTCGTAACCTCCCAAAGCCACTTTACCGGCTGAAATCCCACGACCTTCACACCTGGTTTCACGGCATTAGGTCCTCATTCCAGTGTGCCAGTTTGGTTTCCAACAATCATGAGTCTAAACTTATAGGTTAGTGCTGTTGGCGAACTCGAGCGACTGATTAAACCCTGCAATAACAAGCAGCAAGAACACTGATATTTTTTAAATCCTGTCTCGTATCTGTATAGTTAGAAAGCTCTCGAACAGTTGTATGAAAATGTCAGCGTAAAAGAGGCAGGTAAGCTCCAAAAGATTCCAACGGCGTGTATTTATAACTGAATATATTTGAAATAATTCAGATAATGTATACTCGACGTAGGAGTTACTGTCCTCCGACCATATTCAGTGGTGAGATCGACAGCATACACTTTTTTAAAAAAAATTAGCAGGCTCTAGTGTCGATACTAATACATAACTACACATATTCCTGAATATCCAATTGAAATATGCCCAGCGGGCGAAGCAAATTTCAGTGCTCCATTTTGTGGTGCAAATTTTTGATGATAAAAGATGTGCAACAAATAGCATTACGCATATCATATGTACACATATACACTAGAGTAGATTATCAAATTCTGCTGTGTAAATGTTTGACGGAGTAAGACCTACTCAGTGGGGTGTGCCCCAACCCCTTCAGAACGAAAACAATTTGCGGCAGAAATTACGGAAAGTGTGAGTAACGGATCGATGTGGAATCTAGAACCTAGAGAACGAGGGAATAAACAGTCAGATCCTTAAACAGTTGAATTTAAGGGTCGTACGCAACACGGAATCGACAATATTTTGTTTCAAAACCAACTGCAAATAAGCCAAAGAAGTAAACGCAATTCACTAAACTGTAGTTAAATATGTGTAGGGTTCCATGTTGATTTAAATAACTGCTGCCGGTATTTAAGAACAGTGTAACAGTATAATAGAATATTATGAAGACAATTGTTCAGAAATTGCTGAAAGCATAATAGCAAAATAATGCTACATGTGACAAATTTGCAATAAAAACCTGTAATTTGTGAGATAAAAAGAAAGTTGTTCGTGTATGTTCGAATTCTCCAAAAGTTAGTGGACAGTTCACAGAAATGAGAAAAATGCAACCTTGCTTTAAGCCTCTTGATTAAAATCATTTGCTTGATACAAAACTGCAAATTTTCCATAAATGAAGAGGAATGTTGTGGCTGCTTGTAAATGTTGGTATTTAGGTTGTAATGCCCTGTTATTGACTTGCTTTATGTTGCAACATGAAACTCAATATTGGAGAGCCAGAAAAGTTGTGATTTATTTCCAGAGAATTTATTTTTGATTCACCATGACAATATTTTATAACCATATAACAATTACAGCACAGAAGCAGGCCATCTCGACCCTTCTAGTCCGTGCCGAACACTTACTCTCACCTAGTCCCACCTACCTGCACTCAGCCCATAACCCTCAATTCCTTTCCTGTCCATATACTTATCCAATTTTTTTAAAATGACAAAATCGAACCTGCCTCTACCACTTCTACTGGAAGCTCGTTCCACGCAGCTACCACTCTCTGAGTAAAGAAGTTCCCCCTCGTGTTACCCCTAAACTTTGCCCCTTAACTCCCAATTAATTGTCCTCTTGTTTGAATCTCCCCTACTCTTAATGGAAAAAGCCTATCCACGTTAACTCTATCTATCCCCCTCATAATTTTAAATACCTCTATCAAGTTCCCCCTCAACCTTCTACGCTCCAAAGAATAAAGACCTAACTTGTTCAACCTTTCTCTGTAACCTAGGTGCTGAAACCCAGGTAACATTCTAGTAAATCTCCTCTGTACTCTCTCTAATTTGTTGACATCTTTCCTATAATTCGGTGACCAGAACTGTACACAATACTCCAAATTTGGCCTCACCAATGCCTTGTACAATTTTAATATTACATCCCAACTCCTATACTCAATGCTCTCCTATCCACATGAGATTCCACCTTCAGGGAACTATGCACCATTATTCCTAGATCACTCTGTTCTACTGCATTCCTCAATGCCCTACCATTTACCATGTATGTCCTATTTGGATTATTCCTACCAAAATGTAGCACCTCACACTTATCAGCATTAAACTCCATCTGCCATCGTTCAGCCAACTCTTCTAACTGGCCTAAATTTCTCTGCAAGCTTTGAAAATCTACATCATTATCCACAATGCCACCTATCTTAGTATCATCTGCATACTTACTAATCCAATTTACCACCCCATCATCCAGATCATTAATGTATATGACAAACAACATTGGATCCAGTACAGATCCCTGAGGAACAGCACTAGTCACCGGGCTCCAACCTGACAAACAGTTATCCACCACTACTCTCTGGCATCTCCCATCCAGCCACTGTTGAATCCACTTTACTACTTCAATATTAATACCTAATGATTGAACCTTCCTAACTAACCTTCTGTGTGGAACCTTGTCAAAGGCCTTACTGAAGTCCATATAGACAACATCCACTGCTTTATCCTCGTCAATTTTCCTAGTAACCTCTTCAAAAAATTCAATAAGATTTGTCAAACATGACCTTCCACGCACAAATCCATGCTGACTGTTCCTAATCAGACCCTATCTATCCAGATAATCATATATACCATCTTTTAATTCAATCTTTGACATCTATGCACCTGACAGTGTTGGAAAGTACTTAGAAATAGAAATTTCATTTCCTTAAGCAATTAAGTTTGTATATGTAAAAGAATTTGTGCCGTCACACAACTGAACTTATTAGCTTGTGAAGGACCATTACTAATTCTCAAATATAACTGTGTTGAAAAGCTTCCTTCTTCTAATTGTATTTTTCTTACTTCCTTTTCTTCCCTAAGTCTATTTATTCACTTTTCATATTTTCAACTTCCACTGTTTTTCATTCCACTGTAATTTGTCA
Organism: Hemitrygon akajei; assembly: GCF_048418815.1. Lineage (NCBI taxonomy): Eukaryota > Metazoa > Chordata > Chondrichthyes > Myliobatiformes > Dasyatidae > Hemitrygon > Hemitrygon akajei. The sequence goes on along the minus strand of NC_133133.1, from coordinate 54,089,702 downwards.
TATTTCATTATTTATAATATACCACAACCCAATCTATGGATTTATTTTTTACAGTGATAAGTTACTGGATGGAATAGCCACAAGATTTCAAACATGGTGCTGATTTTGCTGTGCCATTTTTAAGATACGTCTTCAAGAAATTAATTTACAAACCTATTCTAATCTGAAGCCTGAAGATACAAATTCAATTCACACTGAGGCCATGAACTTTCTGAGCCATTAAATGAAGTTGCTGTGTTATTTTGGTGGATTATTACAATAAAAATAGATTAAGTACAGAAAAATTAAAATCTGTTATGAATTTTGATTGTGAAAAATCAAGATGTTGGCTTGCTTACTTTCCAACTCGTCAGGAGTGCAATAACCAAGTGGCCTGAAGGTTTCACTCAAATACACATACACTCAGTGGCCACTTTATTAGATACACCTGCTCATTAATGCAGGTATCTAATCAGCCAATCATGGGACAGCAACTCAATGCATAAAAGCATGCAGATGTGATCAAGAGATTCATTTGTTTTTCAGATCAAACACCAGAAAGGGGAAGAAATGTGATCTAAGTGACTTTGACTGTGGAATGACTGTTGGTGTCAGTTGGTGTGCTTTGAGTATCTGAGATTTTGATATCTTATATTTTGAGTATCAGATAAATCCTGAGATTTTCACGGCCAGCAGTCTCCAGAGTTTACAAAAAATGGTGCAATTACACAAAACATATCCAGTAAGTGATAGTTCAGTGGATGAAGATCTTTCAAAGTCCATCAACAACCCATCAAAAATACACAAACTGATCCAAGGTGTTTTACTTCATGTTAGAGCAACAATTAATATTTACTTAATTCAAAAACAAAGTAAGATTTATTATCACTGTCCTAAATGAAATAAAATGTGTTGCTTTCCAACAACATGCAATGCAAAGACATAAAATTGCTATAACTTACAAAATAATTAAATAATGCAAATAAAAAAAATGATCAGGTGGCATTCGTGGGTTCAAGACAGCACAGAAATCTCATGGTGGAGGGCAAGAAGCTGCAAAGAAATAAACGAAATACAGTGGATTCCAGTTAATTGAGACACATTGAAACCAGCCAATTAAGCGGCTGCTCCAATTAACTCAATTTCATGGAAATAGTTAAAAGGTATAAAAAGACAAATTATCATTTGACTAAGTAGTAAATTATGTATTTAAATGAAATATCAAACAGATTTGAACACTACCTATATTACTGTAGTTTGAGAAATCTGTGTCTGAGTTCTGAATAGTTATTAATGGAGGAATTCATCCAAAGTACACTACCGTGTTCTTTTGTTTGAACATAAATTAACAAAATCAGCATCGATACCTAGTGGAGATAATGGACTGTTTTTGACTATTGCATTTTCCAAATCTTCTTTTTCATTGTAATAGTCAAAATGATTGCCAATACCTTCAAATCCTTTGTGCTTCCTAACTTATTGAAGTAGTGAAATAATTTTATATTCACTCCCGAGTATATCTGGCATCTCTATGCCTGAATGTTTGAAACCGTACTGAGCAAAAGAATTCTGAATTGTCTTGCTGCTTATTTCTCACAAACTATCTGTGACAAAAATCTCTGCTTCTTGAGCACAAACACACGCAACTGACAAAATGTTAAAACTTCGTTCTAAGCGTGGTGTAGAGGCTAATGGCCACTCAAGTGCACATAACTGACACAAGTTCAGAAAATGTTTCGCAGTAATCTCCGGTCCCAATTAAGTGGCATAGTGTCCCAAATAAATCAAGGGAATCCCGGCTATTTTTTCAATTAGTTTTTGTTCTTTAAGATCGTCCCAAATAAGCGGCTGACCCAATTAACTCATGGCCCAATTAATTGGAATGCATTGTACATTAACTTCTTCCAAAATTAAATGTCTTACTTGACAACACACATTTGCCAACAACTTGTGCATTATCATTCACATGATGACTTGTGCAACTCTGTTTCAAAGTGTTACATTGCAGCATATAAATATGCAGAGTTTAGAGAACATTACATTGGGTATTGACCGTAAGACCTAGGAGCACAATTGGATCATTCAGCCCATTGAGGGTCTTGTAATTCTTAATTCGGCTTGTGCTGAAAGAACATTGTATCTGCTAAAGGTATCTTTAATAGTGTTTCAGTTTTTGTGAGATATTTTCTCAGTTACCTGGTGATTGATTGCTCCCATAGATAAATATCTTATTCCCTGTGCCTTTGTTATCCAATATCTAATCAAGCTTTTGGGTAATCCAGAGACATAACAAAAAATTCTGCATTGTGTGTTCCCCATTAACAGATATTTCTGTTAGCTGGTTGAAGATGTAGTAAAAACTGAGACAAAGATGAATTGTTTATCATTTAGTTTTTTTACATTTATGTACATTATGTTAATGAACCAAGTGATATTTTCTACTGGTTTTACAGTATTCCTTTGTAGTAATCCTTGTGATTAGAAATACTGGGTCAGGCCTTTCTGCCATGTTGCCATTGGAAAAGCTTGAAACTTTAGAATTCGCTATCTAAAAAAGTTGTGGAAGCTCAGGGACTTAGTATACTGCATATACTGCAGACAGTGATAGATTTTAAGATGTTAGGGGCAGCAAATGATAAATGTTTAGTGCAAAGTCCAACAATCCATAAAAAATCCAAAGGGATGGCGAATTCAATATTTACCTGGGACTAGAATGCCAAACTCCTCCTCCTGGAGCTCCACTATCAATTTACTGGCTTAATCCATCAATGGTCCTTCTAGACTCTGTGCAATATAATGCACAATGCTAAGGAAGCCCTGCTAATGAAAGATTAAAACATTTTGATGATCATTAATCTAAGCAATCTCCAGCACAAACCTCTGAAAACCCTTGGATATTTTTGAATTTTCTTGATATTTCAAAAATGTTTAAAAGTTATTATGAATCAATGAAATAGTTGAAACTGTTTAAATTAACAATTTACACAACCAAACAATTACAGTTAAGAAAATCACTAATTAAACAAATGTAATACTCTCCTAGTGTCTCATAGCCTTTCTTCTCCAAAAAGGATATGTTCCTATCTCATATCAAACCAACATGAAAGTAGATATTGCTGCTAGTTTAGTTTTCTGTTGGAAATATGAAGAATCCAATACTGAAGTGCAAATAGGAAATCACTGGGCTGTTAGCTTTTGGTAAAATGGAGGTGTGGTCAGATGCAGTGAATGGTATGAGGCCAGCTAAAGGTGTTATTGCCTTTTTTAATTTATTTGTTACGATTGCAAGACCCTGCTGGAGACTAAGAACGTAAAGTCATGTAGGTCTACCCCATCAGCAAGTTGCTCATTGGCAGAGAAACTAAAGGAGCTCAACTTGATGTGGGTCTTACTGTTGCCTTCATCAGAGAGGTGATGCTGCGGGAAGGCTGGTTGCAATCTAGCAGCGAGTGCTGTGAGTCTAATTTACTGGTGAATGGCAGGGGCAGACAGCGGGGGATCTGCAAGTCCTTGGTCGTAGTGAGGACCAGGTCTCAAACTGCAGCGTCGCCTGTTTGTAGCCATCCAGGAGAGAGGCGACAGAGTTGGTGAACTCCACAGGAGTGCTGGAGGCAGTGTGGCATGGCGTTCATGCTGTTCTCCAGTGCCTATTTGGCAGAAGACAAAATGTATTGTCTTCAACTGCAGACTGCTACTACAGTCATGGACTCAGGGACTTGGACACTGTTATTTTTCTGCTGCCTTATATGTGCCATGTATGCAGTGTGCTGTGAATGACAGTTTTGCACCTTGGTCTTGCAGTAACACGGTTTTGTCTGGCTGTTTTCATGGGTATTAATGGATGGTTAATATGGATGGACAATTGAAGTTTATGGGAATGCTGAGTTTGGTAGCCATAGTGGGGTGTGTCAGGAATGGACAGGAGGAGGAGTATAGGAAACTGATACAGGACTTTGTGATATGGTGCAACTCAAACTACCTGCGTCTCAATGTCACCAAGACCAAGGAGATGGTGGTGGACTTTAGGAGATCTAGGCCTCATATGGAGCCAGTGATCATTAATGGAGAATGTGTGGAGCAGGTTAAGACCTACAAGTATCTGGGAGTACAGTTGGACGAGAAGCTAGACTGGACTGCCAACACAGATGCCTTGTGCAGGAAGGCACAGAGTCAACTGTACTTCCTTAGAAGGTTGGCGTCATTCAATGTCTGCAGTGAGATGCTGAAGATGTTCTATAGGTCAGTTGTTGAGAGCGCCCTCTTCTTTGTGGTGGCGTGTTGGGGAGGAAGCATTAAGAAGAAGGACGCCTCACGTCTTAATAAGCTGATAAGGAAGGCGGGCTCTGTCGTGGGCAAAGTACTGGAGAGTTTAACATCGGTAGCTGAGCGAAGGGCGCTGAGTAGGCTACGGTCAATTATGGAAAACCCTGAACATCCTCTACATAGCACCATCCAGAGACAGAGAAGCAGTTTCAGCGACAGGTTACTGTCGATGCAATGCTCCTCAGACAGGATGAAGAGGTCAATACTCCCCAATGCCATTAGGCTTTACAATTCAACTGCCAGGACTTAAGAACTTTTTTTAAAGCTATTATTAATGCTTTTTGAGTTAGTGATTTAGATGCATATCATATTATTACTGAGTTAAGTATTGTATGTAATGAGTTTTTGCTACAACAAGTGTATGGGACATTGGAAAAAATGTTGAATTTCCCCATGGGGATGAATAAAGTATCTATCTATCTATCTATCTATCTATTTGCAGAATACTAGCAGTTTCCAGCTAACCCCTGAATAAGTTGTAGAAAATAGTGTTCAGGCATCAGAAAAGCTAAATCCCTCATTTTCTGTTAGTTTCAGGCCCAAAGTGACCTCTAAAGCATTGCCTTGTTAGTATGCTACAAATGAAGGCTAATTCTGAAAAAGCATCTAATCCAGATGAATGATGTAAACTTGTGAGCAACTGTGGTCTCTCCATTGCCCCTAAGCTCCATCGAAGTGTGGGAGCCTGCATAGTTAAAGCTTCCAATGAACTCAGTAAAGGAATTCCTTTCAGTGTTATAATTGTAAGCCTCCAAAAATGTCAATAGTAGCTGCATTGCCTCAGGTTAATCAGATATATTCATTCATTCATCATGTGCCATATCATATGACGATCATGATCTTGCTCATGCTTATCCTTGGCAAATTTTTCTACAGAAATGATTTACCATTGCTGCCTTCTGGGCAGTGTCAGAATTATGAAGCCATTATGAATACTCTTCGAAGATTGCCTTCCCGGCGTCAGTGGTCACATAACCAGGATTTGTGATATGTACCAGCAGCTCATATGACCATACACAATCTACTCCCATGGCTTCATGTAACCCTGATCAGGGAGTTAAGCAGGTACTACACCTTGTCTAAGGGTGACCTGCAGGCTAGTGGAGGGAAGGAGTGCCTTTCACCCTTTTAGTAGGGATGCATCTCCACCCTGCCACTGAATCCGATATATAATAAGAAACTTAATTTTGAAAAATTTCTGTGCCAGATATGAGTCCAGGTAGTTTAGATCTGGAAGATATCACCTTATAAAGTAAATGTTTTGCAACACATCATAATATAAATTAACACTAAGGACCCCTTGATCAAAATATGACATAGTTACTTTGATATTGTATGTCATGTCTCTCCATCAATGCTGTCTGGCCTGTTGTGTATTTACAATAGTTTCTGCTTTTATTTACAATTTACAACATTCGTGGTTTTTAGCTCTTCACTTTAACAGTTGTCTGTTCCATTGTGATCTGTACTTTCTTACGTTTTTGTGACCTTGCTATTAGGTTTGTGATTGGTGCAATGTGAGTAGTATTGGTGCCAATGATGATACGACAGAGAGCAGCGAATGCGGATCCAGTTGATTCTGATCACATTGTGGAAACATAAGGAACAGATGTGCAGACAGATCTGCTTCTCCAACCACTTAGTCTTACATGGAAAAGACTGAGGCTTGTTTCAGTTCTGATCCCACAGCTGTAAGTTCACACAAGTAGTTTATTAATAACACTGTAATAGTATCTGTCACTTTAAATAGGAGTGGAATTTCAGAAAGTACGCTCAACAGTTCCACAGTTTGTATATTTCTGCACTCTTATAGTTCATAAGACTTCAACGTTGCTCATACCTTCATTTAACTACTGAATGAATGAATTAATGTGGTATAGGGACACGCAATATAGAAACAGAGCCTTTAGCCCATTACATACATCCATGCCAACATTTTTGTCAATCTACACTAATCCCATTTGCCTGTATTAATAGAGTATCCTTCTGTACCTTGTCTACTTAATTGCCTACCTATATTTTTCATAAACATAGTACGGTAGTTATATTTGATTCCATCACGTCCTCTGGCAGTGTGTTTCAGATATCAACCACCTTCTGTGTAGAAATCTTGCTCATCAGATTCCCTTTAAAACCACTTCCTCTCACCTTGAATTTATGGCCTCTTGCTTTTGATGCCCCTACCATAAGAAGAAGATTTTGACTATCTACCATCATATGTATTTCTTTCAGGCAACTCATCAGCCTCTTTCGCTTTAGAGAAAACATGCTCGGCCTATCCTGTCTCTCAATATAACTAATGTCTTTTTGTTCAGGCAACATCCTGGTCATTGTCTTTTGGAAACACACCCTGCTCATAGTATGGGGATCAAAACAACACACAATTCAAGTGCAGTCTTGCCAGTGTTTTTGTAAAGTTTCAACATTTGCAATACAAATGTCATAAAATGAAATATATCACTGCAACACCCATACTAGTTTGTAATTTTGTGTCAATTTAGAATTTTAAGTACTTTCATTATTTTCAGATTTTTTTCACACATGTAAATCATGAAATTGCACACACTTATTGCATTTTAAAATGTGAAATCCAATTAAATTATTTTTAATCTCATTTCTTCATTTTGACAAAATTATAGCATCTACTATTATGTAATTCCATCAAATATAAGAAAGATAATTGAAGTTAAATAACTGAACAAAAGTTGTTTAATTTTAATTATCTTTCCTATATTTAATGCCAAATATTTCTCTCAGTTCCAGCTATTACAGGATTCAATATAAACAACTTTCAGTGCCAAACCAAGTCTGCTGTTCAGAAATATTTGTTGAAATGGTAATACAGAAGTAAGCAATATTATAACTCCTGCTTAGTAATTTGTGTTTATGTGGAAATAAAATGAAGGACCCCAGAGTATGAGTTAGCTGCTATTTTTTAATGAGTGCTTCCAATATAATCTGATGAATATTGAAAAATGTGTTTTCGGAATGATTCCTGAAGTTAAGCCATTCACTCAGAATACAAATATTTGTGTTTCCAACGTTTTGTATTTAACAGATTGTAATGGAAGACATTTCTCTGTCTGGATAAATCATATTAAAGATTGTTTAATCATATAGTTTATGTTCAGAATGAACAAAGTACCTGATATTTTTATTACTGAACGTAATTTCATTCAATGTAACAGGCCTTATGGCCCAATGAGTCCATGCTGACCACATTGTCCACTCTACTAGTTCCAATTTCCTGCATTCGGCCATATCCCTTCAACCCTCCCTTCCACGGACCTGTCCAAGAGCTTCTTAAATTATATTATTTTACCTGGCTCAAGCACTTCTCCTGGCAGTTCACTTGATATACTACCCACCCTTTTTACATGACAAAGTTGTCCCTCAGGATCCTTTTATGTCTTTTCTCCATTCACTCTAAATCAATTCCCATTATTTTGGTCTCCCCTGCCCTGGGGAAAAGACTGTCCCCATCACCTTATTGATGCCTTCCATAATTTTAAACATTTATGCAAAGACATCCCTCATCCTTGTATGATCCAAAGAATAAAAACTTAGCCTGGCCAACCTCTCCCTATAACTTAGCCCCCTGGACCTCGTAAATCATCTCTGCACTTTTTCCAGTTAAACCATATCTTTCCCTACAATAGAGTGATCAAACCTTGGAATCTGTAACTTCAAGTGCATCCTCAACCACAAAATAAATGCCCTTTCTCATATACTCAATGCCACATCCACTGCCCTACCTGCATTAACACCTTTGGTTACCTCATGAAAAATTTCGAAAAGATTTTTCGGACATAACTTTCCTCACAGAAAGCCATGTTGACCTCTTCTATGCAAATTCCATCTATCCAAATGTATTATTCTGAGAGATATTGTCTCTCAGAATTTCTCCAATAACATTCCACAACTTTCTTCAATAACTTCCACAACATTTCCTCACCCTTGATATCAGACTGACCAGCCTGTAGTTCCCTGCCTTGTCTTTGCTACCCTTCTTAAACAAAGAAGCATCATTAGCCACCTCTGAACCTTGTGGGACTTCGTCCATGGCTAATTAAGCAAATCTCTCCACAAGAGCCTCAACAGTTCCTTGCAAACTTCCAAGGTGCACTAAGTCAGGCCCCAGGGCCTGAGGTGTTGCACCTCAATAGGACCAACCAGTGTAGGTCTTACACAGTAAATGGTAGGGCACTGAGGAGTGTGGTAGAACTCACCAGCCTCTAATTTCCTATTTTATTTTTAGATCCTTTCTTAAAAAGTGGAACAACATTGTTTTTCCTCCAATCCTCTGGGACCTCTCCTGGTGCTAAGGATGATTGAAATATCTCTGCTAGGGCCCCAGCAATTTCTGTACTTCCCTCCGGTAGGGTCCGAGTGAACACCTTGTCAGGCTCAGGGAATTTATCTACCCTGATTTGCCTCAGGATACAAAGTGTTCCTCTACACAGTTTCAGTCACTTCCCTGTCTCATTCCCTAATAGCAGATCAAGTATCACATACTCTCCCAGTGGAATTTCTATGTACCGAGTAAAGAAAATATCCTGAATACATTTGACAAACTCTATCCCATATAGTCCTTTTGCAGTATGGCAGTCCCAGTCAATTTGTGGAAAGTTAAAATCAATTTTTATAACAACCTCAGGTGTCTTGCAACAGTCTGTGATCTCTCTACAGATTTGTTCCTCTAATTCCTGCAGATTGATTGGTGGCCTGTAATATAGCCCCATTAACATGGTCGTACCTTTCTTATTTCTCAGTTCCACCCATAACACCTCACTCAGTCTGTCCCGGCTGAGCAGTGCCGTGACATTTTCCCTGACTAGTAAAGCTGCCCCTCCTTGTTTAATCCTTCCCGCTCTGTCCCCGACTAATTCAGGTGCAAGCCGTCTTTTCTGTAAAGGTCCCACCTTCCCTGAAAGAGAGCCCAATGATCCAAAAATCCTATGGCCTCAATCGTACACTAACTCCCTAGCCTTTTATTAAACTGTATAATCTTCCTATTTCTGGCCTCACTAGCACCTGACATGGGTAGTAATCCTGAGATCACTACCCTGCAGGTCCTGCCCTTTAACTTAGCACCAAACTCTTTGAACTTCCTTTGCAGAACCTTGTCGCTCTTCCTACCTATTTCATTGATACCAACATGGACCACAACCTCTGGCTGTTCACCCTCCCACTTAAGAATGCTGAGATCTTGATCTGAGATGTTCTACCACCTGGCAAACAAGAGGCAACGTACCATCTGGGAATCTCATTTTCATCCATTGAAACTCTTTTCTGTACCCCTAACTAATGATTCCTCTATCACCATACCTCACTTCTTCTCCCCACTTCCCTTCTGAATTGCAGAGTCAGATTCGGAGCCGAGGACCTGACTGCTGTGACTTTCCTCAGTTAGGTCATTCCCTCCAACATGGTTTTGTTGATGGGGATGACCACAAGGATACTCTGTGCTGCCTGTTTAATGCCTTTCCACTTCCTGACTGTCACCCAATTTCCTGTGTCCTGCACCTTGAGTATAACTACCTCACTATATGTCCAATTTATCACCTCCTCAGCCTCCCAAAATAGTTGGAGTTCATCCAGTTCCAGCTCCAAATCCTTAACATGGATTGTTGAAAGCTGTAGCTGGATGCACTTCTCATCAGTGTAGTCATCAGGGACACTGGAGATCTCCCTGCCTTCCCATGTCCCACATGAGGAATTTTCCACTATTCTGTCTGGCACCTCTACTGTTCTAACTGAGCAAATATAAAGAAGGAAGAGTAATAAACTGTTGGGGGGAGGGGGGACCCTATCTACATCTTTTTTGTATTCTCTGACTGAAGCCTCGAAGAGCTAATGTCTCAAAACCACTACCACTCCAACAATGTCCTATTTATCTAAATATCTAAACCCATCTCATTTTGATCTGTAATGGATAGAGAATTACTTTGCATGAAAGTGGTTGTACTTAAATAAAAATTCTTGGATAATCCAAGGCACCATTCACTCTCCTCAGATTGCCAGCAGTTAATATAAAGTTATCAGGTCAGACACAAGTTTGATGTATAACTACATGCCATAATGCGGATTGCACATTTTTCAGATGAACATTCTGTAGCTGCTTTTCTCTTTTTATTAGAATCAGGATTTCTTCCCAAATGCACCTGAGGAAGAATATCAAGAAGAAGGTTTAATCTTTAACAGTTCTGCCAGCTCCAACCAACAGATGTTGGAAGGAGGAAAGGGTGGAAAAGCCTGCAAGGGGAAGTACCACCAAAGTCTTCACCTGTTCAAACCCTTCCGAACTACACACAAGTAAGCAATTCTGTTAAACCAGGTTAACAGTAGTGGAACAATAAATACCTTGCTTCATAAGGATACTAGAGTGAGAAGCCTTTTAAATTTCTGGTACCTTCTCAATTAATCAATACTATCATGGGAGGTCATTTACCTAAGCACCATTTTCCAAGACTAAACCTGTATCCCTTGAATTTATTTTCTCTAAATATCCATTAATCTTCATTTTGCATATAATCAGTGAAGAAACCTCCATACCCTCTTGGATAGAATATTTCAATATTCACCACTTTCAAGGTGAATATAGTTCTTCTCATCTCCATCCTGAAAGGTTGACCTAATATCTTGATATTGTGATCTCATTCCAGCCTGAGAAACATTAAATGGCCCTAGCTTGTTTGTATAACCATGTTAAAAAATGCATATTTCAATGACTTCACTATATTCTTCAATATGCTTGAACTTTTCCTGCCATCCCTTTATTGCAGAATACAGGGGCTTCCGTGGTTACTGCAGAACTGATCTACAAGAAGCAGTGTCTCAAAAGCAGTCCTCATTAAGATGCCCGCTACCTAGAACATGCCCTATTTTTACTGTTACTGTTAGGAAGGAGGTACAGAAGCCTGAAGGCACACACTTCAGGAACAGTTCCTTCCCTTCTGCCATCCGATTTCTGAATGGACATTGACCCAAGAACACTACCTCACTACTCTTTTTATTTATGTTTTTGCACTACTTATTTAATTTAATTTACTGTAATTCAGTTTTTCCCCTATATTATCATGTGTTGCATTCTGCTGCTGCCGCAGTGAACAAATTTCACGACATATGCCGGTGATATGAAACTTGATTCTGATTCTAAGAATCTTTCTTTATGCAAATGCTCCCATATATTTTTTACAGAAATTTTTCTCATGGTAAGGAAGCTAGTTACAGAGATGCAAACATCGTCAGGAGTTAATGATAGTGGCTAGTTATTATGAAAGACAAGAAGTCTTAAAAAAAATCTGTTTATATGAAAGCTTCTTGAGTATTCACACTGACACCATCATCTATGAAAAACACAATCTACCAGTTCACTTCCTTAATTTCTTTGCTGCATTCTTATTCCCCAAATTAATCTCTCTTGTTTCATTCTATTTGGAACCCATATTAACTAATTATCTTCCCCTCATTATATAACTGTAGAAGTTATTTCAGTCTATTCATTATTTTTCAGGAGTCTCTTCTGGTATTGTTCTGTGCCTTTCCTTATCAATGTGTTGGTTCTCCTTTGCTGAATTCCCAAATACCTGAATTTTCCCAAACTTTGGGCTTCCTGTTTTTTTAAGTACTATTGCTAGCCTTTTCCTTTGATCTACGACTATCTGCCTCTCTCATGCTGCTGCTAGATTACTTATCCTATTGGAACTTTTTGCCTTAAAGAAATCCAGCATATTTTACTTGTAAACTATGTATTAGTCCTTTAAGCTTGTTCACTGGCACACTTTTTTAATGTAGTTTCCCCCTTATACCATTGCCAACTCACAACTGGAAATGCTTTATCAGCAAAAAGCAGGAAGCCCGAGGACAGGGGAAACGTCAGATCATCACTGAACCAGAGACAAGAAACAGTGAACACAACTTGAAAGGAGTTGTCTTTTAAATGATCAGTATATTATGTTTTCTTTCAGTTGAATATTTGAATCTGTGGCATTGCACCAATACATGATGCTCTAATTTGGGCACATTAAAACAAAATGTGATATGTGGAACAAGTACACTTAGAGGTACAACACTTAGGGAAATTCTTAAGTGCTGGAAGATCCTGGAAATACTCAGCAGATCAGAAACATATGTGGGTTATTTTCATTTGGTTTGAAGACATGCCAAAGAGCTCCCTGTTGTCTGTCATATTAATTCTCCATCGCAATGCCACTCCGACATTTCTGTCTGTGGTATCCTATACTGTTGTAACAAGGAACAATGAAGACTTGGAGAACAGCACTGAATTTTTCAGCTGGGAATATTGCAGGCCTTGGGATTCAGTAGTGAATTCTATAACCTATGTTGTCTGTCTGTCCCTTCCTATTTTCCCTGCAGGAGTGGGAGTTTGGTACACAATGTGCTGAACATGATGCCAAATTAAACTAAATCCCTTCTGCACGTCTATGGTTTATATCCCGTTATTATTCCCTGCAAAAGTATTTGCCTTTTAATTACTGCTATTATATCTGCTTTCACCACTAGTCAGGCACCTACCACTCTCTCTGTAAAGAACTTGCTTTGTAAGTCTCCTTTAAACTTTCACCTTAAACTTCTGTCCTTTAACATTTGTCATTTCTTTCCTGGGCAAAACTAGTGACACTTTCAATACCTCTCAAAATTTTATAAACTTCTATCAGCTCTCCACTTAGTCTCTGATGCTCCAGAGAAAAGAGCCCAAGTTTGGCTTACTCAAAATGAACTTGTTTTCTCCCTTTCCCAATTTTGATTGTTAACTCTGTTTTTCTAGCTCTTTATACTGCCCAGTATGCTGTTTCCAGAATCTATTGTTTTCATTTCATATTTTAATATCTATTTTGTTTTAATTTCCTTTAGAATGCTGTGCATATTAGTAGCTAAAAGCATTGTGCAATAATTCTGAAGTGGGAATATGAAATCAGTAACACGAGATTCTGCAGATGCTGGAAATTTACAGTGACAGGCACAAATGCTGGAGGAACTCAGAAGGTCAGGCAACATCGATAGAAAGGAATAGAGTCAATGTTTCGACCTAAGTCCTGATGAAGGGTCTCAGCCCGAAATGTCAACTCTTTATTCCCTTCCATAGATGCTGCCTTACTTGTTGAGTTTCTCCAGCATTTTGTGTGTGTTATAATGAAATCAATGTTTAGATAGCTTCTAAAGTCCTAGAATTTTGTTTAATGCTAAAGCAACATCGAATTACATATGTTACAACTTTAAGCTGATATGCAGTTTCCTGCTCCAGCATTACACAAAATTAAATGTTATTTTCAATAACTTCCCATACTGTCAATCGTAGAACACATTTGATAATTTAAAGAAGTTGTGTCTTTTTTTAATCAGAAAATTGGATTGCCTCTTGCAAAACTTTGGACGATGAATCTCAGGGTTGTATATGGTAACATATATGTCTTTGATAATGTATTTACCTTAAACTTTAATCAATTATTCCTCTATCCCATAGAATGTGTCTGCTTTTATTTTGTGATAACATACTTCTTTAGCTCAATTTCCAACATCCTTAGATCAACAGCTTTAAATTATTGATTACCTTATCCTGGAGATGGGAATGGGTAACTTGGTCTTGTATTGAATTTGAATAAATTGTGATGAACCCGATAGTTCCTTCAATGCAGGTGAGCTTAACGAGAGAAGTAAGGAGAAGCTCCAGAGGAATGAAATTTGGAGGGTTATAAAGAGAATCTGAGAAGAGGCAGAGAATCAAAGGAGGAAGAATTGCTTGTTCAAATAATCTCAAAATTAAGAAATTGTTTTGCACTTTATGCTGGAGATGAAGAAGAATTGGAAGTATTTTTTTTAACATTCTTTTAACATTATTAAGGACTGTATATCCAAATGATGATTCACCTTTTTTAATGTCAGTGTTTATTTTAAAATACTGAACCTGATTGTCAATGTTCAGCAGAACATGCTTACTCAGGGCAGATATCTGCTGGAATATCAAATACAAGTATCAAATAGATAGATAGATAGATAGATAGATAGATAGATAATTTATTCATCCCCATGGGGAAATTCAACATTTTTTTCCAATGTCCCATACACTTGTTGTAGCAAAACTAATTACATACAATACTTAACTCAGTAAAAATATGATATGCATCTAAATCACTCTCTCAAAAAGCATTAATAATAGCTTTTAAAAAGTTCTTAAGTAGTTTACTTAAATACATTAAATACAATCAACCCCGGCACTTTAACATATCTTACTCCTGGCAGTTGAATTGTAAAGCTTAATGGCATTGGGGAGTATTGACCTCTTCATCCTGTCCGAGGAGCATTGCATCGATAGCAACCTGTCGCTGAAACTGCTTCTCTGTCTCTGGATGGTTCTATGTAGAGGATGTTCAGGGTTTTCCATAATTGACCGTAGCCTACTCAGCGCCCTTCGCTCAGCTACCCAGTACAACATTTGATGAATTTTTCAATAAACCATGATTTGAAAATAGCTTTATTTATCTAATATGGCTAATTGATATATGCCTGCTTAAAAACATCTATTTTCCTTTCAGACACAACCATCCAATTGACAATTCAGGCCTATTCTCTTTTATGACCCTGAACTGGCTTTCTCCACTAGCATGGAAGGCCTACAAATATTCTCGCCTGGAAATGACTGATCTTTGGAATTTATCCTGCAATGAATCCTCTGAAGCAAATTCTCGACGGTATGAGTGATTGTAATGCTGTTTGATGGCTTCTGTTGCTACATTTTATCTTGCAATTTCAGTAACTCTAGATAGAGATCAGAAAATCAAGTGTTTGTTTAATATTTTTCAAAGCTGACTTTTGTATGCATGATAAGATTCTCTGAAATTCTTGGATTTCTTTTACAGTCTGTACAGTGTCTGATACTGTATATATACACTATAGTGGAGGTTTTAAGATAATGAAGTAATTTTCAAAGACTGAGATTAAATTCCTCTATGGGAAATTATTAAACTGTTTATAGTCTTATTGATAATAGAATGGCCATGATAATTCAGGGGAAAAAAATGATGTCATTGCTGGCCATTCTGGCTTTTTGTGCAGTTTCACAAATTAGTCTTGACTCTAAAGTCCTTTGGGAAAATGTGAGCTGAACATCAGTCTCATTTCATGCCAAGAATAAATAGAACTTGATAGATTTCTTAATCCTTTCATTTCTACCACACCAATTTGTGTATTGATCAACAATACCCTAGATAAGATCATTTTCTCCTCTCAATTTTGTTGTTCTTTACTATTCCTTTAACTACGCTCATCCTCTTCTTTGTATCAGGTTGCAAAAGCCACTTAAAAATTATCTCACCATTGTTCCAATGAAAACGATGGACATTATGTACTGCCTGTTACGCTGCTGATGTTTAGGGCAGCAATGAAGGCCCTCCATCTCTGGTGGTGTTCAGGGCTTTCTTCATCTTGTCAGCTGCTTCCTCAGCGTTTTCACTACTAGACTGGGTAGAGACTCAGGAATACCGTCGGACTCAGATGTAATAGAATTCTTCATTGCTCAATTCTTTTTTCTGTGGGCATACTTAGCAAATCTATAGAACAGTAACTGTAAACAGGATCAATGAACAACGAACTGTGTAAATGCAAATATAAATAAACAGCAATAAATAACAAGAGCATGAAATAACAAGATTTAAAAAACCCTTAAATTGAGTCCACTGGTTGTGGGAACACCAGAAATAGAATGAGTGTAGCTGTCCCCTTTTCTCCAAGAGCTGGATGGTTGAGGGGTAATAACTGTTCTTGAACCTGGTGGTGCAAGTCCTGTACCTTCTACCTGATGGCAGCAATGAGAAAAGAGCATGGCCTGGGTGGTGAGGATCTTTGATGATGAATGCTGCTTTTCCATGCCAGTGTTTCACGTAGATGTGCTCAGTGGTTAGTAGGGCTTTTCCCGTGATGTACTGTTGAGAATCCACTACCTTTTAGACAATAGACAATAGGTGCAGAAGTAGACCATTCGGCCCTTCGAGCCTGCACTGCCATTTTGAGATCATGGCTGATCATCTACTATCAATACCCGGTTCCTGCCTTGTCTCCATATCCCTTGATTCCCCTATCCATAAGATACCTATCAAGCTCCTTCTTGAAAGCATCCAGAGAATTGGCCTCCGCTACCTTCTGAGGCAGTGCATTCCAGACCCCCACAACTCTCTGGGAGAAGAAGTTTTTCCTTAACTCTGTCCTAAATGACCTACCCCTTATTCTCAAACCATGCCCTCTGAGACTGGACTCTCCCAGCATCTGGAACATATTTCCTGCCTCTATCTTGTCCAATCCCTTAATAATCTTATATGTTTCAATAAGATCCCCTCTCAATCTCCTTAATTCCAGCGTGTACAAGCCCAGTCTCTCTAACCTCTCTGCGTAAGACAGTCCAGACATCCCAGGAATTAACCTCGTGAATCTACGCTGCACTTCCTCTACAGCCAGGATGTCCTTTCTTAACCCTGGAGACCAAAACTGTACACAATACTCCAGGTGTGGTCTCACCAGGGCCCTGTACAAATGCAAGAGGATTTCCTTGCTCTTGTACTCAATTCCCTTTGTAATAAAGGCCAACATTCCATTAGCCTTCTTCACCACCTGCTGCACTTGCTCATTCACCTTCAGAGACTGATGAACAAGGACTCCTAGAGCTCTTTGTATTTCTCCCTTACCCAACTCTACCCCGTTCAGATAATAATCTGCCTTCCTGTTCTTACTCCCAAAGTGGATAACCTCACACTTATTCACATTAAACATCATCTGCCAAGTATCTGCCCACTCACCCAGCCTATCCAAGTCACCCTGAATTCTCCTAACATCCTCATCACATGTCACACTGCCACCCAGCTTAGTATCATCAGCAAATTTTATAGGTTTTTCTGCTCAAAGGCTTTGGAGACCCATACCAGGCCATAAATTGGCCAGCCAGCACACTTCCACCACACCTTTATAGAAGTCTGCCAAGGTTTTTGATGGCATGCCGAGGATGCAGAGGCGCTGTTGTACTTTCTTTGCAACTATATTTATATGATGGGCCCAGGACAGGACTTAAGTTACACATAAAGACAGCAACATCAGCAGTTTGTGACTCATATTTTCCCAACATTTGTTCTATATATGTGTCCATATTTACTGAAACCCCATTGAAAACAGAGATCAGACAGCTTACATGGATTAACATCACAAACCAGTCATCAGATTTGTTTAGCTGGAAATTGCATTGGGTAGCTCCAGGTGTTTATGCATTTCAAAATCTAATTATTATGAAAAGTAAAATATGCGTAAAAAATGAGTACATAGCTGCATGGGTTGCAAAGTCCCAGATACCTCAGTGTGTCAACAAAGTTTGCAATAGTGACCAACAATACAATACACATCTTCCTATGCCCTTACTTATACATGTTTTGAAGTGGTCCATGTCACCCATGTCCTCTCTTGCAGAAGCTTGTTTCTAATATATCTGTAAAGCATGCTTGACTGTGTAAGGCCTAAGCAGTTCCTATACTGGCAATAGAAGTCTGATTTGAGTAAGTCTCCAGTGAATTATTTGTTTTCCTAATTCCCAATTATATCTTCCCATCATCTCCTTATGATCCTTGTCTGACTCCATGCCCTTCATACTCTGTAGCATAGGTGGTATATGTAATATTGTACGTGTGCATCCTTTGAAAGATTCACAGTATATAGCCACGTCTCTCTAAAGATAGAATTGGGCTGAGCTAGTTTGTTTGTGCAGTGATGGGCACATAATGGAAGAATCTTTCTCTGTGAGTTCTTTTAATAAAATACTTGTAAATAAAATTCTCTATGTTGCAATATCTAAAGAAGAAATATTCAAAGCTGAGACCTAGCGTGTTCTCCTTATCACAATTCATCACAGCCTTCAATTCACTCCTTTCCTTACATCTCTAAACATAAACATAAACATATAAATATTAATATATATATATATATACAAATGTAGTAGCTACAGGGCAGATTGTTCCTAATTAGTAAGAAATTTAGTCCTGTCATTAAATTCATAAGCAATTTTTATTGGAACATGAGATAGACGCTGTAAGCAGGACTGAAGGCCCTTAAGTATGCTAATCAGAAGGCCAGTGCCTTTTGAAGTTTTCTCTGCAAAGTTTGTTGGCAATGAGTAATCAGGTATCATGCCTGTCTCACTTGGAATTCCTCAGCAGTCACCAGAGAAATCAATTTTGCACAATTTAAAATAAATTAAAACAATAACAGAATACTGCATTTCCAGATAAATCATAGATAAATATGATTAATATCTATATGCTATTAGGTAAATACAATGCTCCCCACTATCTCCCTGATTCTTTCCTAAAAGGTCAAATTTCAAGGCACATGTGGGTCTCTCTATTTCATTGATCACATACATCCTTTATGTCATCATCTATGGCACCCTTTGGAGCTGAATGGATTTCTTCAAATGTAATGTTTTTAAAGATGGAGCTTTGTTCCTTTTACGTAGACTACATATGTAGCCTCATGATTACTGAAATATTGTATTGATAAAATAGTTCTTCTAGATTCAGATATTAAGCAGAGACTTTTGTTTTAAGGTTGGAGAATTGTGTTCTTCAGTATTATGGTGCTGATACAAGATGCCTAAATTTGAACAGAATAAACTCCCACTACTACACAAAAATACAGGGTATATAAAATACCACAGACTTTCCCCTTCTATCAGCATTTGTTTCACACCATGTGCACATACTCGATAATGCAAGGCAATATATCCAACCCTAATTATGATGTTTCACCGTTACACTTTATAAGCAAGCATTTTGTTTTGTTTTATTTGAGTAAGAAGTCCCAGTGTCTGTGAACAATGATGTACTGCATTTTCAGTTGTGAGCTCTCCTGCTACTAGCATGCTTAATTTTCAAATGTGTAAATCTTAATCTAATTGTTTGAAGCATAATCAAACTGACACATGGGTCATGTAGCCATATCTTTATCATTCATTGGAAATAATTTTTTAAAGGTCTCTTAAATTATAGGGGAAGATGATTTACTTCTGTTAAGGAACAGGGATGGCAACAGATTGGTTAAAGTCAATGTGATGTAAATTCGGCTGCTATAAGACAATCAGTCACATCAGTATCCTGTTGATAAGCGAGCTTAAAATGATACCTTTTAAAGAAAGTGGCATTTAATTTCATAGGTGCCAGATTTCTTCCAAAGGCATTCCAACTACGTTCTTTTTTACTTTTTTCAGCTGATTCTAAACCAGGGTTGATTGGAAACTGCTGGCAGTTGCTTTAATCAAATACTGATTGCATCAATGCTGAATTAGAATCTTATCCTCAGCTATTGATTTCATATAAATAGATTTTGTAATTCATCATCTACATCAGATCTGCATGGGTTTGCTGTCAATCATCTATCTGCAACATTGCTTGCATTTTTCTTTTCTAGCTGTCCATGCATGATCTTGTGTCTTTGGTTGATTTTCGATTCCTTTGCTTGTGATCTCTCTAACTGCCTTCAGGAAGGAGCCAATAGATTGCTGGGCATTTTCTCATTATATTGGCCACAAAATTGGTTATGATATTGGACCAGTTGAACATATTCTTCACATCTGACATCTGATAAAGTAGTGAGCAAACATTTCCTTGAAATTTGATTGAAGATTGGAAGGGACACCAGCAGGGATGATGATAGAGCAGCAATGACTGCAGTTTCTGGGAGTAATTCAGAAGACACAGGATTGGTTCATCCCAAAGAAGAAGAAGCATTCTAAAACAAGGATGAGCCAACCATGACTGGCAAGCAAAGGGCAACATAAAAGCAAAAGAGAGGGCATACAATATGGAACAATATAGTTAGAGGTTAGAGAATTGGGAAGCTTTTAAAAGCCAACAGAAGGCAACTAGTAAAGTAACGTTCGGCATGGATAGAAGGACCGGGATGGCCTGTTTCCGTGCTGTAATTGTTATATGTAAGCTAGACAATAGCACAATAAAGTGGGTACCTAATATATACAGAATAAAAGAGAGGCAAGACTGGACATCAGACCACTGGAAACTGATGCTGGAGAGGTCGTAATGAGAAACAAAGAAATGGTGGATGAGCTGAATAAGTAATTGGCATCAGTCTGCACTGTGGATGAAACCAGCAGCATGACAGAAATTCAGGAGTGTTGTGGGGGGGGGGGGGCAGAAGTGAGAGTAGTCATTATCACTAAGAGTAGTCATTATCACTAAGGAGAAAGTGATTGGGAAGCTGGTAGAGTTGAGAAAGCAGAGAATCTGCAGAAGCACCTGGACAATTTAGGAGAATGGGCAAAGAAGTGACAGATGGAATACAGTGTAGGGTAATGTACGGCTGTGCACTTTGGTAGAAGGAATAAAGGTATAGACTGTTTTGTAAATGTCCTGCTTGGTGGCGCAATAATATCAGCGCCGGACTCTGGAGCGAAGGTTCCCGAGTTCGAATTCAAGTTGGGTTGAGCATCGAGCTAGCAACTTGGCCTCGTAAAAACAAGACTAGCTTACTACGGAAACTCTGTCATGATGGTGCCCCGATAACTCCATACTGAGTTAAGGGCTATTCTTCTTCTTCTATTTTATAAATGGGGTGCAAATTCAGAAATCAGAGATTTAAAGGGATTTGGGAGTTCTAGTGCAGGATTTCCTAAAAGTTAATGTCTAGGTTGAGTCGGTGGTAAGGAATGCTATGTTAGCATTTATTTTGAAAGGACTAGAATATAGGAGTAAAGATGTAATGCTGAGGCTTTATAAGGCATTGGTCAGACTATAGTTAGCAGTTTTGGGCCCCATATCTCAGAGAGGACATGCTAGCATTGGAGAGGGTCAAGAGGAGGTTTACAGGAATATTCTTGGGAATGAAAGGTTTCATCTATGAGGAGCATTTGGGCCTGTACTCACTGGAATTTAGAAGTATGAAGGGAAATTGTTGTTTTATAACTCCAAAAACTTATCAGAGAAATGCACAGGAGCCTGCGATACATGTCTACTTAGTTTTTACTTTAGTGAGGCACTCACAGAGATGAAGAATTTCTGTAGCCAGTGGGTGGTGAATCTGTGGAATTCATTGCCACAAGTGGCTGGTGAGGTCAAATCATGGAGAGCCTCTGGTAAGTGGTGGTTAGCACAACGCTTTGCATTACCAGTAACATGGGTTCAATTCCTGCCCCTGTCTGAAAGAAGTTTGTATGTTCTCCCCAAGACTGCATGGGCTTCCTCTGGATGCTCTTGTTTCCTCCCACAGTCCAAAGACATACCAATTGGTAGGTTAATTGTTCCTTGTAAATTTTCCTGTGATTAGACTAGGGTTAAATCGGGCAATGCTGTGCAGCATGTGTCAAAGGGCCTATTCTGTGCAGCGTCTGAAATAAATAAATAGATAAGTACCTAAAGCTGAGGTGATAGTTTCTTGATTATCCCTAACAGCATCAAAGATGATGGGGAAAAGGCAGAAGAATGGGATTGAGAGGGAAAAGAGATCAGCCATGATCAAATAATGGAGCAAACTCAGTGGGGGTAAATAGCCTAATTCTGCTCTTATGTCCTCTGCTCTTAAGAATATAAAAATAATGCACCTAGTATGCCAACAACCATACGTGCTTTGGATTGGTTCAACTTTTCAGCAGTTAATAAAACATCTTGTTTAAATTAAGTTACACAATTCTTGCTTGAGGGAAGTGTGACCTTTTTTTTTATTTTGACCGCAGTATCTGAATTAATTAGATCCAGTCATCACTGTGGTTTAACTTATTGAGTTAATTATAAAGAAAAGTAGCCTGTCAATTCAAGTGAGGCCACACATCTTTGTGATTTAGTTTGTCTTCAGTGTAATTGAGGTATTTTGATAAATGATATGGTCCAGATCCTGTTATTCTGCTTCTCAATTCTATTTGTGAGCAGAACAAGTTAGTTCTCACTAAATTAAGATGTTCTCAAAACCAAAATATTTGAAATGGCATATCAAATAAAAATAATTACTAACATCCATAAAAAAAACCTCTGATTGGAATTAAAACCAAGATGCTGAGAGTGTGGAAAATCTTTCTGATGTTTTTCTGGCTATGGTGTCTAGCAGCAGAACATTGGGGAAATCTGCTAACTAAGGAAGAATTCAAGGACCAAAGTGATCTGCCAAGTACAAAATGTTAGAAATATATCTTCTAGATTTAGATCTGCAGAAATGGAACAATAGAACTTTCAGATTCAGAGAAAGAGCTAACAGAAAATGTGACTATTTAAATTATTAATGAGGACAGTGTGTTGTGGTTTCTGATCTATATAGAGGTCTACTGAATTTAGGTAGAATTGAATCTGATATTATAACCATTGCACCTGACATTCCCCAGCAACAACTTCAAACTAAACAAAGTTAATGATTTTCATTTAAAATGCTCTCATTAAGTTGCTGATAAGTTTGCCCTTGAGATGATTAAACACTTACCGAACCAACCGTGAAATTATGAAGGAGGGGGAGTAGAATCTCAGGTCTGTGGAAGTGATCATGGATTTATGACAGGCAAAGGATTGGGAGAAATGCTGGGAAATTTGTTATAATGCTGGTAGGGAGATCCAGGATAGAATTTACATTACTTTGTAATGTTTCAAATGGGGTGTTACTGGAGTATGGCATTATTGCATACATCTCTGACAGGGAAATATCATCTCCCAAGCATGATTCAATATTTTGTACCTGTCTGGATTTCCCAAGCGGTATGGTTTGAGCTGGAAATGGTTGCAGAAGCAATTTACTCTGATCAACTTTCAGTCTTGTTGAAAGAGCAATGAAGTTCAATCAAAATGTTTGAATGGTTTATCCTGATAGTCATTCATTTTGCAGGTGTTTTCCCTCAGAGTACTGTTTCTGTTGTAGCAGCAATAGGCTGCAGTTATTTTCATCTTTCATCTTGAATATGGAATCTTTGGACCACATAATTCTTCCTTGATAAGTTAACTTAATCATCTTGCCAAGAAATTTATTTTCATTCCATGTCAGGTTGTGTGCAGATACAGTACTCATTGATCCTAGATATGGGGAGAAATTTATTTTCAGGCAGGTGCATTTAATGTAATAAATAAATAAAATTCCAGCAGAGTACAATTTAAAAAGCCATTGACAAACCCATTGGTTCAATATATCTCATTCACTCAATCCTTCCCAAACTGTCTATTCAAGTGAAATGATGGAACCTAAAAGTGCATGAACTTAATTTGTTTCAGATACAGTGGACATTTTCCATGATAATACCTTGCAAAAATTTAAAACTTACAGAAATGTACTTCCTCATTCCACATCCTTCCTTAAGATACTTAGTCCTACTTTTATCAGTTTGCACCAAGGTTATTCATTGTATATAGTGGACTTCACAGTTCCTGTGAACAATGATCAAGGAAAATAGGAACCATTTTTGTTATAACAGAACATTTCCATGTATTTGATAAATGTAAATTATATTGGACTAAACGGATTTTTTGATGTAGGATTCAGTGGATGTTATCTTGGATTCACCAAAGACATTTGATAAAATTATATACAAAATGTTGCTTGGCAAAAATAAAGCAGTTAACAACAGCATGGAAAATTGTCTTGGGAGTGGCATGGTAATGTAGTGGCTAACACAATTCTTTACAGTACAAGGGTTCAATTCCCACCACTGCGGGTTTCCTCTGGGTGCTCCGGTTTTCTTCCACAGTACAATGACATACCAGTTGGTGGGTAAATTGGTTATTGTAACTTGTCCCATGATTAGGCTAGGATTAAACTGGGGGTTTGCTGAGCTTCACAGTTCAAAGAGCTGGAAAGGCCTAATCCACACTGTATCTCGATAAATAAAAATTTTAAAAAACAGGAAATTGTGGTAAATGTTTCTCTTCAGTGGAGAATGGTATGCAGTGGTGTTTCATTGTAGGTTTTTAGTATATAAACTTTAACATGTTTAAATTTGTTAATAAAGATTGACATGTAAACTTGTTGAAAAGCAGTTTTGAAATTTCCAAATTTGCAGATGAGTAAAAGCTTAAAAATGTGGTAAACAGTAAGGAGGAGGAGTGCTAGGCCACAAGGAAATATGGACAGGTTGGCTGAATGAATGGATAAGTGTAAGATGAAATGTTCTACAATGGAATGTGAAGTCACATACTTTTGCAGGAAGAAAAAGCAGAAGCAGTATGTACTAAATGACACAGTCGTTAGAGGCGTGCAGGAACAGAAGGATGTAGGTGTACTAAATGATACAGTCATTAGAGGTGTGCAGGAACAAAAGGATGTAGGTGTACTAAATGACACAGTCGTTAGAGGTGTGCAGGAACAAGGATGTAGGCGTACTAAATGATACAGTCATTAGAGGTGCGCAGGAACGGAAGGGGATGCAGGTGTACATAGGGAGGATTCCTTGCAAGTGGAAGGACATATTGAGGGAATAGTTATTCAAGTGTTTGGAATACTATAACTGATAAATAGAAAGGTAGAATCAGTTGAATCTGTACCAAGAATTGGTTATACCACAACTGGAGCACTAGGTCTAATTCTACATGCCATACTTTACGGAAGCAACACATACAAAATGGTGGAGGAACTCAGCAGGTCAGGCAGCATCTAGTGAGAGAATAAATAACTGATGCTCTGGGCCAAGACCCTTCGTCAGGACAGAAGAATATATGTACAGAATACGTGAAAGTCTTTGACCAAAGACTTATATGCCTTATATGACTTACAAGGCAAATATGCACCAAAGTGGCAGGTGATATGGCAGGCAGTATGGATTGCATGAGAATGAAGTTGTCAGATATGTTCCCTAGGTGTATGGCATTGACTACATAGATTTTCATATAATTGCACATAATAGTCTTTGCAATTCCTGTCCATTCCTACTTGTGGACTTTACTTGTGTCCATGTCTCATCTTATGGCAAATTCACAATCCTGGCAAATTCAAACGACTGCAAGTTTTTACGGAGGGAGACAGACACGAGGCCCGTTCTTTGAGTAGTGAGCATCCTTGATGTCCCCAACTCAGCAGCATATTACAAACTGGGAGGTATGGATTAGATCTGTTACTGAGCTCTAGAATCATCTGCTTGCTCAGGTGTTCAAAGGGACTATGATCTTCACTTGAACAGGCAAAGCACCATAGGCAAAAGTGGTTTCTTAGTGTTCAAAGGTTCTCAATGCTGCAAGGATCTGAAAGCATTGTGAGAACCTTTGCTTTTAGGTATAATGCACCTCAGATGGTACGTAATATGTTTCTGTTTATATTTGGGGGGGGGGAATGTGTTCTGGAAAAATTTAACATAGAACTGTATGGCACAGGAGCAGGTCATTCACCCCAGGATGTTGTGCCAAACCAATTAAATTAGATACGGAATGGCTACCTAACCTAATTTCTTCTGCCTACACAATGTCAATATCCCTCAATTTTCTTCACATTTATATGCCCATCTAAACTGCTCTTACAAGTCCCTAATGTATCTACCCCTACCATCACTCCAGGCAGCGCATTCCAGGAACCTATCACTCTGTGTGTAAAAAAATTGGCCCTAACATTTTAAATTTACCCCCTTTTACCTTAAATGCATGCCTTCTGGTATTAGACATTCAACCCTGGAAAAATAATACTCTCTGTCTACTCTATCTGTGCTTCTCATTATCTTATAAACCCCTCAGCATCCACTGCTCTAGAGAAAACAGCCTCTCATTATAGCACATGCCCTCTAATCCAGACAACATTCTGATAAGCCTCTTCTGCATCGTCTCCAAAACCCTGAGATCTTTCCTGTAATAGGACAACCAGAACTGCATGCAACACTCCAGATGTAGAGTTTTATAAAGCTGCAGCATGACTTCCTGACTTTTGAACTTAATGCCTTGAATAATAAAGGCAAGTGTGCTATATGCCTTCTTAATCACCCTATCAACCTGTGTTGCCACTTTCAGGGAGCTATGAATTTTGACCTCATGATCCCTCTGTTCATCAACATTGTTGAGAACTTTGTCCTTAACAGTGTACTCTTTCTTTATATTTGACATACCAAGGTGCAGCACTTCACATTTGGCTGGGTTAAACTGCAGCTGCCATTTCTCTGCCCATATCTGCAACTGATCCATCTTCTGCTATATATTTTGCCAGTCATCTACAGTATGCTATCCACAATGCCACTAATCTTTATATCACCTGCAAACTTACCCATCACCCATCTACATTTTCATCCAGGTCATTTATACACATCACCAATAGCAGAGGTCCTCGTACAAATCCCCGTGGAACACCACAGATCACAGACCTCCAGCTAGAATAAGTTCCTTTTCCACTACCCTCTGTTTTCCATGGACAAGTGAGTTCTGAACCCAAACAGCCAATTCACCACTGACCCCATGCATGTTAATCTTCTGGATGAGTCTTCCACAAGGGGCCTTGTCAAAAGCCTTATTCAAATCCATGTAGATAACATCCATAGCTGCATCTTCATCAATCATCCTCATTACCTTGTCAAAAACTCAGTCAAGTTAGTAAGCCATGAACTGTACCGTAAAAAACAATGTTGGGACTCCCTAATTAGGCCATGCCAATTCCAGTCTCAATGCACACCAGTGAAGACATTATATTAGATATTTTTGAAGCCAACCATTTACATTAAACTTATATAATAATAACTTCTATCAATTGCCATTGAAACTAAATGATAGATAGATAGATGCTTTATTTGTCCCAAAAGGAAATTACAGTGCAGCAGTAGCATTACAACTGCATAGAAGTAGAGAGTGGTACCATGGACCCTTCAGTTAAATTTGAAGAAATTTGGAGGCCATTTATTCAATATTTTCATATGATGTAAGTTGACCCTTTCTGAATCCTTTTCTGATAAAATGGAGGTGAGTTAATATTGGACCACTGGAAAATGATGCTGGTGAGGTAGTATTGGGGGACAAAGAAATGGCCAATGAACTTAAAAAGTACTTTGCTCCAGTCTTTACTGTGGAAGACACCAGCTGTATGCCAGAGGTCTCTGAGTGTCAGTGAGCAGGAGTGAGTGCCATTCCTAATACAAGGGAAAAAGTGCAGGGCAAACTCAAAGGTCTGAAGGTAGATAAGTCACCTGGACCAGATGGACTACAAGCCAGAGTCCTGAGAGAGGTTGCTGAAGAGATAATGGATGCATTGGTCATGATCTTTTAAGATTCACTTGATTCTGGCATGGTCCCATAGGACTACAAATGTCACTCCATCCCTTAAGAAGGGTGGATGACAAAAGAAAGGAAATTAAAGGCCAGTTAGCCTAACCTCAGTGGTTGAGAAAGTGTTGGAGTCCATTATTAAAGATGAGGTTTCAGGGTATCTGGAGACTAATGACAAAATAAGTCAAAGTCAGCATAGTTTCTGTAAGGGGAAATCTTGCCTGACAAATCTGTTAGAATTCTTCTAAGAAGTAACAAGCAAGGTGGACAAAGGAGAGGCAGTGGATGTCATTTATTTAGATTTTCAGAAGGCATTTGATAAGGTACCTTACATGAGGTTGCTTAACAAAAAATCCGATGGTGTTACAGGAAATATACTGACATGGATAGAGGAATGGCTGACAGGCAGGAGGCAGCAGTGGGAATAAAGGGGTCCTATTCTGGTTGGTAGCTAGTGACTAGTGGTGTCCCTCAGGGGTTAGTACTGGGATAGCTAGTTTTCACAATGTTTGTCAATAATTTAGATAATGAAATTGATGGCTTTGTGGCAAAGTTTGTAGATTATACGAAGATGGGTACAGGGGTAGGTAGTGCTGAGGAATCAATGTGATCGCCTCAGGACTTAGTCAAATTGGACGAATGAGCAAAAAAGTGGCAGATGGAATACAGTGTTAGGAAATGTATGATAATGCATTTTGGTAAAAGGAACAATAGCGCAGTCTATTATCTAAATGGGGAGAAAATTCAAACGTCAGAGGTACAGAGGGACTTAGGAGTCCTCATGCAAGATTCCCAGAAGGTTAATTCACAGCTTGAGTCTGTAGTAAAGAAGGTAAATAGAATATTGCCGTTTATTTCAAGGAGAACAGAATATAAAAGCAAAGAGATAATGCTGAGGCTCTACAAGACACTAGTCAGGCCATACTTGCAGTATTGTCCACAGTTTTGGACACCTTATCTCAGAAAGGATGTATTGTCATTGGAGAGAGTCCAGAGGAGGTTCACAATGATTCTGGGAATGAAGGGGTTAACTTATGAGGAGCAGTTTTGAGCCTGTACTCACTGGATTTTAGAAGAATGAGGGGGGATTCTCACTGAAATGTACAAACTGTTGAAAGGACTAGATAAGGTGGATGTGGGGAGGATGTTTCCTCCGGTGGACGTATCCAGAACTAGAGGGCACAGCCTCAAAATTGATGGGTGACCTTTCAGAACAGAAGTAAGGATGAATTTTTTTAGCCAAAGAGTGGTGAATCTATGGAATGCTCTGCAACAGACTGTGGTGGAGGCCAAGTCTGTTGGTATATTCAAGGCGAAAGTTCATCGATGCCTGATTAGTTGGGGCATCAAGGAATATGGTGAGAGGGCAGGTATATGAGGTTGAATATGCTCCAGGATCGGCCATGATGAAATGACCTAATTCTGCTCCTGTGCCTACTGTTTGATTCTTGCTTCCTGAGCTTTACATACTTTTCCTTTTTCTTCTTGACTAAATTTATCTTCTCCCTCAACATCCAAGGTTCTCTTACCTTGCAACCATTCTGACTGGAAAATATTGTCCTATCCTCTGTATATTTGGTCTTTAGACACCCTCCATATATCAGCTGTGGACGTGTCAAAAAACAGCTGTTCCCAATTAACTCTCCCTCATTCCTGCCTAATACTCTTGTAATTTGCCCTGCTCCAGAATTAGATTCTCTCACAATGTCCATGCTTAACCTTATCTATAGCTCTCTTAAAACTTGGGTTCACTGTTCCTTAACTGCTCACCCATTGAAAGGTTGTTCACCACCTGGCCGGGCTCATTACTCAACACCAGATTCAGTACAGCTCCTCCTCTTGTTGGACAATCTACATATTGATTCAAGAAACCCTCATGGCAGCACGTAACAAATTCTCCCCATCTAATCCACTTGCATTAAGAAGGTCCCAGTTTATATTAGAAAATTTGAAGTCCCTGATGATAACAACCCTATGGTTTTCACACCTTTCCTCAATCTTCCTGCATACCTGTTCCTCAATACCCTAGTGGATATTAGGGGTTTTGTAGTACAATCCCATCAGAGTGATTGCACCCTTCCTGTTTTTGAGTTAAACCTAGATAGAATCTGTGATGTTTCATCTGAGTTGAACTGTGATATTGTCCTTGAGTAGTATTACAACTCACCCCCCCCCCCCATCTCTGTCTCTGTCTCAACCAAGTTTTGGTGTGGCCACAACATCATAGCACCATGTACTGATCCATGCTAAGTTCATCACCTATAACTCCTAACTCCCTATACTCTCTACACAGGACCTCTTCCCCCTTTCTACCTATGCCACTGGTGCCAATGTCTTCACCTTCCCCCTTGAGAATATTTTGGAGCTGCTCTGAAAATCCTGGACTACGGAGTCACTTATCACTATCAATCTACCTGACTTTACTTTCCGCTGCTGAGCCTTAGAGTCAGACACAGTGCCACTGGTCTGGCCACTGCTGCTGTGCCCTGATAGGTGCTCAAACCCCATCCCCCCCCCCCCCCCCCCCCCCCCCCAGCAGTACCCAAAGAGATATACTTATTGCTGAAAGGAATGTCTTCAGGGAAACACTGCACTGACTGCTCACCCCCCTTACTTCTACTGGTGGTCACCCATCTACTATCTGAAGCTTACAGCAATTTGATTTTAAGATATTGTGAAAGAAGGATTCAGAAATAAAGCTTAACTTTTTCAACATTGTTTTGGGAATTTTATGTTGGACAAAATAAAGAATGCTGATAGTTCAGCCACACACAATTTGTACATGAATTGTCTGATAAATAGGGAAGCTCTCCCACCCAATTTTCTGTTGTTATCAACTTGGAGTTAAAGGCAAAAATTCCAGAGGAAATTTTATCTCCTGTGCCCAAATTATTGGAGAGCACTCCATGCAGATAATGCTCCACCATGACGTTATCTCTTTGTAAAATTGTTTGGCTTCAACACAAACAGATATAGAAACAGAACTTACTAGAGGTTGCTATCTGTGGATCCAGAAAATCTAAATGCATACTTATGTACATAAGTAGCCAGTGCAAGTGGCTTGCCTGACCCAAGACTGTCTTTTATGTAATACAATCCACTTGATTGTGTTCAGGTTCCTTCTTGGTAACAAGGATGCCTTAGAATTATTTTATATAGAATTCATTGTCTTTTTTTTGTATCACAACCACTGATTTTAAAAAGGCACTCTGTATCTAACTTTTTAAATCTTTTGTTTTCTAACAGCACCTTCATTTTAAGTTATAGAACACTTATATTGCTTTAAATTATCCTGCTTACTCGTGTTAAAGTACAGTTCATCCTATTAAAATAAGCCTAGGTATGATCTATTTCTAGTATGTAATCATTTTAGTTTTGTTGGTAATGCAGCTTTGAGAAGCTATGGCAAGCTGAACTGAAGCAGTATGGACGAGAGAAGGCCTCTCTGGGGCGAGTGGCCTGGCGGTTCTGTCAAACAAGGGCTTTCATCGCTGTTGGCTGCCTGATGATTACAATGATAGCCAGCTTTGTGGGACCTGTGAGTAATAACTCCCATCATTTAATTCTCTGAATAAGTTATACAGTGTGATTCATTTGAATAAGTTATTGCAAAGCCGAATCATGTTTTGGATTTTTAAGACAATACCCCAAATTCAGAATGCATTATTTTTGTTGGACAAATAGGCTGGAAAGGAGTTGCTGTTTCATAAGATTGGGCCTGGGGTCAGAGAGTTAAAGTTTTGAGGTACATGGATGTCAGGGGATGAAATTTGTTCTTAAGTGTGAGAATAGGCACCTACTTTGAACAAATGTGATCATGATTCCTTCCCAGAGCTACCATAAAGAGTTATCATAGAAACCTGATTATTTAATATTTTCACATGTAGAAAAATGCCAGGAACTAACTTCATGATTAGATTATTATGGTAATTTCCTCTACTTCAACCATACAACGTAAAATAAAAGTGCAACACAATGATGTTATACATGGACCCAATTTTAGCACACCTAGGCAATTATAGGGACAGATGAAAAGAAAATCAATCTATTAACAATCTAATCAATCCACTGTGACCATAAGTGTTTCATTAGGGAAGGAGTAATGGAAGAAAACAGTTGAGAACTGACAGATAGTGAATGAATTAAGGAGAGTGGGGAAAACATAACTTTCAAGAAAATCCTAACTTCCCTTTACCTAAAATTTATTAGAAAATAAACTTGTCAGCACCAACCAACATTTTTCTTTATTATTCCAATGTAAAACAATTCAGCAAACCTTCATTTTGGTGATTTCCTGAGAATTCTGCTAAGAAGCAATAATATGAAACGAGAGATCAAATTTGAATATAATAATGATGATCAGTTTATTATCAAACACTGTGATGTAATAAATTGTTTTATCACTAAAATAATATACCTAGGATGCTTTAAAAGAAGGTGGATTGTTATGATGTATAGGTACTTCTCTAGTGCTTCTGCTTGGCTGCTGGAAGTTTGTTGTTCCTCATAGTTCCAATGGGGCCAGTAACTTGTGGAGCTGGTTCCTCTACCAGCCCTGCTGCTGACTTCTGAATTTGAACCAATGCCCAGAACAGATAACTTGGTCATACTGGTTGCTATCAGTTGCCATCCTGAGAAAGTGATATAATTCTCCTACTCTATTATGGCTAGTCATGCATGTTTGGACTTCACATCTGTAAATAGTTCAAAGCCACTGCGAATGACCAATCTCCCAAAAGCTCTGGCTTACTCTTCAGGCTGTCAGATTTGGATATTGACTGTCCAGGACTCAGCTCTGCCTTGAAACTTACTCAAAATCTGCAAATTTTGAAAATTAATCTTATGAGATTTGAA
The DNA here is from genome assembly GCF_048418815.1 of Hemitrygon akajei. Taxonomy (NCBI): domain Eukaryota; kingdom Metazoa; phylum Chordata; class Chondrichthyes; order Myliobatiformes; family Dasyatidae; genus Hemitrygon; species Hemitrygon akajei. The sequence continues at coordinate 54,057,348 of NC_133133.1, read as the reverse complement.
GGTTTGGCCCATTATGTATTGGAGATGGCCCAAAATGGTATGACAGACTTCTTAACTTTTTGGACATGATTTTAAGCTGGATACAGATTTCCTCAGGATTGTGAAACTTCTTGGCAGATTATGATGCTGGATGTGAAGCATATACTGTAGCTATATTTATTGCCGGGTCTCTGAAGTTCACATTCTTGAACTCCTCAGTAGAAGTGGCAGATGACTCAATCACAATGCTAGTATCTCCTATTCACTACTGTTGGGTGTTTTACCAGTTATACCTTGCCTTCTGACACAATCTGTCAAACTTTTTGCAGGTGCAACAAGATCACACTGCCGCCTCAGGAAAATTCTCCTCCTCAAAACTCTCTTTGCAAATCTGCTAGCTTTTTCGTAGGAACTTCTAGTTGTTGTTTAAAAACCAGAGGGAGGAAGAAGATGATGAGTTAGAGTAGTACTGAAAAGATGGACTTCAGCAAAGGATTGACATCGCAATACAATTTAACAAATTCATAAAGTACATTGTGTGCTTCTGAGATTCATTCATTAAAGGAATACAAGTAGCATTTGGAACCCCTATCTCTGGGGACCTCAGTTTTACACTTTCACAGTCATAGAGTTTTGCTGCTTCATTATTTATTGTTTAGTGTTAAATAAAATTTGGAGTAACTTCTTTCATTGGGAAGCATTGACCAATATTTGTGATCTGCCTCTAATCTCATTTGTACGTAATTATGTACCTGTTGTACATAACCATCCTATAACACACAAGCTTAGAATTTAAAACCACAGAGACAGATTCACTCAAATCTTGGGTTTCTGTGCTAATTGGTTTTGAAGTCAAAATTAAACCTTGAAGTGTGAATGTAATTCAATAAAGGATTAAATTATTTCAGAAACGTCTAACAAGTAAATGTCCTGTGTAGTCCACAAGTTCAGGGGGTTCTGCAGGTGCTGGAAATCCAGAGTATGTTTCATTTAACACCCAAAATGCCTTGAATGTAGTTTAAGAATAATATTTTTGTACTAACAACTAAAAATCTTACAGAAAGGAGGAGGTGTATTTGCATCAGTTGAATCAATTGCAGCTTCCTCAGTGATTCCCTTGTGGCTAAAGGGATCAGGGGGTATGGAGAGAAAGCAGGTACAGGGTTCTGAGTTGGATGATCAGCCGTGATCATACTGAATGGCGGTGCAGGCTCAAAGGGCCGAATGGCCTACTCCTGCACCTATTTTCTATGTTTCTATGTGGAGGTTTAGTGGGAATTTAAACCCTTATTCATATTGATTGTAAAGTTGCATTAAAAGGCAGCAACGTTTGGATACAATTCTTTGGTCAAAGATATATTTCTTCAGAGAAACTATTATCCATAGGGTCATTTTTTTCATTGTTAGAAAACATTTTAAATTAAAGGGCTTGTACTACATCTGCCAGCTGTAGCTGCTGTGAACTCTTCTGACAGTTCAATTCAGTAATATTTGTGCTTCATCCTTGGACATAGTGCTAATAACAGTGGCAAAGCTGGAAGTCAATAAAGAGCTCCAATCCTACCTGTTGCTAATGTGAAATGGCTTCAACTTTGACATTTTATTTACCACTGTTCATATATTTTCATAAACCAGTCATATAATGGTTAGGATCTTAATATTGATATATGAAATATTTGTATTGACTTTATGGAATAATATTCCCTGGGAGGAGCTTTACATGCCAAGAATTGAGAAGTAGCTTCTTCCCCACCTCACCCCACCCCCTACCACTGTTATATTCATTTATTTCTGAGGATTTCTGGCTCATTTAAATGAAAATGTTATGAAAATTGCTACAAAATTAAATGGAGAATAAAATTGTAAACTCATATATTCTCTACATGTTTTTTGTTGAAGTTTTGCCATGATTTGGAGTGATACTGAACACTTGTCTTTCTCCAATAGGCTGTTGTCATTCGGAGACTATTAGAGTATGCACAAGCCCCAGAGTCAAACCTTCAATACGGACTGCTGTTAGTCTGGGGCATTTTCATGGCCGAGTTGGTGCGTTCCTGGTTATTTGCATTGACCTGGGCTTTAAACTATCGCACTGGAACACGGCTCCGGGGCGCATTACTTACACTGGCCTTTGAAAAAATTCTTAAGCTACGAAACCCGAAAGATATTACAGTTGGAGAAGTAAGAGTTTTTTTGTTGTACACTACATGAAAAGGATGTTTTATCTCTTTAAATATATCTATTTTAGCACTCGGGTTTTGCATTAAGTATTCTATGTGAATTGTTTGTTTTTAGAAGAGATCAGCAAAATGGATAAAACTGGTGTAAATTTACAGAATGGCATAAAGGCTGTAGCAAAGAAGGATTTTAGTTTGGAAAATCAAGAAGTAGAATCAATTTAAAGACACAAAACAAATAGCAAGAGAGAAAAACTTTAGTTGTGCAGGGGCCTAAAATAGGACATAGTGTAACTTGGCAAATTAGAAATGCATGAAACAATAACACAATAGTCATAGGAGAGTTTAACCCATATTTGGACAAGGAAAATAAAATTAACACCAACAATATGGAAGGTTGATTTATATAGTACAAAGGAAAAAGGTTTTCTAGATAAACATGTTGAGGAATCAGTGAGGGAACATGATGTATTAGATCCAGTACTGTAATATATGAAAGGGCCAATTCAGGTGGTTAAGCGACTATTAGGAAATAGTGATAATTGTAATATTGAAAGTGATGTAATTAAATTTGAAAGTAGAGACTTAAAATCTGGGAAATAATATAACTATTAAAACATGTGGCATGAGCCGCCTATTGTTAGTGAATCTACATAAAACCGTATGATAGTAAATCTGTAATGGTTGACTTTTTAAATAATTAATACATAGATTGCTGTAATATATATCCCTTCAAGCAAAAAAAAGGAAAAGAAGACCATCTATGCAGTCCAAGAGAAAAAGATAGTATTAGATCAAAGAAAAAAGGGTTTATAATATTGCCAAAATAAAATCAGTAATCGTGAGGATCGGGGAAGCTTCAGAATTCAGCAAAAGTGGACTAAAGCATTGTCAAGGAAAGGGAGCAGACTAGTCTGCAATTAAAAAAAAATGGATTGTAAATGCTTCTACAGATATGTGAAATGGAAAGGAATTGCAAAATGTGCCACTTATAGATTGAGACGGGGAAGTCCCAAGCTGACATCAGAACACTGACGGAAGCACCCAGAGTCAACCCCCTTCAGAGGAATTTCTATCAAATCTCCACTCATCAATCTTCCAAACTCAGCAGTTACAAGTCTTGACTGTCAAACTGTTCTTCATAAGACAACCCAGCCATCACAGCCATTAGTCCAGGAAAGCTTTGCATTAATATCCTTCCTTAAGTACCAATGTCTTGGCAATGTCCTATGCCATAAAGAATAGTCTCCCTATTTATATTCAGTTGCTTTAGTAATAAATGATGACATTCTGTTAGCTTTCTTAATTACTTGTTATATCGTCACTGAGCTTTTTAAGAATCATGCACGAGGACACCCAAACCCTATGCACTGTATCTCTGAATCTTTGTACTATATCAGTGGGATAGGTGCATGGCCAAGTGGTTAAGGCATCAGTCTACTGATCTGAAGGTCGCTAGTTCGAGCCTCAGCTGAACTTAACCACACATTGCTCTGCGACAACACCGGTGCCAAGCTGTATGGGTCTTAATGCCCTTCCCTTGGACAACATCGGTGGTTTGGAGAAGGGAAACTTGCAGCATGGGCAACTGCAGGTCTTCCATACAACCTCGCCCAGGCCTTAGTCATCATTGAAAATCAATGGGATAGCACAGAGCAGCTCCCTTGTTGACATCAGCACAGACGTAGGGTAGTTTTCTGGGGTAGTTTTGACAGTTTTGAGGGTGCTACCAAGCAGACATGGGGAGCAGAGCTGAAGGAGCTCCCAAACTGATATATAGCTAACTGTTATAACTGGTCAGCATGTGCCAGAGAACAGAGCTTTTTATGTCATATGACACACAAAATTAAAGCCTGTATTTCAGTCAGGAGGAAATTATGCAGTGGAGATCCCCAAGAGTTAGATCTAGAGCTGCAGTTTAAAAAAAAATTTGGACCTGGGTGTATAGGGCACAATTCCCAAATTTGCAAACCTTGGAGGTGTACTCATCTGTGAGGAGGATAATTATAGGAGATATAGATAGACAAGTAGCATGAGCAGAAAGGTGTTGAGGAATTTTAGTGCTGGAAAATATGAAGTATTACATTTTGGTAGGAAGAAGAGGCAAAATAAACCAGGGACACTATTCTAAAAGGAGTACTGAAACAGAAAGATAGTGGGAGGAGGGGTTGTAATTTGAGGTTGGAAAAGTAGAATGAAAAATTTGAGTTAAAAGACAATACAGAATCCTGAACTTTGTAAGTAGAGGCACAGAATGCAAGTGTACCTGATTCAACCACAAGCAGCGTGGTATCCACCTGTGGGTGCCACATGAAGAAAGATGTTTTTGAGAGGATGCAGAAGAGATTCCAGAGATTGAGGACATTAGTTGTGTAGATAGACTGGAGAAGCCAGACTTGTTCTCAAAACTAGGGGTTCTAAGGAAGTCTTATCAAGGTAAATTAATGAATGGCTTTCAGAGTATTATTAAGCTATTCCCTTTGGGAGCGGGGTCAAGAAAGTGATTGGCAAAGTACCACACGGTAGGAGGATTTTTTTTTACATTAATACATTCTGGAATGGAATTGGTAGTGGGGGTGGATTCAATTGTAACTTTTGAAGAGGAGCTGGAAACAGTATCTGAAAGAAGTGGGCAGGCTGTCAGGAGAGGGTGAGTGTGTGGCACTGTCTGTTGTAACCATTCCACATTTCTTTCCATCTATTTTTGTACTCTTGGATGGTGCAGAACATTACATTTACTTTGCCATTCTCTTTCAGTTGGTGAACATCTGCTCAAATGACGGACAACGGCTCTTTGAAGTGGCCTCTGTGGGTTCCATGTTGACAGGAGGTCCATTTGTTGCCATACTGGGAATTATCTATACAGCTCTTTTTTTTGGGCCTACTGCTCTACTGGGATCAGCTGTCTTCATTCTTATCTATCCATTATTGGTATGCACTGAACCCTTGGTCAAATAGTTTGTATGACATCCCACGTGCTCACTCTTTAAACTTGAGGGCATAGTTGGCACTCAAGACATGTTTACTTTTTGGAACTTGTTAGTAACATTTTGAAATACTTTGGCCATGAGACAGAGTACAAGTGTAATACTAGAAAAAACAGATATGAATGAATTTTACATTCTGGTTGTTCAGTATTCAATCAAAATTAAAAATGTACATTGCTTTCATGTTGCCTTTTCAAGCTTTTGTGGCATTTTCTTTGAATTCATAGTGGGCAAGTGGGAGATCATCCTTCCCCATTGTAATACAAAGAAATTATAAGTTTTGTTAAAATTTTGTTTTAAGTATGAATGATGAAGTAATTACTAATAGACCAATGTATGTGATTGAGGCTCAGTTTATAATGTCCTGTGATAAATTTATTTGACTATTTTTCCACTAATATTTTACAGGACAGTACATTTGTATTGTGATATCTGTTTGCTTTGAAAGAGGTAACCCTGGTGGTTCACTTTTGCCGTTCATTACCTGACAAACTCTTAAGATTTTGAACTTTTTTGCCAACCACACTGTCTGAAAATATTCCAATCTTTCATCAGAGCTACAATTTTTCAGTCCTGGTACGCTGTTCATAGCTCTCTTCTATATCTGTTTCAGTGCTTTCTTGTATTGTAGTTTCTTTAATGTTAAAGTACTCAATGCAGTGATTAAAGAAGTGTTGCTCGCAGTTCTGGCATCCCTGAACATAGATTATTTAGATCACTTTTTAACCATCTTTAAGGATTTGTTGGACTACCATTTGCTTTGTCTCTCAGTATCACTCAATATAATTTATTTATTTGTATTCCCTTGTCTTATGGCACTTTTCTAAATTAAATCCCACTTTACTGCTCAGCCAACCAGACTACCTATTTCTACCTGTATTCTAAACTTTTGTCCTCTCTATTTTTGTGCACTTTATGCAGTCCTGTGTAGGTCTGTAGTCTAGTGTAGCTTTCCCTGTGTTTTTTTTATTACGTAGTTCAGTCTAGTTTTTTGTACTGTGTCATGTAAACCATGGTCCTGAAAAAAGTTGTCTCATTTTTACTATGCTCTGTACCAGCAGTTATGGTCGAAATGACAATAAAAGTTGACTTGACTTGAAAGACATATTCAATTTTTAGATCATCTGCAGATTTTCTTAATGTGCCCCTTATGTTTAGTGTAAATCATTAATTTTAGTAAGTACCAAGAGGAGTACTGAATCCCATGGTCCTATTGAAAACACCCTTCCAATCATACCTACTACTGTATCCAACTTGACCCCTTTTCCTGCATCACATAGCTTTTACTATTTTTTAAAACCATCCAGCCATATGAGACTCCAGATTTGACAGTTTTCTGAATCCCTTGGATCTGTTCCTTAAATGTTTCCCAATACTCTTTGAGTGATTTATTTCCCAAGCCACTCTTTTTTGTCCATTTCTGTCAAATAACTCTCAATCTGGTAAAATTGTTCTACCCATTTAGAGTCTTCAGTCCAATTTTATCTTCATTCTTTTCCAAAACTATGTTAATTCTAACTGAAGAATGATCAGTACCACAACTCTGAGCTCACTGAAATTCCACCATTCCGATTCAGATTAGTGTATTGTTATATTCACCAGAGTGCAATGAAATTTTGGCTCGTGTGAAGCTAGCTTCATTCTTGAAAACTAAATCCAGAATAGGACAAAGGAAGTTCATAATTTATTTTAGGAATTTTGTGCTGTTGATACATTTAACATTGACCGTCTCTGAGTTTGAGTAATCAAAATTACCCCCACCCCTATTACTCTCCTAGTGTGTTAATACTCTTCTGTCCTTGAGAGCACCGATTATAGAGCTATAGTACAAAACTACTTAAGGGGTGGGGAGGGTCAATGGAAGCCTAATGTTCCAAGTTCAAGGATTCTCAGCTGAGTGACAGGGATAAAATGGGAGAGGATGAGATTGTTGCTTAAGGAAACAGTCACTGCTGTTCCATCTCCTTATACTGTTTGGAGGTCTGAAATACACCCCTGCAATGTGATTGCTCCTTTGATATCTTTTTCATTCAGTTTGTATTATCTCGTTTGATGATTCTTCTACCATGTCATTTCTTCTCACAGCAGTGAATGTTTCTTTAACCACTATTCTCACCTTTTTTACTCCTCTTTCTCAACTGAAAACCCTTTAACTAGGAGCATTAAGTTGCCGTTCAACTCCCCCCTTTAAGTTTTTTTTGTGAAATAGCTCTACTATCAGTGTGCTCAGTGCCTGTCTTATTCACTACCTCGCTTGCATTTAGATATATAATGTACTATCAGCCCTTTTTTGCTTATGTGCTAACCTTTGTTTTCTCTGTCAACTCGGTTTCAAAGTAAGTTTTCTGATTTCATTTCTTTCTTTCTTTCTCAATCTTTTTTATTAAGTTTCGAGTTGATAAACATAACAATGATAATGATACAAGGAGATGGGGATTACATTAATAATGGTTAACGTATACAGACACAGACTCCGAGCAACATGTGTAATCTAAGCTCCCCAATCTCTTAATAACTGAACAAGAAAAAGATTCAAAAAATGTTATGCAAAAAATGTCCCCCAAACTAAAAAAAACAAAAACAAAACAGAAGCTGGACTGCCATGTTTCATTGGTTAAAATCATTATTTGTCATTAACTCTGCTCCTCAATGCACAAACAAAAAGTTCTTGAGAAGGATTCGGAAAAGGTCAGCTTACATCATATGAAAATGTTGAATAAATGGCCTCCAAGTTTCTTTAAATTTAACCGAAGGAGTGATAGTACCACTCCTAATTTTTTCTAAGTTTAAGCATGTTATAGTTTGGGAAAACCATTGAAATGTAGTAGGGGGATTAGAATCTTTCCATTTAAATAAAATGGATCTTCTGGCTATTAACATAACAAATGCAATCAAACGGCAAGCTGAAGGGGATAAATGACTAGAGTTCATCACTGGTAATCCAGAAATTGCAGTAATAGGATGAGGTTGTAAGTCAATATACAAAACTACTGAAATAATATCAAAAATGTCTTTCCAATATTTTTCCAAAAGAGGACAAGACCAGAACATATGTGTCAAGGAAGCTACCTCAGAATTACATCTGTCACAGACAGGATTTATATGGCAATAAAAACAAGCTAACTTATCCTTAGACATATAGGCCCTATGAACCACCTTAAATTGTATTAAAGTCTATCTAGCACACATCGAAGAAGTGTTAACTTGTTGGAGAATTTTCTCCCATTTCTCTATAGGTAAAGATACCTGAAGTTCTCTTTCCCATTCATTCTTAATTTTTTGCTTTTCATTTCTAGATCTGTTTTTCCCCCTCATTGCTCAGATTCCCACCCCCCACAACAAAGGTTAGTTTAACACCCCTCACAATCCCTCCTTTTCCCTAAGCAAACATAACCCTGTTGGTTTCTCCCCTTTTGAGAGGCAAGTATTCTGACCCTTCCCTAAAATTGATCTCCAGAATATTGCTGGAACTTAAGAACCCCTCTTTTGCATCCTCTCCCCAAAATTATTTGATATCTTTAACTTCTATAATGTTCTATTGCATTATTCAATAGCTTGCAATTGCTTGTTATTTAAGGCAGGTTGTTCCACACTGCTGGTACTTGCTTTTTATACTTGTGCAGTTGTCCTTTTGTTTTGATTTAGCTGTTAAGTTCTTTTTTAAAGTTCATTAAGGCCCAATCCTAAACGTTAACCTGTCTTTTCTCATCTCCGATGCAGACATCTTTTTGTCCATTTTTTTTCTGTTTTTGTTTGAAGTCAGTAGTTATTCACTTATCAAATGCTGGTTGAAAATTAATCTTTTCTCAGCTGGAGATGTTCATCATTATATTTGCAATTGCTGTTTTTTCTCAGTCAATTTTGCCATCTTGGGTGATGGTGTTAATTAAGCCTGTGAAAAGAATTCATGATTGGAATAAGATACTAACAATGATTTACTACACTTAAATTTAGTTCACTTCAATATTTATTTTTGACAGGCAATCTATCTTTCTCATGTTTTCATAGATGTTTATGTCCAGGCTGACAACTTATTTCAGGAAGCAATGTATTGCTGTCACCGACAGACGTGTGCAGCTGATGAATGAAATTTTGAATTGTATCAAGTTCATTAAGATGTACACCTGGGAAAAATTGTTTGCTGAGAAGGTTCATTGTAAGTTTAACATGAAAACCAAAGGGTGCCTCCAGGATGGCTGGAAAAAATTCTGCTACCACGATTTCCTAGTTGTTAGTGTTTTGCAGCTTTCTGATATAAAGGAGGGGCATTTTAGGGCACTATACATTTCAGTTACAAAGTAACCCAGTGTTATTTTGGTCTGGACCCACATGGGTGCCATTTTCAAAATAAATTAACCTTCTGGGTTTTATTTTACAGCATTGGCAAACATCATCTCCTTAACATTAGATTTTTAAAAGTGAGCCCAAATTCATTATGGATTTTGGATCTCACTTTAAACAAGACCAAAAGTCATTAGAGCAGATTGAGGCCATTCAGCCCATCGAGTCTGCACCACCATTCCATTATGGCTGCTATATTATTTCTTTCAACCCCATTCTTCTGGCTTCTCCTCATAACCATGAACACCCTAATTACTCAAGAACCTATCAACCTCCACTATAAATATACTGAATGACTTTGGCCTCCACAGATGTCTGTGGCAATGAATTCCACAGATTCCCTACTCTCTGGCGAAAGAAATTCCTCCCCATCTCTATTCTATCTTTTGTGAGGCCATGTCCTCTGATCTAGAATTACCTGCTTTAGGAAACATCCTCTCCACATCCACTCTCTCGGGGCCTTTCAATAATCAATTTCTGGGTTATCAATCCATGTCTGATTAATAAATTCCATAAGTCGTCAGTACATTACCATATGTATTAGGGATCCCAAATTCTGTAAAAGATTTTTGAATACATACTGGTATTCATCTGTAACAAGCTTAGCAGAACATGTTGCTGTACCTACTGGCATAAAGCCTTCATAGATTTAATAACTGACATATTCCTTTACTCAATTTGGGGTTACTCTCTCATGTCTGGATTTTACATCTCAGCAATGCGACATGATATATTGCATAGATGAGGATGGAATCTTTATCAGTTTCAAGACCTTTCTCAATTCTGTTTCATGTTTTGTTGCTAAAATCTAAATCAAGTAAGATACTTCATTTCCTATTTTCAATTTTTACAGAAAAATGGACAATAGTCTATCTGAATATGGTTCTACAGTAGTTTACAGTTATAACAACACTCCTGCTTAAACAAAATAAATGAAATTTTCAGACAATAAGATAGTCTTCAACATCACTCTCTTTTAAAATTGTTATACCTGCCTTCCACAGTATCCCTCCCACTAAACTAATTACTATTCCTCTACCTAATTCCAGATGACTATTATATTTGATTTAAAACAAAATTTTTTACTAGATTTCTTGTCTTAGCTTCTTAATTTTGTACCTTCTCCCTGACGTTTAAAACCATCACTATTCCAATAATTTTTGGAAAACCTTAATAATGTTCATTTATTCCTGCAGTGATCAGAAGCAGAGAGAAACAGTTTTTGGAAAAAGCAGGTTATGTGCAGAGTATCACAGTTGGAGTTGCTCCAGTTGTGGTCGTAGTTTCCAGTAGCTGCACATTCACACTCTACATGGCATTGGGATATGATCTAACTGCAGCTCAGGTAAACACAATCACAGTTCTACTAAATGGATTATAGTCACATGAAAACATTCACAGATTAAGGCTGTTACATTTACAGTGGGCTGTGAAACTTTAGTCTAAGCCCAGATATTTTGGAGAAGGTTGTCTCCTTGGAAAAGAAAACCATGAGGTGTCAGACCCGGAAATTCTGTTGCATAATAGAATGCTTATAAGTGCATTGTGATAAAATGTCATTGAAACAAATGTAGATTCCACGATTTTTCTTCTGCATTAAAAAAAATACATAGAGCCTCTTATACGCATGCATGACATCATTTGGCCTAAGCCACATGCATGGAGGCATCACCCATAATTTTCATCCATATATATGTGGCCCACTGATGTCCTGCTAATGCAGATGCAGGCTTTCACTGCACGTGTGAAGCCTGTTTTGGAGTTAAAGGAGACCTGCCTGAACAAGTCCACCCCTAGTCTGTTGGCCTCCCACAATCCAATCACAACCCTGAATAACTCCCAACTGCAGCTGATCACAATTTTCCTATTTATCTTTAAAGAGCAAATCCATTCTTTAGGTCCCTCTCAAGATTTTTCTGTGTTGTGGAATGTACCGAAGCAAATGCTAAGCCTTTAACTGACATTGATTCTAATCAGTCAAGTGAAATCTCTGTCTGAAATGCCAATCTGTTTTGCACTTTTGGATGCTGCCTGATCAGGCCATGTTCCCAACATTTTCTAATTTTGCTTTCTTTATTCATGTAGGCATTTACTGTTGTTGCAGTCTTTAATGCAATGACCTTTGCCCTGAAAATCACGCCAATATCTGTGAAAGCTCTATCAGAGGCATCTGTTGCTGTGGGCAGATTTAAGGTACAGTTTTTGAGCTTCTGTTTTAATTTACCTTTAAAATGATGTGTCACATACAAGATTCCTAAACCAGGTGCTCAGCTAGTAATTGATATCTGTTGATAAAAATTGATTATCCCTGAATATTGTAGTTGCATCTGCAGGTGGAAAAAAAGGAATTCACTTCTAGTGTAATTGCATTATTTGGTAGTTTAATAAGAGGGAATCTAAGGAAGCTTGTCATCACTTCTGCAAGGAGATATTTCCAACAGCACAGTACATTTATAGTATTGAACTGAAATATCAACCTACTGGAATAGTGAAATAAGATCTGACTGCAGTTGAAAGATTTGTGTGCTTCCCACTGAGCCACAGCGGACTCATCTCCAATCACCTTAAAAATGATGGATTAAAAGTACTCCATATGTTATATGTCCTGAATTACACTTTTAAAAAGTATACCTTACTGGTTACACCCTTCAAATAGATCTTAGAATTCAATCTACAACCCTAATAATACTGTTCTAATTCTCCAAATAAGATAAACTTAAATAATGGCCTTTGAGAAAGGAGAACTGCCAACAAAATAAAACAAGGTTTGTTTAAATCACTTATTTTACCACCTCTATTATTCTGCTGTCTACCTGCCACTGAAGATTATTTATTATTTTACTGATAATATGTTTAGCAAATCCTCCTGCTCTGACTTGCAAAGGTACCCTGAGGTTTGTAAACACAAGGGATTGTGCAGGTGCTGGAAATCTCTTTCAATATTTTTATTAGTTTCTGCATAAAGGAATACAGAGTACAAGAAGATATATAAGTCAAAAGAGAAAAAAAAGTACCAAATACATTGTATTGAAAATACAGTTACAATCACAAAACCTTGTATTCATAAAAACTAAATTAAATCGTAATATTGAAATATAATCATTTTGTTATACAGAAAAAAAATCTAAAGCCACTACCAAAGTCAGAGCTGTTAGGAAAAGCAAGAAAAAAGGGGAAAAAAAACCCTTGTCATCTAATAAAATATTTTATTAGCCACTATCTGTACTTTTAAAACAAATCAAAGGTTTTGCAATAACTCAAAAATGGTCTCCACAATGTATAAAAGTCTTGGCTAGATTGGAAATCTTGAGAAACACACACAAAGTGCTAGAAGAACACAGCAAGTCAGTCAGCATCAACGGAGGGGAATACACAATTGACATTTTGGACTGAGACCTTTCATTATCACTGGTAAGGAAATGAGGCAGAAGCCAGAATGAGGAGGTGTGGCAGGGGAAGGAGTACAAGCTGGCAGGTAACAGATGAGACAAGGTGAGGTGGATGGTGTCTGGGGGAGGGGAGATGAGGCAAGAAGCTTAGACGGGATAGGTGGAAGAGGTAAAGTGTTGAAGACGAAGGAATCTGATAGGAGAGGACAATGGACCATGAAAAAGGGGAAGGGGAAGGAGAAGGGGGAGAACCAGAGGGTGATGATTGGCATTTGCATCATGCTCCCCTATCATCCTACCCAAATTTCCCTCACCTGGTTTCATTTGATAACTTGTACTCCTTCCTCTGCTCCCTCCACCTTCTTATTCTGGCTTGTGCCACTTCCTTTGCTGTCGTGGCGATGGGTCTTGGCCCAAAATATCATCTCTTTATTCCTCTCCATAGAGGTAGCCTGATTTGTTGAGTTCCTCCAGCATTTTTGTGCTTTGCTCCTGAAGTTTTGTGCCTTTCGTGCTTTTGCTGATAAATGATTAGAAAGGAACGTATGTGAGATTTTTGTGCTTTGTTTGATTGCTATACCGAATGACGTAATTTGTTTGTTAATTAAAAACACCTCAGAACTACTGTGTGGAACTAAGGCAGTTATTACACATTACTGTTTGTGACTATATTTGTGGATAATCAGCAGTCACTATTAGGCAATAATTTATCACACAAGGTCTTCATTAGTTGAAAACTTTGGTTATTAAGATTGATGCAGTCATGTGATACTCATGGTTATTGTTGACTTTGATATGTTATGGAGTAACTGAATTAAAAGAACTATCAAGAGTAGCAGGAGTTTGCAACTCAGAATTTTGCAACTGCAAGAGCAAATTTACCCATATAACCATATAACAATTACAGCACGGAAACAGGCCATCTCAGCCCTTCTAGTCCTTGCCGAACGCTTCCTCTCACCTAATCCCACTGACCCGCACTCAGCCCATAACCCTCCATTCCTTTCTTGTCCATATACTTATCCAATTTTGCTTTAAGTGACAATACCGAACCTTCCTCTACCACTTCTACTGGAAGCTCATTCCACACAGCTACCACTCTCAGTAACGAAATGCCCCCTCATGTTACCCTTAAACTTTTGCCCCCTAAGTCTCAACTCATGTCCTCTTGTTTGAATCTTGTTTGAATTGTTCGAGACCCATGTTTCCCATTAGCTCAAAATCCAGCAGGTTTGTCTGTTTAGTGTGGCCATAGTTCCTCTTCAAATTACTTTTTTTATAAATACGTAAAATTTAAACTTTCAATAAACAACAAATTCTTCTGCAAAAGCTTATAACTCACATAAGAGAAAGTACCCTTCCAAGAGTACAGTGTGCTATAGAAAATCTTATGAAGCTCTAATTTGCTTTGAATATGATAGTGTTTAATTCTATAAAATTGCACAGAAAAATACACAGAAACAAGCCATTTAGCACAATTGTTTATATATTGATATTTATATACTCGTGCCTTATTTATCAAAGTAATGCAATTTATTTAAAGGCTATCAAATCCAGTGCCCCTTACTTTTCCAATTTTTAAAAAATTTCATTTCCCTTTGAAAGCGGTTACTTCTCTCAACTTTCTGAGCTAGAAAGTTCTATATTCAGAGCATTCTGAATTAAGAACTCTCACCTCATTTTTCAGTTAGATTTATCTGCAATGATTTTGCATTTGTCACAATGTGTTTTGGACTTCACCACAAATGGAAACATTCCCAAATCTGTCCTGCATTACCCATTCATACTTCTAAAGACTTCAATTAACTTAGCTTTTAGGTTTTCTTATGTAAAAAACACTTGCTCAAACTTCCTGATAGCTACAATCCCTCATTTCTGGTCCTATTTTTGTAATGTTTCATTTTACTATTGCTTCAGTATTTCTGCATCTTTTTTATGCTGAGGACACTTACATGTATTGTACTCAGTAATATAAATTCAATTTGCCCCTTTCCAGAACCCTATGTAAGTTTAATTTATTGTCTCTAGCTCTGCATTTGATTGTTTTGCTAATAAATCCCATGTGCTTCACTGGAATGGAAATAACAAGTTGCCAGTTTATTTTTTATTCCTATTTCTATTTCAAGTAGTTCTCTCTGAGCATCTTAAACAATGTTGCATATTATTTCTAGAAACAACTTTTAAAACCAAAACTCTCCCAAAGGAAAAGTAAGGAGAAGACAATGAGCATAAGCTTATGATTGAATTTGAACTTCAAAATTAGAACTGCTTTATAATGTGCCATACATGCAGAGATACAAAGAGTTGCCAAATGAAATAAAATTAGTCACTTTTCATTCACTTTATAAGCAGGTCAAATCTGCAATTAAATTTCTGTTAATAATTTATACAGCATCTTTACCATTGAAAGTTATGCCCCCCTAAATCTAAAAAATGGGAAAATTTCTTGCAATATTGAAATCTTACTGTGTTCTTTGAGTGCTAAATTCAGTAGTCTTACAATAATAGATCAACACTGTGTATTGCTTTGATTAAAAATTGTTTTCCCTTCTCACCTCTACAGCATTTACTTTTAATGGAAGAACTAGAAGTTGTAAGGAAGGAGCCTGTTAACCCACACAATGCCATTGAATTTTGTGATGCTACTTTGGCATGGGAAAGCAGCAGTTCCTGTTTTTTAGAAAGACAAGTAGATGCAAACAAAGGTGACATGAAGAAGATGAAAAAAAGGAAAGGAAGAGGGATAGAGAAGAAAAAAATGAATCTTTATGTTGAAGCTGATCCAGAAAATTCACTTGTCAAACAAAATAATCATGGCACTAAAATTCAGTATGACCACGATGACTTACATGTTAATTTATCATCTCCAAAACCCAAATTCCAGACAGCCTTACATCATATCAACTTAAATGTCGAACAGGTATACTTAAATAATGGTTTCAAAATGCTGAGCTCAGGATTCCTGTACTGTTTTAAATATTTGAAATATAGTTATCATTTTTTAAAAATCAAAGCTCAAAACTTCGATTTTAGTGATGTTTCAATAATACAACTTAATCCCCAAAACCATAGTTCCTTTGTATGAATGTGATTGGAATTGTCAGTAATACCTGGATCTATTTTGAATAGCAACAAATTTCTGCTAATTTTGCTTACAGAAAATTAGGGGACAATTATTATTCAACACAGAAAATTAGGGAACAATTATTATTATTCTGTGGCTAACTTGGATCTTTTCATGATAACTAATGCTAATTTAATTGTTACAACAATGTGTTAATCAGATTATACTCACTATTTGATCACAGAACATTGTCGATTAGAAAGTGCTAGTATATTGCTAGTACTGTATAAGCCTGAAGATGAAGACAATTTCGAAATTCAACCACTGCTTTTTTTTTTCAAATTACTGTTCAGCACTTTGGAATATGGTGTCTGGTGTATCAATGAAGCATGATGCACTTATGACAGATGCATAAATATTTCTAGACTGGCATATTTATTGGGCATTTTACACTATGAACTGCCTAGAAATTAAATTATATAACACATTCATTTTCTGTAATGCATGATTGATTTGAAGAAGAAAGCTGATTGCATAATGTGCTTGATACTTTTAAGAACATAATGTGAATCTGAATTATAGTCATCCAAGGGTGCTCATCAGCTTTGCATGTAGGTCATTGGATGCAAAGCAACACTACAAAGGGATATGAGAAGCTCAGATGGAAAATAATGGGTAGGCACGCCTGTTCAGCAAATAATTAAGGAGACTAATGGAATGACAGCTTTTATTGCAAGGGGTATATGTATAGAATAGGGAAGTTCTGTTGCATTGGTGAGCCTGCATGTTGAGTAACATATACAGTTTTGGTCTCCACATTTAGAGAAGGCTAGATTTGCGATATAATAAAGAAATCTACAGGGCTGATAGCTAGGGAGAGCCGTATAGTCATTGGAGTTTAAAAACATAAGATCCTGAGGGAGATTGATAGGATTGATCTGGACAGATTGTATTCCTTTGTATATCTCGAACTAGGGACAATAGTTTAAAATTAAGTGTTGCTTAGTTAAGGCAATGAGGAGGAAATTCTTTGAAAATAATTCAGAAAATGTGCAGCATGGGTGGTTGATGTTTGGGTTGAGTTGTTCTCTGATCTTGGCAATTTACCTGCAAACGTAAACACACTGATATTGTCTCCTTGTATGGTGACAAAATGCTTGCAAGTAAACTGCCAAGATCAGAGAACAGCTCAACCCAAGCAGGAAATTTTTTATTTCATGAATCTTAGGAAATTTCTAACCTGTAGAGTTTTGAATGCAGGGCCACAGAAAATATTCAATTGAAGCAACAGATACATATTTGAACCATAAATAAATCAAATGATGGTGGGAGAATGTGGGAAAATAGTATTGGGAATAAAATTGAATCGGCAATGATCTGGTTGAATAGCAGCAGAGGCTAAAGGGACAGAGTGACTACTCATGCTCTTGTCTCTTATGTTCTTTAATTCAGTGAGTTCTATCAGTGGCAGCAGCCATTTGTCATGTTCCTGTAAGGTGCAGTCATGAATACAGTCTAAAGTAGCTGAGCAAGCCTCAGGGGAAAAGCAGGTCCATAATAGGATGAACGCTTGCTTGGGCATGAATTTAGATGATCTAAGTCTAAGTCAGAAATCATTACTGAAGTTTGTGTTTATTTCTCACCAAGGGACTAGATCTTTTCATGGTCAGATCTGTGATGGTTTTCCTTGATGTTCATCATTGCCACTTTGAAACCAATAGTTTGTCAGAGATGCAAGTTTTATGACCTGCACTCTTATTTCAGGCTTTCCTATTGTGATGTACAACTTTGTTTAAGAGCTCCTGCAAAGGTATGTGAAATGCTGAAAGTTCACGCTTTGAGTTACAGAGAAATCAACACTGAAACAGGACGTTCAGTCAGTGAAATATTAAAGGCACTTTATATCTCCCCACACTCTTACTCCTCACAGACCTTACCACTCATCTACATGCAAAGGGAAATCTGCAATGACCAACTAACCCACCAACCTGCATGTTTCTGGGGCATGGGAGGAAACTCAAGCACCTGGAGGAAATCCACACAGTCTATGGCCTACAATTCTATAGCATTGCATATTTTCTGCAGGGTGTTCAATATAACTTTATTTGAAACCTGAACGCTGAATATAACTGATAGCTGTTTGTGCAAATAGCATACTTCTGTGTATTGAAATGCAAATGATGTGCAAGCACACTGAGGGTGTGTGACATGCACAGTGAACTCATTAAGTATATAATGGATGATTGACATTGCTTATTCAAAATTTATTTTTCTCCCCCTTGTATATTGAAAATTAGCATGGGCTTCATCCACAGATGTAGATCTCAATCTCTGTGTTAGGTCCTGCTTCTGCATTGCTCAAGTGCATACTAAACCAGGATGTTAAGAATGCACCAATTGCCATGGTAAGCCCCTGCATATTCTTCACACTTGAAGTGATAACCACCACTACCATTCCATATCAGCCCAGCAATTGTCCTTGATTCTCAAGTAATGTCCTCCATATATCCTTGGATCTCTCCCCATCAGTCCTCATCTGATTCCCCAATCATTTTTTAGCACACTTCTTCCTGGCTCGCCAACTACTTCATTATTTCCAGTATCCTTCTCAGACTCCTTTGTTGAATCCAGGGAGTATTCTAATGTTATTCCCATCCTCTCTGCCCCAACTTTCCCTAATTCTTCAAATGCCTTTCAATCATAGCATAAATCCGTAATTTTGTTCTCCACTCTGCCACGGTGAGAAAGGCCTTGCCCAAATTTCATCTGAGTTGTGAGCAAATCACTCTGACCATGGTTGGTTCTGTAGAGAACTGCCGGTTATCTGCACTCAGTGCAACCCCCAGACTTACGTGCTCTGCCATATAGTAGCACAGAATGTTCTGGAACTCTGATGCAGCCACATCTGACCTCTTGCCCCATCCCTGGACCTTACAACTAAATCCAGGGTTGTTTTGCAATTTATTAAGACAAAGAGCTGCATATACTTTATACTTAGTATTGTCCATTCATTTGAATAGGGTCACTGAATTTAATTATAAAGGTAAGTTTAATCTACCCTCATCAGAGATAGTGGTGGAAGCAGTTATATTGGGGACATTTGAGAGACTTTTAGAAAAATGGAAAGCTATGTGGAATAGAATGGTTAGATTGATCTTGTAGTAGGTTAAAATGTTGGCACAACAATAGGGGCTGAAAGTCCTGTACAAAGTTGTATGTTCTATTTAAAAATAGCAAACCAGCCCCTTAAATAGCTTAAAACCTCACTGCCAGTTGTGGACTCCTCTGCTTGAGGCCATGCAACCATGGCCTCATTGTCAATGGCAGCTACATAGCTGTAAAAGCTTAATGTATCTAGATGGTTAGAGTGCAGTAGGGCGAGTGCAGCACTGGGTTAGATTGAATATGATCAAGCCCATTAACTCAATTTCTCTCTCCACAGATGTCACACCAGCAGCAAAGTATTCCCAGCTAATTTTGTTCTGTTGCATATTTCTGACTTCTGCAAAATTTTGTTTCTGGGCATGTTTCAAGTTGAAGATGTGAAGTAGAAACCGTTATTCATTTTATGACATGTTTTGTATGTTTGCTGGACAATTTGTAAATTAACTGGGAACAAGAAAGGTAATGTTTGATTACTAAATCAGTGATTTTCGAAGGGACAGTGCAGTTTTTTGTGATTAGTGGAAGTGTGAGTATGTTTGGATAGTTTACATTGTGATGATCTATTTATTTCTACTGAATCTACTAACGGGCCTGCATGCAGCCTTTCATATTATTTTATATGCTACTATCATTAATGGAGAATGTGTGGAGCAGGTTAAGACCTACAAGTATCTGGGAGTACAGTTAGACGAGAAGCTAGATGCCTTGTGCAGGAAGGCACAGAGTCGACTGTACTTCCTAAGAAGGTTGGCGTCATTCAATGTCTGTAGTGAGATGCTGAAGATGTTCTATAGGTCAGTTGTGGAGAGCGCCCTCTTCTTTGTGGTGGCGTGTTGGGGAGGAAGCATTAAGAAGAGGGACGCCTCACGTCTTAATAAGCTGGTAAGGAAGGCGGGCTCTGTCGTGGGCAAAGTACTGGAGAGTTTAACATCGGTAGCTGAGCGAAGGGCGCTGAGTAGGCTACGGTCAATTATGGATAACTCTGAACATCCTCTACATAGCACCATCCAGAGACAGAGAAGCAGTTTCAGCGACAGGTTACTATCGATGCAATGCTCCTCAGACAGGATGAAGAGGTCAATACTCCCCAATGCCATTAGGCTTTACAATTCTACCGCCAGGACTTAAGAACTTTTTAAAAGCTATTATTAATGCTTTTTGAGATAGTGATTTAGATGCATATCATATTTTTTACTGAGTTAAGTATTGTATGTAATTAGTTTTGCTACAACAAGTGTATGGGACATTGGAAAAAAGTTGAATTTCCCCATGGGGATGAATAAAGTATCTATCTATCTATCTATCTATCAAGTTGCTGCTCGGCTTATGCTTCACTAAAATATATAAGACTACTTTCAGCTTACATAAGATTTGCAGTTCTTTTCACTGGGAAGTATTCTAGAAGCAGTCTTCTAATTTTTTATTGTGAAATGATTATCTGTGGGATGAATATATCTGTGAAGATATGTTTTGTGAAAAAGTAATATTGGAGACTGACTGATGACTGATTGTGCTCTTTTATCTTCCATACTTCAATTGAAAAATCCTTCTATATTGGTTGCCACCACACATTTTTTCCCTTATCCCCAATGATCTACTTGTGGCCATGACTGAAGTCTTGGTCCACCTGTGTCCATCCAGGCAGTCTACTTGTGTGTATGCTTTACTGTTAGCATCTTAAAAGCTCTGGATTATGTCACCTCTCGATGTTTTACAACTCATGCTCCTTTTTGTTTTTTTAGGGTAAACTGGTAGGCATTTGTGGCAGTGTGGGTAGTGGTAAAAGTTCTCTGATATCTGCTGTCCTGGGCCAGGTAAGACCTGTATCCATGGGAAATAATATCTTATAAATCTAAACAGCTGTACAAATTAGATAGTTTGTTTGATGGGATACATCGCTATTAAAGATAATAGATAAAGCTTCGATTTTATGTTTCATATTGAAATAAGCTTAACATTGATTTAAGAATAATTCAGAACAACTTTTGGAGTTGGAAAAACTTTCAACTACCAGAGAACTACCTCAGTTAGAGAGAAGTAACAATAAAGTTAATGGAACAAAATTAATTATGGGAATTAATACTTGTTATTTTCATTTTCAACGCATCAGAATCAGGTTTATTATCACTGGCATGTGATGTGAAATTTGTTAACTTAGTATCAGCAGATCAATGCAATACATAATATAGATGGAAAAATAAAATAATTATAATTATAATAAATAAATAAGTAAATCTGATTCAATATACTTTATCCAGTATACATATATTGAATAGATTAAAAATGTGCATAAAACAGAAATACTATAAATTTTTTAAAAAGTGAGGTAGTGTCCAAGGTTTCAATGTCCATTTACGAATTGGATGGCAGAGGGGAAGAAGCTGTTCCTGAATCACTGTGTGTGTGCCTTCAGGCTTCTATACCTCCTACCTGATGGTAACGGTGAGAAACGGGTATGCCCTGGGTGCTGGAGGTCCTCAATAATGGACGCTGCCTTTCTAAGACACTGCTCCTTGAAGATGTACTGGGTACTTTGTAGGCTAGTACCCAAGATGGAGCCAACTAAATTTACAACCCTCTGCAGCTTCTTTCGATCCTGTGCAGTAGCCCATCTCCCCCCATACCAGATAGTGATGCAGCCTGTCAGAATGCTCTCCATGATGCATCTATAGAAGTTTTTGAGTGTATTCATTGACTTGCCAAATCTCTTCAAACTCCTAATAAAGTATAGCCACTGTCTTGCCTTCTTTATAACTGCATCAATCATTTTGGGACCAGATTAGATCCTCAGAGATCTTGACACCCAGGAACTTGAAACTGCTCATTCTCTCTACTTCTGATGAGGATTGGTATGTGTTCCTTCACCTTGCTCTTCCTGAGATCTACAATCAGCTCTTTCGTCTTACTGATGTTGAGTGCCAGGTTGTTGCTGTGACACCACTCCACTAGTTGGCATATCTCACTCTTGTACACCCTCTCGTCTCCACCTGAGATTCTACCAAACAATGGTTGTATCATCAGCAAATTTATAGATGGTATTTGAGCGATGCCTAGCCACACAGTCATAAGTATATAGAGATATGTTTTCCCACATGTTCTCCCATTTGTGTCAACAATGATTCAGCAAATATCACTGTTCCACTTGAGAGGGCTGAACACATAAACCTAAATTGATATCCCACTGCATTTCTGAGATAGCATTGCCCTTTGTTGGAGATGCTGCTGTCAATGAGACTGAGGCCTCATCTGCCTTCTGAAGTGAATTTAGGAATTCCTTGATGTATTTCAAAGAAAAGCAGGGAAATTAACTTCAGTGGCCAAAACCAAAAATATTTCTCAAAACACATAATTAAAGCAATTTATCTATTCAAATCAAATTTCTGGGAAAAAAATCCAGTTACAAATGGCTGCTTTGTCTTGTCCAAAGTAGGATCTGGGACCTTGGAATGTTAAAGACTGAGTTACTGTCTCTGCTTCTTTAAATAAACACTGGTCCACAAAAAGGAGAACAGATTATTAGTCACTTGGGTGTACCATTTGGTTTACAGTGGATTGTCTGATTAAAAAGTTTGAAAACCATCTGTTTTACAGTATATGTATTGAATGATAATATCATCTCAATAGCTGCATGGAGTTATAAAATATGTACCTTTGTCATGAAAGTTGCTGGATGACTGCAATGTAGCTTTTCTCTATTTGCATATTTTTATATAAATTTACTATAATCTAATGAATATTGTATGTCATGTGAATTTCACAATGCAGCGGTTTTGCTATGCTTAAATAGATTATTATTGTTTAGTGACTATTTCATCGTTCATTTATTTATAATTGGAATTTTATGTTTGATAACAGAACCCTTGCTGCCAATGCAGGTACAGGTATGTTAAATTGATTGGTAGAGTGGGTTGAAATATTCTGATTCCGAAACAGTCACTGAAAGTAGTTTTTTGTATTATTAAAGCAAAGGAGAAACAAAACAATTGTCTGGATTATGTCACAGTCACTCCAAGTCACTTGGAAACAGATATTTCATTCATGAAATCAAATTTATCTTATTGAATTAATGTAATTGAAAGTGATCATATCTCCTTCCCATGCATTGTACATAACTCTTCATTAAGTGATATCATTGTGTCATAATCATAACATTTTAAAAGCAGTCTTGTTACTTTTAATAACTTAGGTGGGAAATTAAGCTTATTCAATGAAGGTTTCTTTGACCATAAAATATATGAAAATGGTTTGATGATTACACTAAATGGACTTAAATGAAAATGTGATTTGGGTCAGTTTAATATCCTTTCCTCAATTTAACATACTTCAATTTCCCTAAAACTACCCCTTTACAAAACAAAATTGATGCCGTCAAAATTCAGTAAAATTGAATTACTTCTTGAAAAACTTTAGCTGCAGTCTTACCATCATCACGGTCATCTTCAGGTAAGCAATTAACTAGCCATCTGCATCTATGAATTACTTTATGTCAAGAGTGCAGCTAAACATAATTATTTAGCACAATGTAAATTCTCTTCCAATTGTATTTGAAGCCATTTGATTGAAGTACAGATGTGGGAATGGTACTGAATTGCAGAACCTGTGCCTCTGTACCTCCCTCTGCAATTGGATCCTCAACTTCCTAATCTGAAGACCACTGGTGATAATATCTCCTCCTTGCTGACGATCAACACTGGCGCACCTCAGGGGTGTGTGCTTAGCCCACTGCTCCACTCTCTATTCACATATGACTTTGTGGCTAGGCATAGCTCAAATACCAGTCATCATAGAGGGATCAGAAGTGGAGAGAGTGAGCAGCTTCAAGTTCCTGGGTGTCAAGACCTCTGAGGATCTAACCTGGTCCCAACATACAGTATTGATGCAGTCACAAAGAAAGCAAGAAAGCAACTATACTTCATTAGGAGTTTGAAGAGATTTGGCATGTCAACAAATACACTCTAAAACTTCTATAGTTGTACCGTAGAGAGCATTCTGACAGGCTGCATCACAGCTCCCCACAGTTCCCACACCCCGCACTTCCCGTTTCTACCTCCTACCCAAGATCCACAAACCTGCCTGTCCAGGTAGACCTATTGTCTCAGCTTGCTCCTGCCCCACCAAACTCTTTTCTACATACCTCAACACTATTTTATCCCCCCTTGTTCAATCTCTTCCCACTTATGTTCGTGACACTTCTCACACTTTGAATTTTTTCAATGATTTTAGGTTCCCTGGCCCCCACCGCCTTATTTTGGATAAGGATCCATGGATGTCCAGTCCCTATAAACCTCCATGCCCCACCAGGAAGGTCTCAAAGATCTTTGCTTCTTTTTGGATTCCAGACCTAACCAGTTCCCCTCTACCACCACTCTCCTCCGTCTAGCAGAATTAGTCCTTACTCTCAATAATTTCTCCTTTGGCTCCTCCTACATCCTCCAAACCAAGGGTGTAGCCATGGGCACCCGTATGGGTCCCAGTTATGCCTGCCCTTTAGTTGGCTTTGTGGAACAGTCCATGTTCCAAGCCTATACGGGTATCCGTCTCCCACTTTTTCTTCGCTACATTGACGACTGCATTGGTGCTGCTTCCTGCATGCATGCTGAGCTCGTTGACTTCATTAACTTTGCCTCCAACTTTCACCCTGCCCTCAAATTTACCTGGTCCATTTCCAACACCTCCCTCCCCTTTCTTGATCTTTCTTTCTGTATCTCTGGAGACAGCTTATCTATTGATATCTACTATAAGCCTAAGGACTCTCACAGCTACCTGGACTATTCCTCTTCCCACCCTGTCTCTTGCAAAAATGCCATCCACTTCTCGCAATTCCTCCGTCTCAGCCACATCTGGTCTCAGGATGAGGCTTTTCATTCCAGGACGAAGGAGATGTCTTCATTTTGTAAAGAAAGGGGCTTCCTTTCCTCCACCATCAACTCTGCTCTCAAACGCATCTCTCCCATTTCACGCACATCTGCTCTCACCCCATCCTCCCGCCACCTCACTCGGGATAGGGTTCCCCTTGTCCTCACCTACCACCCCACCAGCCTCCAGGTCGAACATATAATTCTTCGTAACTTCCATATCCTCCAACGGGATCCCAGCACCAAGCATATCTCCCCACCCCACTTTCCTCAGGGATTGTTCCCTACGCAACTCCCTTGTCCATTCGTCCTCCCCCATCTCTTCCCACCTTCCCACCGATCTCCCTCCTGGCACTTATCCTTGTAAACGGAACAAGTGCTACACCTGCTACTTACACTTCCTCCCTCACCACCATTTAGGGCCCCAGGCAGTCCTTCCAGCTGAGGCAGCACTTCACCTGTGAATTGGCTGGTGTGACATACTGCGTCCGGTGCTCCTGATGCGGCCTTCTATATATTGGTGAGACCGGACGCAGACTGGGAGACCGTTTCGCTGAACACCTACGCTCTGTCCGCCAGAGAAAGCAGGATCTCCCAGTGGCCACACATTTTAAATCCACGTCCCATTCCCATTCTGATATGTCTATCCATGGCCTCCTCTACTGTCAAGATGAAGCCATACTCAGGTTGGGGTAACAACAGCTATATTCCGTCTGGGTAGCCTCCAACCTGATGGCATGAACATTGATTTCTCTAACTTCCGTTAATACTCCCCTCCCCTTCTTCCCCATCCCTTGTTTATTTACTTATTACTGTTTCCCTTTTTTTTCTTCTTTTCTCTCTGTCCCTCTCACAATCACTCCTTGCCTGCTCTCCATCTCCCTTTGGTGCTCCTCTCCCCCTTTCTTTCTCCCTAGGCCTCCTGTCCCATGATCCTTTCCTTTCTCTAGCTCTGTATCCCTTCTGCCAATCACTTTTCCAGCTCTTAGCTTCATCCCACCTCCTCCGGTCTTCTCCTGTCATTTTGGATCACCCCTCCCCCTCCCACTTTCAAATCTCTTACCATCTCTTCTTTCAGTTAGTCCTGATGAAGGGTCTCGGTCCAAAACGTCAACTGTACTTCTTCCTATAGATGCTGCCTGGCCTGCTGCATTCCACCGGTATTTTGTGTGCGTTGGCTGCATCACTATCTGGTATGTGGGGGAAGGGGGGGGCTACTGCACACAGGACTGAAAGAAGCTGCAGAGGGTTGTAAATTTAGTTAGCTCCATCTTGAGTACTAACCTACAAAGTACCCAGGACATCTTCAAGGAGCAGTGTCTCAGAAAGGCGGCGTCCATTATTAAGGACCTCCAGCACCCAGGGCATGCCCTTTTCTCACTGTTACCATCAGGGAGGAGGTACAGAAGCCTGAAGGCACACACTCAGCAATTCAGGAACAGCTTCTTCCCCTCTATCATCTGATTCCTAAATGGATGTTGAAGCTTTGGACACTACCTCACTTTTTAAGTATGCAGTATTTCTGTTTTTGCACACTTTTACAAAATCAATTCAATATACGTAATTGTTTATTATTATGTTTTTTTTCTCTCTCCGCTAGATTATGTGTTGTGTTGAGCTGCTGCTGCTGCTAAGTTAACAAATTTCATGTCACATCCCTGTGATAATAGACCTGATTCTGATTCTGAATTGCTGTTGAGTTTCCAGTATATGTTGAACCTTAATATCTTTGGAATACTACATGTGGTTTTGTTACTGCCTTCAAATAGACATTGATATATCGACTAGGGTTCAGTTTCAGCAATTGGCATTATCTCAGATGTTAATACTGTCTACTGGAATTCCTTAAAATTAGTCAGTCCAAAACCATCTTCAGCCTCTTTCTTAGATTATAAGGCCAGAAGAGTTTTGTGATTTTTGGATAATGCCCATTTAATTGAGAACACTAAGAAAATTAAACAATCTCAAATGCAGCAAAATATATTAAGACTTGGGTTGTTTAATGGCAAGTGTTATTTGCAGAACATAGATGCCAGGATATGGCTATCTCTAACAAGAGAGAAACTAACACCGTTATTCAATATCAAACAGCATTACCATTGCTGAAACCATTGATTAGAACTTTAACAAAAGCAGCAACATAAGCTCCATTTATGTAGTTCTCTACCTATAACAAGAGTAGTTAACGTGAAATTAGCTGAAGAAAATCCATTACGTATCTGAATTCATATCAATCCAACATCTCCCCTGGGAGTTGTGCCCACAGACTGTATATTAATTGGAACAGTAGTAGTCTATTCAGCCCATTAAAGTTGTTGCCCACTTTAAGTGAATCATGCAATTTGCATCTTAGCTTTATCAAATTGTTTTGGTGGTACAATTCTTGTTATTCTTACCAAAGGAAAATAATTTACTTACTGAAATGTTGTTTCCTTGGATTAGTTTTGAACTTAGTCAAGCAAGAAACATTGTCATCCGGACTGGACAAGGTGAAAGGGTTGGTCATGGTTTACATTATCCAATTAGGTTGGAATCCAAAATACAACATTCATTTCAATCTTCATTTTTCTCCTTATCACTAAGAAAATGCTTACTTTGCTTTGTGCCTCGCCTTCAACTTGTCATT
Organism: Hemitrygon akajei; assembly: GCF_048418815.1. Classification (NCBI taxonomy): domain Eukaryota; kingdom Metazoa; phylum Chordata; class Chondrichthyes; order Myliobatiformes; family Dasyatidae; genus Hemitrygon; species Hemitrygon akajei. The sequence goes on along the minus strand of NC_133133.1, from coordinate 54,029,765 downwards.
CCATTCCCTCAAATTATTCTGAGTGCTGTTTCCTACATTGTTTCAATAGCTGAAGTATACAAGTACAGTGGCAATCGCCACTTTGTAGATTGTTGCTTATGAAGAATGTCAATTAATATCCTGTAATCGACAAGGGAAAGAAACCGTGAAATGTCGGGTTCATCGTAACTTTAGAGACAAATGTGAACTGCACATTTGGGACGAGTATCAGGGAGGCTCTACCAGTTTTATTACAGGCTTGCTGGCTTCACAGCCAAAGAAGTACGGAAATTAGCTTGCCTCCAAACTGGCGACAGGAATAACCCCAGGAGGAGACATTCTGTAGTGGGAAGTGGGGGAGGAGGGCATTCCTGAGGTAAGTGGGCACAGTATTTCTTTGTTTGGCCAGACAATCGTGCATGCTCAACCGATCTACGTAAGAACAATGGAAAATATTAAACTTGCCATGTCAATATTAGCTCCTCTTTCTGGCAGGTTCAGACTGGTGGGGAAGCCATCACTGCACTTTATTCAAGTTAAAATAACATATAGGCCCTGATGACACCCAGAACTGATCTGCATAATTATTGCAGGTTCTGTAAACTTAAGGCTGATCTGTTGCTACCTGCTGCTTGAAATTACTGCCAGCTAGTTTGCATGAAAGAGGGTAAATTCCCTTCTTTATTTCAGCTGCACACTAACTCCCAGTTAGTCTTCAGTTTTTCTCCAGGGAGTATTAAAATCAGCTTTCTACCTTTCTATAAGACAAGGTGGGCAGTAATTAAAATCCATTACAAAACAAAGCTATATCGAGGAAATTATTCCTGCAGTTCTACATTAAAGCATTAAAATTACTGTCATTTTTTACACATGCATAATTGACGAACACTTCTCCTTTTGAATCTTGTTTGACACAACCTTCTGTGCACCAATGTGCATTCAATAAATTGAGTTGTTTTGTTTTCCTACCAGGATTCTACTAATTTCACACAGCAGCTGGGTTCCTAATTCAAGCAAACTACTCCCTGTTTGTAGCTATAGACAACTTTTTCTGGAACAGTAAATGACTTGAGAATTTTGTACAAGTACCTGACAAAGTACCTTAATTTCAGCTGGATGGCCATGTCTTGGTAATAAGAGTATTTAAACAAAAGTTACTTGGATTGTTATTGAATGCGTTCCTCACAACCCTTTTTCTCCATAGTCAATAAATGATAAACATTGGTGGGAACTTACATGCATTAATCTACTATCATTAAAATTACTTTAGGTATCATGTATTTTAAATTCCTTTTTTCTGAAGATTTTGCTTCTTCTGTTTCTTTTATCCACTTTTCAGTGAAAGATTGAATAATGATACAGTGCCTAAATTTCTAAAAGTTGCATTTCATAATGATAGCTTTTTTATCAATGTCATAAAGAATCTACCAATTAATACAAGTACCATTAGGTTAAATTACAAATCTGAAGTTTACTTGCTTGTATGACTGTATTTAATGATAGTGTCTTCTCTCCAACCTTTAGCTAATATTGCTTGAAGGGACAGTTGCAGTGAGAGGCACGTTTGCATATGTAGCCCAACAGGCATGGCTTTTTAATGCATCTCTCCGTGACAATATCTTATTTGGCAAAAGTTATGAAGAAGAAAAGTAAGGATTACTTATTTATATCTTCACTGGTGTTTTTAGAGAAACACATTTGGCAGGTGACTCAGTCTCTTAATTATTTCAACTAATAGGCAAAATTTGTCCTGAATTTTGGAAGGATCTCCAATGAAGCTTACGTAACTTTGCACATGTCTGTTCTTCTACTTCAAGCAATTGCTAATTTGTTTCTAATTCAAAGAAAACTTGAGATTCTGGAAATCTGAAATAAAAACAGAAAATTCTGCAACACACAGCAGGTTGGGCAGCAAGTTGGATAGATAAAACAGTGAACATTTCAGAGCTGGGACCTTCAAGAGAGAAAACAAATAAATTTTCAGTAACAAAGCAAGTGGGGGAGGAATTGGTAGAGTGAAGGGGATATCTCTGAGAGAATGTAACCCCATTACTGAAGGTAACAGAACAGCATTTAGGACCAGATTCTGAGTGTTCCCTGCATTTTGCTTTTTTATCTCATGTTAATCTGGGTGCTCGTAAATGTGTAAGAGGAGTTGTGGTTGAATTATTGACATGCTACTTATATTCTTAATATTGAGATGAATACCTTAATATTCAGGGTGAAAATGAGAGCTCAGTACGGGGGAAAAAGTAGGCATTTTGCTCCTTCCTATTCTCTCTGTCTAGTGTACTGAGAAGGCTATGTTAATTTGACATTACCTTAACTGAATAGATGAATCATATTATGAAGAACATTTTCTTCCAGAAAAAGAGACTTTTAAAAAATATTTTAAGCCAGATATTCTAGTCAATCATGATTATTTAAGTTGGTAATTTGCATGACTTTGCTTCAGAAGTTCATGATTTTAAATCCCTGCATTGCAATATTGGTACCAACCTTTGTTTAGATATTAATGCATTCTCTTAATTTCCTTTCAAAGTGCAATATGATGCATGGTAACTCAGAGTGACACCCTGTAATGAAGCAATGCTTCATTTGTTTGCTTTTGGCATTAATTAGGCTTTTATAAATCTGTTATTTGCTCCATTATTATTGGTCCAAATCGAGAATCGCTTCACACTGATGCTAAACCAGTCATGTGAATGAACCATGCGAATGTGAATGCATTTAAAAAATGTTACATTCAATCTTGCTAAGTCTTTTTCAGCAATTAAATCAGTTTGGTGAAACAATGTCAACTTCATAATCTAAAGAGAGAGGAAATAAAATAGTTCTTCACACTAATTCAGCAATATCATAGTAGTAGTTAGAATGATGGGCTGCATATTTTATTGTAAATAATTGTGCTTTATTCTGCTTTCAATGGAAGTGGCAGAATATTAGTAGTTGAAAATTGAAATGGGAACTTGTTTTAAAGAATATTAAGATTTACATACTGTATATAAATTTATTCTTTGTTACCTTTGGAGACACACAAAATGCACGTAGCTTGTGAAATCAGTGTCCATATAGTTTAAGCTTTATCTTCAATCTGTGCAACTTACTGTCCAACTATTTGTTTCCAGTGGTAAGCAGATTTTAACATTCACAAGCTGATACTATGCTATGCTACTGTATATCGCGCAGGGACTGTTTTTGAATGTTTGATAAATCATTGTGGTTTCATGGCCTGTCTCTTTCTGCAGTCCAAGTCAACAGATGTCTGAACAGACCTAAAAGAATTGAATGCAATATTTTAAAAATGCATGTTATGATATACTTACACAATTGTTTATCATCAGTGTGAAGTGGTATGAGATTTGAACCAGTAATAATGAAGCAAATAACAGATTTAATTTTTGCAAAGTTGGCTCCTAACCTGTGGACTTGGATGCAAAGGTATGTTAGAATGCATCTATGATGGCTTTCTTGAACATCGTGTTACTGAACCTACAGTGAACATGCTATCTTGGATCTGGTCCAATGCAATGAAACAGGTAAAATTAGCAATCTTGTAGTTAGGGATTCTCTTGGAAAGAGTGATGACAGTATGATTGAGTTTCTCATACAAATGGAAGGTACAACAGCTCAATATAAACCAGCATATTATGCCTAAACAAGCGAGAGTACAATGGGATGAGGGAGGAGTTGGAGAGGGTAGACTGGAAGCACGGGCTATGTGGTAAGACAGTTGAGGAATGGTGGAAGACTTTCACAGAGAATTTTCACAGAGCTCAATAAAGAATATATTCCAGTGAAGAGCAAGGACAGTAAGGTTGGGGAGAGCCAGCCATGGATAACTAAGGAAACAGAGAAAGGCATCAAACTAAAGGCTCATGCATACAAAGTCACCAAGACTAGTGGGAAACTGGAAGATTGGGAAAACTTCAAATGACAACAAATAACCACTAAGCGAGCGATAAAGAAAAGTAAGATAGATTATGAAAATAAACTAGCACAAAATATAAAACTGATGGTAAAAGTTTTCATAATTATATAAAGCGGAAAAGGGTGGCCAAAATGAACATGGGTCTCTTGGAGGACGAGAAGGAGGAATTGATATTAGCTAATGAGGAAATGGCCGAGGCCAAATGTCTATTTTGTATTGCTCTTCACGGTGGAGGACACAACTAACATGCTGAAGAGAGATGATATGGATACGATGGGAGGTGAGGACCTCGATACAATAGCTATCACTAAAGGGGTAGTGCTGAGCAAACTTGTGGGCCTGAGGATAGATAAGCCCCTGGTCTTGATGGAATGCATCCCAGGGTACTGAAGGAAATGGCAGAGGTTGTAGTTGAGGTTTTGGTGATAATTTACCAAAATTCTAAGGATCTCTGGGCAGGTCCCGGCGGATTGGAAGAAGGCGAATTCACACCACTGTTTAAAAAAAGAAGTAGGCAAAAGGTAGGTAACTATAGACCAGTTAGTTTAACATATGTGGTTGGGACAATGCTTGAATCTAACATTAAAGAAGAAATAGCAAGGCATCTGGAAAGAAATGGATTCGTCAGGCAGATGCAGCATGGATTCAGCAAAGGCAGGTCCTGTTTGACAAGCTTACTGGAGTTCTTTGGGGATATAACAAGCCCAGTGGATAGAGGGGAGCAGATGGACAACATTTACTTGGATTTCGATAAGGTGCCACAAAAAAGACTTATCCACAAGATAAGGATGCTAGAATTGGGTGTGATGTATTAGCATGGATAGAGGATTGGTTCACTTACAGAAAGCAGAGAGTTGGGATACATGAGTTATTCTCTGGTTGGCCATCAGTGGTGAGCGGTGTGTCGCAGGGCTCTGTGCTGGACCTGGAACTGTTCACAATATACATTAATGATCTGGAAGAGGAGGCTGAGTGTAGTGTATCTAAGTTTGCTGATGACACTAAATTGAGTGGAAAAGCAAATTGTGCAGAGGATACGGAGAGTCTGCGGAGAGGTATAGACAGATAGATTAAGTGAGTGGGTAAGGGTCTAGCAGATGGAGCACAATGTTGGTAAATTTGAGGTCATCCACCTTGGAAGGAAAAATAGAAGATCAGATTATTATTTAAATGGCAAAAGATTGCAACATGCTATTGTACAGAGGGACTTGGGAGTGCTTGTGCACAAACCGCAAAGGTTGGTTTGCAGATGTAGCAGGCTATCAAGAAGGCAAATGGAATATTGGCCTTCATTGCTAACGGGATTGAATTTAAGAGCAGGAAGGTTATGCTGCAACTAGATGGGGTACTGGTGAGGCCACATCTGAAGTATTGTGTGCAGTTCTGGTCTACTTGAGGAAGGATATACTGGCTTTGGAGGCAGTGCAGAGGAGTTTCAGCAGGTTGATTCCAGAGATGAGGGGGTTAGCCTATGAGGAGAGATTGAGTCCAACAGGATCCACTACCAAGCACGTTTTTCCTTTCCCCCCCTTTCTGCTTTTCGCAGGGATCGCTCCCTACACGACTCCCTTGTCCACTCGTCCCCCCCATCCCTTCCCACTGATCTCCCTCCTGGCACTTATCCTTGTAAACGGAACAAGTGCTACACCTGCCCTTACACTTCCTCCCTCACCACCATTCAGGGCCCCAAACAGTCCTTCCAGGTGAGACAACACTTCACCTGTGAGTCGGCTGGTGTGGTATACTGCGTCTGGTGTTCCCGGTGTGGCCTTTTATATATCGGTGAGACCCGACGCAGACTGGGAGACCATTTTGCTGAACACCTATGCTCGGTCCGCCAGAAAAAGCAGGATCTCCCAGTGGCCACACATTTTAATTCCACGTCCCATTCCCATTCTGATATGTCTATCCATGGCCTCCTCTACTGTCAAAATGAATCCAAACTCAGGTTGGAGGAGCAACACCTTATATACCGGCTGGGTAGCCTCCAACCTGATGGCATGAACATTGACTTCTCTAACTTCCGTTAATGCCCCTCCTCCCCTTCTTACCCCATCCCTGACATATTTAGTTGTCTGCCTGTTCTCCATCTCCCTCAGGTGCTCCCCCACTTTCTTTCTCCCGAGGCCTCCCGTCCCATGATCCTTTCCCTTCTCCAGCTCTGTATCACTTTCGCCAATCACCTTTCCAGCTCTTAGCTTCATCCCACCCTCTCTGGTCTTCTCCTATCATTTTGCATTTCCCCCTCCCCCCACTACTTTCAAATCTCTTACTATCTTTCCTTTCGGTTAGTCCTGATGAAGGGTTTCGGCCCAAAACGTCGACAGCTCTTCTAGATGCTGCCTGGCCTGTTGTGTTCCACCAGCATTTTGTGTGTGTTGTTGTTTGAATTTCCAGCATCTGCAGATTTCCTCGTATTAGTTTAAGTCGTATTAATTTATTGTTAAACATTGCATGGACAAGCAAGAAAGTGCTAACATTGAAGAGGGGTTCAAAGCAGGTCCATGAAATGATCCCAGGATTGAAAGGCTTGTAATATGAAGAGCATTTGTTGAAAGACCTTGATGTGGAGAGTATGTTTCCTATGATGGCGGAGTCTAAGACCAGAGGACAGCCTCAGAGTAGAGGAGTGTACTTTTATAATGGAGATGAGGAGGAATTTCTTCAGCCAGAGAGTGGTGAATCTGTGGAATTTGTTGCCACAGGGGATATGGAGGTCAAGTCACTGGGTGTATTTAAGGCAGAGGTTGATAGATTCATGATTAGTCAGGACATGAAGGGATATGGGGAGAAGGGAGGAGAATGGGGCTGAGAAGGGAAAATGGATCAGCCTTGATGAAACAACAGAGTAGACAAGATGTGCCATATAGCCTAATTCTGCTGCAATATCTTATTGTCTAAATCATGATGTTTTCCCCCCATATTTTTAGGTATAATAATGTATTGGAAGCTTGCTGTCTGTATCCTGACATAGAAATTTTACCTTCTGGAGATATGACTGAGGTATGAAGCAATGTGAAATTCTCTGACTGGACATACAGTCAACTTTCCACTGATGTCAGTGGAAATGTATACTAAATAATGTATAGGTCAGAGCCTGCAACATCAAGGCACTTATTCTTCAAATTAAACTTCTTTTAAACTCAACTCTACATATTGTGAAGGCAGTAAGCTGGGTCTTAAAATTTGACAGAATAATCCACCGAAGTATACAAAATCAATTCTGACCTCTCACAAATCTCCGTTTTAATTGTTCCATCATTGGCAGCAGTGATTTCAGCTTCTATGGCTGAAAGAGCTCCTAAATGTAGTTTCAGCCCAATCTACCCCTCTACCTCTATATCATTCTTCAAAATAACATTAAAGTCTTAATTATTGATAATTTTTCTGGTTGTGTGCCCAAATATTATGTCTGTGTATCAAAATTTGCTTCATAATGTTTCTAAAATCATTGATTGCTACAGCACAGAAATAGGCCTTTTAGCCCATTTAGTCCATCCTGACCTGATTCTCTGCCTAGACTCGTGTGCACCTGGAACATATCCCTCCAAAACTCTCCCATCCATGTACCCATACAAACTTCTCTTAGCTGTTACAACTGAATTCGCATCTACTACTTCTGCTGGCAGATTGCTCCACACCAGAACTGTCCTCTGAGTGAAGAATTTTCTCAGCAGAGTCCCCTTAGATATCTCGCCCTTCACCCAAAACCTATGACCTCTAACTCTAGTCTCACCCAACCTGATGGGAAATGCCTGCATACATTCACCCTATCTACACCCCTCACAATTTTGTATACCTCTATGAGATCTCCTCTCATTCTCCTGCACACCAGGAAATGAAGTCTTAACCTATTCAACATTTCCCTACAACTGATGTCCTCAAGTCCCAGCAACATCCTTGTAAATTTTCTATTACCTCTTTCAGTATAATAGATATCTTTATCGTAGTTTGGTGACAAGAACTGCACACAGTACTTCAAATTCGGCCTCACCAACATCTTGTACAACTGCAACACACACACAAAATGTTGCAGGAACTCAGCAGGTCAGGCAGCATCTATGGAAATGAATGAACAGTTGATGTTTCAGGCCGAGACCCTGCTTCAGGATTGAAAAGGAAGGAAGAAAATATCAGAATAAAAAGGTGGGGGGAAAGCAAGCAGGATACTTAGAAGGTGATCGGTGAAGCCAGGTGGGCTGGGAAGATAAAGGGCTGGAGAAGAAGGAATCTGATTGGAGAGGAGAGTGGACCGTGGGAGAAAGGGAATGAGGAGGGGACCCAGGGGGAAGTGGTAGGCAGGTGAGAAGAGGTAAGGGGCCAGAGTGGGGAATAGAAGCACAGAGGAGGATGGATGTGGAGACTCTTGGGGTAGTAGATGAGGACAAGTGGAAGGAATTCTTATCACAGTTAAGACGGCAGGAAGATGTGGTGAGCTCGGATATTCAGGATGTTCACCCGCTCTGTCTCAGACTGGCTTGTGCAGACAGAACTTCCCTGACTTGTCTCCAAAGTCACAATTCTGAATTTCTCTGCAAGTGGTCAGGGAAGGAAACACTTAGTTAAACCATCACAGTTTACGTTCTGCATATAGAGACCCTTGATCCTCTGACTCATTCTCTCAATGTCTGAGCCACAAGCAGCTACTGCAGATCTGCCCAGCCTCATTGAAATGAGTACAGTTTCCCACTCTTTCTGCAGCTATTGCTATAGTGACTTTAATGAAATTTAATGTCCAGATTGGTTCATGGAGACTAGACAGAATCAATGGTTAAAAATAATCTTTCAATAATGATTGAAGGCTGGATCAAAGGGATGAATTGTAAGTTGTTTCTAATATGCAACATGGCATATAAAATTAATATTTTAAGCAATTCTGATGATAAAGAACCTGTAGGTTAAGTTAGAGCTTTCACCATGTATCAATAATCATTAAGATGAAACTAATGAAAATTGACAGAGTTTACATAGTGAGAAAAGTTGTCAAAGGATTCAGCAGGAAATAGATCAGTCAGAAATTGGGCAGAGAAATGACAGATGGATGGACAGATAGTGTGGTGTTTGCACCTTGAAGGGTAAACATAAGGGGAAAGTATACAGTAAATAGCAGGATCCTTAGGAGCATTGAAGTACAGAAGAATTTTGGGGTGCAAGAGCATAACTCCACTACAAGGGGCAACATAAGTTGATAGGGTGGTAAATAAGGTATAAAAATCAGGAATTCATTTTCCAATTGTGTAAAACTCTGGTTGAAGTATAGTGTGCAGTTTTGGTTATTGTATTATAGGAAGCATGTGGAGACTTTGGAGAAAAGGCAGAAGTTCACCAGGATATTGCCTACATAAGAAGTTGGACACACTTTGATTGTTTACTGTGGAGCATGATAGATGTATACAAAACAGCAATAAATATGAGGCAGTTAGTTTTCTTTATCGCTCAGGGTGGGAGTATAAGATAATAGAGAACCAAGAGAAGGAGGAAATTTTAAGGAGATTTATAAGGTAAGTTAGTACACAGAGTGTGGTAGGTCCCAAAAATGTGCTGCCAGGGGAAATGGTAAAAGCAAATATAATAGCAATATTTAGGAGGAATTTAGACAGGCATAGGCACAGACAATGAATTGAGGGATATAAACCATGTGCAAGTAGGTGGGATTAGTTTGGATTCCTATCATGGTCAGCAGAGACACAATGGGCTGAATAGCCTGTTGACTATTCTACACTCAGGCCACTTTATTAGGTACACCTGTACACCTGCTTGTTAATGCAAATATCTAATTAACCAATCATGTCACAGCAACTCAAAGCATTAAAAGCATGCAGGCATGGTCAAGAGGTTCAGATGTTGTTCAGACCAAACATCAGAATGTGAAATAAATGTGATCTAAGTGACTTTGACCATGAAATCATTGATGATGCCAATCAGATTGGTTTAAGTATCTCAGAAACTTCTGATCTCCTGGGATTTTCACACATAACAGTCTCTAGAGTTTACAGAGAATGGTGGATAAAACAAAAAAAACATCCAGGGAGTGGCAGTTCTGTGGGTGATAATGCCTTGTTAATGAGAGAGGTCAGAAGAGACTGGTTCAAACAGACAGGAAAGTCACAGAATCTCAAATAACCACACAATACAATAGTGGTATGCAGAAGAGCATCTTTGAACACACAATACTGCAAACCTTGAAGTGGATGGGCTCCAGCAGCAGAAGACCATGAACATACTCAAAGACCTTTATTCAGTACCTCCTGCACCTAGTAAAGTGACCACTGAGTGTACATATGTGCTTTGTTCAACCAAGGACAGTAGTGTTTCTTTTGTGAATGAAGTTTTGACAACCAGCGTGTTTTGGACATTTTCAAGAAAGTGAGATAACACTTGGAGTATAGTGCACAGAAGGAATATACAGGCAGTATAACAAAGGTTTAGTAGACTGATTTCGGGGTGGTGGAACTCTTATATGAGGATAAATTGGATCAATTAGACTTGTATTCTCCAGAATGTAGAGAAATTAGTGGAGTTCTCATTGAAATCACAAAATTCTGACAGGTCTAAGCAAACTATCTGCAGGTAGGGTGATGGTCTTGGCTGGAGAATGGGGATGGTGGTGTAGAATGAAGGATAGTCTAAGGAAACAGGATAAACATTTTGAATTGAAAAAAGAGAAATTTCTTCTCTCGAAAGCTGGTGAGCTGGAGGTATTCTCTGCTTCAAGAAGGATGTGGAAGTCAGATTCACACAAAAGCATCAACTCAAGGATTGAGGGCACTGACTATACAATATTAACTTGACTTTATCCCATTTTTACTAATCTCTTGCCAACTCTGATATTTGGAGTCATAATCTCATGCAACATGAAAGCACGCATTGGTGCCCAACTGCTCCATGCTGTCCAAGATTCTCATCTAAGCTAGTCCCATTTACCTGTCTTTTGCCATATCCTTCTAAACATTTTCTATTCATGTACCTGTCAAAGTACCTTTTGAAATGTTGTTAATGTACCTGCTGCAACCACTCACTCTGATAACTCAATCCATATACTGACCACGCTTTGGGTGAAAAGCTTACCTCTCAGTTTCCTATTAAATATCTCAATTTTCACCTTAAACCTATGCACTTTAGTTATTGATATCCCCAACCATTGGGAAATATTGTGTTCATTGACTATACCCATGCCTCTTATGATTTTAACATCTCTATAAGATCACCCCTCATTCTCCGATGAAAACAGTCTCAACCTGCTCAACCTTTCACCATAAATCAGTCCTTTGAGTCCTGGCGACATCCTCATAAATCTCTTCTGCACTGTTTCCAACTTAATGACTTCTTTCCTGTAGCAAGGTAGCCAAAATTGGACGCAATATTCTAAATGCAGCCTCACCAATGTCTGGTACATTTGAGTTTGTGAGTTTGGTTTTATGGTTTCATATGTACTCTCTTCCCCTTCTACGTTCTTTATGTATGAGCTCAAACAATGACTGTTGTCAATTGAGTCATGGACAGGAGGTACAAATGAATTAGGTTCTGCCTCTTCCAGTAACTCTGGAAGTATATTAACAAACAAGTGATCGTGGGTCATGATTCAAGATTAAGAATCCAGGCTGAATTCCTATACCTACTATTCATTGTCAGGGTCCCAGGCTAGTTGTAAAATGCCTTCAGGCACATTTTTCCTATTATACCTGTCAGTACTGATAGTTTAACTGCCAGATCAATGATGAAAGTAAACATGATCCTTTTTCTGAAGAATGGTTTTGACTTAAGCCATGCTTTTGTAGTTTCTGTAAGTCCGTCAAGTCATGGAGCATGGAGTTCAAGAGTTATGTTCTGTAGTTAAGCCGTGGAAGCTCAGAGTTGTTACAAAAATCTGAAAATTATCATGATGTGGAACAGTGGATTTACGTGAAAGTTATGTCTGGTAATTTTAATTTATTTTTCATCTTTTGGAGCCTCAGTTGATTAAAGTCTACTTTAACTATTTCATTTTATTCAATAATGTTTTTTAAGTCGAGTGAAATTTAATGAATTCCTTTATAATTCATTATAAAGGAATTTTATAATGATGGTTCAACACTATCAGGAACTCAAAGTTCCCATGGTATTTTTAACTTTACAAGTTACTTTTGGATACGTATTCCTACATTTACAAATCTTCACCATAGATTGGAGAACATGGTGCCAACCTCAGTGGAGGGCAGAGACAACGGATTAGTCTTGCACGTGCTTTATACAGTGAACCAAGTACTTTCCTTCTGGATGACCCACTGAGTGCAGTAGATGCCCATGTTGGAGCTCACATGTTTACAAATGCTATTAAGATGGGAATGAAAGGGAAGACAGTTCTCTTTGTCACCCATCAGCTTCAGGTAGGTACTTCTTAATAAAATTTGAAAGTATATATTGCAGGCAAAGGCTTGAAGAATAAATTAATCCTAGTAATACCAATCAGAAGTGCAACTTTCACTTTGGGATAACCACAGAATGATAGAGATCTACAGGACAGAAAGAGAGCCATTTTGTCACTGTTCTTTTGCTGACTAAAAAGTGATCTATATAGGTTTATCGACTTTGTGGTTCTCAGTCTTATGTCCCTATAAGTTAACACATACAAAATGCTGGAGGAACTCAGCAGGTCAGTCAATACATATGAAAAGGAATAAAGAATTGACATTTTGGGCCAGGATCCTGAGTCTTGATAAAGGGCCTTGGCTTGAAATGTTGACTCTTTATTAATTTCCATAGATGTTGCCTGACCAGCTGAGTCCCTCATCCATTTTGTATGCATTACTCTGGATTTCCAGTATCTGCAGAACCTCTTGTGCTTTTGTCTTTATAACTTGCAGATTTTTCATTTTAAAAAATGAGCGGTATTTTTTATACCGTTCTCTGGGACCTAAGCTGACATGATATATATAATCTGTTTTCTGGAAAAGTATTATTTTTACATGGTTTCACTCAGTTCTTAGATTCAATTTCATGTGTAAACTTCGATGTTGATATAGTCGTAAAGCAGATGAAAACTGGATTGAGTACTTCAGTTCTTATGTTTTTCTTCTCCAGTATCTTATAGATTGTGATGAAGTGCTGTTCATGCGGGACGGATGTATTACTGAACAAGGCACGCATGAGGAGCTAATGACGCTTAACGAAGAATATGCTGCGCTGTTTAATAGCATGCAGCAAGCTGTAAGTGTAACATGGTGAGATGACACATAAACATGAAAGCAACTTGATAAAACATTGGTGGAGTAGAGTTATTCAGTCATCTTATTCAGAAGATCTGTTGATTCTGCACTTGCTCTTCCTAAGAACAATCGATTTAGTTCCATGTAACACACACAACATGCTGGAGGAACTCAACAGGCCAGGCAGCATCTATGGAAAAAAGTACAGTCGACGTTTCGGGTCAAGACCCTTCAGCAGGACCATTACTGCTCTGTATTATCATGTTTTTTTAATTTACTTCTGTATCAAATAATTATCCAGTTGCCCCTTTGAGGCTTCTGTTATATTTATTGTACCTGCCTCTACTACCACACCTGGCAATGTGTACCATGCACCCACCATTGTGTAAAAAAATTTACCTCTGGTATATCCCTCCAATCACCTTAAAATTACACCAATCATTGCCAAGTTTATTCTTTTGGGAAAAAATGTACAACATCTGAAGTTCTTAATTCCTTTGGCAATATTTTACTTTCTGAGGACTATTAGAAGAGTATACAGTAGATAGTTCCTCACTTTCTTCAGTATTTTATGATGTGTCCTTTCTATACCCTACTGACTTAACTGCATTAAGTTCTAGTGGCTTTTCTTGCACCATGTTATCACAGTTTATCTCAGTCTGCTGTACTTAAACCTCTTTGTATACCATACCTTCAGTAAAATTTATAAGCAAACATCATGAAGAACATCTAGCAACTGCCTAATTATCCTTAAGGAATCTGAGCTTCAAACACTGTGATGCATCAGGGAGAGGGAGAGATACCTGGACACTGTTTTAGGAAGCAGTCACACCCATTAGATTAACTTCTTTAATTCAGTCTGAGGCCAGGGACAAGAGGGTGTGACTGAAAATCAGGCAGATGGGGAGATCCAAAAGGTAGTGTTGGAAAAGTCCTTAAGCTTGCCCAACAGATCTGAGATTGTTGATCTATGTGAGGATGAGCAACTGAACTGTGTGGACTGTGATTCAGGGAGCCATTAAAGAGGAAAGAGAGAAGAGAAATGTAGTTGTAGTTGGGGTTAGTATAGTCAAGGGAACAGACACAATTCTCTGTCATAATGATCGAGAGTCTCGAAGGCTGAGTTGTCTGCTCTGTGCTTGGTTCGGAATATCTGACATAATTGGCAGATGAATTTGGTGTGGGAGTGGAAATATCCATTTGTCATCCAATGTTGTTGCCAATGACATAGGAAGAACAAGGAAAAGGGCTCTGATGAGGCTTTTTAAGCAGCTATGTAATAAATAAAAGAAAAACAGAACCAAAAAAGTAATAATTTCTAGTTCATTAGAGTCACTTGCAAATTGTCACAGGGATATAAGGTCTCACGCATTGGTGTGTGAGAAATGGGTTTGAGTTCATAGGATATTGGCACCAGTACTGGGGAAGGAGTAAGCTGTTCCAATGGTTCTGGCTCCACCTGAACAATACTGGGACCAGGATCCTGGTGAAGAGAGAAGAGCAGGCCAAAAAATGGTGTTTAAAGGGGACACTGGCAGGGATAACAGTACAGCAGCAAAGGTTGAATTTTCTGGAAGTAATTCAAAAGATGCAGGATTGGTTCATCTCAAAGAAGAAGGATCATTCTGATGGGAGGAAGAGGTGACCATGGCTAACAAGGAAAATCAAAGACAGCTTAAAAGTAAAGAAAAAGTCAAACCTGGTGGGGGGAATGTTATTGAATCCTACCAAATATTGAAATGCTTCGATCAGTAGTTCTCAAACTTTTTTGTGTTATTGTCCCCTTGCACATCACGATGCAATAGGAATTGCAAGTTCAAAACAATGACAAATAATTGCAAAACTCATTCAAATCTAGTAGTAGTTCATTAGTAGTACAACTATCACTACTTTATTGCTTTTTCACCTTTCAATGAGATGAAAGGGCTTGGTGCAGTGATATCAACTTCTCAACATCTGGCTGAATGTAACTCAGAAGGAATCTCAGACCCTCAAGTTCAGTAATTTGCAGTCTGTTTTGCTGCTTGGAAAGAAGTTGGGTGACTGCACTTAAAACATGCCCCACTAAATATCATGTTGGAAAGGCAATAAAGAACACCTTAACCTTTTTTCACAGTGCAGGATAGTGTTTAGAGGTTTCTTTCTGTAACCAAAAGTCTTTATCTAATTTTTTTTGAACCTCATCTTCAGCTCAAAGTAATTTTGTGTGAGATCAATTCTTCTTCCATTCTTCCTGTTAATTCCTCATTACAACGGTTCAGGAATGGATTTATTACCAATCTGGAATTCAGATCGACAGAAGATTTTCAAATCTTTCCGACATGTCTTTATGCAGCTCACCCAGGTGGGCACAGTATACTTGAAGATCATCATCTGGTATTCTTTCTTCCTCTGGCAACTCAGAAAGGCTCAGAAATTGGGAAAAGTCATGACAGCCAATGTTGCGTTTAAACAGGGTTAACTTGGACAGAAATGTGGAGATGACTGATTTTACTTTGATGAGATTCACATTACTTCCTTGCAGTTGAAGATTGATTTCATTAAACTTTGCAAATAATTCTGACAAATAAGCACTGTTGTGCCTAATATTCTTGAGTTGATTATTGAATGAAACATTTGAGTCTTCAAAGAATTTTATCATAGTTTCAAAAAGCGCATAAAAGCTTCTCAGGCAGTTTCCTTTTGAAAACCATCTGACTTCTGTATGCAACAGCAAGCATTCAAGCTGTTCATCATTTGCAATACAAAGTCTGGAAGTGATCAAAAATTGAGAACATAGGACTTGATTTTATTTACTGTTGTGATAATTGTATTTAATTATTTTTGTAGTTAATTACTTAGGGATTTTGTGAGAAGATATTGCCTGTGAATTAATTATACAGTGAATGGTAAATATGATAGGGACAGCTTTTTTTAAAAAAAGTAATAACTCCACACTGTCATCCTGTCATTGATGGTGCCTCAATTGTTGCACAAGCAGGAATGTTGGTGAGCAGAATGTCTTTCTCTTTGAAAAACTGATCAGCGATCCGAAATATTGACTCCTCTTTCATATCTGTTTCTAGTACTCTTGCAAAATAACAACTCTTGAACCATGCTTTCAGCTTTTATGAAGCAAATATAACCAAGAAACAATGAATCATTGCCTGGAAAAGTTGACTCATCCAACTGCAGAACAAATTCTGTTGTCCTAAGTATATTCCGCATTCTCAGATATTTCATCCATTCGTCTTTGAACAGAGTTGTTGCTGAGCAGAATCACTTTAATAATTTTCTCTGGTGACTTATGCAGGACTGTACTCAGAATCTCCTTTACTCCTGGTGGCATCAGACTTCCTCCAATTGTATGAGGCTTTCCAAATTTCGTGATGATGAAGGAAATGTATGAAGCATGCAAACCATCACTGTTTTTTGTGAAGTGCTGGCAAATACTGTATGTTTTGAAGTGATTTTTTTGTTTTTGAAAGTTTTCACAAAGTTTTCTTTGCTTTATCAGAGTGTTTTCTCTTCAAATGTTCAAGGAGCCTGGATGTTTCATTATCGGTTTTGAAAAATCTTTTTCACACAACAGACACATTGGTTGCTCGGTTCTGGTATAAATCCATATTCCAGATACTGTCTACAGTTCCTTTTCATTTGGTCTGCTTCTGTCATTTTTGTTGTGGATTAATGACCACAGTCAATCATCTATTATTTAAGTGCAACCTCAAGTGCTGCGATCAAAAAAGGGGAAAGTTATGACATCATCATAGCTCAGACAAAACCTGGCTCTCTGCCTAAAGGTACATAAAGTGAGGCAGCAATATCTCATTTGGGCTATGAGCTAGAGAAATGCTGTCAAAATCATTGGAAAGGGTGGATTCTGAACTTTACCCCATTGAATGCTCTATCTTAGTTCATAGGAATTGCACTGGAATGGTACTGGCTAACACTGTACTACGATAGTGAACAACAATAATGCCTGGGCAGTGCCTGTAAATAACATGATTTCTTCAGTTCATATTTCTGATGACATGCTAGATACAGAAGTGTCACATTGCATTTCAACAGCTTTAAAACACTTCAAAGTCTAAGAGAATGATGGGTTAGTAAGAGCTGAGGAGATTATATGATCTTTGTCATCAATTATGAGGCACTGAGGATCAAATGTTTATAATAAGTAATTAATTTCTTAAATTAAACTTGTAATCCCTCAGCTATATGCCCCCAAAGAAACTCACATTGCCCCCCCAAAGGGGCAATATTGCCCACTTTGGGAACCACTGTCCAAGACAGAGAGGACATGGAGAGGGTGTTTCCAATAGCGGGAAAGTCTAGGAGTAGAGGGCACAGTCTCAAATTGGAAGGATGCCCCTTTATAACAGTGATGAGGAAGAATTTTTTCCAACAGAAAGTGGTGAATCTGTTGAATTCATTGCCACAGATGGCAGTGGAGGCCAGAACTTTGGGTACATTTAAAGCAGAGTTTGGTATCACAAGCCATCTCACAGGCAAAGTGGGAGTTCCAAACTAAACTTGAATCAATGAAGGATGCTCAACAGCTATGGCAGGGAGTACCTATTGCCTCATAAAGTGAAGTCAAGCAACATTTGTGATGAGCTGAATGTGTTCTATGTTCTATGTTCACTTTGACCATAAAAACATGGAGAAACCATCACAAGCTTCCTCAGGCTCTGATGATCCTGTGATTTTAGTATCTGAGGTTGATATGAGAGCACCCTTTGGAAGGGTTAGCCCATGGAAAGCATTCAGCCCAGATAGCCAACCTGACTGAGTACTAATGACCTGTGCTGATCAACTAGTTGTAATGTACACTGATGTCTTTATCTCACTTTGACAGTCTGAGGTACCCACCTGCTTTATGCAGGCTTAAATTATACTGGTGCCTAAGAAGAATGTGATAACTTGCCTCAATGTCTATCGTCCAGATGCAATTAAGTCCACAGTGATGAAGTGTTTTGAGAGGTTGGTGATGAAACATAGAAATTCCTGGCAGAGAAGCAACTTGGATCTGCTTTAATTTGCCTAGCAGAGCACCAAGACCACATCAGATGCCATTTAATTGGCCCTTCACTTAACCCTGGAACATTTGGACAGCAAAGATGCTGTCAGGATGCTCTTTATTGACCACAGCTCAGCATTCAATACCTTCATCCCCTCATAACTAATCAATAATCTTCAAGATTTTTGGCTTCAAAACCTCCTTGTGCAATTGCACCCTCAATTTCCTCACTTGCAGAACCAAGTCAGTTCGGATTAGCAACAACATCCTCCATGATCTCCATCAGCACAGGTGCACCACAAGATTGTGAGCTTAGTCCCCTGCTCTACTCACTTTACACTTGTGACTGTGTGGCTAAGTACAGTTCCAATGCCATATTTAAGTTGGCTGAATCAACAGTGGAAATGAATCAGCATGACGGAGGAAGACTGAAAATCTGGCTGAATGGTGCCACAACAACAACATTTCACTCAATGACAGCAAGACCAAGGAGATGATTATTGACTTCAGGAGGAGGAAACTGGAGATCCATGAGCCAATTCTCATCGAGGGATCAGAGGTGGAGAGGGTCAGCAGCTTTATCATTTGTTATCATTTCGGAGGACCTGTCCTGGGCCAGCATAATTGCAATTATGAAGAAAGCCTGGCAATGCTTCTACATCCTTAGAAGTATGTGAAGATTCAGCATGACATTTACAACTTTGACTAATTTTTAAAAATGAGTGGTGGAAGGTATATTGACTGGCTGCATCTCAGCCTGGTATGGAAACACCAATGCCATTGAACGGAAACTTATACAAAAAGTAGTAGAAATTTTGTGACTTTGTATGGCTCAGTCCATCAGGGGTAAAGCCCTCCACACCCTTCAGCACATCTACATAGAATGCTGTTGCAGGAAAGCAGCATCCATCATCAGGGAGTCTCACCATCCAGGCCACGCTTTCTTCTCTCTGCTGACTTCAGGAAGAAGGTACAGGAGTCTTAGAACTCACACCAGCAGGTTCAGGAAAAGTTATTACCACTCCACCATCAGGCTCCTGAACCAGTGAAGATAATTTCATTCAACTTCACTTGCCCCATCATTGAACTGTTCCCACAGCCCAGGGGCTCACTTCCATGGACACTTCTTCTCATGTTCTCAATAATTATTGCATATTGATTTATTATTATTATTATTCTTTGTCTTTCTTTTTTGTATTTGCACAGTTTATGGTCTTTCATTGATTTATTGAGTATGCCTGCACGAAAATGAATCTCAGAGTTGTATATGGTGAAATATATGTACTTTAATAATAAATTTACCTTGAACTTAGAGCTTAAAACTATATTGGATATGCCCAAGTACCTGGCTGTACTTCTATTATGGTATTGATGAAGTGGTCTGTTTAGCAGATTTGGTCACAGAACAGAACCATCTGTATTGATTGTTCAGTATCTAATCAGGGTGCCTGAGAATTGAATATCTATCTTCATTAACTTCAAAATTCGAAGTTCAAAGTACATTTATTAGCAAAGTATGTATACAGTATACAACCTTGATATTCATCTTCTTGCAGGCAGCCACCAAACAACGAAACACCAGAGAACTCATTTAAAGAAAAACCCCACAACAAGAGTATCAACCTTGTGAAAAATAGAATAATTTATGCAAACAACAAAAAGTGAACAAATAATAGATGCCAAATTGAGTGAAACTAGTCCAGAAGCTAGTGGTTGCGGCCGCAGCCACTGAGTCCATCAGTTCAGCAGTGTAACTATGGCTGTGGTCCACAGTTGCAGATCCAGTTTTTGCCCCAGAGTACCTCAATCAAAACTTGCCTTCCAGTAAATAAGCTATGTTAGACTTATTTTTACTGTAGTTTTTAATTTGACAAAAATGCAAAATTAGGCATTTTAAAGTTGGTCCAGTAGTACATTGAAACAATCTTCACAAACAGCTGCTGAACAGTTTGGAACTACAGTGGATCCTGGTTATTGGGCCAGTGGTTAACTGGGGCAACTTTTTATTTGGGACAACTCTTAAAGGACAAAAATTAAATTGTGAAAGTAGTCAAGATTCCTTGATTTATTTGGGGCACTATGCCACTTAAGTAGGCTGGATAATATTACCGAACAGCTTCTAACTAGCATTAGTTGCATGCACTTGTGTGGCCATTTAGACACTGCACCATGCTTTGAGCTAAGAAATTTTAAATGTCAGTTGCGTGTGTTTGTGTTCAAAAGCAGAGATTTTTGTCACTCAGGGTTGGTGAGAAATAAACAGTAAGACAAGTTAGACCTGTTTTGCTCACCATGGTTTCAAGCTTTCAGGCCAGAAATTGCCAGGTGTGAAAATGAAATGATTTCACTACTTCAGGTTAGGAATTACAGAGAATTTGAAGGCATTGACAATAATCTTGAATGCTAAGATGAAAATGAAGATTTGGAGGCTGCAGTTTTCTAAGGCGTTGTGTGAAGGCAGTCCATTACCTGCAATAGGTGTCCATGTTGATTTTGTTCATTGAATGTCAATCAAAAGAACACAGTAGATGAATTCCTCTGTGGATAAGTATTGGGAACTATTGTGCAGTTTTATAGTCATTGTACTCAGTTAAATAGTGGCTTGGTTTTTTCCAACCTTTTAACTATTTCCATGAAAATTTGGCTAATTGTGGCAGCCACTTAATTGGGCCAAAACTGGCTCTAATGTATCCCAATTAACTGGAATACACTCTATATCAAACTTCATGATGTTGACATTTTGTGCCTTTACCTTCAAGGAATTGCTTCTAGATTATTCCAAAATCAGATGACTAGTACAATATATGGAGGAAAAAAGCACCAAAAAATGTCAATTTACATTATTGTTGAACTGTAATAGCAGGTATTGATCCAGAGCTCTGTTGAATACACAGACTTCAAGAAACCGGAGATGATTGCTGTCTATAAATTGGAAAACTTATTTGAAACCTTCAAAAGCTTTCAGAAATTTTATAGTTATTGCTTTAATATAAAATCAAATCCAATTGATGATTTGGCTTGATAGTTGTGCTTTTACTTGACTCTAGAATAACTGCTGAGGCATGATTCAGTTGGATATGCAGCAGCCTGATGGGCAATAAAAGCTTGTAGGTACTCTCAATCAAAGAGAGACATAACAATTAGAGCAGAAGTCATCGATCTGCAAGAAGAATATTAATGTATACAGACACTAAGAATCCTAAGCAACACACACAAAATGCTGGAGGAACTCAGCAGTTCATGCAGCATCTATGGAAATGAATTAACGGTCGACATTTCAGGCCAAGACCCTTTTTAGTGACTGAAAACAAAAGGGGAAGACAATAGAATACAAAGTTGGGGGGTGGGGGAATGGAGGATATCTCGAAGGTGATAGGTGAAACAAGGTGGTTAGGAAAGGTAAAGGGCTTTAGAGAGAGGAATCTGATAGGAGAGGAGACTGAACCGTAAGAGAAAGGGAAGGAGTTGGGCACCCAGGGAGAGGAGATAGGGAGTTGAGAAGAGGTAAGGGGCCAGAGTGGGGAAGAGAAGGAGAGGGGGAGGGAATTTTTTTTACAGGAAAGAAAAATCAATGTTCATGCCATCAAGATGAAGACTACCACGGCAGAATATAAGGTTTTGCTCCTCCACCCTGAGGTAGGCCTCATCTTGGCACAATAGGAGGCCATGGACAAACATGTCGGAATGGGAATTAAAATATTTGGCCTTCACAAAGTTCTGCTGTTGGCAGATGGAGCAGAGGCGCTTGATGAAGCAGTCCCCCAATTTACGATGGGTGTCACCAATGTAGAGGAGGCCAGGCCACTTTGGGAGCATCGGACACAATAGACAACATCAGTAGATTCACAGATGAAATGTTGCCTCACCTGGAAGGACTGTTTAGGGCACTGTTGGAGGTGAGGGAGAAGGTGAATGGGCAGGTGTAGCACTTTGGCTGTTTGCAGGGTTAAGTGCCAGATTAGTGGGGGTGGGGGGATGTGGCTGGAGATGAATGGACAAGGGAATCACAGAGGGTGCAATCCTTTCAGAAAGCAGGTAAAGATATTTTTGGTGGTAGGTTTCCTTTGGAGATGGCGTAAGTTGCAGAGAATGATGTGTTGGATACGGAGGCTCATTGAGTGGTGGGTAAGGACAAGAGGCACTCTATCGCTATTAAGGCAGCAGGAAGAAGGGTAAGCATGGATTTTTGGGAAATGGAGGAGATGCGCATGAGGGCAGAATCAATGGTTAAGAATCCTAGCTTTCTAATATTGGTGTTCAATTGTATTCAATGTATAATACATCAATGGGGAAAAACTGTTACTGGCATGTATTATGCTTAAGAAAATGCAATCGTGTACTCTTATTTTAAGATCATAAGACATAGGAGCATTTTATTTCACCTAATCAGGCTTTTCTTTTGAAGGAAAGCCATAGGCTACCAGAATTTTTACCTAAAGTCTGGCTTCACTTTAATTTTTAGAAAAAAAACCTCAGTCCCTTATTTAAATAAAGGAAAGGCATGTTAGTGATGGTTTTGATGGAAATTTTGTTGAAACCTCAAAAACATGGAGGAATGTGTCCTTTATAATTGAAAATCTTCAATATATTAGAATGGAAATTGTTATTTCATTTTTTGCCATTTTTGTGAATATTTAATATGTAAGGTATTTGACACCATTGTTTTATATTAATTTCCAGAATCTTATTCAAAAAGACCTAAGAAACACTATTAAAAAATCTGGAAATAAACCTGGAAATCTACTTTCTAAGAGCAAATCAGTGTCCATTGTCCATGAAAAGATGAAGGAAGGTATGAGGCAAATCAACTTCTTTATCAGAAAAAATATTATTCAATATAATAGCATTCACAGAATAAACTAGATGTTTTCAGTGGCATGATGAGCCCTTTTTTTGAAAACCATGCAAATCAAATTTATCTTCAATGCAAATAAAACACTGAAGGTATTTCCTGATAATTAGGAAGTTAATGCAATGTGTATTATGTCAAGCAATGTGTATTTCGGTGGATTTCCTGTGGAGTGAAATCTGGTAATGTCCATTTCTCAGTCATTTTATTTCTTTGTGTACATCCCAACACTAATTGCATTTGTTTGTCTGACATGATTTCCATGCCAAGTGTGCATCATTTCCTATGCAATATTTGTTTTAGAGCATTTTGGGAGTAATTATATCTAATATCCAATAAGCATCCATTGGAAACTCACGAAGCAAATATGTCTTCACAGAGCAGTGATGGTCTGAGATTCTTCAGAATCCCAGATTTGCAATGACAATTTGGGTCTGGGCTACACTGCTTGCTGCTGACACCCAAGATATCAATAATAAATGGGCAATGCAATGCACATTTTTGCAAGTGACTATGTTTTACTGCTGACTGAGACTAAATTTGTTGGGTAGGGGAAAGAGGGAGGCTTGGAATTGGATAAGTGTTCATTTGGAATCTAATTACCTAAATGTTAGTTAAATATTAAATAAATAACCATAGTTGATGAGAAGATTTAAGGACAGCTGCACTATCATCTCCTGCTATTCAGCACTTTAACCAAAAGACTGTAAGACATAGGAACGGAATAGGCCATTCAGCCCATCGAGTCTGCTCCACAATTCCATCATGGCTGATCCCAGATCCCACTCAAACCCATACACCTGTCTTCTTGCCATAACCTTTGATGCCTTGACCAATCAGGAAACCATCAACTTCTGCCTTAAATATACCCATGGACTTGGTCTCCACTGCAGTCAGTGGCAGAGCATTCTACAGATTCACTACTCTCTGGCTAAAAAAAATCCTCCTTACCTCTGTTCTAAATGCTCGCCCCTAAATTTTAAAGCTGTGCCCTCTAGTTCTGGTCCCACCATAGGGAACATCCTCTCCCCATCCAGTTTATCTAGTTCTTTCAACATTCTGTAGATTATCACCAATCTCCCCACCTATCTTCCAGATGGTAAGGTCACTGATCTCCATTGATCCCAGAGACACATTATCTCCACACCCACCTCCCTTCCAGTTACTTTCTTGATCTTAATCCCAGGCCCTGATCATGTTCACTAGTTTCCATTATCCCAAATGACCTAGCCATTCACTGAATCAGAATGCAAACCTTTCCCAGCATAGCTTTTCAAATGAACACGGATCGAATTCCAGGAGATTGGGCACTTCCTTTTTACCCCACTCACCAGATCTAGTCTCAATCACCAGTGGAACATATTCACTTGCAAAAATATGCATTACATTGCCTATTGACGTCTTGGGAGTCAGCAAGCAGTGTAGCCCAGACCCAAGTGTTGTTGTATATCTGTAAATGTGTTAGACTGATTGGAGCAAGTATTCCCTTTACAAGCTAATAGGTTTTTAAATTATTTATATTTTAGACCACATAACTGCTTTGAAACACTGATAGCTAGTTAATATTTTAACTGGAAAGCATAAACAGTTGGTGGGGGTGGGGAAGGTTACCGGCAGTAGGGCACACGGATGTGAAATGAAGTTAAGTTTTATCTTTGTGCTGCTAACCCTAACCCTAACCCTAATGCCTGTCCCTAGCCTCAGGTGTTTACTCAATTGGAAGCAATAGCTTTGTGGAGTTAATGCAAGCTGTGGTTTAGATTCAGGATAAGACTGGCCTTTGTACATTGTGTAAGTGCAGTAATGGAGACTGGTGGTTTAAGGCAAGTACCTCAGTGGAAGTCTGGTAAGCCAACCTATGCAGAGTACTGGACTCATTGACCAGGTGGGATAAAGAAGTTTGCAAAGAAGTTTAGGATTAGTTTTTTGAATGACAGTAGCTATGTTGTCAGGAGAAATTATTAGGAAGCAGCTTCTGTTAAAACTGGACCAATAATGATGACATGTCAATTATATAATTCCTACTGTTCATAGTGCTAGAAATGCATGCATCAATTCAAGATGGATGTAGACATGTCAAGATTTTGTTTGTTTTTTACTAAAATTTGCCTTTTCTCTTACTATCTCATTAGAACTTTACTAACGACAGAATAAAGGCCAAATAGGGATTATTGTATTTTTTTTGTGAGTGGAGAATGATGGGATAGCAACTTTACACCCTAAAAGGAAAAGAAGATCAAGCTGGCATAAAATGGTTGGCTGACCTTCTCTATTAGTTTTCCACCTGCCAAATAATATTGAAGTTAGCTAACTCAGGGTTTCTCAACACGGGTTCCATGAGAGATTGTGATTTTTAAAAAAATGTCGTTCTTTGAAACTCACATAATGCGCAATGCTAGCACTCACAGCGGGGTAGTGACCGAGCAACCCCGTTAGCCATCTCATTAAAGGTCTCTCAGCCCAGTATGGCAGTGACCAATAGGACTGTGCTTATTTGGTTGAGTTCATTCTCAGTTTTTGACGTGAGATAGGGGAGGCCATTGATAATCGGTGAGCATTGTATTGCACAGAGGGGAGGACGGTAGGCTGATGAGTCATTTGACTGCACAAGTGCAACAATAGACACAAAAAAGGCCATCCTCACAATGAAAGCTACTTATCAATGGGTTTTCTCATTTAGTTATTCATTATGCTGTTCCTCCTCACAGTCAATAGACAATAGACAATAGGTGCAGGAGTAGGCCATTTGGCCCTTTGAGCCAGCACCACCATTCAATGTGATCATGGCTGATCATCCACAATCAGTGCCCCGTTCCTGCCTCCTCCCCATATCCCTTGACTCCGCTATCTTTAAGAGCTCTATCTAACTCTTTCTTGAAAGCCTCCAGGGAATTGGCCTCCACTGCCTTCTGAGGCAGAGCATTCCATAGATCTACAACTCTCTGGGTGAAAAGGTTTTTCCGCAACTCCGTTCTAAATGGCCTACCCCTTATTCTTAAACTGTGGCCTCTGGTTCTGGACTTCCCCAACATTAGGAACATGTTTCCTGCCTCTTGCGTGTCCAATCCCTTAATAATCTTATATGTTTCAATCAGATCCCCTCTCATCCTTCTAAATTCCAGTGTATACAAGCCCAATTGTTCCAATCTTTCAACATATGACAGTCCCGCCATCCCGGGAATTAACCTTGTGAACCTCGGCTGCACTCCCTCAATAGTAATAATGTCCTTCCTCAAATTTGGAGACCAAAACTGAACACAATACTCCAGGTGTGTTCTCACCAGGGCCCTGTACAACTGCAGAAGGACCTCTTTGCTCCTATACTCAACTCCCCTTGTTATGAAGGCCAACATGCCATTAGCTTTCTTCACTGCCTGCTGTACCTGCATGCTTACTTTCAGTGACTGATGAATAAGGACACCTAGATCTCGTGGTACTTCCCCTTTTCCTAACTTGACACCATTCAGATAGTAATCTGCCTTCCTGTTCTTGCCACCAAAGTGGATAAACTCACATTTATCCACATTAAACTGCATCTGCCATGCATCTGCCCACTCACCCAACCTGTCCAAGTCACCCTGCATTCTTCTAACATCCTCCTCGTATTTTACACATTGCCACCCAGCTTTGTGTCATCTGCAGTCTGTCTTTTCAATGAAAGCTACACGGACTGGTGATCCAAGTTGTCCTTTTCCATTGGACCTAGTCTGTGGCAAGCAACTCACAAATACAGCAATAGCTCTGGCAAAATTGAAAAGACGCTTAACTACAAATCACTGCCATATGACACTTAAAAGTGCCGATTATTTAAAGAAGAGAATCCTGCCATTCATAGGAAAGCAATGAACAGTTTGCTGCAGTGTTGAACTTATTATGTGTGTGAGCAAGTTTTTTCCTGTTTAACAAACATTGAGCAATGTTAGAAATAGTCTCATTTCAGTTGAAGGTGAAATCCGTGTGTGCTTATCTCAAGCTCGACCCAGAATTAAGTATTTGTGCAGCAAAAAACAAGCACAGGTTTTACACACACACTAGGCCTATATTTGAGCCTGATCATGTCACTTAGTAAGAAAATGTTTTTCAAAGTCTTGTATAAATTTGTGTATTAAGCTATATTTTTATTCATTTTGCTTTGGCTTATGGTTTTTACTATTCAACATTGTCAATAAATTTTCATGTTGTAAATAACATTAATTACAATCAATTTGCAACCTTTATTTAAATTAAGTCCATCAAGCCTACCTTTAGAATAATTAAATCCCATTTTGGTTGTTATTAACAGAATAAGTCAGTTATTTAACAGAAATTTATTATGTTGACCTTATTAGTTTTTAAAATTTATGAAAGGGAAATAAAGATTAATTTCAAGAAAGGTAAGCTAAAAATTCATTCTCAGCTTAAAAGAGCATTGTCAATTATTTTTGTATTATTATATCTACAGCTTACTGATCATGCTAATGTCCTGTGAGGTCTAGATATAATAATTTCACCTGAGACCTGAAAATTATTTCAAGGGTTCCTTGAGGGCAAAATGGTTGAGAACAGCTCAATGGTTTCAATGGCCCATGTTCCTTGATGGTTGAGATGAGCTATCTCTGCTTTAAGTATTCCACAATTAAGGAATGCTGAGGCAGAGTG
The DNA here is from genome assembly GCF_048418815.1 of Hemitrygon akajei. Lineage (NCBI taxonomy): Eukaryota > Metazoa > Chordata > Chondrichthyes > Myliobatiformes > Dasyatidae > Hemitrygon > Hemitrygon akajei. The sequence goes on along the minus strand of NC_133133.1, from coordinate 54,002,181 downwards.
CATTTTGCAAGCCAGTTCTGTATAATGAAGTTATTTAGTACTATTCAGTTTACCCATGTGATTTTATATTGATCAACTGATGCCATTTGAAGTTGAACAAATCAGAGAAGTACTTGAAGAAATGTAATAGGGTAGATGATTTTGTAGTACAGTTAGAAATATTCACTGTCATGGTTAAAAGAAGATCACGTGGGAGCTTAACATCCAAGGATACACAATATATCCAAAGGACAGGGGCAGGTAGGCAGAGTGGCTTTATTGGTAAAAAAAAAAAATGAAATCAAATCTTTAGAAAGAAGTGACATAGGATCTGAAGATGTAGAATTCTTGTGGATCGAGTTAAGAAACTGCAAGGATAAGAAGACGCTCATGGGAGTTATATACACACCTCTGAACAATAGCATGGATGTTGGGTGCAAATTACAAAGGGAGATAGGAAAGACATGTAAAAAGGGCAATGTTATGATGGTCATGGGAGATTTCAATGTGCAGATAGATTGGGAAAACTGGTGCTGCTGGATCCTAACAGAATGAATTAGTAGAATGCCTATGAGATGGATTTTTAGAGCAAATTCTGGTCAAGCCATCTGCAGAAAAGGCAGTTCTGAATTGGGTGTCATATAATCAACCAATATTGATTAGAGAGTTTAAGGCAAAGGGACCCTTAGGAGAGAGTGATCATAATATCATAGAATTTACCCTGCAGTTTGAGAAGAAAAAGCTAAAATCAGATGTACTGGTATTATTGTGGAGTAAAGGTAATTATAGAGGCATGAGAGAGGAGCTGGCCAAAGTTGATTGGAAGGTGACTGTATCAGGGATGACAGAGGAGCAGCAATGACTGGAGTTTCTAGGAATAATTCAGAAAACACAGGATTGGTTCATCCCAAAGAAGAAGAAGCATTATAAAGAGAGCATGAGACAACCATGGTTTATAAGGAAAGTCAAAGGCTGCATAAAAGCAAAAGAGAGGGCACAAATTGTGCCAAAAATTAGTAAGAAGCTCAAGGATTGGGAACCTTTAAAAACAAAACAAAAAAAGAAAACTAAAAGATCAATAAGAAGAGAAAAGATTAAATATGAACGTAAGCCAAACAATAATATAAAAGAGGATACCAGAATTTTTTTCAGATATATAAAGAGCAAAAGTGAATATTGAACTGTTGGAAAATGATACTGGAGATGTAGCAATGAGGGCAATCTGAATAAGATCTTGCGTCAGTCTTCACTGTTGAAGACACCAGCAGTATGCCAGAAATTCGAGAATGTCAAGGTGCGAAGTGAGTGTAGTCATTATTACTAAGAAGAATGTACTTGGGAAGCTGAAAAGTCTGAAAGTACAGTAAATGAGTCACATGGGTCAGATCAAGCACATCCTAAGGCTCTAAAAGAGGTGGCTGAAGAGATTGTGTAGGCATTAGTAGTGATCTTTCAAGGATCACAAGATTCTGGATTAGTTTCAGAGGACTGGAAAATCGCAAATATCACTCCACTGTTTAAGAGGTCAAGGAAGCAAAAGATAGAAAGTAATAGGCCAGCTAGCCTGATGTCATGGTTGGCAAGATGTTAGAGTCTATTATTGAGGATGAGGTTTCGGGGTACTTGGAGACTCATGGTAAAGTAGGCCAAAGGTTTAGACAATGTACTGCACATGAGGCTGCTAAACAAGATAAGATCCCATGATATTACAGGAAATATATGGACAGACAATTGGCTGATTGCCAGAAAGCAGACTGGGAATGAAAGGGACGCTTTCTGGTTGACTGATTCCACAGAGAGTGGTGTTGAATTAACTACTTTACATGTTATTGGTCAGCATGATGGAATTGATGGCTTTGTGACAAAGTTTGCAGACAATACAAAGATAGGTGGATGCAGGTTGGGTTGAGCTTACCCAAAGTTCTGCCAACATGTCGAGGTGAGCACATAACTCAACCACTACTACTCTCTCTTCTGTGATACCTGCAAAGCATTTATCTGCACTCCATTCGGAAGGTCAGACCATTCCTCCATTTTTTTCCTGCCCGCTTATAGGCAGAAATTGAAACAAGAAGCAGCCACAATGAAAACTATCCACTGCTATTCCAACCAGTCAGACTCAATGTTACAAGATTGCTTTGATAGCGTCACCTGGGAGGTATTGCGAGCTGAGAACTTCTCTGAATACAAGCTTCATTCAGAAGTGCATTGAAGATATTATTCTCCAAAAATCAGTCTGGGTCTAACCAAGCCAGAAGCCTTGGATAAATAGTTCAGTGCATGTTGCTCTCAATGCAAGGGATAAAGCTTTCACCTCCAGAGACCAACAGGAACTCAAGAGATGCCACTATGATTTATGTAGAGCCATCAAGGTGGCAAAACAGCAACAAAGGGACAAAATCCTGCGACAATGACACCCACAGCATATGACAAGGACTGCACACCATCACGGACTTCGAGAGGAAGCGCAGCAGTACAGCCAACATTGCTGCCTTGTTCCCGGACGGGCTAAGTGTTTTTTACGCTCCATTCGTGGTTGATAGGACGGAACCCTCAAGGACAGCTGCTAATGAGACCTGCACCTTGGTCATCTCCGAGGCTGAGGTATGTAGAACATTCCAATGAGTCAACAGCCGCAAGGCAGCAGGGCCGGACAGCATCCCAGGGTGCATGCTCTAAGTGTGCGCTGAACAGCTGGCTGGTGTGTTTAGATAGATAGATAGATAGATAGATAGATAGATAGATAGATAGATAGATAGATAGATAGATAGATACTTTATTCATCCCCATGGGGAAAATCAACTTTTTTCCAATGTCCCACACACTTATTGTATCAAAAACTAATTACATACAATACTTAACTCAGTATAAATATGATATGCATCTAAAATCACCTTCTCAAAAAAAAGCATTAATAAATAGCTTTTAAAAAGTTCTTAAATAGTTTACTAAAATACATTGAATGGTAACTTAAGCTCAGTCATAACCCCAGCACTTTACCATATCTTTCCCCTGGCGGTTGAATTGTAAAGCCGAATGGCATTGGGGAGTAATGATCCTGTCTGAGGAGCATTGCATCGATAGCAACCTGCCGCTGAAGCTGCTTCTCTGTCTCTGGATGGTGCTATGCAGTGGATGTTCAGGGTTTTCCATGATTGACCGTAGCCTACTCAGCGCCCTTCGCTCTGCTACCGATGTCATACTCTCCAGTTCTGTGCCCACGACAGAGCCCGCCTTCCTTACCAGCTTATTAAGACGTGAGGCGTCCCTCTTCTTAATGCTGCCTCCCCAACATGCCACCACAAAGAAGAGGGCGCTCTCCACAACTGACCTATAGAACATCTTCAGCATCTCACTACAATCATTGAATGACGCCAACCTTCTAAGGAAGTACATTCGATTCTGTGCCTTCCTGCACAAGGCATCTGTGTTGGCAGTCCAGTCTAGCTTCTTGTCTAACTGCACTCCCAGATACTTGTAGGTCTTAACCTGCTCCAGACATTCTCCATTAATGATCACTGGCTCCATATGAGGCCTAGATCTCCTAAGGTCCACCACCATCTCCTTGGTCTTGGACATTTTTAATCTCTCTTCCAGTACGTAGTGCCCTCCTGTTTCAAATCATCCATCGTTGTCCCTGTACCTAAGAAAATAAAGGTAGCATGTCTGAATGATCGGTGCCCTGTCGCATTGATTATCAGCAAATGCTTTGAGAGGCTGGTTAAAGACTACATCTGCAGCATGCTACCACCCACACTGGGCCCCTTACAATTTGCCTACCAACGAAACTGGTCTACCGATGACACCATAGCTACAACAGTACTCACCATCCTCACTCATCTGGAGAGGAGGGATGCATACATTAGAATGCTGTTCCTAGTCTACAGTTGAGCATTCAGCACTATAATTCCCTCCAGACTTGACAGGAAGCTCAGAGACCTCAGCCTGCACCCCACCTTGTCCAGATGGATCCTAGACTTCCTATTGGATCACCGACAAGTGGTTAGGATGGGGTCCCTCATTTCTGCCCCTCTGACCCTCAACACAGATGCTCCCCAGGGTTGTGTTCTGAGTCACATTCTCTACTCCCTTTACACCCATGATTGTACTGCCATACACAGCTCCAATCTGCTGATCAAATTCACAGATGGCACGGCATTGATTGGCCTTATTTCTAGCAGTGATGAGACAGCCTACAATGGTGCCAGGATAACAACCTCTCCCTCAATGTCCAAAAAACAAAAGAGCTGATTATGGACTACAGGAGGAATAGAGACAGGCTTGGCATGATCAACATCAATGGGTCTGCAGTTGAGAGGGTGAGTAGTTTCATGTTCTTTGGTATACAGATCACCAACAATCTCACCTGGACTGTACACACTTGCTTTGTGGCAAAAAAAGGACAACAGCGTCTCTTCCACCTCAGGCAACTGAAGAAGTTCGGCATGGGCCCCTAAATCGTCAAGACCTTCTACAGGGGTACCATAGGGAGCATGATGACTGGCTGTATCACTGCCTGGTACGGGAACTGCACCAACCTTGATTGCTGGGCGCTGCAGAGAGTGCTACAGACAGCCTAGTACATCTGTGAATATGAACTTCCCTCCAGTGAGGACATCTATAGCAGCAGGTACAGAAAGAAGGACTGGAAGATAATCAGGGATACCTGTCACCCCAACCTTAAACTGTTCCAGCTGCTTCCGCTGGCAAACACTACCACAACATTAAAGCCAGGACCAACAAGCTATGGGACAGCTTCTTTATACAAACCATTAGGCTTTTAAATTCACATGTCTGTACATTGCAACAAAGTTACAACTCAAAGATTTTTACTCCCTCATGTTGTGGGATGGATGTAAGATTTAAATAAATTCTAATTCTCACACAACTAGGGTGTCTGCACAAGAACTTGGACAGATTGTGAGGTGTTACAAGTGGCAGATGGAATACAGTGTAGCGAAATGCATTGTCATGCATTTTGATAGAACAAATAAAGGTGTAGCCCGTTTTCTAAATGGGCAATGAATTCTGAAATCTGAGGTGCAAAAGGACTTGGGAGTTCCAGTGCAGGATTGCTTAAAAGTTATCAGGCAGGATGAGTGGTGTTGGTAGTAAAGAAGGCAAGTGCAATGTTTGCATTCATTTCAAGAGGACAAGAATATAAAAATAAGGATGTAATGCTGAGGCTTTGTAAGGCATTGGTCAGACCACACTTGGTGTAGTCTAAGTCACTTTGGGCACGATATCTAAGAAATTGTGTGTTGGCATTCAAAGAGGTTCATGAGAATAGAATAATCCTTGGAATTAAAAGGTTAACATATGAGGAGCATTTGATGGGTCTGAATTTGTTCTCAATGGAGTTTAGAATAATGAAAGGGGATCACATTGAATCCTACAAAATACTGAAAAGCCTAGATAGAGTGGATGTGGAGAGGATGCTTTTAATAATGAGAGTGTCTAGGACCAGAGGGCACTGCCTCAGAGTAGAAGGATATCCCTTTAGAACAGTGATGAGGAGGAATTTCCTTTGCTAGAGGGTGGTCAATATGGAATTCATTGCCATAGATGTCTGTGCAGGCCAAGTCATTGTGTATATTTAAAGCAGGGGTTGATGAGTTCTTCATTAGTAAGGGCCTCAAAGGTTATGGGGAGAAGGCAGGAGAATGGGGTTGAAAGGGAAAAGGAATCAGCAATGTTCAAATGGTCTAATTCTTCTCCTAGTTCTTATGGTCTACACGTCTGACTATTTGATGAATCAGTTACCTGACCTATTAGACATTTTTTCATTTGGTTATAAATGTAATAATGCACAACATTTGGTATTCTCTGCATGAAAATATTTTAGTAAGTTCTTTCTCATCAGGTCGAGGATATGGAACTGTAGTGATTCGCAAGGTGGTGTCAGAGGGAGACGTCGTTTACCAGGTTAGGGTTTATGGAAGCAGGTCATATAACAAACAGCAAGGGAGTGATACGAGAATGAGTGATTCTGTCCAGAGCTTACCAGTGATGTCAAAGCAGAGTCATGTTGATTCCAGCAAAGCATATCGAGCAATGGACCCAGACAAGGACGGAGGCAAGTGACTATAGATTCATAAATAATGACCTTGAGAATTTTTCGCAAAATGAAAAAATCATTTGGTTTAACAAACCTGACTTTTTGATAGATCATAATATTACCTTACAATCAGTTTTCAAAATTTTCCCTCAGTATGTAGAATATTGTACCTCTAATCAGTTTAAACATTTAATATCCATGGCCTTCTTTAATGTTAGATTTCACATGTCTGTTAACCTAGATGCAAAAAAAACCTGGGTTCTCTTTCCTTTTATTAGCACACTGGTTAATATACAGAAAAAATCTGTGCTATATTCTGTAAATTAATTTCTGAATTTCAATTAGCTCAAACAATTATTGAGCTCTCCTGGGACAATTAGGTTTTCTCCCTGAGCAACGATGATCTGGGACCTCATTCAGTTTAGGCCCATACTCACCTGGTATTGTACAGCACAACTTCACCACTGAAAATAAATGCAGTGGCTAGAAACTCTGTTGTATAATGTAGCATTTATATGTACCATGATTTTTTTCAAGGTGATGTGGTCCCATCTATTTCTTCAATTGTTCATTTGCCCTAACAAAAGCAATAAAACTTTCTGTGACACATTTCAGCAACAGCAGGCAGTGATAATGTGTGCACATAATGTGCTTCTGTAAATTGGAATTTATCCCTCCATGCAGATACATGGAGACCAGATTTAACTTCCTCTTTCTTTATAGTTAGCTCCATCTCAAAGAGCTTATTCCCAAAGTTATTTATCTATTCAAGTATATTGTTGAGTACTATGTGAAAAACATAGCAATTTTCACAGTAGTATTACATCAGGTGAATGGCCTGTCAGCTTGTCATTTAGTGATACTTATTATAGATACAAAAATAAATTATAAATTATATACCATGTCTATCCAATAAAGCATGCAGAACTATGCTTGAAGGCAAGGTGCATTCAAATGTACTATGCTCCTTTAGTTCTAAAGTTTCAGCTGTTTTGTGTTCCACCATGAGGACAGTGATGTTCACAAATGATACAAACTGGAAATCAATATAAAACATGTATTTAACATTTAGATCCCAGAAAAGTATTATTTTTTGCAAATTGTTGCTTGATTAGTAAATCAATTAAGGGTGTGTCAAATACACTTGACCAAAACAATCTTGAGCAGGAAAAAGCAATAACGCAAAAATAGTAGAAAGACTTAGCAAGTCAGACAGTATATACAGAGTGAGAAACTGCAAACTTTTGTCAGAACTGCAGAACTTTTTCCCTCTTCCGATTTCCTTTCAGATTTCTAGCATCTGCAGTTTTTTTTAAAAAATTTCATAAGCAAAGAAAGATGAGGAGACCTATTAGCAAATACTGGAAAATATTAACAGATGCATATCGACTTGACAAGGACTCAGACTTGATGTGAAGACTGCACAATTTGACATTGACTGTTAAAGTTATCATTGAGCAGTAGCCTCCCTGATAGACTGCCACTAATTGTCTCACTAGTAAATGATTAGATAAATAAATGATACTGTTTTAAATAATTGGAGGATGGATGAATTATGCTCACTAGCAAAGTACAAAAATTGTTGATTTTATGCTATGCAACACTTTTTAAGATGTTGGAATTGTAGACTAAAATTCCAGATCATGGCTGGAATGTCATATTCCTTCCAGTTTTATTTCTATTGCCAAATTGTTTTCTACATGATATATATATCCTTTACCAATGTTAGTCTGACGTATTTTGTATTAACTACCATTACTAATAAGCATGAATCTTACAGAAAATGTCAACAGTGCTGAAATGAATAACGAAGTGGTGGTCAGTCTAGTAACAGAACAAGACAAGAGCATGAAAGAACAAGTAATGGACAGCAGGCAGGTAGACATTGAAGAGAATTCAGAAGTGATGGTGAATGCTAAAAAGTCTGCAGCACTTCGAAGGAAGCCTGTTATTGTCCAAATGCACGATGAGGACAGCATTGAGTGGAGCGAGGGTGATTTAAGTTATTTGTTTAGGACAAAACCCAGAGATCTGGAGCCCAGAGTAGAGATGGTAAAAGATTTCAACAATGAGAACGAGTTTGATGAAGAGGGGAATGGCGAAACATCTGATGATTTAATTAGTCGGGATTTTTTTCCAGAAGAGGAAACACAAAAGGGCAAGTGAAACAGTAATGTGATTTCCGTAATAAAGCTTGATATCTTCTTTCTCCGTATTGAGTACTGCAGATTTCTTTGCAAGGCTGTCTACTAAATTATGATCTTTGTAGAAGAGGTTGTTCAGGCAACATTCACTAATTAAAGAGTTATTTAAATCGCCACTGAATAAAAACAATGCTTGTGGACTCGGATGTTGTATTGCTTAAAATATAACATTAATTATGATATCTTCATTGATAATTTAATGGTGTCTCCTCTTCAGAAATCACTTTTGGGTTAGTTCTCTCCAAACAGCCTTATAAAGGAGTTCTGCTGTCTATTTAAGATGATTAAGTACTAGAGCACTCTAGAAGAACCTCTCATATTAATCAATGTAAAGTACATTAAAGAACTTATAGTTTTGTAGACTCAGTCCTTGGTAGGCATAATCTGTAAAACTATTTTGGTAGTAATAACTATCAATTTTCAGAGCAGAGACAGAATACAAACTCCTTTACTGACACAAAAGGTATTACTTTATTTTATCATGGTGGCATTGTGAAGTGAAACATGGCTGGATTAGAAAATTCTGAAACCAGGAAACCAAATTTTTGTGGAATATTAAGAAAACTACCTCTATTTTAAATATTGTGCTCCTACAACAAAAAACCCCCAATACATTGTAGCTTTATGGCTTTTAATAAGGTATTTAATATAAAATCTATTAAAATACAAAACATTTGTCAACAGACCAGATTCATTATGGCATGGAAGATTTTTGACTGTCATAAAAACCTAGCAATATTGAATAACAACCCATTTCATTTCCCAAATAATTTTATTTACCATCAACAGCTTACATAATTTGCTGGTCTCTAAATTATGCCATTCTCTCTACAAGTTTCATATTTCTCATTCTCTAATGTCTTGCCCTGTTCATACTGAAATAAAATATGCAGTTTCCTTTAAAGCAAGCAAAATAATATTTTCTATCATTTTAACATTTTAGCAAGGAGCTCCATTGATGGAAAAAGATATTACATAGCAAATCATTAACTCAAGTGATTTTGCAGATACTGGAAATCCAGAGTGACACATACAAAATGCTGAACGAACTCATCAAGTCAGGCAGCATCTGTGGAAATGAATAAACAGACAATGTTTCTGGCCAACATCTTTCATCAGGACCAGCGAAGGGTCCCAGTCCTGATTAAGGGTTTCGGCCCAAAATGTCAACTGTTTTTTCATTTCCATAGGTGCTGCCTGAACTGCTGAGTTCCTCCAATACTTCACATGTATTAAACTTATTTTTTTCTTTTTCCAATATTCTTTTTACTTCCTATTTCAATTGCCTAATTTAGGGTGGTAAAAGGTTTTTTTTTTCCTCTCAGAATATGGGCAGAGAGTTGGGATGGTACTGCTACAAGATCAAGAAACCTGGAAACGTTGGTTTCCCTGATTTTCTTCCCTGTGACTGGAGGCCTTTCAGGCAAGAAGCCTAGATTTTAAAACTGAAAACTACCTGGACAATGGGAATAAAAGGATATCACTAATTGCGATAGGGTTTCTATTTATTTGAGGGAGGACCCAAATCCCACAGAGGGAGCCTTAAATGTGGTGAACAAGATCTCCTGATTTCATTGTTGTATGGGTGGAGCAGATGATAATTCGGTGGAGTGTAACTGACAGTAGCTAGGTGAGAGGAATTTGGTGCCAGTGGGAGAGATCTTGGTTGTAGGTACATGAAGGGCATTTGGTGGTCCAGTGGTAGTTGATGAGACAAGAGCTCAAATGGTGGTTGATGGAGGAAGTGTTTCATAGTTGGAGGAAGGGTTTGCAGCTTAGATTCTTCTGCCTGAAAAAAAAATGTACTTTTTCCTCTTGGGCAATAAAGAACTCTGAAAGGCATAAATTCGTAGCGTAATCATCTCTCCTTTCCAAGGTACCATCACTAACGTACATTTTTTTACACTTAGTCAAATAGTTTGGGGCTGTGGTCACATTTAATTCAATATTATCTGTTTACCAATAGGATCACTGTATCTAGCATTGAAGTAGTACAAATTCTTTCCCACAGTTAACTTCCCTGAAATTATTGCAGTGTTCTTTGCCATTATAAATTGCCCCACTGTTGGGTGACTGTTAGAATTTGGATGGAATTAATAAGAATGTGAGGAGAATAAAATAGAATTAGCGTTGGATGAATGTAAATGGGTGTTTGATGGCAGGCACAGACTTGGTGGGCTGAAGAGCCTTTTTTTTACTGTGTGTTTCTATGACGTTTTTCCTCTCTCCTAAAAGTTACTCTTGTTTCTTGTGAATTTCATTAAAGTCTATAGTTATCAATACTTCCTTCACTTCTCTTTCAGTGACTATACTCAATTCAAATGGATATGACCCATCTTAAATTACAAAAAAATTCCAAAATATCCCCGATTTAAGGAACTTCTGTTGGTTTCTTTCCCTTGCATTGTTTGGACTGTATCAATAGTCAATGTGTTTCATCTGAAAATGTTAAATGAAGAACACACTTCTGTTGTAGTTTTATTTTAATATGCCCTTTGTTGATCATTGAGGCATATTGTATATACAGATAATTTCTACAAGCATCCCAGACATTAAAGCAAAAGGTTTGCCTCAGACACCTAGCTATGCAGATGTATTTACACAAAGTCAATTACAACTACCATTGCAATGAAATGCATTGATTCAGTGTTACATAAAAGTAAAGTTTTGTTAACAAGAGGTACCATGTTGATATTTAATTTTTTTGCTACCAGACCAGTTTATGCAAGCAGAGGAAAAAGCTGGTGGCTCTGTGTCTTGGTCAACTTACGGAATTTACATCAAAGCTGCGGGAGGTACATTCATCTTCCTTCTGAACATTCTTCTGTTCCTGCTGACTGCTGGCAGCATAGCTTTCAGTAACTGGTGGCTGAGCTACTGGATTAAACAGGGCAGTGGGGTGAGTTATTTTATGGTGCGATTACATTGTATGTACAGAACTAACTATAAGTGTCTCAAGATAAATGATTTAAACTTTCAAATGCAATAACCTTATTGTTTCTAATCTGGTTTAAAAGTTTACATAATACTATCCCTTGAAATGTACTGACATGCATTTAATGATATTAACTTGTAATTTGTAAGTTAAAATAAAATGATATAAAGCAACAAATCCTGTATCACAAGCCAGAGCTTAGAAAACTGTGTTATATTAGATGTTTAGACTGCAACAGTACCGCAACACTAAAAAAAATCAAAATTAAGTGTGGAATGCAGATCGTGCATGTCAGAATATCAGTGCTTTTAGAACAGCAGCATTGTTGGCCTCAATACAGTGTTGTAATTTGAGCAGTTAAGATATTGTTTGAATGTTATTTTTCAGAATACAGCAGTGACTAAGGGTAACGTGACCTACATAAGCAAGAGCATGAGAGACCATCCAAATCATAACTTTTACACTTGGGTTTATGCTTCGTCCATGTTGGCTGTACTCCTCTTCAAGATATTACGTGGATACATATTTGTTAAGGTGCTAGATTGATTTATTTGTAAGAACTTATCAATCTTTTTAATTATAACTTATACACCAGTATAAGTTTATATAAAGGAGATGATTAATTAATGACTGTTACAAGCTCCTTAGTAACAAAAAAAAATTCTAGGATTTTGCAGGAAATCTTTTGAAGCATTATAAGCACAACAAATACTTAGCAACACACACAAAATGCTGGAGGAACTCAGCAGGCCAGGCAGCACCTATGGAAAAGAGTAAGCAGTCGACGTTTCGGGCCGAGACCCTTCATCAGAACTGGTGGCTCTAATGAAGGATCTCAGCCCGAAACATCGACTGTTTAATTCTTTTTCATAGTTGCTGCCTGGCCTGCTGAGTTCCTCCAGCATTTTGTGTGTGTTGCTTGGATTTCCAGCATCTGCAGATTTTCTCTTGTTTGTGATTAGACAACAAATACTTATTTTAGTTTCAATGCTAAGTATCACTGAAGATGCGATACTCCACTCTTAGGTGATCTATTTTCTTAGCCACATCTAGAAAATAAAGGGGAGCTTTTACGACTTCCCTTCTTGTAAGTGCAAAGCAGTAGCAACACAGTGATGAGTGTGTGTTATTTCCTCATTCTTAATCATTTCCATGATTGCCTCAGTCTAATGCTGTACAGCTGATGCTAATAAATCATCCCATCACATTTCATCAATATCTCTGGTCCCTTCTAAATGTGCATGAAGCTATATTTATCTATCTCCGCTAAACCAAAACAGTCCATCCCATCACTTCAGCATAATGATAAATTTATGAAGTATTTCAAGAAAGGATTGTAAATGATAAAGCCTGCTTAGGAGTAAATCCTCATACGCTGTGATGGACTGCTTTTCCTGTCCTTGAATTAGTAAGATCAATGAACATGTTGCTGTGTTCAGTAAGACCTGGAAGTGATGAGTAACGGTGGAGGGTGCTATGGCATTGACTCCCCCCCCCACCCCAATGTCATGAATTAGGGTTATGGTTATTGCCAGGATGACATTATGCCACTCCTGTTGGATAACTTCCTCTCCTAGGGAATTTCATATTTAATGAGTGGGAATTTATGTACGTTTGTATTCTGAGACACAATTGTTCCTAATAGAGAGGGGAAACAATGTGGACAGCTCTCTCCAAGAAATGTAAAGAGTTTTCTAATGCCAAATTAGCACAAGTAACACATATCTGCATTTGGTTCAGTGTTGCCCCCTCTCCTTTCTGATCTCTCTGCTCTAGTGCTCACACTTTGAATCAGGAAATTGCTGAGGCTGAGAAATTAAAATTTGAGGGCTATGTATTTTGCACATGAACTTTCAAGTATTTCACATATCTTAATTCTGCCCTGACAACATAAACAGTTGCTGATGATGTCTTACATTTTAGGCATTAAGAGTGATGTGTTTAATTAAATTATATTTATTCTAGAAGTCTTTGGGATAAACAGCTGGCAAAAATCCCAGACAGTTAGGGTAAATCACAACCAGAAGACAGACTTGATTAGACCATATAAACTTAAGGCTAGTATATCCAATTTATGAATCAAATATACAAATATTTTTGATGACTTATAGTGATAGGGATAGTGAGTATATTCCAGCAACAAAAATGAAAATATCAGAGATTTACTGCAGTATGTGTACTTGGAAACCTTTAATAATTTTGTCTTGTCCGTTTTGAACAGTGTACACTTCGGGCTTCCTCCAAGCTGCATGATGCTTTACTTAAAAAAATTCTGAAGAGCCCAATGAAATTTTTTGACACAACACCTTTGGGCCGCATTCTGAACAGGTTTGCAAAGGATATGGATGAAGGTAAGACCTAGTTTTGAAATGTGATAAAGCGTACACATAAATTTGATCTTATTACTGTGTCATAACTTTAACATATTGCCTAGCACAGCTCAAATGTGCATTCCCTTTACTTTCCAACTAGTGCTTCTATCCATCATGTGTAAAGCTGATAGTAGGGAAAGGCTGGCCATCTCAAGTTTTGATGAGAACTGGTCACAGAAATTACTTATAACTTTGTAGCCATAAATATCTCACAGGGAACACTTGTATAGCCACTTCACTTCTGAAATGATTTTGCTTGTCAAATCAACATCTAAGTAGAGTGGGAAACAACCCAGCTTAGTCAAGTCTTATAAAACTTGGACTCTGTAATTGCTGGAGATTATTACATGTCCAGTGCAGGGAGTATGTAAACTGTCGGATGGGGAAGCATTTAAAAACCAACAGAAGGCAACTAAAAAAATCAATACATAGAGAAAAGGTGAATTATGAAGGTAAGCTAGTCAATAATGTCAAAGAGGACCAAAAGGTTTTTCAGATATATACATATGAGTAAAAGGAAGGCGAGGGAAGATATTGGATGGCTGGAAAATGAGGTAATAACAGAGGACAAAGAAATAGAAGAACTCAGTAAGTATTTTGTATTAGTCTTCAGTGTGGAATATACTAGAAATAGCCAGAAATTCAAGGCAAAAATGAGTGTAGACACAATTAATAAGGAGAAGGTGCACAGGAAACTGAAAGGTCTGGAGGTAGATAAACCAGATGCACCACACTCCAAGGTTGTGAAAGAGATAGCTGAAGAGATTGTGGAGGCATTAGTAGTGATTTTTCAAGAATCACTAGACTCTGTAATGGTTCAAGTTGACTGGAAAATTGCAAATGTCACTCCATTCCTTAAGATGGGAGGAAGACAGAATGATAGGCCAATTAGGTTGGAGTCCATTACTAAGGATCAAGTTTTGAGGAACTGGGAGTCACATGAAAAAACAGGGCAAAGTCAGCATGGTTTCTTTGAAGGAAATCTTGCTTGTCAAATCTTTTGGAATTTTTTGTGGAAATAACAAGCAGGATAAGCAAAGGATAGTCAATGGATATTGTTTCCCTGGATTTTCAGAAGACCTTGATAAGGCACCACACATGAGGCTGCTAAACAAGATAAGATCCCATGTTATTATTAGAAAGACACTAGCAGGGATAAAAGATTGGTTAACTGACAGGACACAAAGAGTTGGAATAAAGGGGGGCTTTTCTGGTTGGCTGCTTGTGACTAGTGGTATTCTACATGGATTGGTGTTGGGATCACTTCTTTTCTCATTATATGTCAATGATTTGGATGGCAGAATTGATGGTTTTGTAGCCAAGTTTACAGATGATACAAAAATAGGTCAAGGGGCAGGTAATGTTGAGGAAGCAGGGAGTCTGCAGAAGAACTTGGACAGATTGGGAGAATGGGCAAAGGAGTGGCAGATAGAATACAGTGTAGTGTATGGTCATGCACTTCGGTAGAAGGAATAAAGGCATAGACTATTTTCTAAACTGGGAGCAAATTCAGAGGTGCAAAGGGACTTGGAAGTCCTCATGCAGAATTCCCTGAATGTTCCCTTGCAGGTTGAGTCTGTGATAAGGAAAGTAAATGCAATGTAAGCATTCATTTCAAGAGGACTAAAATATAAAAACAGGAATGTAATGCTAAGGCTTTATAAGGCATTGGTCAGACCACACTTGGTATATTGTGAACAGTTTTGGGCCCCTTATCTAATGAAGGATTTGTTGGTTTGGAGAGAGTCTAGAGGAGGTTAATGAGAATGATCTCAGGAATGAAAGAGTTAGCATACGAGGAGTGTTTGATGGCTCTGGGCCTGTATTTGCTGGAGTTTAGAAGACTGAGGAGGGGATCTCATTGAAACCCATTGAATATTGAAAGGCCTTGATAGAGTGAACATGGAGAGGATGTTTCCTCTATTGGGAGAGTCTAAGACCACAGGGCACAGCCTCAGAATGGAGGAACATCTATTTAGAAAATCTGTGGAATTTTTTGCTGCAGACAGCTGTGGAGGCTAAATAATTGGGTATATTTAAAATGGGGGTTGATAGGTTCTTGTTTAGTCAGGGCTTCAAAGGATACAGGGTGAAGGCAGGAGAATGGGGTTGAGATGAATAACAGATCAGTCATGAAGGAAAGGCAGTGCAGACTCAATGGGCCAAATGGCCTAATCCTGCTCCTATATCTTATGTTAAGATAGGTGATACATGAAAATGAAGACTGCTGCTTTCATGGCTGGAAATCAATGATGCAGTCAATCCACCCAATGTTTGTTTATTTTGCAAGTTCATTTGCATTGATCTCCTTCATCCTTTTCACTTCCGAGATACAAAAATGCCAGGTTTTTTTTCAATGATTATTGGATCTTCTCAATGATCTTCTCTGCTGTGTTAAACAGCCAAATGTTACTACTATTAAAATAGGTTATACTGTTTGTTAATTGGTTTAAAACATAAAGTGAAATAAAGGGATATCTAGTCTGTATACTCAACTCCCGTCATCCACCCCCTCCTGATTGGTTAGTCCTCAACCATTCAGATTTCCACAGTTGCAGATGAGTTTTCTTTGCACGTACTTCATTATCCATAATGTTCACATCCCATACACATCATTTATCACTTAACGCATCTAGAGCCTCAGTCTGTGCTCTTTAATTCATCTGCATATCTGCACTGTAAATAATTGTTGAGAATGAGCATTGTCTTTCTTTCATAAGGGAAAATTCTCATTGTTATATATCCTGCATGTTCTGTTTTCAGTGGATGTGCGTTTAACCACCCAGTCTGAAATGTTGCTCCAGAATATTATTCTCATATTGTTCTATCTTGGCATCGTCAGTGCTGTCTTCCCATGGTTTCTTATTTCAGTGTTACCCCTCTGCATTATCTTCATGATTGTCAACAGGATTTCAAGGTAACTTTGTACAGTTTATTTTCCTCTGTAAATATATCTATCAATGGAGAGCACAGATTATTCTGTTAGAGAACTCGTGCAGCTGGTTCTTGTTTCTTATTTGTGGCATGGAATCTTTATTTACTCTTGCAAAATTAATATGCTACTAGCCCAGATTTTCCAACAGTGACATTCATAGGTGGCCTTGATAAATCTGCCCATAATGATCAAGCAATCTAACAATTTTCTCTTTCTGAATCAGCTATAGGAGCTCGTCAATAGCCAGTAAAATAATTGTATCACCAAGCAGACTGTAGGTTGAGGTTAAACTGTCAGGATTTCTGACAGGCAGCAAACTATGAAGCAAAAAGTGCCTGTTTTAGCTAACTTGTTAAATATACTGCAGTGAGTAAAATACAGTTTGGAAAATTCATGTGAAATTAAGATTAAACTTGAAATATTAATAAATGTAATTTAAAAGCCATTATATTTTGATTAATTATCTTGGTGAGTTAGCTTCCATTGCCTAGAAATTGCTTTTTTATGATGTTTTTAACATGGTGTGTCATCCTTAGGTTAATTTAAAAACTCCCACAAAGATTATAATCTTAAATTGTGAGATATCCAGAACAGTATTATCAGGGTTCTCTGCTTCATGTCATGCTTTGTCAATATCAGAGCTGGTGTACTATTCTATTGATAAGATATTGTTGGTGCCAACTCACAGTCTTGCAGCTGAAGTCTCAGTAAGAACAACGTAAGCACCACCCTTAAGCCACTGGGAAGAGCTACTGATTTATGTAGAAAAAGGAATGACGGTCAGAGAGACCGGGACAGGCTGGTAACAAACAACACTTGCAGAAGGCAGATTGCTCGTGCAAGGGGCAAAGGGAGACATCTGGATTATAGTCATCTGCTCATGTATTCCTGACAGGAGGTTGCCAGGGAAATCTCTGTAGAGAGTCTGCCTATGAATGCCTGCACTGCTAGCAAATGTCATTACCTTCACTAGCTGCTGGTGTAGATTAGAAGAAAAATGGATGCAGTCTTTTCTCCTTTGTTGTGGAGACTGAGTGTAAATTTTGAAATGGTGAAGATCATGGATCTGAATGATCTATCTGATGCACCATCAATAACTCTTGGAGACGGGAGGTGAACGATAGGCTTTTATTAGCAGCAAAAGGGACCACGACATCTTGGAGACTGAGGGAGGAGCAGTGCCTCCAATCGCCTTTATACAGGGGTCTGTGGGAGGAGCCACAGGAGCAGTCAGCAGAGGGGCGTGTCCAGACAGGTGTACATAGTTTTCCACACTATCACTTGCAAGTTTAGTTTGACTCTGACTGGCCACCACAAGCAAAGCAGTCATGACATAAATGTAAGATTCTGTTTGATGTCACAGAAGACATAAATTTTATAAAGGATAAATAATACAGTTTGAGAATTGTGTTTTTAAATATCATATTTTATGGGTAAATGTGCAAATAGACGCTTGTTGCTTCATGAGTAAATTAAAAGCATAGTGGTCAAACTGGAGACAAAATTTGGGGAATTGAATCAGGTTTCATATCACTGGCATACGTCTGGAAATTTGTTAACTTAGAAGCAGTGGTACAGTGCAATACATGATAATATAGAAAAAGTAAGTAAGTAAATCAATTACAGTAAATATATATGTATATTAAATAGTTAAATTAAAAATAGTGGAAAAACAGAAATAATATGGAAAAAGTGAGGTAGAGTTCATGGGTTCAATGTCCATTTAGGAATCGGATGGCAGCGGGGAAGAAGCTGTTCCTGAATCACTGAGTGTGTGCCTTCAGGCTTCTCTATCTCCTGCCTGATGGTAATAGTGAGAAAAGGGCATGTCCTAGGTGATGGAGGTCCTTAATAATGGACTCCACCTTTCTGAGGCACCGCTTCTTGAAGATATCTTGGGTACTACAGAGCTTGTACCCCAAGATGGAGCTGACTAATTTTACAACTTTCTGTAGCTTCTTTCAATCCTATGTAGAAGTCCCCTCCCTAATACCAGACAGTGATGCAGCCTGTCGGAATGTTCTCTGCAGTACATCTGTAGAAGTTTTCAAGTGCTTTAGGTGACAGACCAAATCTTCTCAACTCCTAATGAAATATAGCCATTGTCTTGCTTTCTTTATAGCTGCATCGATATGTTGGGACCAAGTTAGATCCTCAGAGATCTTGACACCCAGGAACTTGAAATTCCTCACTCTCTCCATTTCTGATTCCTCTATGAAGATTGGTTCATGTTCCCTTGTCTTAACCTTCCTGAAGTCCACAATCATTGAGTCCAAGGCTGTTGCTGCAACACCACTCAACAAGCTGGTATATCCCACTCCTGTATGCCCTCTTGCCTCCATCTGAGATTCTACCAACAATGGTTGTATCATCAGCAAATTATAGATGGCATTTGAGTTATGCCTAGCCACACAGTCATGGGTATAGAGAGAGTAGAACAGTGGGCTAAACACACATCCCTGAGGTGTGCCAATGTTGATTGCCAGTGAGAAAGAGATATTATTACCAATCTGCACAGATTGTGGTCTTTCGGTGAGGAAATTGAGAATCCAATTGCAGAGGGAGTTACAGAGGCCCGGGTTCTGTAGCTTATCGATCAGGACTGTGGGAATGGTGATGTTAAATGCTGAGCTATAGCATTGCACTATTATTGACATCATTTTGGCTAACTTAATGCTGGAAAATATTTTCTGGTGCCAACAAAAATTCTGTCAAAGACTCAAAGATGGAATTTCTCACTAAGCACTTAAGATTCTGGAACTAGGTGCAATATAGCTATCTTTAGGGGTCCTCCCCCCCGAATTGTGAAGAAATAATACTTTGGGAAAAGAGAATACATATAGCATGCAACTAAAAATAGTCTCATCTTATGCAACAAAATATAATATTGAGGTTTTCTTCATGGTTCATAAATGAAGTTCTCATGAATTTATACAGATAATTGTGGGAAAAGCTGAAGTGATGCACCATGTGGTAAAACAGGATATAACAGGTAGCGGGTTCTGCACAAATGCATTCTCGGCAGCTTCTGCCAGATTTCCTCCATTGTAATTACAAGTTCTGACAGCCTTGCTATTATTTTGAAAGCAAATTAATGAAAGAGGTGTATGATGCAACTAAAGTATGGACAAAAGTATCAGTTATATTCTGATGCAGTCATCAAGAGACTGACAACTATAAATAAATATATAGTGAAATATAACTTTATTATTTGCTATTATTTTGGACTATGTTAATAAAATGCAGGCCGTGCTTGAGTTACAGGTTCCTTTATTACAAAAGTCTATAAGTCAATTTTGTTCATAATTCAGAAAATACACAAAATCAATGAGTGGTGTTGATGGGGCAATTAACATTAGCATTTAAATATTGTCTTCCCTTGCCTGATTACAAAGGTGCAGAATTAGGATGTCCCACACTCAATGGCTGGCTTCAATGGGCTTGAAATATTGGTGCACGTTACGTTGTTTAGTATGGTATCATTGGACTAGTATTGGTAGAAACAATTGCTTGTCAATTTCCAAAGGATCTGTTTTCAATGACCTCCCACACTGAACCTGGGAGTGTGAGTCTAATTATTGCAGGAAGGTTACTAGTCAATAGACTTTGTGTTCAGTTGGTTCTCTTTTGAGTTTAACAATACCTATAGGATCTTATTTGTATGTGCAGGGTGTCTATAACTCAGGCATTTGAAATCTAGTGAGGGCCAGTATGTTTCTTGGGCCAAACAGATTAAGAATATTCCTGATCTGGAAAATGTTGTGTAAAATTTTGATTAATCTTAGCCCAGAATGCACAGAAGTTTCAATTTGATTGAGTTAGGAAGCAGAAAAAAACTGATAGTTTCTATTCTATTGAAAACAATGAATTTAAAACCATTGAATAATTGGACGTGTGTGAAGTGGCTTTACTTACGGGTGAACAATGCACACCAGAGTTCAGTAATA
Source organism: Hemitrygon akajei (assembly GCF_048418815.1). Classification (NCBI taxonomy): domain Eukaryota; kingdom Metazoa; phylum Chordata; class Chondrichthyes; order Myliobatiformes; family Dasyatidae; genus Hemitrygon; species Hemitrygon akajei. The sequence continues at coordinate 53,981,751 of NC_133133.1, read as the reverse complement.
GATGGTTATAAACTGCTTTGAGACTGTATTATAACATATTATTCATTGGTCTCTTACATTCCACTCTCCAATTTTTATTTTATTTGAAAAGAAAATAATAATTGGTGAGTGGAATGCAAGTGACAAATGTGTGTGTGTGTGTGTGTGTGTGTGTGTGTGTGTGTGTGTGTGTGTGTGTGTGTGTGTGTGTGTGTGTGTGTGTGTGTGTGTGTGTGTGTGTGTGTGTGTGTTTCATTGCTAACTTGATTCCCCTCTTCATGTAATGCTGATTAACCTACTGATATTTCTGACACATTTTGGGGGGTTTTCAGATTTGAAGTAACTACAGTGGTTTTGTTTTTCATAAATAATGATTTGTTATATTCTGTATCCATTTGGCAGGGTTTTAGTTCGTGAACTTAAAAGAATGGATAGTATCAGCCAGTCACTGCTTACATCTCACATTACCTCTAGCATCCAAGGTTTGTCAACTATTCATGCTTATGACAAGGAAAGTGAGTTCCTACAAAAGTGAGTAGTAAATGCAATCTCTTCAAGAATATATACTAACTGTACAAAAAGCAAAATTAATATGTATAAATTATAGTGGAATATAAACAAATGACGTGGAAACCATAGAAAGGGTGCAGAGGAGATTTACAGGAATGTTGCCTGGATTGGGGAGCATGCCTTATGAGAATAGGCTGAGTGAACTTGGCCTTTTCTCCTTGGAGCGACCGAGGATGAGAGGTGACCTGATAGAGATGTACAAGATAACGAGAGGCGTCGATCATGTGGATAGTCAGAGGCTTTTTCCCAGGGATGAAATGGCTAGCATGAGAGGGCATAGTTTTAAGGTGCTTGGAAGTAGGTACAGAGGAGATGTCAGGGGTAAGTTTTTTACGCAGAGAGCAGTGAGTGCGTGGAATGGGCTGCCAGCAGCGGTGGTGGAGGCGGAAATGATAGGGTCTTTTAAGAGTCTCCTGGATAGCTACATGGAGCTTAGAAAACTAGATGGCTATGGGTAAAGCCTAGGTAGTTCTAAGGTAGGGACATGTTCAGCACAGCTTTGTGGGCCGAAGGGCCTATATTGTGCTGTAGGTCTTCTATGTTTCTATGGTGAATTTCTACTGGTTATCATAGCGGAAATCATAAAAAAATGCTCAGAGAGAGCTGTAGAAAGGAATGTATTTAAAAGTTATAACTTATACAGTATTTCCTCTAGTATTGAATCCAAGTATAGGTATTAGGTCATGTGGGTTAGATGGTATGGTGTTGGATAAATGAGGAGTTGGGTTGCATCTGTAATTGTAGCTGAGAAGTGAATCTCCTCTATGGAGATACAAAACTGGGGCTTTGATCAGAAAAGTTAATTTTAATGCAGCAAGTTTGCATGGTCATTTCTTTTTACAACTTGGGCATAGGAATTCATATTGGAAAAAGCTGATCCAGAAAGTCATCAAAGCAAGAAAATTGCAAATAAAGCCTTCAGGATAGGAATTATGCAAATTTCATTGAAGGGTTGAAAGAAATTGTACTCAGAAACTCTCAGCGCTTCAGGCAAATTAATGTTTGATGACTTTGTTTTTATTTCACATTTACAACATCTACAGTTTTATCTATGAATGGAGTTACTAGGCCTCATTATGTATTGATTCTAGTATTGTTTTATACCTTAAATTTATTACCTTAAATTTTCCAGTTTTTATTGTCAATGACAACCCTGTAAAAGAGCAGAATTTCATGCTGGTGGTATACAGTGCGAAGTTGCCTCTCCAGATTCATGTTACATTTTAAAAGAAAATTTGACACCATCTTGCTTTTTTTTCCCATAGTTCAGGGAAGTCAGCAATTTTAACCATTGCTTTACTTGTGGAGATAATAAAAGATAATTATTTAGAAATAAATTGAGCTTTGCTCTATTTTTTCACCATTTATTATTTTGGAAGACTGAGTGAGTCCACTATATATCGACTTTGGGATAATGTATGATATCTGGAATTCAGTATGGTTTATATTTGTATTCCATTTTGTAAATAGTACACAAAATAAAATGCACAATGGAAATGCTAGAGACTACAGATTTCAATTGCATTTATGATTCCAAGCAGTCAATCCAAGTTCCCTTGGTAATTTAGTTCAATTTCCGCTCCCTGTTGGACTCTGTGTTTTAACTCCTCTTGATAAGTTGAGATCTCCCCTTTTTCATGTAAAACAAGTTCAAACTGGGGTTTACTTCTATGTCTATTAGCAAAACTGCCCATATCTGACTCAAGTGACTTTTCAAATTGACCTACATGACGGGTAGTCTTTTAGTGACTGAGAGTTGGCAGGCGATGTTGTTTTGGGAAGACTGTTCCTTCAGTCTCCTCCCATAGTATTCAGGAATGAGAATGAGAACATAGAATAACAGGTAGTATTGGTGGAAAGAGAGAATGTGTCAATGTTTAAGGTTGACAACCTTTCATCAGAATTAAGGACCATCAACTGGAAATACTATTTACCGGTATTTATTTCTCCTGAACCTAAAGTATTCTACATTCTTATTTAAAATAGTAAGCACCTGCATTTCTATTTTCTGCTGAACCAAAAATATAAAACCTGACATCCCTTTCGGGACTCCAAGGTCATGTTCTTGTTGAAATCTAACCAAGCACAACATTCTCTTTTAATCTCAAACCTGTCTCCGGTCAACTGGCTCAACACTGCTCTTACAGGTTTAATGTGAGCTGGGCAATAGACAGGCAGCCAATCCACTCTACAGAGCTAGAGAGAAAATTTAAATATTAAACGAGGCTTTTAAAGATTTAACAGTGGATAGCTATGTTTTGCTAGCTTCAGCTGAGGTGAGGGTAGCAATGAGAATGAGCTAAGTAGTTCAGAAGAAACAGGAGTGGTCCTCGATTCTCCTTTAGTTCATAGATTGGTGTTTTTTGGTATGTGCGATTGGGGCTACATTCATATCCCCTCACCTAGTCAAAAGCAAACTTCTCAATCGGGACAAAAGCTCTGCTTTCTTCTCTCACTTGTATAAACGTGAACCCTGCATTACCATCCAGGCCTCTGACGGCTAAGATTCATGGACAGCATGAACTGGCAAGGAAACCTGCACATCCTGAATTATAAGGTGTTGGGGAAACTGCTATAGACCTGTATACATCCTGCTTGTGGATATGCATACAGGTGAATAAATTCACATTTGAATTCTGTTATATATTGTGATGGAAAAGGTTGTTAAGCACCTTTCTTTTTTCATACAAATATACCCTCATGGTACAACACATGTCAAAGTCAAATTTATGATAATTTATACAAGTACATGTATACACGTGAAACAAAAAACTTACTTGCAGCAACATCACAGGTAAATAAACAGCATCCTCTGGAAAAACATATTTAATTATTTGTAGATTTAAACTTGTGATTTGTAAAACAAACTGCAAACCCACATCATGTTGTTTAATTAAATAAAAATAGATTAATCTCAGGCGAAGCCAGTTTGTGTACCTATTTCTAAATCCTTCGAATAAATATATGTAAGGTACTTGTATTATTTTAGACACATTTTGTTGATTAATTTATAAAACCAATTTTTGTGCTGGCAGATGTGTGAGCGTAGTCAGTAAATAAAAAAAATACAAGCACTACTGACATCCAGTGGTGGAATATCTCACATAAGCACTGAAGCTATTCAATATCATAAAGTAGTTTTGGTACGTATATCTGCAGTACATGCACAATTTTGACAATCTCCTAATCCTGCTGCCACCATTTTTCACAGGTATCAAGAGCTGTTGGATTGCAATCAAGGCCCACATTTCCTATTCAGCTGTGGCATGCGATGGCTGGCTGTACGCCTTGACCTCATTAGTATTATACTCATCACGATAGTGTCGGCAATGATGGTTTTCATGCATGGAAGGATTCCACCAGCCTATGCAGGTCTAGCCATCTCCCATACAGTCCAGGTAAATTCCAATTACAACACCACTTGCATGTTTTAGCATAAGAACATGAAAAGTGGGAACAGGATTAGGCCATCTGGCCCATCGAGCCTGCTGTGCCATTCATTAAGGTCATGGCTGATCTGACCATTTCACCAGAGTGACTTTTTTCCATAAACCTTAATTCCCTTCCCTTGCAAAAATCTTTCTGATTGTGTTTTAAACATATGAGGAACCTTTACTACTTCCCTGATCAGAGAATTCCACAAATTCACTACTGTTCAGGAAAAGCAGTTTCTCCTCACTCCATATTAAATCTATTCCTCTGAATCTAGAGTCTATGCCCCAGTTCTCTAGTTCTAGTCTCACTTCCCAATGGAAATAATTTTCCTGCCTCTATTTTATTTATCCCTTTCATAATATTATATGTTTCTATGGCATCCCGTCTCACTGTTCTGAATTCTTGCAAGTATAGTCCTCAACCTCTCCTCATCAACTAGCCTCCTCATCTCTGGAATCAACCTGGTGAACCTTATGCACCTCCTCTAAAGCTAGTATATCTTTTCTCAGGTAAGGAAACTAGAGCTGCATGCAGTACTCCAGGTACAGTTACAACATAACCTTGCTGCTCTTAAATTCAATCTCCTCAGCAATGAAGACCAACATTCCATTTGCCTTTGTGATAACCTGCTTCACTTTCAAACCAACCTTTTATGATTCATGCACAACCCCTCCCAAGTCCCTCTGCACAATAGCATGCTGCACAATCTTTTGCCATTCAGTTAATAATCTGATCTTCGAGTTTTTCTTCCAAAATGAATGACTTTGCATTTACCAGCATTGTACTCCATCTGCCAGACCCTTGCCTATTAACTTAACCTATCTATATTTCTGCAGACTCTGCATCCTCTGCACAATTTGCTTTACCACTCAATTTATTGCCATCAGTAAACGTAGATATGCTACAGTTTAAACAAATCATGAACATTTGTGGACTCAGCACCAACCCCTATAGCACTCTGTTCCCCACTAACTACCAAGTCAAGAAACACCAACTTATCCCAACATTCTGCCTTCTATTGGTTAACTAATAGTCTATCCGTGCTAATATATTAGCCTCAACTCCATGCTTCCTTATCTTATGGATAAATCTTTCATGTGGCACATTATTAAATGCTTTCTGGAAATCCAAGTACACAATATCCACCTGTTTCCGTCTATCCACTGTGCTCATTATATCCTTAAAGAACTCCAGTAAGTTTGGCAAACAGGACCTGTCCTTCATGAATTGATGCTCTGTCTGCCTGTTGGAACCACATCTGTCCAGAGGTCTGCTATTTCTTCCTTAATGATAGCATCAAGCAATTTCTTGACTTCAAACATTAAGGTAGCTGGCCCTTTAGTTACCCACATTTTGCTGACATCCTTTTTTAAACTGTGGCATGATACCTGCTGTCTTACAATCCACTGGCACTTGTCCAGAGGTGGAAAATTCTTGTAAATTATTATAAACAACACACACAAAATGCTGGTGGAACACAGCAGGCCAGGCAGCATCTATAGGGAGAAGCACTGCCGACGTTTCGGGCCGAGACCCTTCGTCAGGACTAACTGAAAGGAAAGATACTAAGAGATTTGAAAGTAGGAGGGGGAGGGGGAAATGCGAAATGATAGGAGAAGACCGGAGGGGTTGGGATGAAGCTAAGAGCTGGAAAGGTGATTGGCGAAAGTGATACAGAGCTGGAGAAAGGAAAGGATCATGGAACGGGAGGCCTCGGGAGAAAGAAAGTGGGAGGGGAGCACCAGAGGGAGATGGAGAACAGGCAGAGTGATGGGCAGAGAGAGAGAAAAAAACAAACTTCTAAATATGTCAGGGATTGGGTAAGAAGGGGAGCAGGGGCATTAACGGAAGTTAGAGAAGTCAATGTTCTTGCCATCAGGTTGGAGGCTACCAAGCCAGTATATAAGGTGTTGTTCCTCCAACCTGAGTGTGGCTTCATCTTGACAGTAGAGGAGGCCATGGATAGACATATTAGAATGGAAATGGGACGTGGAATTAAAATGTGTGGCCACTGTGGTGAACTAGATATACCTGTCTGACTGCTCCTGTGGCTCCTCCCACAGACCCTGCTGACTGCTCCTGTGGCTCCTCCCACAGACCCCTGTATAAAGGCGACTGTGGTCTGCTGCTCTCCCTCATTTTCCCAGGATGTAGTGTTGTTCTTCAGTCAATAAAAGCCGATATCTCACTTCCTAAGTCTCAGCGTGAGTTATTGATGGTGCATCAGCCACTGGGAGATCCTGCTTTCTCTGGCGGACCGAGCGTAGGTGTTCAGCGAAACGGTCTCCCAGTCTGCGTTGGGTCTCACCAACATATAGAAGGCCGCACCGGGAGCACCGGACACAGTATACCACACCAGCCGACTCACAGGTGAAGTGTCGCCTCACCTGGAAGGACTGTCTGGGGCCCTGAATGGTGGTGAGGGAGGAAGTGTAAGGGCAGGTGTAGCACTTGTTCCGCTTACAAGGATAAGTGCCAGGAGGGAGATCAGTGGGAAGGGATGGGGGGGACAAGTGGACAAGAGAGTCGCGTAGGAAGCGATGCCTGCGGAAAGCAGAAAAGGGGGGGAGGGAAAAATGTGCTTGGTAGTGGGATCCCGTTGGAGGTGGCGGAAGTTACGGAGAATTATACTTTGGACCTGGAGGCTGATGGGGTGGTAGGTGAGGACAAGGGGAACCCTATCCCAAGTGGGGTGGCGGGCAGATGGGGTGAGGGCAGATATGCGGGAAATGGGAGCGATGGGTTTGAGAGCAGAGTTGATGGTGGAAGAAGAGAAGCCCCTTTGTTTAAAAAAGGAAGACATCTCCTTCATCCTGGAATGAAAAGCCTCATCCTGAGAGCAGATGCAGCAGAGACAGAGGTCTTTCTGCTTTCCGCAGGGAATGCCTTCAACCTGATGGCGTGAACATTGACTTCTCCAACTTCCGTTAATGCCCCTGCTCCCCTTCTTACCCAATCCCTGACATATTTAGTTGTTTGTTTTTTTCTGTCTCTCTGCCCATCACTCTGCCTGTTCTCCATCTCCCTCTCATGCTCCCCTCCCACTTTCTTTCTCCCGAGGCCTCCCGTTCCATGATCCTTTCCCTTCTCCAGCTCTGTATCACTTTCGCCAATCACCTTTCCAGCTCTTAGCTTCATCCCACCCCCTCCGGTCTTCTCCTATCATTTCACATTTCCCCCTCCCCCTCCTACTTTCAAATCTCTTAGTATCTTACCTTTTGGTTAGTCCTGACGAAGGGTCTCGGCCCGAAACATTGACAGCGCTTCTCCCTATTGATGCTGCCTGGCCTGCTGTGTTCCACCAACATTTTGTGTGTGTTGTTTGAATTTCCAGCATCTGCAGATTGCCTCGTGTTTGCTCTTTAAATTATTACAAATGCATTTTAACTTGGGCCTGTACCCTGGGATGCATTCCATCAGGACCAGAGGACTTGTCTATCTTGAGGTCCACTAGTTTGATCCTCACCACCTCTTTAGTGGCACCCATTGTAAAGCAAATTTTTAGGATGACTAACAACTAACTGAACACAACTCTCAGGATATTATGCATCCATATAGGATCTCTAATGCCCCAAGGCATTTCAATTGGGTATTATCATGCCAAATTTGACACTGACTAACATAAGGAGAAATTATAATAGATGACCAACAACAACAGAATTTGGAGGAGCTGTTTAGAAATTAAAAGGTTTTACAGGAAATTCAGAGCTTACAACTTTGGCAGTTGATATCACTGCTGGTAATAGTGGAGCAATGAAAGTTACATATAATTAACGTAGAATTAGATGAGCACATCTTGGAGAGGTATAGGAAGAGGACAGAGGTGAAAATCAGAATCATGGGAATTAAATTGTGTGCGTGTGACAGACTCAGTGATTTATCTTTTAGAACTGAGCCTTAGAAAATGAAAGCAGATGATTCAAACACTTTCCAAACTCCACTGGGTATGTTTAAGTAAAGAAGAAGTTGTTATTCAAGGATATAGATGACATACCTGTTCAGTGGGGCCTCAGTAATGATAACACTGACTGCAATTTATACTACCATGTTGTTCTGGTAATGACTTCAAGTTTACAGAGATATAATGAGGGAAGTCAGCTGAGTGTCTTGGAATAGCTACAGAGAAAATGAAGGATCAGATATGGGTTTCAGCCATATATGAAACTGAGCTAATAAAAGCTAGCACTGCATGGTAGCAAGAAGTTAGCAGATTTAATCAAAACAAATGGGTTAAGTTAACAATGTTAGTGGTATAATTGTACAGGGAGGAAATTCAATTTACTTCCACCTCTGGTTTCAGCAGTGACCCTGCCAAGTGAACATAGGCAATAGTATAGCTGTGGATTATGATGCCAGGGTGTGTCTGTGTGGTCTGAAACTCATATTGGATTCAAGTAGGATGCTAAAACAGCTGGTTTAGAAAAGCTTGGTGAATATTCTCATAATTGGTTTTGGTGCTTAATCCAAGAGAAGGACATGGTCTTCCAGTTCTGCTGAACCTACTGGGAGAGCACAGAGATGGGCTTTGAGATGTAGCTCAGCAAACCATCTCAGTTTGCATCCATATCTCCTTGCCAGTTGTAGCTTTCGGCTGATCCCTTTGATCAATTTGAGTGCATTCTGCCATTTTACACCCTACCCATCCTGCAAACACCCATACCTGGTGCCAGACTTCAGATGCTCGTGCTTGGCGTATCTCCCATTGATATACATAATTTTAGCCTTATTAGCTTGTTCTTTATAGTGCGTCTCTTTGGTGAAGAGTCAGGTGTAATAATACTGTGCTCCTTCTCATGACCATCAATGTATTACTCCTCTCTTCCTCCAGTCACTCCTCTGACTGCTTTTGTTTCACCAATATCCTGTCTTGTTCTTCCCACCCCTTCTGTTCTAATTGAATATTTGCCCTGCGTATGGGAACAGGGCTACTTTTCGAATTGCCTTAAATAACAAAACAGATGGCTGCTTTCATAAACTCCAGCCAATCCACATTTACAGTGATGCTAGCAAGTAATAATGGCATCTGCTGTAGATCGAGTCACAGGTGATGTAGTATTAGCAATGAAACATCGCAAGAGAGTACTTCCGGAAGATTGCAGGCACTTCTTCCTTCAGAGGTAGTTTGCTATCTTCATGCCACATTAATGATGGGATGATATACTTCAGCTTACAGAGATCCCACATTCAAGGGGGATACCCTCTGATGTGGGTGACCACCTTTCTAATTTTGACAATGTTTTAACCTAACTAGAGAAGGAGGAGATTGAGAAAATCTTACATAATTCCACATTTGGAGGCTAAAACCAAGGATAAGTGAGGGAGAGTGTAGAATGCCAGAGTGAAGCAGAAGATTAGTGAGTGGGAGATGTTGATCAAGCAACAGCTTCTGTGATTAACTGTGTGTGTGTGTGTGTGTGTGTGTGTGTGTGTGTGTGTGTGTGTGTGTGTGTGTGTGTGTGTGTGTGTGTGTGTGTGTGTGTGTGTGTGTGTGTGTGTGTGTGTGCGTGTGTGCGCGCGCGCGCACTTGTCTATAAAATAAGTATATGGCAATTCAGTTTTTATATTTATGTAAAACTTACTTTGACATACCCTGCATTATGGCAACAGAAACTTCTATAGAATTCATAAAACACAACCAAAAATCTGATACAAAATAAAAATCAATTTTTATGAAATTTATGTGAAAATGATTAGATAAATAAATATGATTTATTTCTTTTTAGTTTTCATTTCTTGCACAGCTGATGTGTTTACATTTTACAAAAAAGTCTCAATATGGACCATTTTCTAGGAATACAAACCCCACCATAATGCACAGTAACATAACAATTAGCATAATGCTTTACAGCACCAGGACCCAGATTCAATTCCCACTGCTGGCTGTAAGGAGTTTGTACATTCCCCTTGATACTGAGTGGGTTTCCTTCGGGTGCTCTATGTACGGGTTAGGGTCAGTAGGTTGTGGGCATGCTGTGTTACTGCCGGAAGCACGTGTTGGTCATTGATGCATACAACATGTATGTTTCAATGTATATGTGATAGGTAAAGCTATCTTTAATTGGGTTAACTGTATTGTGTAGGAATCATGGAATTTTTGTGACACTGCTGTATTGTACAAGCTTTCTCATTTTACAGTCCAAAGCACCAGCCACCTTCTCTGGGCTCTTCATACAGTGGTCCTGTTCAAACTCCTGGCATCCCTTGGCTTAGGACCTCCTTCATACTGTTTATTCCACTCTTTAATGTCTTTGCTGAAAGCCTGCAAGCTCTTTCCTCTGTCCTGTAATCACCCTCCCACCATGGACAGGCTTTACTTTGTGTTGCCTCGGTACTGGGTACTCTGGAGAGCGTGATTTTAAGGGTGACGTGCTTCAGTCATTGACGCCCAGCAGAACATTTCTAGTTGTGATGAATTAGTGAGGTTCCATTAGACCAACACAGACCCTATGGCATCACATAATCCTCTTTGGGTATGTTTAAAGGGCACCAGCAATGTATGAAGCACACAGTTAGCCTTCAAATCCAATTTCTGACATTATTGTCTGGTTTAATTTCTAATAACTTCTTAAAATTTCATCCTGAATACCCTGATTTATAGAAAAGAACGTTTGCCTCCAGATCCTGTTTCTGATTGCCATTCACTGAGCCATGTGGAAACAGACATGCCAAAACATTATGTGAGGTCTGGGTCAGTTTCCCCCTCTCTGCGCTGGTGAATCGGCCTTGCCAACATGCTCTGATGTTGGTGAGTGTACAGTATGTAAATACCACAATCTGAAAATTCCTCCCCAAACTCTTTGCCATCACATTATGGCTGGGTCAAAGTCTTGGAACTCGGGGCCTAACAGAAATCTTACTGCACAGGCTGCAGAGAATTAAGACACCAGCTCATTGCGACATCAACAATTCTCTCAGGTCTGAGTATTAAATGACAGTAAAGCCCACATCTATAAATACCAGTAAATAAATGAACAAACACTCACTTATGAATAATTGCCATGAGGGTAAGGTACCTTGGAATTTTCTGTTCCCAGAAAAATTACTATTTGCCGGAAAGAAAGGGAAGTGTGGATAATATCATGTTTTGTTAGTGAAGGAATTCTATATCTATATCACTTAACGGACTGATATGTTTATATTGCTCAAGTCTGCAGTATGGCTAGAAAATGTGAGGTGAGTTTGAGATATTACCAATGACTCTTTGCAGGAATACTCAGTTTCTTTGAACTTCCCTTTTTTTGTTGACTTCATTGCTACTGGCCTTAATTTCAGGCTATTCAGATGAGGCCTATAGTTCAAACCTTCCAGGCCATGTGCTTCAGACATATTTCTACTCCTCATCTTTTTTTCTCCAGTCCTTGCGAAGGGACTTGACCTGAAATGCTGACTGTACTTTCTTCTGTAGATGCTGCCTGGCCTGCAGAGTTCCTCCGGCATTTTGTGTGTGTTGCTTGGATTTCCAGCATCTGCAGATTTTTTCTTGTTAGTGGAATAACCATCCTTCATCTCCACACCCAAAAATTATAAATGATCCTGGGCCTCATCACCTCTTATACTCTTAGTTCCTTCCACTTAAAATCTACAGTGTGCTAAAATTCAACCTTAGTACCAAGTACATATAACACATAAATTTCTATATAATGCTGTTGATAGGGTCCTGAACTTTGATTTTTCATCTTACTTACTCATAGCAGAAATGGGGAAATCTTAGCACGAGGGAATGTGGAATGAGTTTCTATAAAGGAATCTTGCAGTATACCATGGTGGATAAAGGTATTTGTGTTGTAACTAGAATGTAACTAAAACATGGAATTGAATTGTGTCTTTTAGTTAAATAAAAATTAGTTTCAATGACTGATTTCATTTTCTCTCATAATAACTTCTCTTAATCTTCTGTCTGGTGTTCTAAATTAGCTGACAGGACTTTTTCAATTTACGGTCCGCTTAGCTTCAGAATCAGAAGCCCGGTTCACATCTGTAGAAAGAATCAGGCATTACATCAAGGTCAGTATTGTAGATCTAATCATGACTCTTTGTATGTATACCATGAAAAGTAATCAAGAGATTAAATCTTGTTTGGACTCAAAAAGAATTGGAGGATATTGGGACTGGGTGGGAAACTGGATAGAGCAGAGGGCCAGCCATGACTTTATTGAATGTCAAGGGAACTGATATTTGGATGCTGCTATCATAAGTTGCTCAGTACTACCCTCCAAATCAGAACCAGGTTTAATATCACACTGGCATGTGTTATGAAATTTGTTTTTATGCAGCAGCAGTATATTGCGTATGTAATAAAAACTGTACATTACAGTAAGAAGTATATGTTAAAAATGTTAAATTAAGTAGTGCAACAGGAGAAAAAAAGTTGTGTGTTAGTGTTCATGGGTTCAATGTCTATTCGGAAATCTGATGGCAGCAGGGAAGAAGCTGATCCTGAGTGAGTGCCTTCAGGCTTCTGCATCTCTTTCCTGATGGTAGCAATGAGAAGAGGGCAAGTCCTAGGTGATGGGGGTACTTAATGATGGATGTTGCCTTTTTGAGGCATCATTCCTTGAAATTGTCGTGGATGCTGGAGGGAAAAGTGCCAATGATGGAGCTGACTGAGTTTACTGCAGCTTACTTAATCTCTGAAGATGAACTTATAATTTATAGATTCAGAAAGCTACATGATGTAATGGATTGACTGAAAAATTTAACATGAAATTGCTTACCATTTGAGGGTAATGCAATTTTAATGGTGAATTTTCAATTGTATGAATCTGCAGTATTATTCTATTCTCTTTTTCCGACTTAAATCCAAAAGGTGTTGATCAGAGGTACCTTCTGAGTAGTAATTTAACATGTCTCAAATCATTGCATCTGCCCAACCATCAACAGAGGCAGAAAGCTCTCAATAGATCAGGCAGCATCTGTAGAAAAATAAACAGAATTAATATTTTGGGTCAAGGATCCTTCATCAGATTCTGCAATGTTTCTCTTTCTGCAGATGCCACCCGACCTGTGAATATTCCTAGTATTTGTTGTTGTTACAAACACAGTTTACATTTGTCAGGAAAGCATTTATTATATGCCAGAAAAGGGTTACAATTTGAAACTATGATATTTTACATACTGTTTCAATTTCAGAATTTGGAATCGGAAGCACCATCTCATATTCCAGAAACAGCACCTCCTCTTAACTGGCCTCAGGAAGGACAAATCCAGTTTCACGAAGTGGCAATGTGTTACCGTGACAACCTACCATTTGTACTTAAGAAAGTTACATTTACCATCAAACCTCAGGAAAAGATTGGAATTGTTGGAAGAACAGGATCAGGTAATTTCATTCTTATTTATGCAATTTATAAATTTAATTTGGAGAATACTGAAATTATGTTAAGATATTTCTCTAGATTAGAGTCAGGTAGAATTGTGACTCTACTAAATAATTAAGTAATTACATTTACTCTCAGAAAGATAGTTACCTATTGCAAAAAGTATAATAGATTGGCATGCTGATGTGCAAATATAACTTTATATTTTATATTCAATTATACAATAACTTTAGAATCACAAAGCCCATTCAAAGCATTTTAAATAAGGATATTCCCAATAGATTAAGCTTCAAGAAGTAAATCAGTCATTAAGTATCACTCCATGATGTCTGCTATATATAAATTTCACATTCATGCAATATTCCTTTGATACTTTTATTCTGTGCTTCAAATTTTCTATTATAATAGAGCTGAGTCAGGATTTGCATTTTTCAACTTATGAGAACACTTTATAAGTAGCTCACACTTGAAAATTAACAATTTTTCCAACACTGTTGAATTATTTACTCATTTGCATGAGCACAGTTTCAAAAGCCTTTCTATACTAGTGTTCAAATTATAGCAGACAGGTGTAGTAAGTGGTTGAGAAGATAAACTGCATGTTGGCCTTTATTGCAAGGTGGTTGGAGCTTAGAAATGGGGAAGTACTGTTACAATTGTACTAGTGAGACCTCTCCTAAACTACTAGCCACAGTTTTGACCCCTTTGTTTAAGAAAAGCCATGTTGTTATTGGAGCAATCTAAAAGAAATTCACTTGGTTAATTCTTGGGATAAGAGGATTGACAAGCAGCTAAAAGAAATTAAATCTAATTTTCGGAATTTGGAAGACTGAGATCCTGGAACACTTAACAAGGTAGAGGTTGAGATGCTGCCATTAGTGGAGCCACTTTATTAGGTACACTGCAATCTTGCTCATTAGTATAAATACCTAATCAGCCAATCATGTGGTAGCAACACAATGCATCAAAAAGCATTCAGACATGGTCAAGAATTCCAGTTGTTGTTCACACTAAACGTCAGAAGGGGTGGGGGGGGGGGGGGATGTAATCTAAGTAACTTTGACCACATGGGATGGTTTGAGTATCTCAGAAACTGCTGTTCTAGGATTTTCACACACCAGTCTCAAGGGTTTATAGAGAATGGCACAAAAGTAAAAAAAATCCAGTGAGCAGCAGTTCTGTCGGCGAAAATGCTTTGTTAATGAGAGAGGTCAGAGAACAATGGCCAGACGGGTTCAAGTCTGACAGGAAGGCGACAGTAGCTCAAATAACAATACATTACAACAGTGGTGTGCAGAAGAGCACCTCTGAATGCACAACACATTGAGCCTTGAAGAGAATGGGCTACAGCAACAGAAGGCTAACTGGGTTCTGCTCCTGTACCTAATAAAGTGACCATTGAGTGTAGTTACAAGATTAGGAGTCAGTCATTTAATACTGAGGTGCATAGGAACTGCTCTCAGAGGGTGGTGAATTGCAGAGCCCTCAGCCCTGGAAGGCTGTGAAGTCTAGATCAATGGAGGCATTTAAAAAGTAAGAAGATGAATTTTTGGAAGATCAGAGTACTGAGGACTCTGAGGCCATGAAGAGGAGATGAGGCCTGAGACAAATCAGGCATGATCAAATTACACAGTAGAGCAAGCTTGGAATTTTGCTCTTCCAGATTTCACAGGATGGAATAAGTCCCAAAATTCTCAGCATCAACAGGATATGATTGCTTCCAATTCCTCATCCTAAATGTTCACACCCTCTATCATTGGCGCAGTGTGTACTGGAAAATACACTGCAGTAATTTGGCAAGACTTTCTTTTACTTCATCTCCCTCAGGTATGATCTGCACTACAAACAACGATTAGGACAGCAATTGCAAGGAATGTCAGTAAGCAAGTGAAGGCCCTTATATTCACAATATCTTGGCATGAAAGTATATTTCTTTTTCTCCATTGTCAGTGGATGATCATCCTAAAATGTAAACCTCTCAGCCCTAAGATGGATGCCAACACCACGCAGTCTGCAGAAATTCAAGAAGGTAGTCACCACTACCTTTTCAATAAATCCTTGCTTTGTCAGTAAATGAATTTAAAAAGCACAAAGTTTTAATTTAGTGCTAAAACCTTTGATATATCTTTCCTAATCTTAATCATTAAATGGAAAATAATTAAGAGAGTTAGGAGTGGAGGAGCATGAACACATCCCATTGAAGTGGCTTGAGAATATTGAAATTTGATGAAGTGCGTTCCAAAAATGACTTTGTGCTTTTCTGAATTTACCAAGTTTGCAGCTAAGGATTCACAGTGTTTTAATTTTTTTCTGCAGTGTTGGTCTGCAATGTTTTTGAGTTGCTATCAATATATGTGTAGAGTTTAGTATCCTTATGGACTATATATTTGCAATATCATAATGATAAATAATTTTGCTCTGTAAATAATCTTAATTTACTGATGTTTCTCATCAGGAATTGGCACATAAAATGAAAAAAATTATAGAACCGTGTGATATTATAGAACTGTCATAAATTTTACAGTTCTGACACTATTTAAAAGTTTGTAAGAAACTTCTCATTCAGTTAACAAATATTTAAGTAACAAACTTTTTGGAAATGGCTGTCATGGAAAGATTGACTGTCATTCTGTTAAAAATAAATAAATAAATAGATAGATAAATATATTTATATCACAACTATTTTCTGTCCATTTTGAGATGAAACTATAGCCTATAAGAAGTAATATTGTAATCTGCCTGATTAGGAGGAAATTTAAACTCTCAGAACACTTATTATTACTTTACCTTGTAGGTTGTAGGAGATTAAGCCATATTATGCATGGAAATAAGGTGTATACTAACCAAATTGTTAATACAGTATTAATTTATCTTGAAACATCTTTTATACATAGGGAAATCATCCCTGGGAATGACATTGTTCAGACTGGTAGAAATTTCCAGTGGTAGCATTACAATAGACGGTGTGAAGATTAGTGATATTGGACTGGATGATCTTCGAAAGAAGCTATCCATTATCCCACAGGAACCTGTGCTCTTTGCTGGCACTATTAGGTATGTATCTAATTTAACTAAGTTCCCAACTGATCTGTATCTTGGGAATTAAACATCCCTGGAAGCTAAACATCCAAGGATACACATCCTAGTGAAAAAATAGGCAGATGGGCAGAGGGTTGGGGTAGCTCTGTTGATTATAAAGTAAAATCATATACTTAGAAAGAAGTGACATAGGATTAAAAGATGTCTAATCCATGTGTGTAGAATTGATGGCTTAGTGGCCAAGTTGTGGATAATATAAAGATAAGTGGAGGGAAAGGCAGCGTTGAGAGAACAAGGAGTCCAGAAGGATTTGGACAGATCAGTAGAATAGGCAAGTAAGTGGCAGATGGAATACAGTGTAAGGAAGTGTAAGGACATGCACTTTGAAGGAATAAAGGCATAGATTATCTTCTAAGTGGGGCACAAATTCAGGAATTGGAAGTGCAAAAGGACTTGGAGTCCTTTTTTGTAAGATTCCCTCAGGGTTAGTTTACACGTTGAGTCGGTAGTAAGGAAAGCAAATGCAATGTTAGCACATATTTTGAAAGGACTAGAATATAAAAGCAAAGATGTAATGCTAAGGCTTTATAAGACATTAGTCAGACCATATCTGGAGTGTTGTGAGCAATTTTGGTCCCCATATCTAAGAAAGAATGTGTTGGCATGAGAGACGGTTCACAGGAGGTTTACAAGAATGATCCTGGGAATGAAGGTGTTGGTGTTTGAGGAGTGTTTGATGGCTCTGATCCTGCACTCATTTGGGAGGGAAGGGGGGTGGAATTTCATTGAAAGTTTTAGATAGAGTGGAAGTGGAGAGGATGTGGGAGAGTCTTGGGCCAAAGACCGCAGCCTCAGAATAAGAGGGCATCCGTTTAAAACAGGGATGAGGAAAAATTTCTTTAGCCAGAGGGTGGTGAATCTATGGAATTCATTGCCAGAGACAGTCGTGGAGGCCAAATCATTGGGTATAGCTAAAGTGGAGGTTGATATGTTCTTGCTTAGACAGGCCATCAAAGGCTATGGGAAGAACGCAAGATAATTAGGTTGTGAGGGAAAATAAATCGGCCATGATGAAATGGCCTAATTCTGCACCTCTGTCTTATGGTCTGATTATTGAATTAGAAGGACAGGCTACCTATTTGAGAAAAAAAATCTTCATATAACTCAAGTCCAAATCTTAAGTGAATATCATATCTATATTAACTATAGATGTAAATCCATATTTATTTTCAGATCAAACCTGGATCCTTATAATCAATATACTGATGTTCAAATTTGGGATGTGTTAGAAAGAGCTCACATGAAAGAAAGTGTAAGTACATGTATCTGATATGTCTTATTTGTTTGTAATGTTTAATAATGTTATGTCACGTTTGCAGCACTAATCTTGGTATAATTTTATTTCATGCCTCATTACTGATTAATATTCATGGACTCAAATAAAAATTATAACAAAAATACCCATTTACTGGGTAACTCTAAAATAGATAAATAACAAAGAAAATCTTACAAGGAGATGACAATTTTTTTCCCCTAAGGAACATACAATTACATGGACAATCGCAAGTGGTTTATGACCAGAGTTACATATGTTACGTTCCCCAGTAACCGGGTGACTTACCAGCAAAGATAGATAGGTCCACTGAAGCCTGATGCTACTATTTTCAAACGTTTTATTTATAAAGGGGCACAAACGTATGGTTAATACAAAACATTCAGATCATATACATCGTCAAAACTCAATCTAAAGCACAGGTGTAGTAATAATCAATCAAAAATGAGCTCTATTGTTGTCTAGGGGATACTGAGTCCAATGAAATATAAGAGTCACTCAAAGTCTGCAGGCTTCCCCGTTTCGGGAACCGCTGGCGTTTCACGTGTTGGAGAGAGAGAAAAGGAACACTTGCCCGTCGTCCTTGCGAAGCAAATCCCTGCTGTTAGTTAAAGCTGTTTTTCCTTTTGGGTCCAGCCACAGACTCCCGATCCGGAATCTAACGCACGTGGCTTCCTTCAGAATGGCTTCCCGTCCCGACGGGAAGCACTTTCGTGTCTTCTTTGTGTATCTCCTTGGTGCGTCTGAGGCCCCGCCTCGGCAGCCCACCTTTTATCTGGACTGGCAGGGTTGTAGATGTCAATCAGGGTGGGGGTGAGGCAATCTTTCCTGCCCTTAGGGTTTGCACGTAGTCCAGTTCCTTATTTCACAAAGGTGTCTCCCAAGACAATGGCTATGTCCAAGGCTTTTGTCTTGATGAGCGGCCAGCCCACATTCCAAACTGTAAGTCTCTCTCTCTCTTGCGATTCTCACAAAGGAGGGGGCTGAGGTCATGACACATAATCTGCTATTTTGTGACAAGTTACAGTATACTGTATTCACATCAGTGGTTCAAATCAAATTGAACAACTATCTTGTATGTTTGTCATTGATCATGCTTTATGATTCTATTGTGATTTAATTCCACCAATAATTAAAGAAGTTTGATCACTTCTATGATGAAAAGGATTTCACATGGCTTAGCGATTCAAATGACACGGCTTCCCACTTTATCCCACTGATTAGTTAGATTTAAAATGTGTATTTCTGTAACTGGCTATTTTTTATTTTTGCAACCCTTTCTTATTGCAGATGTTATGTAGTAATGTGTACATTCCAAATTCTCATGTATTCCTTAAGTCAGAATCAAAGACATTTATGGCACAGAATGAGGCCATTCAGTTCACTATAACTTGTTTAGTTTTAAAATGCTATGTAAAAGCAGTTGAGAAAGATGGAACTTAACTACAAAAAGATGGTTTGAGATTGCATCTAATGTCAACAGGATTTATCATCATGGATTAATTCATGCCTTATTTGAATCATATTTCATCCATTCCTGGAATTAAGTGCAATTCATATAAACCAACAGGTACTTCTCAGTGATGATAAATGAATGCTTAAAATGCATTTTAGAATGCCATACTGTGTTTTTTTATTTGCCCACCACTCCTTTTAAAGTCTTATGTACAAAGAAATACAAATTATATAGACTGGCATTAATTAGAAAGCTTATTTTTGCCCACAAAATAACTTCCATTTATTTGGGTACAATATCATAATTTTATGTTGAGTATACACTGCCTGCCAATTAGGTTCAGAACTACAAATGGATTTCAAGGAAATGTTATGATCAAGAAGCAGGTGTATTATTGAACCAAAGAGGAGATCCTCCACATTTAACCTGCACTGGCCCTAGCCTAAAAATACTAGGTACAGCAATCAGTACATAAAATAGACATGTATTTAATTTCTCAAAAGTAACAACTCTCAGAATATAAATATGACAAAATATTTGTAGTGGCAACTAAACTACATTTACAATTTTAAGATATTAAAATCTAGAACAATCTAATTGACAAGATTGTTTGATATATGCATTTCACAGATTTTACAGCTGGAAGGGAAACTTGAATTTGAGGTCATGGAAAATGGAGAGAATTTTTCTGTGGGTGAGAGGCAATTGCTGTGTGTGGCTCGGGCCCTTCTTCAACACAGCAAGGTAACAATTTTAAAGGGTATTCTGTGGTTTTCACTATTTTAGGAAAAAATAATCAATTATTAATGGCTGGGCATCTTGAAAGGTAAATATACTGAGGGATTGTGACTTGAAATCCAGAGTTTAAGGTTGTAAATGATTTCATATCAGAAAATGACAAGTAAGAACTAAAAAAGCTACTCTTGTTTTTGAAGTACTGTGGCATGCCATATGTAAGATCAGGAGTAATAGTTTAAATCTAAAGTTAGTTAACAGGAACATGGTGTACACCGTGAATGTTAAAGAGGCAGTTAAATACATCTCAGAAGAGAGAAAACTAATAATGGCATCAAGGCACTTAGGTGAGAAAGCTGTCATTTTAAAAAAAATGTATTGATACCTAGAACAAATCCCAATTAAAAATTTGTCCCATCAAGCAAAGAAAAATTTTAAGTTTAGAGTTTGCTATAGAATACCTTGGGCATCAAGTTTTAGGCTTCTGATTTGAATCACATGAGTAGACGAAAAGTTACATTGGATAAAATATATCAGGGACTCATGTAAGTTATGTGAGCCAAAACAAGCTTCATTTCATGGACTCTTGCAGTCAGAGTAAATTTATTAACAGGAGTGAAAAGGTAAACAGATGATGAGTTTCTGAGTACAACTACATATGAAAGGTATCTGGATATGAGTGACATTTCTCCTATGGTCTGCTGTAAGCTCCCTGGTCTTGCTTTCTCCCTTTCTGTTTCTTTCACTTTCTATGTCTGTCTCTCATACACGCATTTTCTACATTCCATCTGCTGTAAGCTTTGATTACTTTGGGTTGGAGGGAGGAAGTACCAAATTTCTGGGAAAAAAATCCCGAGATTTTCTTTTGTTATTTTGCCTCACTCTGACCTCCATCTCACAAATAAACTGACTAGGAGGTCAGAACAAGCTTAAAGGTAACACATGATAAAGGGAAAGGTAAACTTAGGTAGAGGGATAGGTAAATGGGGGAATGGATTAAGGGATATGATTAGCTTATGATCAATTGTCTTATAGGTACCTTATGTTACTGGGCAGTCAGAAAGAAACTCTACCTGGCAACAGGTGATGCATTAGGCATTGTTCTCTAAAAGTGCTAAGCATAACTAAATATGAGTATGGTATGATGAAGGGGCATCTTAAGGCATAACTAAATATGGGACATAACATTCGAGAGAAGGGGGAAGTGTCAGGGGGAGGTGCCAATATGAGGAAGTTAAGTTGTAGTCTTGACAGAAATAATTATAACTAACCAATAATGATTTTACATCTAATTGTATCTTAGCATGTGATCGAAACTATTCTAAAACTGTATTAACTCACATAATTATAATCTTTCCTGTAATGATCAATGTAATAAGTTGTGTGGAATTGCGTTCAGGGGTGGGCAGTGTCCGGACTGTCTCTTTGGGAGATCAGTCTGTAACTTCCCCCATAGCACGCTATGAATAAAAAGTGAAGTTTGATGAAGTATCACTTGTTTTATGGTTATTGAATTTGTGGTACCTTGCGCTATTGCATTGGGTCGATCCGCCTTTGGCACACACACAAAACGCTGGAGGGAACTCAGCCAGGCAGCATCTATGGGAAAGAGTACAGTCGACATTTCGGCATTTCGTTGATCACAGCATTTTGTGTGTGTTGCTTGGATTTCCAGCATCTGCAGATTTTCTCTTGTTTGCGAAGCTTAAGGGTAAAGTACTTTGGTTTCAAATTTTTTATATTTTGAATTCAGCTAAGCAGTACCATTCACTTCAGTATTGTAACTATGAAATGCACTCTTTCAAATTAGATTTTACTTCTGGATGAACCTACTGCTGCCATTGATACTGATACTGATGTATTGATTCACAAGACCATTCAGGAGGCTTTTTCTGACTGTACAATGCTAATTGTAGCACATCGTCTTCACACAGTTTTGAATTGCAATAGGGTAATGGTGTTGGACCAGGGAGAGGTAAGATACCTTTGCGTCTCCAGGTTAGCATTAACAACCAGATCAGTCGTTTCAGATTGAAAGCTAATATTTTGATTTGCTTCAATTGCCTGTCATGTCCCTGGTCTTGCTTTCTCCCTCTCCAATTCCTTCACCTTCTATGTCTGTCTCTAATACACACTCATTCTACATTCTATCTCTCTTTCGTTACGCACCTCTTTCCCTCTGTTCTTATGATGCTATAAATTCACTCATAGCCTTAACTTTTCCAACCATTTTTAGGACAACATTAGTTAGCAAGTTCATATCATTACAGATGTTCAGTATCAAGCTTATTGATAAATCCTGCAAGAGTGCGCAGAGCGGAGGAAGAACCTAACTAGCAGCAATTTCTGCATTTCTCTATTTAACCCATATAACAACAATGAATAAGAGATTGGGAGAGAGAAAAGAGGTGACTCACTCAGGTTGGCAAGTGAGCATTAAAAGCAGTGCTTGGCAGGAGTTTCAGTATTTGAACAGGAGTGAATCAGATTAAAATAAGGCAGGGACAAGCAGAGTGGCCTTTGTTGGTGCAGCCATTGTTAGAGTGGGGATTTTGAGGTTTCAGCGAGGAAAGGCTTCAGTGAGAGAAGGCAAAAAGCTGTATTTTTTTTTAGTTTATTTATTGTTTCCTTCTTTATAATTGCCAATTTAGAGCAGTAGGGATTCCAGGCAGGATAGTTGAATGCTTCTGTTGCGAGATATGGAAAAGCAGAGAGACTTCCAGTGTCCCTGACAACTCTACCTGCAAGAAATGCATCCAGCTGCAGTTTCTAACACTCCATGTTAAGAAGTTGGATCCAGATCCCTCAGGAGGCTGAGGGGTATATAGATATACACAGACACAGGAAACTGGGTGACAGTCAGTGGGGGTGAAAGGGGTTAAACAGCCAGTGTAGAGTAACCCTGTGGCCATCCCCCTTATCAACAAGTATATAACTTTGGATACTTTTGGTGGGGGATGACCTGGCAGAGGAAAGTCACAGCAGTAAGGTCTCTGGCACTGAGTCTGGTTCTGTGGCTGAGAAATGAAGTAGGGAGAAGAAGTGAGCTGTGGTATTAGGGGATTTATTAGGGGAATAGAAAGGACATTCTGTGGATGAGAACAAGATTCCAGGGATAATGCTGATAATATACAAAGCACTGTTAAGTGGGAGGGTGAGCAGCCAGAGGTAATGGTCCACCAATGACATAGGTAGGAAGAGGAATGAGGTTCTGCAAAGTGAGTTCATGGAGTTTGGTGCTAAGTTAAAGGTTATGATGTCAGGACTGTGTATATTTTAATGCAAGAAGTTTTGTAATAAAGGCAGATGAGCTCAGGACATGGATCAATACATGTTATTATGATATTCTAGCCATTAGTGACGTGGTTGCAGGAGGAGCAGCACTGGTAGCTTAGTATTCTGTGGTCTGTTGGTTTAGATGTGATAGAGCAGGAGAGGTTAAAGGGAGAGGGTGTCATTACTAGTCAGGGAAAACGTTATGGCAGTGCTCAGTCAGGACAAACTGGAGAACTCTTTTAGTGAAACTTTATGGGTGGAACTGAGGAATAAGAAAGGTATGACTACATTAATGGTGCGATATTATAGGCCACCCAGCAGTCTGAGGGATTTAGAGGGCCAAATATGTAGAGATTGCAGAAACATAAGGTTGTGATTTTAACTTTCCACATATTGTCTTGAACTCTCATACTGTAAAAGGGCTGGATGGGATGGAGTTTATCAGTTGTGTTCCCCAAAGTTTTCTTAATCAGTACCAATACATAGAAGTCCAAATGAGAGACTGCGCAATACTTGATCTCCTATTAGGGAATGAGACAGGGGTAGGTGACAGAAGTTTGTGTAGCGGGAACACTTTGCTTCTGGCAATCATAATGCTATTAGTTTCAAGGTATTTATGGAAAAGGATAGTTCTGGTCCTTCGGTTGAGATTTGAAGTTGGAGGAAGACCAACTTTGATGGTATCAAAGATTATCTGGTAGGTATGGTTTGGAACAAGATGTTTTCTGGCAAAGGTGTACTTGGTAAGTGGGAGGCCTTTAAAAGTGAAATTTTGAGCGTACAAATATTGTATGAGCCTGTCAGAATAAAAAGGCAAGGATAACAGGTTTAGGGAACCTTGTTTTTTAAGCGATAATGAAGTCCTGGTTAAGAAGCAAAAGAAGTATAGGCAGGTGGGAACAAATGAGGTACTTGAGTATAAGAAATACAAGCGAATACTTCAGAAAGAAATCAGGAGGGCTCAAAGGAAACATGAGGTTGCTCTCGCAGACAATGTGAAGGAGAATCCCAAGGGCTTCTACAGATATGTTAAGAGCAAAAGGATAGCAAGTGACAAAATTGGTCCTCTGGAAGATCAGAATGGTAATCTATGTGTGAAACAGAAAGAGAAGGAGGAGATCTCAAATGGATTCTTTGCATCTGTATTTACTCAGGAGGTGGACACAAGAGTGTTTAGAAGTGAGGCAAAGCAGCCTTGAGGTCATGGACCCTCCACAGATTCCAGAGGTGGAGGTTTTTGCTGTCTTGAAGCAAATCAGGTTGGACAAATCTCCAGGGCCTAACAGGCTGTTCCCTCAGACCATGTGGGAGGAAAGTTGCAGAAATTGTAAGTGCTGCAGCAGAGATATTTGAATCATCCTTCGTGACAGGTGAAGTTCCAGAAGATTGGAGGATAGTTAACGTTGTTTTGCTGCTTATGAAAGGCTCTAAGGATGAACAAGGAAAATATAGGCCAGTAAGCCTGACATCAGTAGTGGGAAAATTATTGGAATGTATTCTATGAGACAGAATATATGAGTATTTGGATAGACAAGGAGAGATTAGGGATGGTAAACATGTCTTTGTGCATGGTAGGTCATGTCTAACTAACCTTAAGAGATTTTCAAAACAGATTCAGTTCTTTTTAGATATAAATTCACATTCAGTTGATGATAAATTTATAGTGTGGGAAGCAATGAAGGCATACTTGAGAGGTCAGATAATAAGTTATACTTCTAAAATTAAGAAGGAATATATGATAGAAATAGATCAATTGGAAAAAGAGATTACAAAATAAGAAAAAGAATCCCAAAGAAATATGACAGAAGAAAAACGAAGACAACTTATTAACAAGAAGTTACAATATAATACGCTCCAAACATATCAAACAGAAAAAGCAATTATGAGAACTAAACAAAGATATTATGAACTAGGTGAAAGATCACATAAGGTTCTTGCATGGCAGCTAAAAACAGATCAGACTTCTAAAACAATAAATGCAATTTGAACAAGAGTAAATGAAATTACTTATAAACCTTTAGAAATTAATGAAGCTTTTAAGAATTTTTACTCTGAGTTGTACAAATCAGAATCACAAAATGACAATGTCAAGATATAAAGGTTTCTATCACAAATAACTCTTCCAAAATTAAATACGGAAGAACAGAAGGGATTAAATATGCCTTTTACATTGAAAGAGGTCGAAGAAGCCCTAGGATCACTTCAATGTAATAAATCTCCAGGAGAAGATGGTTTTCCGCCTGAATTCTATAAAAAGTTTAAAGATTTATTAATTCCTCCTCTTATGGAGTTAATACACCAAGCGGAAAGAACGCATAAACTTCCAGAATCTTTTTCAACAGCCATTTTAATAGTATTGCCAAAAAAAGATAGAGATCCTTTAAAGCCATCATCATATAGACCGATTTCTTTATTAAATACTGATTATAAAATAATAGCAAAAATCTTATCTAATAGATTATCTAAATGCTTACCAAAATTAGTACATATGGATCAAACAGGATTTATTAAAAATAGACAATCAGCAGATAATGTAACTCGCTAATTTAGTATAATTCATTTAGCACAGAAGAGGGAGGAAATGAGCGTGGCAGTTGCTTTAGATGCAGAAAAAGCATTTGATAGATTGGAGTGGGATTTTTTATTTAAGGTATTGGAAAAATACGGATTAGGAGTATCTTTTATAAAATGGATTAAAACCTTAAATACTAATCCCAAAGCTAAAGTAGTGACAAATGGTCAAATTTCAACACCATTTCAGTTAACAAGGTCAACTAGGCAAGGTTGTCCATTATCACCTGCTTTATTTGTGTTGGCGATAGAGCCATTAGCTGAATTGATTAGAATGGACCCAGACATGAAGGGTTTTAGAGTTAACCAGGAAGAATACAAGATTAACTTATTTGCTGATGATGTTCTGCTTTATCTAACAAACCCATTGCAATCGTTGCGTAAATTATCCTATAGATTAGAAGAATATGGGAAAGTATCAGGTTACAAAATAAATTGGGATAAAAGTGAAATTTTACCTCTTACTAAAGGAGACTATAATCAACGTCGATCAATAACCCAATTTAGATGGCCGGCAAGTGGTATAAAATATTTAGGTATAAGAGTTGATAATGATATAAAGAACATATACAAATTAAATTATTTACCACTATTGAAAAAAATTCAAGAAGATCTTGATAAATGGATGGTATTACCAATAACATTAGTAGGTAGAGTAAATACCATAAAAATGAATATATTCCCTAGATTACAATACTTATTTCAATCACTACCAATACAATTACCCCAGAAGTTTTTTCAAGAGCTGAATAAATATGTGAGGAAGTTTCTTTGGAAAGGTAAGATGTCAAGAATATCGTTGGAAAAATTGACATGGAAATTTGAGCTAGGAGGGTTACAACTTCCAAATTTAAAGAATTATTATAAAGCAAATCAACTTAGATTTATTGCATCTTTTTTTGAGAAAGATAAACCGGCATGGATCAGAATAGAACTAGATAAAATAGGAGAAAACATACCAGAAGACTTTATATATAAATGGGAATCTAAATGGATATGGGAAAAGAAAGAATCTCCTATATTAAAACATTTGATTGATTTATGGAATAAGATAAATGTTGACGATGAGACAAAGAAATCCTTATTAGCAAAGAGATCTTTAATTCAAAATAGACTTATTCCTTTTACAATTGATAATCAACTTTTATATAATTGGTTTCAAAAAGGGATTAGATATATAGGAGATTGTTTTGAAGGAGGTATATTAATGTCATTTGATCAATTAAAGAATAAATATAAAGTATCAAACAACACTCTTTTTTGTTACTTTCAACTAAGGGCTTATTTAAGAGAAAAGTTAGGTCAAACAATGTTACTACCGAAACCCAATGAAATAGAAACTTTAATTCAAAAAGGAAAGATTAAAAAATTTATCTCTTGTATGTATAATTTGATTCAAAAACAGGCAATTAAACAAGGAGTCCATAAGTCAAGACAAAAATGGGAAAGTGATTTGAATATCAAAATTGAAGAAAAAAACTGGTCAAGACTATGTCTTGAGAGTATGACAAATACAATAAACGTTCGATTAAGATTAGTGCAATACAATTTTTTACATCAACTATATATTACACCACAAAAAATAAATAAATTAAACCCAAATTTATCTGATCAGTGTTTCTGATGTAACCAAGAAATTGGTTCTTTTTTACATTCTACTTGGTCTTGCTCTAAAATTCAACCTTTTTGGACAAATTTAAGAGTTTTACTGGAACAAATTATTGGAATACAACTTCCACACAACCCAATATTACTTTTACTAGGTAATATTGAAGGGATAAAACCGATAGCCAAATTGAATAAATATCAGAAAGAATTTATAAAAATTGCATTGGCAGTAGCCAAAACAGCTATTGCAGTGACTTGGAAATCGGATACATATCTAAGTATAGATCGTTGGAAGAACGAAATTTATGGCTGTATTCCACTTGAAAAAATTACTTATAATTTAAGAGATAAATATGAAACAGTTTTGAAAATTTGGCGCCCTTATTTACAAAAGACAGGATTAAATATATAGGTGCTCCGAAGATGAAATAATTGGTTACTTGGGGAAAGAAATAAATATATATACTAAAGTTATTACGAACTCCATGGAGCATGTGGGGATCCTCCAATATCCAGGCATTCCTTTTTTTTTCTTTCTTATTTTTTTAATAGGGATGTTAGGGGGGAGGGGTTAAGGGGAGGGGGGCTGGGTAACACATTTTTTTTTCATACACATTTATTTTGTAACTATTTGAAAACAATAAAAAAAGTTTAAAAAAAAAAAAAACCTTAAGAGATTTTCAAGGATGTTACCAGAAAGTTGATGAAGGCAAGGTAATGGATGTTGTCTACATGGACTTCAGCAATGCACTTGACAAGAAGTTAGTCAAGAAGGTTTAGTTGCTTAACATTCAAGATGAGGTAGTAAATTGGATTGGACATTGGCTTTGTGGAAGATGGTTGTCTCTCTGACTGGAACTTGTGACTATGTGACGAGTGGAGTGCTGCAGGGATCGGTTCTGGGTCTTTTGTTGTTTATCACCTATATCAATGAATTTGGATGATAATGTGGTTAACTAGATTAGTAAATTTGTGGATGACACCAAGATTAAGAGTGTAGTGGACTGCGAGGAATACTATCAAAGCTTGCCATGTGATCTGGACCAGCTGGAAAAATGGCAGATGTAATTTAATGCAGACAAGTGTGAGGTGTTCCTTCTTAGAAGGACAAACCAGGATAGGATTTACACGGTGAGCAGTAGTGTGGTAGAACAAAGGAATCTGGGAATACAGGTCCATAATTGATTGCAAGTGGCATCACAGGTAGATAGGGCGAGTAAGAAAGCTTTTGGTACCTTGGCCTTCGTAGATGAAGGTACTGAGTACAGGATTCAGGATGTTATGTTCAGGTGTATAAGACATTGATGAGGCCTAATTTGGAGTATTGTGTGCAGTTTTGGTCACCTATCTATAGGAAAGATGTAAATAATGTTGAAAGAGTACTGAGAAGACGTATAAGGATGTTGCTGGGACTGGAGAACCTGAGTTCCAAGGAAAGATTCAGTAGGTGAGGTCTTCATTCCCTAGAATGGAGAAGATTGGAGGAAGATTTGACTGAGATATTCAAAATTGGGTGTTAATAGATAGGTAACCGCAAGCAGACTTTTTCCATTTAGGTTGGGTGAGACTTAACTAGAGGTCAAGGGTTAAGGGTGAAAGGTGAAATGTTTAAGCGTGGTGAGAGTATGGAACCAGCTGCCAGCACAAATAGTGGATGCGATTTTGATTTCAACATTTAAGAGAAGTTTGGATAGGTGCACGGATAGGAGGGGTATGGAGGGCTATGGTCCAGGTGCAGGTCGATGGGACTAGGCAGGTAAAATGGTTCTGAATAGACCGTATGGGCTGAAGGACTTGTTTCTATGTTGGAGGTTTAGATGCTGATATCTAAAGTTGGCATCAGAATTACCTTGTCGTAACAGCTGTTAATGTTTTATTGTTGCATCAAAAGGACAGTTTCTTTCAGTATTTTCCCCCTTGAGAAGCTATTCATGATTGCTATTCAGGATGTAAAATAAGATCCATTATATTGACATTCTGAGTTTTCTTGTGAAAAGAGAAAATCCTTTGGAGGAAGAGCAAAGGCGAGATGATGTAACTGAAGTTGATTTTTTGTTCATTATCCAGAATACACAGTACAGAAACAGACCATGCACTGTAATCAGTTCATGCTAGCTTTTAAACCTCCCCCCATCCTTCCTCACCCAATTTTGTCAGTATAGGGCAGCTGTGGCACACCCCTGACAACAACCTAAATTCAATCCTAATCTCAGGTTCTGTCTTCATTGAATTTCTGTGCTCTCCCTCATGCTATGTGGGTTTCCTTCAGTTACACTCAATTCTTTTCAGATCCGTAAATATGATAGTTGGAGACTGTAAATTGCCCCTATTGTGTCAGTGTGTGGTGGTTTCTGGGGTTGTTGATAGAAAAAGGGAAGGAATAAAATAAGATTAATATAGGATTACTGTAAATGAGTGCTTAGTGATTGGAGTTGACTTAGTGGGCCAAAGGGCCTGTTTCTATGCTGTAAGTGTTCCTTAAATATAATGCTCTTTTCCCTTCTCCTTAATATATTTGTCTGGATTTCCTTTAATCTAACCAACATTTATTACACAAGTGAGTGGATACCAGGGCAAGTCATAGCACTTGTGTATAGAAGGAATGAGGACAGGATGAATCTGTCAGACGGGAAATTGACAGATCTAGCAGGTCCTCTCATGATTAATGATGTTCTGTAAAAAGCCCCTGCACTTTTTGCCATTTTAGACTAGCCCCGGATTTAACTACAAGAATAATATGAGATAATGAAAAAAAATTACTCAACCTGTAAAAGATATCAAGAACTTAAAAGCTAAAGATTTCCAGAAGCTAAAATAAACAATTAACCTTGCTACCAACAGTCACATACTGCATGGTGAAAAGCCAGTTAGGTAAAAGACTAGAGATTATCACCATTAGTGCAAATTTGTCCCAGCATGAGAGTTCAGAGAATATTATGTTTTTTAAAACTTTCTTATTGGGGTAGGATATGAGGAAGGAACATCTTTTTTATCAATTGAGATTGAAAGTGTTAATATCTAATGACAGTATTGACTAGTAACAGAGTTAATGCTAAAAGAAATGTTCTCTATTTATTAGATTGCTGAATTTGACAGCCCCAGAGTCCTGCTCTCTAATGACAATTCAAGATTCTATGCAATGCTTCGCTCAGCGGAAAACAAGATAATAGTTCCATCATCCAGCAGCAAATCTCCTTGATCAGCAACCAAGTCTCAATTCTCCGCTGTTACTGGCCCAGTTGTGATTCATCTCTGAGGGACCTTTATCATAATAATTTAAGAAAAAATTTGGGATGTTTTGTGGCTGGATAAAGTTATTTCAAGTAAAATGACACTAATGCATACATTATTTATTATATCTTGGAGGCACTGCAATCCATCAAGTAATTTGCATAGTGGATATGCCTTTGAGAGGAATAGCTGAACGAAATGTATATAGAGTAATTGATTTAGTACGGGTTTTGCCTAGTATTCTGTTTCTTGATAATGATATTTAAAATAGTTGTGGGTTGTTAAGTTACTAGGTTCCTTTTTACTTTGTAAATTAGAGTTTTTAAATTCCCATCTGAGGAATCATCCTTGCCAAAAGCTATTTTTTAAATGTAAGAAGAGCAAATGAATGGCAAACGCACACTTATAAAACAGTGCATTCGAGGTAAAATAATTATTGAAAGACTTTAAGGTGATCTTGGAATACTTAACTATCTTTATTGTAAACAGTAAATTATCCATAAGAAATGCACTTTCTTTCCCTTTGCAATTCTTCGCCCCTTGTAATTTCAGTTCAATAGAATAGGGACTTCTCCTCAATGCAATTTACATCATCATTAGTAGGAAATCACACACTATATTGTGTTACTCATTTGACTCCCTCTATTGGGGCAGCAACAATGATTCATTTAACCCACTCTTCATTGATTGATGGAGTTCACTCCATTGCAATTTGTATCCTGTAATTCTCTTTCTGAGAACAGACACCAATAATTACCGTAACATATTTTGCACTGTTTAGTGAAAATAGAATTCTTTAGGATTAGAAGCATCTGATCTGTATAGTGATCCATTATAATCCTCAAGTGTACTGTGCAAACAGAGCTCTGACTAATGTCAGAGAGGGAGACCTAACTGTAAATAATGTAGTTACTTCACCATCAAATTCTTTTAAACAGAATTATAGCTGTCAGTGGTTCAATATTTACAATATTATTACAGTATTTCAAATAAGCTACAGTAATATTTTGATTTAAAGCTTTCAGCATGTAATTCCATTGCAACCAGAATTTGTTCCCATAAAAAGGCGTTTTCATAAAATCTATGGTGCTAGTATAGGGAAATTGAATGTAATCAATTTAGGTAATGTTTAGGAAACTTCAGCATCTGTAAGATGTATATAGAGTCAGGATATAGAGTCATGTATATAGAGTCAGGAATCAAGATGTATATAGATTCAGCAATGCGTGCAAGTCCAATAATGCACAGCATACTTGTGGAAATAGGAAAAACGGCCATTATTTCTAAACATGTTAAGTAAGAGCATTTCTGACAATCTCATGCATGACTGTCATAGCTCCAGTACATGCTGACTGATCAGAGCAATGCCGTCAATGATCTTTGAGGACTGGAAAACGTGTGGTAGAACTTTTATGATATGTTTTTTCTGTTAATGGCACCCCGTGCCCCTCCCCCCCCCCCCCCCCCCCGGAGGACTGTGTATTTAGCACATCTATCTTTTGTTGATACATTAACATCAAACAGTGTTACAGAAGAACACTTCAGAGGTACTCTCATCATCCATGATAATTAATTGAATGAAAATTAGCATTTATTTTTTCTAAACATATTGATAAATGTAACTTCATAGTAGAGAGAATAAAAATCAACTCTTGTCAATGTTGTATTTCATATATTCACTGAATTTTGAGGTTCAAACTGACAATTTATCCTTTTGTTTGTAGGATTATTTTTGCTCAATACTAGTCATATGAATTCTATTCATGTAACTGGTACAATTCACAGATGTTTGTATGCTTAAAGGCATATATTCAAAATTTTTCAAATGGTTTTGCCAACCTTCTTTTGCAAATTTGGTAATGTTCTCAAGAAAATGGTGAACATTTAATGCACAGTTGCACTTTTTCCCTACTTTGTAAAATAGTATTATGTAAAACATGTAGAGAGATTAGAAAAGCCTAGTGAAAACTTTGCGACTTCTTCAAAAAATTTTCATCTGCATCTTTCTCAAAATAAAGAAAATTATAAAATATAATATTTTTACCTGAACCTAAGTTGTCCTTAAATTCACGTGGGTGTTCCTGCTAACAATGCAGATGCTTTTGAAACCTAAGCTTGGGTTAACTATAATCTACAGCCCAATTTATCTCATTTCCTTTTCTTGCCTAAACTACCTAATGTCTTACAATCTGGACAACAGCTCTAGACACAAACTTTGAAAAGAAAACTATTTAACTGGGACATTTTCCTCAAAAACACAAGAAACAGGTGCTTCTATATTGTTGAATTAGATATATTTAATTTTGACAGTATTAATGTAGCTATTGGACTAGAGTCATGACTACATAAATGAGAATGTTGCTAAATTCATCGATTTCAACAACGAGATGTTTGAAATAACTAACATTATTTATATTTGAGTAGCTGCATTTTTACATGGTATCAAAGTGCATATTACTGGAATGTACAATATTTAATTGATTTTATTGCTCCATTAACATGCTCAAAATTATCAAAGGCCTTAAGTATACCAGTTTACTTTACAGATATTTATGTAGATTTTTGTATAAATCCAAGCATAAAATATACTGTTCCCTTTCCAGAAATGGACAGTAAAACAATCATCTCAATTCATCAGTCCAGGGGTTCCCAATCTTTTTTATGCCATGGAAGCCTATCATTAACTGGGGGTCCATGGACCTTCATAACAAATGGCTGCCTTTGAAAAAACACACACACTACAAACAAGGGCTACAGGGTGGAGCTTTTATCTGCCTAGGGTTCTATATGTAAATCTATTTCTCACTGTGATAGCATAATGGAAGGTTTTTTGCTGCAAAATAGAACTGACAAAACAATAAAGTTATTTTTATATTGTAGTGATGAATATATTTTTCTGCAGAACTGTACAACTCAGTCATTTAAAAACAATTAAATAATCTAAACACTTTAGCATACTCCTCAGAAATATAACTTGCATTGCACAGGTTTGCGCAAGTGACTTGCTAAATTGTTAGAGATATCCATTACCATTTTTTTAAAGATTGCAATTAATGGCTGCTTTATATTTAACAAATATCTACACAATGAAGTCTCATGCTAACTCATAAAGATTACTGTCACTGCAAAGTGACAGCCCGTAACTGGGTCACTTACCAGCAAAGATAGAGAGGTCCATTGAAGTCTGATGGTACTATTTTTAACAGTATTTATTGATAGAAATACACAACAATAATATCAATGCAAACACACAGATAATATACGTGGTCAATACTAAATCTAAAAGCGTGGGTATAATAATAATCAATAAGAAATAGCTCTATCGTTGTCTAGGGGATAATGTATTGTCCGATGGAAATATAAAAGTCACTTTAGTTCAGTCAAGCTGTAGGCTGCAGCCTTTGGTTGGAGAGAGAGAAGGAGGTTTAACTTGCCCATTCCTTTTATGATGTCAATCCTTCGAGAGTCGTTGGGAGTTGAGTTCCCCGTTGTTAGCTAAAAACCATTTTTCCATGGCAAAGGCCACCGATTCCGGGCAAATGGAAGCGGAAGCACGCAGCCTTCCACCGGCTTTCGCTATTACGGGATCGCTAGCGTTTCTTCTGGTGCGTCTGCGGGGCTGGTCCCACAGACCCTCTTTTTATCCTGACTCACAGGGTCTCAGGTGTCAATCAGGTTGGGATGATGCAATCCCTCCACCAACCTCCCCCTCGGTTCATTGCCTGGGGCTTCGATGCATCGTGCAGGATGCAGTACACAAGTCCGTCTCCAAGAGACAATAGCCGGTATCAATGGGTCCGCCTTTCGGAGGCCAGGACACATTCTAACCCTTTTGTGGATTCTGCATGTCTTTCTCTCATTTCCTGTGTACCCTGAACTGACTTAATAGTGATCTTGCGATTCTCACAAAGGAGGGGGCTACCCCGCACCCTTCGGCCCCTCAGAGCTGTGGCACATTCGTAACAAAAGACTCTTCCATTATGGCATATAATATTCTGGAGTACATTAGAAGAGGAAGAAACTATTCCATGGAGATACTGGAAAGGTCATTAAGGATGGTCTTATGGTTTACAGAGAACAGTAAGACTTTAGACTACTGAAAGATACAGATGATCTGATCATTTAGGTGCCGAACTTAAAATAGAATTAAGTCCCACACCTTTACTTGTGTGGGGACCTTTTCTTGAATATTTTCATAATTCCCATTTAGATTAAGGGTTCATCCCTCCTTTTTTCTTCTTCATTTAAATCCCTTACTTCCAGCTGCTTTCGGTTAAGATTTATGGTTTTTTTTAATGTGTAAACATATTATTGCTCAGGTAGTAGGCAATATACCTTCTTTTTATAAATACAGCTCTGTGGTGATAAAAGTTCTGATTAACTTTTTTATATATGGTAAGGTTGACTTGGAGTTGGGTAGTGGGAGGATGGAGTGATAACTAACTTTATATGAATCTACAATAGGTGCTTTTCCTTAATTGTTATGAACTGTACATTTGATACATTTGTTTTGCACTGTACAAACCTCTTTTTTTTTAACTTTTTTTGTTGCATTGTAGAAACTTATAAAAAAATTAATTTAAAAAAATAGAATTAAGTCCTGAGAAGTGTAAAGCGATACATTTGGTTTAGGGTAACAAGAGAAAACATGATAAATAGAAGGAATTTACATGGTGTGGAGGAATAAGCTGTGGCATGTACATCTGTGGGTCTTTAAAATATAGCTACAGTGATCAATATGGTACTTTAAAAACAGAGGTGGCTTTATTTGTCTTGGCATAGAATAAAAGAGCAGGGCTGTTACAAAAGAATTATAAATGCTAATTATGCAACAGCTTATGTACTGCATATAGTTCAGGTCACGTTGTAGAAAACTATGGATGGAAGGTGGTGCAGAGGAAATTTATATAGATGGAATTAAATGTAGCTTGCATAACCATAGAACTATAACAATACAGAAAAAGATCATACAGTTTTTTTTCTTCTTTGAAATCTGACACTGATGAGCAGAGTCATGATTGAAGAGCATTACTTTGAGGGGCCTTGATACAGTTAGAATAAAGGGCTTAGTTTCTTTAGCAGAGGAATAAAAAAAACCACAAAGCCCTTAAGTTTTAATCATATAGTGGAAGGTTAGATGGAAGCCAAAGAAAGATGTTTGTTTCACTCGAATTGAGAAACACATTTCAAAGTCTGTACAGCTATTGACTTGGAGGGAATTGCAGGTGGTAACCTTTGGATTGCAATCACTTTGATAAATCTGTGCAGGTCCACAGAAACAAGGGTAAAATTACTTTCAGTGTATATGTTTAGACTAATTATTTGTATTTCACCAGATTTAGTTTCAGGGTAGAAAGAGCTTTTAACACAGATAAATCTATGTAGCCACATCTGCTCTACACTGATTTCTGTGGATATGTCAGAGTTCTTTTGCTAAATATTATACAGATTGATATCAATGGTGGCACAGAGTCAGTGCTACTACTGCCTGGCAGCTCTAGTGACCTTGGATCTTTGAGATTCCATCTGGAGTTCACACACTTTCCCAGTAATTGTATGAGTTTCCAACAGATACCGCAGATTCCTCCTACAATCCAAAGTATGCTGGTTGCTGGTAAAATGTGCTGCAGTAAAATTACCCAATGCACATAGAGAATCGGGGCACATCTGAGAAAATAAGTTACAGGGAAATGGGACTGATGTAAGAGCATAGACTTGATTGGCCAACTGGCCTCCTCCTGTGTTGTAGGAAGAGGAAGTTAAGAATTATATGCAGTACATCAAGAATCCTGCTGCAGTTCATGTCCCATATCCATGATTATATCTGGAATTGTTCCAGCATTCAAAATGTTGGCATTAGTTTAGTCTTTCAGCTCTGCAGAGCATTATCCAGGTAGTCGCAAGCAGCATGCACCAAGCATCCCTTCCATCCTTGCTGACAAAACTTTCTGTAAATATATATACCAGAAATTATAAACATGAGCCCAGAATTAAAAGCAGAAATGCAGAAGTTATAATCAGAGAACTGCATTGTTTCACTGTTTGCAGCATTGAAGTACTTGCTGATGAAATCTGCACAATGTCACTACTATGGAACGAACTAAGCAAAAGACTGATGGAGAAGCGAGGGCGAATGCCATCACGAAGACTTCGGTTGATATCTAATGTGAATGCCTGTGCATTGCTTTATTGATGAAAAGTATAAGGCACGACCTTTGTTAAATTCTGTTTAAATTAACAGAATGTGAATTTAGTTCTTGGCATTTAGTCTTCAATGACACTGTCTGAATTTCCACTGCAATAGCTTATTGGGCCTTTTTCTGTGCGGAGCCTCATGCCCTTGAGAAAGTGAGTTGCGGGTTGTGGTTTTCATTTTTTTCTCTCCTTTCATCCCAACCTTAATTTGTATATGCTTAAATTGTAATTCTATACTTCCCAATTTTTAACATGGCTTGCTTTCTGTAAGAATCCTTCAGTTTGTTCTGTTAGCAAAAATTTCTTGGAAACATTTCTCACTGCAACCATCCATGGTTGTTAGTGAGTCCATCATTGTAGTTCCGTAGTTTTATCAGACTCAGGAATATTTCTGTAATGTTGGTTCGTTGTGGAATTTATGCAACATTAAACACTGGAGGAGAAAGCTTTAATCCACTATTCCAGATTCAAACAAAGAGTAGTCCCAAGAGAAAGGACGTCTGGTGCACTGCTGTATAAACTCTATCCCTAGTAGCGTAGTGACTAAATAGTGAGGAAATTTATAGTTCCAGTGTCTTAAATTAACGTAACTGAAACTCATGATAAATGTCTGAAAATTTGAGAAACTGAATGTAATATTTTATTTATTCAGATCAGTGTCAGTAGGAAATACAACAAAAGTTTGGCTGAAATACAAATTATATTTCCAAACCATTCTTTACCATAACTCAAATGCCTGCTTCTGTCCTGTGGACTTAGATAGCTGGTTTGTCAGGACTCAAGAATGTCACGTTGTGTGTTTGGCACATCCAAAATTCAAGTGAATATTGTTGTCTTAATCACATAAATCTCACCTTTCATTTCCTTGTATATCAAATTCTTTGCCTCAGATTTTAGTTGCCGAAAAGCAATGAAATAAACATTTTAAATTTTTCAATTTCAAGTTGTGAAAAAAGCAAGTCAGTTTTTTAATTAGTGATTTAACTGGGTGTTTGAACCAAAAGGACTCAACAAAAATCCCCAGTGATTGTTATTATGTTGAATGATAAACCATTTTGTGCATTTCTGGGCCAGTCTGTACATTAGCTTATTCTGAAAATAGGAATGTAATTTGTATTTAATTCTTTCTTTTTCAATCTTTTTATTAATATCAACATGATAAGATTAGTACATAGATAATGGGATTACAAACTTACAAAATTAAAATGAACATAAAAGGATACACAAGCAATAAGTACAATATAGTTAAGTCTTCCCAAATCATGAATGATACAAATGTCATATAAACGAAACAAAAAAAACTACCGTAGATTCCGGATTTTAAGCCGCTACTTTTTTCCCACATTTTGAACAGCTTTGAACTTTGCGGCCTTTAATACGGAGCGGCTAATGTATTATTTTTTTTCATGCCGCCTCGTAAACATTTTGCCTCGTAACAGTAGACCAATAAAATTGATGAGTAGTTCACAGAGGTCCAATGAAATTGTACGATAAATCAAGCGCACTTTCACAATTAAATTATTGTAAATCAGTCATTTGTACTCACCCTCATCAACATGGAAAACACTCGAAGCATTGTGCTGCCTTATGGCAGTTATTTAGTTTATAATATTTTCGCTTAGTAATTCATTTTCTAGTTAAAGTTAGAAGAGTTTTAACTATATTTGTTTTCTGTACTACATCGCGGGATGCTATGACGTCACACCCGGTTTCGCCGCATCTTGTGGGAAAACGCCGGTTTGCGATAAACAGGACGGCGGGGGGGAGCGGCATTACGCGAGCGGAGCGGCGGAGCCAAAACGCTGCTTTTAAGTTAAAGGCGATCAATAACTTTTCCTGGTAGGTTGCAGTATATATATTTTTTACCAGTCGTTAGGAGATATTGGAATGTTGTTCAGTAAAGAAGTATACGCAACGTATATTTAAAAGTAGCCGCGTTACGGGCACGGTTTGAAAAAAAGCATTTGCAATATGTATTTGTTTTTGTTACCATATGGATTTAATTAAAAGTTAAAAAATCCTCACGTGTAATATCTTTCTGTGTAAATATCTCATATTACAACGTGGGACACCTGCGGCCGAAAATCCGGTGTGGCCTAAAATCCGGTGCGGCCTTTACAAGTAAAAAATTGATTTTATTTCTAAAATTAGAGCCAGCGGCTTTTAATCAGGTGCGCTCTGTAGTCCGGAATCTATGGTAAGTAATTCATGTTGAAAAAAAACAGAAAAGAGAATAAGAAAAAAAAATTAATACCCTAAGAAAAACTAAACTAACAAACTAACCACTAACTATTAAGAAAAAAAAGGAAAGAAGAAAAAAAAATGGGCTGGTTATAGTATCTATAAAAAAAAACTACAAAATCATCATTGTCCCCAACTCCGATCTTCTCACATATATATATATAATCAAAACCGGAAAAACAAATAATTCAAGGGTGTATCAACTGGACCTCCACATAAAAACAGATGTGCATACACTTGGACACTACAAAAGGAAGATCTTAAAACTGATCAGGCTGCATATTGAGTTGAATAGTGATGTCATACCTATGCCTTACTTGGGGACTGCCACATTCAAATAACAGACATCTCAATCAATGTGCCAAATAGGATTGATTCTGGTTGGTCCAGTGTCTCAAAGCTGGATGTTAACATTATACTTCAGACCATCACTAGTTACAGAATGGTCTACCAGCCCATCATTAATCACAAAGCTGGCTTCTCTATTATATCTCCATTACCATCAAGTCTGGAATCTTAAACCGTGCACATTGGGACGTACAACAAAAAATGTGTCCGTCAGCTCTGTCCTTACTGATCTGCCTGAGTTTGCTACCCCAAGGATCTCTTTTTATTACCCTATTCACCCACATTTGGCAGTTTTCTTTGGCTCCATAAAGCCCTTCTAATGATTTCCATTCAGCCTATGTTTGTTACTTTACTGTGGAATTGATGGCAAAGCTCTCTGACACCTTTATCTTACCAGCTGAACCTTCACTCCCTGTGGTGAACTACATATACCTGTCTGGACACGCCCCTCCGCTGACTGCTCCTGTGGCTCCTCCCACAGACCCCTGTATAAAGGCGATTGGAGGCACTGCTCCCCCCTCAGTCTCCAGGATGTTGTGTGGTGGTTTCTTCCAGCTAATAAAAGCCTATCATTTGCCTCCCGTCTCCGAGAGTTATTGATGGTGCATCAATTTTATTAACTGCAATTTTAAAACATGGAGAGCATTTTACAACTGGATAAATTGGACATTGATCCTCAAGCTCCAGAGGCAGCCATTGCCTTTGAACTCTGGCTTGCATGCTTCCAATCGTACCTGGAAGAGATTCCCGTGACTGAGCCTGCTATCATGCACAGAGTTCTCCTCTCCAGGGTCAGTCTGCGGGTCTACTCCCTTATCAGAGATCTGCCGACCTACTAAGGGGCACTGGACGCCCTCAAAAGACAGTACCTGCGGCCGGTGAACACCGTCTACGCAAGACATCGCTTAGCGACGTGGCGGCAGCGGGCCGGAGAGTCGAGCGCTGAGTTTGTCCGGGCCCTACAGACACTCGTGCGGGCCTGCGACTGCAGGGGACTGACGGCGGAACAGCATGCGGAGCTCCTGGTACGAGATGC
Source organism: Hemitrygon akajei (assembly GCF_048418815.1). Lineage (NCBI taxonomy): Eukaryota > Metazoa > Chordata > Chondrichthyes > Myliobatiformes > Dasyatidae > Hemitrygon > Hemitrygon akajei. The sequence goes on along the minus strand of NC_133133.1, from coordinate 53,941,381 downwards.
CTTCGTTACGGGGATCAGGTCAGTGTACGTGCGCCAGCGGTTGCTGGAAAACGCCGACCTTACCTTACAGTCAGCGATCGAACTGGCCGACACACTGGAGGCTGCTCTGCACAACGCTGATGCTATCCAGCTGCGCGATCTCCCGCCGGTCCCATGGACGCTGCAGACCCCGCCACCCGCCGGTGAATTGACCACAGCGGCTGCCACTCGTGAACCCATGAACTCCTCGCCACCTTGCGAATTCACTCCTCACGAATCGACCACGGCTGCTGCCAGTCACAAGTCCACACAGTGTTACTTCTGCGGACTCAAAAAGCACCTCCGAAAATGCTACCCGGCCCGAGAAGCTACCTGCTCCAGCTGCAGAAAGAAGGGCCACTTGCCAAGCCTGTAAATCCAAACCACGAGCGGGGTCGAGCAGCGTCTCATGCGAGGCATGGAGGTCACCATCTTGGTCACCGCCATCTTGCCTGCCCGCCTCGTGCAAGGCATGGGGGCAGCCATCTTTGTCGGCGCCACCTCGCCCCACCTCCGACCCACGGGTGCTTACTGGACACCAAGACGCCGGTTCAACTCTGGCCTCCATAACCCTCGACCAAAATGCTCCACACCAGCTTGCAAGGTCAATGATGGACATCCTGGTGGAGGGGCACAGGACTAGCTGCCTGTTTGACACGGGCAGCTCTGAGAGTTTTATTCACCCGGACACGGTGCAACGCTGCAGACTCGTGACACGGCCGGTAAGCCAGAGGGTCACCATGGCTTCTGGGTTGCATTCCACAGACATCCGGGTGGGTTGTGTAGCGACATTGGTGGTGCAGGGCACAGAATATCGGGACTTTGCGTTATTGGTCATGCCTCAATTGTGTGCCCCTGTGCTATTGGGGCTGGACTTCCAGAGCCACCTGAAAAGTGTGACAATGGAGTATGACGGGCCCCTCCCACCAATCACTGTCAGAAATCCTCAGTTTTGTGGGGTTTCATAATATACCCCGCTACTGACCACACACACACACCGACCCACACATCCCACCCAGCACCATGCCGACAGCTGCGCTACTGACACAACTTGCAGCCTCTCCACCCTCAAGATCCCTCCCCCACCGCTGTTCGCCAACCTGACCTCCGACTAAACCTGTGGCAACTAAAAGCAGGAGGTACAGCGCGGGGGACAGGGCCTTCATTCAGTCGGAGATGCAGCGGCTGCTCAGGGAGGGGATCATTGAGCCAAACACAAGTCCTTGGAGGGCCCAGGTGGTCGTTGTTCGGACCGGGCAGAAAAATAGGATGGTCGTGGACTATAGCCAGACCATCAATAGGTTCACGCAGCTTGACGCGTGCCCCCTACCCCGCATCGTGGATATGGTCAATCAGATAGCTCAGTACAAGGTGTACTCGACCATAGATCTGAAATCCGCTTACCATCAGCTCCCCATCCGCCCAGAGGACCGCCCCTACACCGCCTTCAAGGTGGGCGGCAGGCTCTATCACTTCCTTCGCATCCCCTTCGGTGTCACGAATGGTGTCTCTGTCTTTCAGAGGGAAATGGACCGGATGGTGGACCAGTGCCAACTGAAAACCACGTTCCCATATCTGGATAACATCACCATCTGCGGTCACGACTGGCAGTATCACGACACTAACCTCCAACGATTTTTTCAAGTGGCCAAAGCTCTTAACCTTACCTATAACAGGGACAAGTGTGTGTTTGGAACCACCCGGCTTGCTCTTCTTGGGTACGTCATGGAGAACGGGGTCATTGGCCCTGACCCCGACCGTATTCGACCCCTGTTGGAACGCCCTCTTCCCACCACCCTCAGAGCCCTCAAAAGGTGCCTGGGCTTCTTTTCCTATTACGCCCAATGGGTCCCTCACTATGCAGACAAGGCCCGCCCCCGGTCAAGTCCACTGCATTTCCACTCTCAGCCGAGGCCCGTGCGGCCTTCAGCCACATTAAAGGGGACATTGCCAAAGCAACGATGCATGCGGTGGACGAGACCATTCCCTTCCAAGTAGAGAGTGACACCTCTGACTTCACGCTGGCTGCTACCCTCAATCAGGCAGGAAGCCCAGTAGCATTCTTCTCTCATACCCTTCAGGGCCCTGAAGTTCGGCACTCCACAGTGGAGAAAGAAGCCCAGGCCATAGTGGAAGCTATTAGGCACTGGAGGCACTATCTCACCGGCAAAAGGTTTACCTTGCTGACCGACCAGTGCTCAATTGCGTTCATGTTCAGCAACCAACAGCGGGGCAAAATCAAAAATGATAAAATTTTGCGGTGGAGAATGGAACTCTCCACCTACAACTATGATATCCTGTACCGGCCTGGAAGGCTCAATGAGCCCCCTGATGCCCTATCCCGGGGAGCGTGTGCCAGCGCACAGATCGACCAGCTATACGCCCTCCATGCAGATCTTTGCCACCCGGGGGTCACACGACTTTACCATTTCGTGAAAGCCCGGAACCTGCCTTACTCCGTCGAGGACATCAGGATGATGACCAGGGACTGCCAAGTCTGCGCTGAGTGCAAACCGCACTTCTACCGTCCTGAAAAGGCGCAACTTATCAAGGCCACCCGCCCCTTTGAGCGACTGAGTGTTGACTTTAAGGGCCCCCTTCCCTCCACCGATCGCAATGTCTACTTTCTCAACATTATTGACGAGTACTCGCGGTTCCCCTTTGCCATCCCCTGCCCTGATATCATTGCTACGTCTGTCATAAAAGCCCTGCGCCAGCTCTTCACTCTGTTCGGATATCCCTGCTATATCCACAGTGATAGTGGGTCCTCCTTTATGAGTGACGAGCTGCGCCAGTACCTGCTGGCTAGGGGCATTGCTACTAGTCGGACCATGAGCTATAATCCCCGGGGAAATGGACAGGTGGAGAGGGAGAATGCCACAGTGTGGAAGGCCATGCTCAGCCCTTAAGTCAAAGGGATTGCCGGTCTCTCGCTGGCAGGAGGTCCTCCCCGAGGCACTCCACTCTATCCGCTCTCTGTTATGCACGTCCACCAATGCCACCCCTCATGAGCGACTCTTTTCTTTTCCCAGGAAGTTTGCCACTGGGACCACCCTACTGGCTTGGCTGACATCCCCAGGGCCAGTGCTGCTCCGGAAACATGTGAGGAGCAATAAATACTCCCCGCTGGTCAAGAGGGTTCACCTACTTCATGCTAACCCCCAGTATGCCTACGTGGTCTTACCTGATGGGCGGGAGGACACAGTCTCCGTCCGCGACCTGGCACCCGCAGGAGCACCAGACCCCTACCCCGAACACTCCACGGTGACTATGAACCCCGTACCCATCGAGGTGTATACCCACCTGACACCGCGCACACCAAGCCCTACACAGACTCCTCACGAGACTCCCATACCGGGTGCCTCGCACACGCCTGAGGGGTTACTGACGCCTAATGGACTGACACCTCCAGTCAGGCCAGAGCCAGCACATCCACCGTCACCGGTGCAATCACCACCGGTGCTACGTAGATCGTAGCGACAGACTCGACCGCCTGATAGACTTAACCTGTAAATATACTTGTAAGAAACTTCACCCCATGGGGACTCTCTTTTAAAACAAAGGGGGGGGTGAATGTGGTGAACTACATATACCTGTCTGGACACGCCCCCTGCTGACTGCTCCTGTGGCTCCTCCCACAGACCCCTGTATAAAGGCGGTTGGAGGCACTGCTCCTCCCTCAGTCTCCAGGATGTTGTGTGGTGGTTTCTTGCAGCTAATAAAAGCCTATCGTTTGCCTCCTGTCTCTGAGAGTTATTGATGGTGCATCACTCACTCTCCCTTCCCCTCCCTCTGTGGGATTTCATTACTCCCTACAACAAAGGTGATGTTTTCACTTCTGAGCACCTTTCAGAGGGATAAGCTTCACAACTTGTAGGGCCTGATCTTCATCCTTGCCCATGTTTTTAACTCATCTAGCCTCTTCAGCAGCCTTTGTGTGCTTGCAGCCGTCTGAAGGATGCTTGTGACATCATCCATGTAGTTTCTCAGTGGAGTAGGCCTCTGAACTGACTATAGCTTTAACCATTCAACCACCTGCCTTGCTCCAATAAGGATGATCTAGAAAGCTGCCACAAACTGGTTGGAAGAGATGGAACACCCCACTGTAATGCCTACTTTGAGCTGCTGCCACCTTGTTGTAAAGTCTTGAGATAAGAAGCCTATCTGGAGGTCATTGAAGTCATCAGAAGCCGGCCCTCTAATACAATTGGCGATGGAAAAAGAACTTCATTGCAAAGTTGATGAACTGATGAGACACAAATCCATAGGCATTCACAAGATCCAGCCACATGATGTGTAGGTCACCTTTCTCACACTTGGCTCGTTGAATCTGGTCGCGTATCAATGATGCATGCTCCACACATCCTGGGAAGCCTGCCTTCTGGCAGCTGGTGTCAATGGAACATACCCTGGTGATCCAAGGGAAGCTTTCCTTTCTGAATCACTGTACAGACTCCTGCTGTACTGCTCCAGACCCTCTTTGGTGACTTCCAGCTTCCTGCTCTTGTTATCCTCCAACAGCTGTCAGGTGCATTTGAAGGGATTCATGGAGAAGTTGGCTTTCTCTCATCTTCTTCCTCTGTGCTTACAGATGTGCTCTGTCTTTCGCAGCTTGGCCAGCTTCTGCTTCACTTTGCTCCACAACAGCTTCAAGGCCACCTGCTCCTCCTGTGTTGCTTTCTTCCAGTCCTTCTGTAGCTGGTGCTGCCCTTGTACTAGCTGCCCTTGTACCAGCTGCCCTTGTACCAGCTGCCCTTGTACCAGCTGCCCTTGTACTAGCTGCCCTTGTACTAGCTGCCCTTGTACCAGCTGCCCTTGTACTAGCTGCCATTGTATTAGCTGCCCTCGTACTAGCTGCCCTTGTACTAGCTGCCCTTGTACCAGCTGCCCTTGTACTAGCTGCCCTTGTACTAGCTGCCCTTGTACCAGCTGCCCTTGTACCAGCTGCCCTTGTACTAGCTGCCCTCGTACCAGCTGCCCTCGTACTAGCTGCCCTCGTACTAGCTGCCGTACTAGCTGCCCTCGTACCAGCTGCCCTTGTACCAGCTGCCCTTGTACCAGCTGCCCTCGTACCAGCTGCCCTTGTACCAGCTGCCCTTGTACCAGCTGCCCTTGTACTAGCTGCCCTCGTACCAGCTGCCCTTGTACCAGCTGCCCTTGTACCAGCTGCCCTTGTACCAGCTGCCCTCATACTAGCTGCCCTTGTACCAGCTGCCCTTGTACTAGCTGCCATTGTACTAGCTGCCCTCGTACTAGCTGCCCTTGTACTAGCTGCCCTTGTACCAGCTGCCCTTGTACTAGCTGCCCTTGTACTAGCTGCCCTTGTACCAGCTGCCCTTGTACTAGCTGCCCTTGTACTAGCTGCCCTCATACCAGCTGCCCTCGTACTAGCTGCCCTCGTACTAGCTGCCCTTGTACTAGCTGCCCTTGTACCAGCTGCCCTTGTACCAGCTGCCCTCGTACTAGCTGCCCTCGTACCAGCTGCCCTTGTACCAGCTGCCCTTGTACCAGCTGCCCTCGTACCAGCTGCCCTTGTACCAGCTGCCCTTGTACCAGCTGCCCTTGTACTAGCTGCCCTCGTACCAGCTGCCCTTGTACCAGCTGCCCTTGTACCAGCTGCCCTTGTACCAGCTGCCCTCGTACTAGCTGCCCTTGTACTAGCTGCCCTTGTACTAGCTGCCCTTGTACCAGCTGCCCTTGTACCAGCTGCCCTTGTACCAGCTGCCCTTGTACTAGCTGCCCTTGTACCAGCTGCCCTTGTACCAGCTGCCCTTGTACCAGCTGCCCTCGTACCAGCTGCCCTTGTACTAGCTGCCCTTGTACTAGCTGCCCTTGTACCAGCTGCCCTTGTACTAGCTGCCCTTGTACTAGCTGCCCTCGTACCAGCTGCCCTTGTACCAGCTGCCCTTGTACTAGCTGCCCTTGTACTAGCTGCCCTTGTACCAGCTGCCCTCGTACTAGCTGCCCTCGTACCAGCTGCCCTCGTACCAGCTGCCCTTGTACCAGCTGCCCTTGTACTAGCTGCCCTTGTACCAGCTGCCCTTGTACCAGCTGCCCTTGTACTAGCTGCCCTTGTACCCGCTGCCCTTGTACTAGCTGCCCTTGTACCAGCTGCCCTCGTACCAGCTGCCCTTGTACCAGTTGCCCTTGTACCAGCTGCCCTTGTACCTGCTGCCCTTGTACCCGCTGCCCTTGTACCAGCTGCCCTTGTACCAGCTGCCCTTGTACTAGCTGCCCTTGTACTAGCTGCCCTTGTACTAGCTGCCCTTGTACCAGCTGCCCTTGTACTAGCTGCCCTTGTACTAGCTGCCCTTGTACCAGCTGCCCTTGTACTAGCTGCCCTTGTACCAGCTGCCCTTGTACCAACTGCCCTTGTACCGGCTGCCCTTGTACCGGCTGCCCTTGTACTAGCTGCCCTTGTACCAGCTGCCCTTGTACCAGCTGCCCTTGTACCAGCTGCCCTTGTACCAAGCTGCCCTTGTACTAGCTGCCCTTGTACTAGCTGCCCTTGTACCAGCTGCCCTTGTACCAGCTGCCCTTGTACTAGCTGCCCTTGTACTAGCTGCCCTTGTACTAGCTGCCCTTGTACCAGCTGCCCTTGTACCAGCTGCCCTTGTACCAGCTGCCCTTGTACTAGCTGCCCTTGTACCAGCTGCCCTTGTAACAGCTGCCCTTGTACTAGCTGCCCGTGTACCAGCTGCCCTCGTACCAGCTGCCCTCGTACTAGCTGCCCTCGTACCAGCTGCCCTTGTACTAGCTGCCCTTGTACTAGCTGCTCTTGTACTAGCTGCCCTTGTACCAGCTGCCCTTGTACTAGCTGCCCTTGTACTAGCTGCCCTTGTACCAAGCTGCCCTTGTACTAGCTGCCCTTGTACTAGCTGCCCTTGTACCAGCTGCCCTTGTACTAGCTGCCCTTGTACTAGCTGCCCTTGTACTAGCTGCCCTTGTACCAGCTGCCCTTGTACTAGCTGCCCTTGTACTAGCTGCCCTTGTACCAAGCTGCCCTTGTACTAGCTGCCCTTGTACTAGCTGCCCTTGTACCAGCTGCCCTTGTACTAGCTGCCCTTGTACCAGCTGCCCTTGTACTAGCTGCCCTTGTACCAGCTGCCCTTGTACCAGCTGCCCTTGTACTAGCTGCCCTTGTACCAAGCTGCCCTTGTACTAGCTGCCCTCGTACCAGCTGCCCTTGTACTAGCTGCCCTTGTACTAGCTGCCCTTGTACCAGCTGCCCTTGTACCAGCTGCCCTTGTACCAAGCTGACCTTGTACTAGCTGCCCTTGTACTAGCTGCCCTTGTACCAGCTGCCCTTGTACCAGCTGCCCTTGTACTAGCTGCCCTCGTACCAGCTGCCCTCGTACCAGCTGCCCTCGTACTAGCTGCCCTCGTACTAGCTGCCCTTGTACCAAGCTGCCCTTGTACCAAGCTGCCCTTGTACTAGCTGCCCTTGTACTAGCTGCCCTTGTACCAGCTGCCCTTGTACCAGCTGCCCTTGTACTAGCTGCCCTTGTACCAGCTGCCCTTGTACTAGCTGCCCTTGTACCAGCTGCCCTTGTACCAGCTGCCCTTGTACCAAGCTGCCCTTGTACTAGCTGCCCTTGTACTAGCTGCCCTTGTACCAGCTGCCCTTGTACTAGCTGCCCTTGTACCAGCTGCCCTTGTACCAGCTGCCCTTGTACTAGCTGCCCTTGTACCAGCTGCCCTTGTACTAACTGCCCTTGTACCGGCTGCCCTTGTACCAGCTGCCCTTGTACTAGCTGCCCTTGTACCAGCTGCCCTTGTACCAAGCTGCCCTTGTACTAGCTGCCCTTGTACTAGCTGCCCTTGTACCAGCTGCCCTTGTACTAGCTGCCCTTGTACCAGCTGCCCTTGTACCAGCTGCCCTTGTACTAGCTGCCCTTGTACCAGCTGCCCTTGTACTAACTGCCCTTGTACCGGCTGCCCTTGTACCAGCTGCCCTTGTACCAGCTGCCCTTGTACCAGCTGCCCTTGTACTAGCTGCCCTTGTACCAGCTGCCCTTGTACTAGCTGCTCTTGTACCAGCTGCCTTTGTACTAGCTGCCCTTGTACTAGCTGCCCTTGTACCAGCTGCCCTTGTACTAGCTGCCCTTGTACCAGCTGCCCTTGTACTAGCTGCCCTTGTACCAGCTGCCTTTGTACTAGCTGCCCTATGCCCTTCTCTCTTCTTCCTTTTTCTCTTGGAGCAGCGACTCACTTGACATCAAATCTATCTCCGCACTCCTCATAGAGTAAGTCTCCAAATGAGTTAAGCTTGTCTTACACTTGGCTGGGTTGTGCGTGCTCTAGGGTTGTGCTGAAGTCCACGTTCAGCCTCTGCCACTCAGCCACTTTGTTCACCTTTGGCCACTTGATCTTGTGCCTCCTTGGGAGAGAGAGGTATGGAAGGAAAATCCTTTAGAGAAGGCAGTAATCTCAATTAACCAACTGTGCCAGGAGTAATGCATCCACAAAGTGCCATCAACACCTACCTTATTCTAGATAAGCTGTACTACATTTTCAAGAAGGAATATACCCATAAAATCTGGCAACAATTTGCTTGCATACATGTATACAATGCACAAAATATACGGTATGAGGTTATCAACTCAATAATAAGGTTAACAAATAATTATAAGGTTATTATAAAGTTATAATAATAACTGTTCTTCTTAAGCTCCGATTATCTCCTCAAGAGTTACCCTTGGGATAGAATATGGGGATTAAGTATGTGGAAAGATTTTATAGTATGTTCTTATCAAGGATGAATACAGCAGTTTCAATTACCTGCTTCTATGCTGTAGCTTTCCATAGTTTTCTCACTCTAATATTAGCTGTTGCTGATAGGACAAACCTCTATCCAGTCCTGAAGAAATGCAAATTGCTGAGTTCCAGTTTTGCTCACCAGTATGTGATCTACCTTGATTTGTAAGGTACGTCTATTTCTGTTTGCAGAGATTTCTGTGGAAAGATTTCCAAATCCTAAGAACTTTCTACAGGGGCACAATTGAGAGCACCCTGACTGGCTGCATCACTGCCTAGTATGGGAATTGTACCTCCCATAATCGCAGGATTCTGCAGAGAGTGGTGCAGACAGCTCAGTGCATCAGTAGATAGGAACTTCCCACTATTCAGGACACTTAATGAAGACAAGTGTGCAAAAAGGGCCCGAAGGATCATTGGAGACCCAACTCTCCCCAACCACAAACTGTTCCAGCTGCTACCATCAGGGAAACGGTACCACAGCATAAAAGCCAGGACCAACAGGGTCCAGGACAGTTTCTTCCACCAGGCCATCAGACTGATTAATTCATGCAGATACAATTGTATTTCTGTGTTATATTGACTGTCCTGTTGTACATACTATTTATTATAAATGACTATAAATTGCACATTGCTCATTTAGACGGAGACGTAACATGAAGATTTTTACTCCTCATGTATATGAAGGATGTAAGAAATAGTTAATTCAATTATAGGCAGAATTTCTCCCATATAGTTCATATTACTGAATCTGACACAATTTGACCCATCATAACTGGAGCATCAAGCGTGAGTTAGAGAGCAGGGAAGGTTCAGGCATAAAAGGGAAACACTGCCTAGCAGAGTGGTCATCAAAGGAGCGGTTTGAGGCAGAGTGGTAGGACTTTGGCTCATTCTGGCTTCGGCGAGGTAAGTGGGTAAGTGGACTTCATTTTTTTTTACCTTGCATTTTTTTAGAGGAATAAAGAGCATGTCTGTAGGGTTAGAACTTTGCTCTGGGCGTCAGATGTGGGAATCTTCCAGTCTCCCAGATTCCACGACTGCATTCAGGGTCACTGAGATGCAAATCCTGAGAGACCGTGTTAGGAATCTGGAGCTGTGGCTTGATGACCGACAGCTTATTAGGGAAAGTGAGCAGGAGATAGATAGGAGCTACAAGGGGTTCGTCACCCCGAGGATGCGGGAGTTAGGTAAGTGGGTGACTGTCAGGGAGGGAAGGGAAGAGCTCAGATAGTAGAGAGCACCCCTGTGGCCATCCCCCTCAGTAACTGTTATCTCGTGTTGGATGCTGTTGAGGGGGTGACCTGACAGAGGATGACCATGGTGATTGGGTCTCTGGCACTGGGCCTGGTTCCGTGGTGCAGAAGGAAGAGAAGAAGATGAGGAATGCAGTAGTCATAGGGGATTCCATAGTGAGGGGAACAGACAGGAGGTTCTGTCAGCCTGTTAGAGATACCCACATGGTGTGTTGCCTCCCAGGTGCTTGCAGAGTATTCTGAAGGGAGAGGGTGAACAGCCAGAAGTCTTGGTACATGTTGGTACCAATGACATAGGTAGAAAAAGGGAGGAGGTCCTGAAAAGAGAATTCAGGGAGTTGGGTAGGAAGCTGGAAAGCAGGACCTCCAGGGTAGTAATCTCAGGATTGCTGCCTGTGCCACGTGCTAATGAGCGCAAGAATAGCATAATCAGGCATATTAATGCGTGGCTGAGAGACTGGTGTAAGGGGCAGGGCTTCAGATTCCTGGATCATTGGGACCTCTTCTGGGGAAGACACAACCTGTACAAAAAGGATAGGTTACACTTGAACCCAAAGGGGTCCAATATCCCAGCAGGCAGGTTTAATAGAGTTGTTCGGGAGGGTTTAAACTAATTTGGTGGGGGGATGGGAACTGGAGTGATCGGGCTGGGGAAGGGGAAAACAGAAATAAATCAAAGATAGCGTGCAACAGAAATGATAGGACAGGCAGGAAATGAGGTATCATCACAGCCAGTGGGAAGATTTACAGGGCAATAGAGGCATGGTGCAGTTAAAACAGAAAGCAACAAATACTGGACTGAAAATATTCTATCTGAATGGTGTTACGTACCCCGTAACTGGGTCACTTACCAGCAATGATAGAGAGGTCCGTTGAAGTCTGATGGTACTATTTTTAAAAGTTTTTATTTATAAAGGGGCACAAAAATAAGGTTAATACAAATATTCAGATAATATACGTCGTCAATACTCAATCTAAAGTGCGGGTATAGTAATAATCATCAATAAGAAGTAGCTCTATCGTTTGTCTAGGGGTAATATATTGTCCTTTGGAAATATGAAAGTCACTCAGATACTGCAAGCTTCTGGGTTTTGGGGACCGCTGGGTTTTCACTTGTTGGAAAGAGAGAGAGATTTGTGATAAAAGAAACTTGCCCGGGTCTTTTGATGAGATCGATCCGTTGAGTAGGGGGAGTTGGTTCCCCGTTGTTAGTTCAAGAAAATCGTTTCTGCGGTACTCGCCACCGGCTCCCAGGCACGGGAACCGAACACACGTGGCTTCCTTCAAATGGCTGCCCGCTGTTACGGGATCGCTAGCATCTTTTCTGGTGCGTCTGAGGGGCCGTCTCTACAGCCCCTCTTTTATCTGGACTCACGGGGTCTCAGATGTCAATCAGGTTGGGATGATGCAATCTCTCCCCGTCACCCAGCCCACATTGCCCTGAGGGCTTGCACGTAGCCCAGTCCCCAATCCACAAAGGTGTCTCCAAGAGACAATGGCCGTTATCCGTGGCTTTGTCTTGCTGAGGGGCCAGGACACATTCCAAAACCTTGAGGATTCTCTCTCATTTCCTGGGTCCAAGACCCGAATTAATAGCGATCTTGCGATTCTCAAGAAGGAGGGGGCTGCGGTCATAACAATGGACACAGCATAAGAAATAAAATGGGCGATCTTGAAATTCAAATTGGCAAGTATGACGTTGTGGCTATCTCTGAAACTTGGCTAAAGGATGGCTGCCATTAGGAGTTGAATATTCAAGGATATACAGTGTATCGGAAAGATAGGTTAGTAGGCAGAGGGGGTGGTGTGGCCCTGTGTAAAAGAAATAATATTAAATCATTAGAAAGGGATGACATAGGATCAGAAGGTGTAGAGTCTATGGGTTGAATTAAGAGATGGCAAGGGTAAAGGGACCCTAATGGCAGTGGTATTCAGGCCTCCAAACAGCAGCCGGGATGTGGATTACAAATTACAGCAGGAGATAGAAAAGGCGTGTCAAAAAGGCAATGTCATGATAATCGTTGAGGATTTTAATATGAAAGTGGATTGGGAAAACCTGGCAAGTAATGGACCCTCAAGAGAGAGAATTTGTAGAATGTCTAAGGGATGATGCTTTTTAGAACAGCTTGTTGTTGAGCCCACTAGGGGATCAACTGTGCTGGATTGGATGTTGTGCAACGATCCAGAAGTAATGAGAGAGCTTAGGGTTAAGGAACCCTTAGGGAACCATGATCACAACATGACTGAGTTCACTTTGAAATTTGAGAAGGAGAAACTAAATTTCAATGTATCGGTATTTCAGTGGAATAAAGGAAATTTCAATTGCAAGAGAGGGGAACTGCCCAAGGTTGACTGGAAAGGGACACCAGCAGAAAGGTCAGCAGAGCAGCAATGGCTGGAGTTTCTGAGAAAAATGAGGGAAATGCAGGACAGACATATTCCAAACAAGAAGAAATTTTCGAATGGAAGAGGGGCACTACTGTGGCTGACAAGTGAAGTCAGAGCCAAAGTACGTTTGTAAAAGCAAAATAGATGGCATATAAGGAAGCCAAAGCTAGTGGGAAGATAGAGGATTGGGAAGCTTTTAAAAACTTGCAGAAGGAAACTAAGACGGTCATTAGGAAGGAAAAGATGAATTATGAAAGGAAGCTGGTGTCTAATATCAAAGAAGATACTAAAAGCTTTTTTAAGTATATAAAGGGTAAAAGAGAGTTGAGGCTAGACATAGGACCAATAGAAAACAACGCTGGAGATATTGTAATGAGAGATGCAGAGATGGCAGAGGAACTGAATGCATATTTTGCATCAGTCTTCAAAGTGGAAGACATCTGCAGTATACCAGACATTCAAGAGAGACAGGGAGGTGAAGTACAGTATGTGCAACGAAAATGATAACTGAGAAGGTGCTCAGGAAGCTTAATGGTCTGAGGGTGGATAAATCTCCTGGACCTGATGGAATGCACCCTCGGGTTCTGAAGGAAGTAGCTAGAGAGATTGCAGAGGCATTAACAATGATCTTTTAAGAATTGATAGATTCTGCCATTGTAACAGATGACTGGAAAATTGTAAATGCTATTCTGCTATTTAAGAGGGGTGGGGGCAGCAGAAAGGAAACGACAGATCTGTTAGCAGAAAGGAAACTACAGACATCAGTGGTTGGGAAGTTGTTGGAATCAATTGTTATGGATGAGATTACAGAGTACCTGGAGGCACATGACAAGATAGGCCAAAGCCAGTATGGTTTCCTGAAAGGAAAATCCTGCCTGAGTAACCTACTGCAATTTTTTAAGGAAACTGCAAGCAGGGTAGACAAAGGGGATGTAGTAGATGTAATGTACTTAGATTTTCAACAGGCCTTTGACAAGGTGCTGCATATAAGGCTGCTTAGCAAGATAAGGTCCCAAGGATTTACAGGGGAATTACTAGCATGAATGGGGCATTGGCTGATTGGCAGAAAATGGAGAGTGGGAATAAAAGGATCCTTTTCTGGCTGGCTGCTGATTACCAGTGGAGTTCAACAGGGGTCAGTGTTGGGACCGCTGCTTTTTATGATGAATGTCAATGATTTGGACTATGGGATTAATGGATTTGTGGCTAAATTTGCCAATGATTCAAAGATAGGTAGGTAGTGGGTAGTATTGAGGAAAGAGAGAGCCCACAGAAAGACTTAAATAGTTTAGGGGAATGGGCATAGAGGTGGCAAATGAAATACAATGTTGGGAAGTGTATGGTCTTGCACTTTGGTGGAAGAAATAAACGGCCAGACTATTATTTAGATGAGGAGAGAATTCAAAATGCAGGGATGCAAAGGGACTTGAGAGTCCTTGTGCAAGATACCCTAAAGGTTAACCTCCAAGTTGAGTCGATGGTGAAGAAGGCAAATGCAATGTTGGCATTCATTTCTGGAGGTATAGAATATAAGCGCAGGGATGTGATGTTGAGGCTCTATAGGGCACTCGCGAGACCACACTTAGAGTATTGTGTGCAGTTTTGGGCTCCTTATTTTAGAAAGGATATACTGACATTCGAGACGGTTTAGAGAGGATTCATGAGAATGATTCCAGGAATGAAAGAGGAATGTCTGGCAGCTCTTGGGCTGTATTCCTTGGGGTTCAGGAGAATGAGGAGGTGGGGGGATCTCATAGAAACATACCGAATGTTAAAAGTCCTGATCAGTTTAGATATGGCAAAGTCATTTCCCACGGTAGGGAAGTCCAGGACAAGAGGGTACGACTTCAGGATTGAAGGACGTCCATTTAGAACTGAGATGCAGAGAGATTGCTTTAGTCAAAGGGTGGTAAATCTGTGGAATTTGTTGCCACGAGTGGCTGTGGAGGCTGAGTCATTGGGCACATTTAAGGCAGAGATAGATAGGTTCTTGATTAACCAGGGCATCAAAGGGTTTGAGGAGAAGGCAGGGGACTGATTGACTGGAAGAATTGGATCAGTTCATGATTGAATGGTGGAGCAGACTTGATGGTCTACTTCTGCTCCTATATCTATGGTCTTATGGTCTTACCTAATTCATGCCAGCTCCTTACAGAGCTTTGTCACCCTCCCACTCTTTATACTCTTCACCCTCACACTCATCAGCTCCTCTTCTGATTCTTTTGATGCCTATCTAACCAAACTTTCCAAAGATTTCCTCACATGAAAGAATTTGTTTACAATTGCCTATTAACCTATGAACAGTCTTTGAGATGTGGGAGGAAATTGAAGCACTGGGAGAAATCCTACATAGCCAGGAGAAAAATGTACAAACTCCACACAGGAGTCGGGATTACACACAAGCCCCAGAGCTGCAAGATAGCAGCAGAAACTGCTGCACCAGTTCAGTGGATTTGAGTAAAATGGTTTGGTGGATATCTTCTTTGTCAAATAGAATTGAAATTCTTTTCATATCTGAGGAAAATGCCTTTGTGATTGCATTCTTTTCAGAAAGTTTGACGCTAATGAAGTAGACACATATTCATTAATAACTTCTACTAAATTGAAACCAGACTCAGAGAAATCACAGCTGACACTAGTGTAGCCAAAGTACACTTTTAAATGAGGAATGAAGGAATGTGTAGTGCGAAAGTCAGCAGTCAGAGCTTAGCTGTCCTGGGCGTGTGGTGGAAAGTGAACAACGAAAACAATTTGTAGGTCCAAGTCATTGGCAGAAAGTGCAGGTGCTTTTCATCCAGTGAAATACATAAATTAATTGGTGAAAAGAGAAAGGTTATGGGATTGTCCTCTCGATGCCAATACAATTAGGGCCTCTTTTTCTTTTTCAGATGCTGATACGTCTCATTCAATTTAGCCAACAGTTTATTGTATTCCCGACTCCAGCAGTTCGAAATGCTGGGGGTAGGCAATGACCTCGGCTGAGGTACGGTACTCCCCGTCACCGGGCACTGTCTGCTAACTCTCGCGACAGCTCGGGCGATGGTTTCCATGGTGCTGTTGTTCGATGAGCCTTTGGCAGACACGGCCGGCCTAGCCCGGACAACGCGTAAATCGTGCCCTGGCAACCGATGCACATGGCAACAAGATCCCGCAAAACAGCGGGAGCGCGGGCGAACCGCATTCTCCCAAGGTGCCTCCGAGGTGGACGCGGGCACACGCTCCGAGAGCACAATGGAAGCCTACGTGTCCTCGTATGCCAAGAACACCGCCCTTCGTAAAGTCCACGAGAGGGATGTGAGTGAAGTGTTCAAGTTAGATGCGAAAATATAAATTCTCCATCCCATCCTGATCTCCCTAAGGACCCCTCTCCACTTTCCAAACGAGAAACAGCCCGTTCAGAACTTAATGAGGAGAAGCAGCTGAGACATTGAATAATAGGTTATTGGAGGACCAAAGAGAAAGTCGAAGTCGGTTTTATTGCAATATACTCAAGTACATGATGGCACCGGGTGCAATGAAAAGCTTCGCAGCATATCAGCAGTATTAGCAATACAAATATAAATTTTACAAACATTTAACAAGACAATATAGAACAAAAAGTCAATTTTAGTGCAAAGTGGTGGTAGTGTTGCTTAACCTTTTTTTTAATGATTAGAGATTGTCTGGTCGGTTCAACGATCCAGTGATTGAAAGGAAGTAGCTGTTCTTGAACCTTTTGCCGTGGGACTTCATTCTGCACCTCCTGCCCAATGGTAGCCTGTAGAAATAGGGATAGTGCAGGAAAATGCTATTTAAGTTCATGGTAATCAGGTTGAATGATGCAGGGTCAACATCAATTTTAATGTTTCCAGTGCTGGGTTTCCACCCGATGAAGGGTTTCGGCCTGAAATATCAGCAGTTCTTTTCCTCATTTTCTGCTGGGCCTGCTGAGTTCCTCCAGCAGATTGCTACTCCAGATATCCTGGCATCTGCAGTTCCTCATGTTCCTTATGTTTTGTATAGTTGATCTCCAATATTGTTACAACAAAGTCGTAGATTAAGGAACAGCTTCTCTTCTTCAAGCTTGGAATATTTCAGCCCTCAAGACTTACTGAATTTGACCAGCCTTTTGAGTTCAGAGTCTTCTTTGACTTAAAACGTTGCTTGATATGTTGATTTTGCATTTGTTTTGGATCTACAAAATCTGCAATGTTTTGCTTCTTCGATATCTTATATTTATATTCCCTTAAGCCAGGAAGTTTGTGATTAATAAACATTAGCCTCACCCTGCTGGTACTGCCACCACTTGTCTTGATCAGTCCCTCCTGATCATAGAGACTTCCATTTTCGTCTCCAATTATTCTCAGTCTTAGCAAAGTGAAATGTGTTCTATTCCCAAATTTTCCAAATAATAGGATATCAATCTGAAATATTAAGGTCCTTTCCCAGAAGCTGCCTGAGCTGTTGAAAATTTCCAGCCGTTTCTGTTTTTTTTGGTGGGGATGTGTATCGTTTAAGAACTGGGACGCTGAGAAAGGATTCCAACATCAACTTCGCATTACCCTAATGGCAAATTAATGACGTACTTCTGGAAGGGAAGCATCTTGGGATTTACTTCAAGATGGCATGCTTGGTGCTAGATAATTTGAGTAATGGTACCAGTCTAGGCAGGCTTGATGCTTATAAATTGGATGGATTTACAAATGTTTTTCTTTCAAATCAAGCATAAAATTTAGAGACTCAAGATGCTGGAATCCAGAGCAAAAATTAAATTGATGAGAGAACTCAGCAAGTCAGGCAATATCCGTAGAGGGAAAAGTTCAGTCGACACTTTAGGTTGAGATACTTCATCTGGACTGGGCCCAGGGCAAGGGTTCCCAACCCCTGGTTAATGGTATGGGTCCATGGCATAATAAAAGTTGGGAACCCCCGACCTTGGGAATTGTACTAAGTAATTCTAGGCTCAACATATGATAGCATTTCCAATGTCAGATGTGCACCTAATGATAATCACCACCTGCAATTTCCAACATAAACTGGGGCACCAAAGTACGACCTACTACCATGGTTAATTGACCACAAAGTATTTTAAATCCTCCCATGCCCTCTGAGATAGAGAATTTGAGAGATTCACCATCCACTTTCAGAAGAAATTCCAAGGCACCGCAATTTTAAGTGATTGCCCTCTAAGCTTGTAACTACGCTCCCTCATTCAAGATCCTCCCACTGGTGGAAACACCTGAACATCTATTTTGTAATGCCCTTAAGACATGACCCATTTCAGTAAGATCATCTATCATTCTTCTCAAATTCACAGAGTACAGTTTCAATTTCTTCAACCAGCCATGAAAGGACAACCTTCTCATTCACTAATTAGCCCAGTGAATCACCTTTGCATCATTCTTAAAAAAAACAATAATTGCGCAGGTATGGCCCGACCAGTGCAGTGTACAATTGCAAAAATCCTTCTTTTTACACTCCAGAATACTAAACTAAAGGCCAATTTCCCATTTGCCTTCATAACTATTTGTAGTCTCTGCTTTCTAATGTTTTGAAAATTGTATTTTGAGCACCTAGAGTCACCTGTACTTTACTCACCTGCAGTTTTTCTCTATTTAGATAACATTGTCTTTAGATTTCTCATAGCAAAGTGCATCACGTCATATTTTCCCACAATAAATTCCATTTGCCAAGCTTTCACCCACTCACACAATCTATCTATCTCCAGTTGCACAATCTTAATATCATCATTCCAGCATTCCCTTCCACCAGCAATATTTCCATGTCAACACAAAAATGTGTGGACTTCAATATCTGGGCAGTTAACCTTCAGTTTGAATCTGGCAGATTCAGTGTGTTTCATGGTTCACAAAATATACAGGGAGGAGAAGGATTGGCAATTTACGTTTCTATTTCATCTCATTGCATTACATGATATGAAGAACATCATATTGATATTAAAGTAGAGGAAAAAAAAAGGTGAAATACATGCAGTCTGTACACTTGAGGAAAAGGTACTGCTTATATTTCAAGTTGATGACTTTTTATCAGATGTGGAAGGATAACAGAAATAAAAATGATTTCAAACTTTGAGAAAGGGGATGATAACAGGATCTATTAAGTGACAAAAGTGAAAGCAAAAGAACTGATTATTGGACAAGTAAAGATGTATTTGCAAAAATACTAAAGAGAGAAACAGGATAATGTTCTGAAACTACCGAGGAGAATATTATGGATTGTGGAAGTCTAAAATAAAGTTAGAAAATGAGAGAATTGTTGATTATCTGAAAATCCTGACCTCTTTGTTCAGGAGATATCAAATGTGCGGTGGGAGGTTGAGATTACATTCCTTGAGCATACAGTACTTTGATCTCTATTACAACAGTGAGCCCAGAAAGTTCATTCTACATTCTACAGGCATATGATCAGTTAAAATGCAGGGCCTATCAGAGACCAAAATGAGGACAGATGGCATGGCGAAGGGAATTCATGAGAGCTATATATCAGTCTTGATCAAGGAAGAAAGTAAAGCTGAAATCTAACAAAGGAAAATGTAATTAACAAGTACTAGAAAAGCTAGTTATAATGCATCCTAAATGGATGAGAGAAATAAGGGAGGAAGTTCCAAGAGGCCCTGACGATAATCTGGCAAATATCTACGGATTCAGAAATTGTATCTGAGTACCAGAGACTGCAAATGTCGCACTCCTGTTCATAAAAGGGTGGAGTGATAAAGTTGTGTTGGTTCAACTATGGTGGGAAAGTTTAAGAAACAATGATCAGGGTCGAATTTAACCGCTACCTGAACAAGTGTGGATTGATCAGCAAAAAAAACATAAATTTGTTAAAGGCATGTTTAACAAAATTAACAATATTTTTGATCAATGCACACAAAATGCTGAAGGAAGCCTGCAGGCCAGCAGCATCAATGGAAAAGAGTACAGTCGATGTTTCTGGCTGAGACCCTTCATCAGGTCTGGAGAAAAAAAAGATGAGTCAGAGTAAGAAGGTGGGGGGGGGGGAATGGGAGGAAGAAACACAAGGTGATGGGTGAAATCAGGAGGGGGTAGGGTGAAGTAAAGAGCTGGGAAGTAGATTGATGAGAGAGATACAGGGCTGGAGAAGGGGGAATCTGATAGGAGAGGACAGAAGGCCATGGAGGAAAGAAAAGGGGGAGGAGCACAAGAGGGAGGTGATGGGTAGGTAAGGAGGTTAGGTGAGAGAGGGAAATTGGAATGGGGAATGGTGAAGAGGGGGCATTACCAGAAGTTTGAGAAATCAATATTTATGTCATCAGGTTTGAGGCCACCTAGATGGAATATTAGGTTTTGCTCTTCCAACCTGAGTTTACCCTCATCACGACAGTAGAGGAGGGCTTGGACTAACATGTCAGAATAGGAATGGGAAGTGGAATTAAAATGGGTGGTGACTGGGAGATCCCGCTTTTTCGTGTGGACATCAAAATATGTTTTGATGATATAACACAAGTGTTTCTATACTAAGTAATGTATAAGATTTCTGCAATATAAGTGGATGTGTACAACTTATAAATATATGTTTTATGAATTAGAACTGATTATACAATTTTGCCTTTGTTTTAGAATAATTAAGGAGATCAGTGAAATTTACATATGTTTATTAACCCTGAATAAGCCTGCAATTGTTGTTGATCTACAGTGTATGAGCAGTAAGGCTGTCATTGGGACAGGGTCCAGACAACTTTTGAATTTGCCCTTGGGGGCCAAGTTACCGTTGCTTCCGGGGAGTGGAGTTCTCCTATATACAACAGATCTGGGTGAAAAGGTAAATCATTGAAATTAGAAATAAATTCCTTCTCAGACTTTTTACCGTTAAATTTAGAGTCAATTAGAGATAGCACAAATACAGTGATGAATTGCTGGAATTCTACTTTTAACTTTTCAAGTCAAATTTTTACAACAAATCAATGTAGCAACTATTCTAAATTTTACCATATAATTGGAATTACTGATAAGAAAATTAAACATGTAAGTCATATCTGTCAGGATGCAGACTAAAAGATGCCATGATTTGATTCTGAACCTCTGCTCCGTCGTAAAAAGGGCCTGTAGGATCATTCGGGATCTAAACCATCCCAACCACAATCTATTCCATCCAGGAAGTGAAATTGTAGCATAAAAGCCAGGACCAACAGGCTCCAGGACAGATTCTTCCACCGGGCCATCAGACTGATGAACTCACACTGATTTGAGTGTATTCTATATTACATTGGCTGTTCTATTCATTATAAATTATTATAAATTACTATGATTGCACATTGCATGTTTAGATGGAGACGTAACATAAAGATTTTTACTCATGTTTGTGAAGGATGTGAGAAATAAATTCAAATCAATTCAATAATCTCAGTCAGTAATATAACTGACCTTTTTTTAATTGTGTAAGATCTCCTTTAAGGCAGAGTTTCTGGTTATAAAATAAACAATAAGAGGGTTGGAGTCAGATTCTTTGAAGAGCAGAAAATAACTGCAGATGTCAGAAATTTGAAGTAAAAGTAAAAAATGCTGAAAATATTATGTGACTTGTGGAATATCCATGGAAATATCAACAGAATTAATAGGGATGGTGATCCTGAATCAGACCTCAAATTCATACTCCATTCTCCTTATTGTCTTGGAATTCCCATTGGGAGGGGTTTGTATAGTCGAATTGATAATGTTGACATTCAAGCAGGTTCAATCATTTAAGACCATAAAATATTGGAGCAGAATTAGGCCATTTGGCCCATCGAATCTGCTCTGCCATTTCATCACTGAGCCAATTTGCTCTCAGCCCCAGTCTCCTGCCTTCTCCCTGTATCCCTTCATGCCCTGACCAATCAAGAATCTATAACCTCTGCCTTAAATATACATAAAGACTTGGTCTCCACAGCTGCCCGTGGCAAAGAATTCCACAGATTTATCACTCTGGCTAAAGAAATTCCTCCTCATCTCAGTTCTAAATCTATTCTGAGGCTGTGTCCTCAGGTCTTTGACTCTCCCACCAGAGGAAACATCTTTTTCACATCCACTCTATTGAGGCCTTTCACCATTCGATAGGTTTCTACGAGGTCACCCCTTATTCTTCTGGATTTTAGCCAATACAGGCCCAGAGCCATTGAATGCTGTTCATATGACAAGCCATTCAATCTTGGAATCATTTTTGTGAACCTCCTTTGAACCCTCTCCAGTTTCAGCAGATCCTTTCTAAGATAAGGGGCCAAAACCTGCTCATAATACTCCGAGAGGCCTCACAAGTGCTTTATAAAATTTCAACATTACATCTTTCTTTTTATATTCTAGTCCTCTTGAAATGAGTGCTAACATTACATTTCCTTTCCTCACCACAGACTCAACCTGCAACTTAACCCTTAGGGAGTCCTGCACAAGGACTCCCAAGTCCCTTTGCGCCTTGGTTTTTGTATTTTTTCTCCATTTAGAAAATAATCAATCCTTTAATTTCTTCTACCAAAGTGCATGACCATACACTTCCCGACATTGTATTCCATCTGCTATTTCTTTGGCCATTTTTCTAATCTGTCTAAGTCCTTCAATAGCCTCTCTACTTCGTCAAAACTGCCTGCCCTTCCACTTATCTTCATATCGTCTGCAATCTTTGCAACAAAGCCATGATTCCATCATCCAAATCATTGACATATATCATAAAAAGAATCGGTCCCAACACAGACACCCGTGGAATACCACTAGTCACCGGCAGCCAATCAGAAAAGGCTCCTTTTATTTCTACTCTTTGCCTAATGCCAATCAGCCATTGCTAGAATCTTTCCTATAATATCCTGGGCTCGTATCTTGTTAAGCAGCCTCATATGTGGCACCTTGTCAAAGGCCTTCTGAAAATCCAAGTTTGCATCATCAGACTATTTTCCTTTGTCTATCCTGTTTGATATTTCTTCAGAGAATTCCAACAGATTTTTCAGGTAAGATTTTCCCTTGAGGAAACCATGCTGACTATTGTCTATTTCATTATGTGCCTCCAAGTACTGTGAGACCTCATCCTTAATAATTGACTCTGACATCTTCCTAGCCAGTAAGATCAAACTAGCTGGCCTATCGTTTCCTTTCTTCTGCCTCTCTCCCTTCTTGTAGAGAGGAGTGACGTGAAATTTTCCAGTCTTCCGGAACCATTCCAGAATCTAGTGATTCATGAAAGATCATTATTAATGCCTCCACAATCTCTTCAGCTGTTTCTTTCAGAACTCTGGGGTGTACACCATCTGGTCCAAGTGACTTACCTACTTTCAGACCTTTCAGTTTCCCAAGAACTTTCTCTCTAGTTATGGTAACTTCACACACTCAATGCCCCTAATACCTGGAACTTCTACCGTACTGCTAGTGTCTTTCACAGTGAAGACTGATGCAAAATACTTATTCAATTCATCTGCAGTTTCATTGTCCCCCATTGCTACCTCTCCAGCATCATTTTCCAGTGTTCCAATATCCACTCTTACCTCTCTTTTACACTTTTCATATTTGAAGAAACTTTTGTTATCTTCTTGAGACTTAGACGGGCTGATCCAAGGCTGGTATTGCAGCCGCCAACTGAGGTGTCATGGGAGAACAATGAAGATCGGAAGCAACGAACTTGCTGCTGGCTGTGTGTCCAGAGACCTGAGTGTTTTGGGCACAGAGCTCAGGAAAAGCAATTCAACGGACTTTTAATACCATAAACCAGCGAATTGTTTTGTTATGTCTCTCCTCTCACTGTGAAATGGGGCCACTTCTTTTTCCCTTATTAGGGAGAGAAAGAGCCTACAGTATGTCAAATTAATGGGTGAGCAAGTAGTCTTTGCAGTTCTTCAAGTCTGTGTCTTTAATGATACTTCGCTGCACGCTTGAATGCTCGGTGAGGGGAGGGCTACGATGCTTTTTTGCTGGTGGGAGAGGTGGGACCCTTGATTTGCTGCCACTTGTGCATGGGAGGGGGGAGTTGGGGGGGCTTTGGGGTTCTGACATTTAACTGCAATTCATTCTTTGGGGTACTCCTCCATTTTAGTAGATGTTTGCAAAGAAAAAGTATTTCATGATGTATGTCGTATACATTTCTCTGACATTAAATGTACCTATTGAACATTATTGGCTAGCTTACTTTCATATTCCATCTTTACCTTCTTAATGATCTTTTTAGTTGCCTTCTGTTGGTTTTTAAAAGATTCCCACTAATTTTTGCTCTATCATATGCCCTCTCTTTGGCTTTTATGTTGGCCTTGACTTTTCTTGTTAGCCATGGTTGTGTCACCTTTCCTTTAGAATACCTCTTCCTCTTTGGGTTGTATATCTCCTGTGCCTTCTAAATTGCTTCCAGAAATTTCAGCCATTGCTGCTCTGATGTCATCCCTGCCACTGTTCTTTTCCAATCAATTCTGGCCAACTCCTCTCTTGTGTCTCTGTAATTCCCTTTACTCCACTGTAAAACTGATACATCTGACCTTAGCTTCTGCTTCTTAAATTTCAGGGTGAATTTGATCATATTATGATCACTCTCCCCAAAGGGTTCTTTTACCTAAAGCTCTCTAATCATTTCTGGTTCATGGCACAAGTGGCATCAAGAGCAGCTCTAAAAAGTCAACTCGTAGCCACTCTAGAAATTCTCCCTTCTATAATCCAGCACAACCTGAATTGCCAAATCTACATGCATATTGAAGTCCCCCATGACTATTGAAATATTGTCCTTTTGGCATGCATTTTCTAACTCCCATTGTAATTTGTAGGCCGCATCCTTACTACTGTTGGGGGTCTGTATGCACCTCCCATCATGGTCTTTTTACCCTTGTAGTTTCTTAGCTCTAGCCACAATGATTCAACATGTTCCAACCCTATGTCATCTCTTTCTAATAATTTGATTTCATTTTTTACCAATAGAGCAATGCCGCCCTTTTGCCTTCCTGCCTATCCTTTTGATACGATGTGTATCCTTGGAATTAAGCTCCCAGCTATAATCTTTGAGCCTTAATTCAGTGATGCCTACAACGTCATACCTGCCAATCGGTAACTGTGCTGCAACGTCATCGATCTTATTCCGTATTCCTGCGTTCATTCAAGTATAACATTTCAGTCCTGTATTCACCATGTTCAATTTTGTCCACCTTTTACATTGCAACTTATCCTGTTGACTACATTTCTGCCCTATCAACAACAGTCTCTCTTCACTACAGATTGTCTCTGTTTGTAAACCAGCTATCTCAAATTCACTATTATCCACCTTTCCTACGATACTTCTCGCATTGAATTATTGGCAGCTCAGGATACTAGTCGCACCATGCTCAAACTTTTGATTCTGATCTTTGTTTGAGGTTTCACGTCCTCTCCACTAGTGGTTCCCATCCCCTGCAACTCTAGATTAAACCCCACTGTGCAACATTAACAAACCTTCCTTCTAGAATATTAGTCCCCCTTCAGTTCAGGTGCAAACCATCCCTTCTGTACAGGTCCCACCTTCCCAGGAAGAGAGCCCAAT
The DNA here is from genome assembly GCF_048418815.1 of Hemitrygon akajei. NCBI lineage: Eukaryota > Metazoa > Chordata > Chondrichthyes > Myliobatiformes > Dasyatidae > Hemitrygon > Hemitrygon akajei. The sequence continues at coordinate 53,916,491 of NC_133133.1, read as the reverse complement.
GATCCAAAAATCTTATGCTCACCCTCCTACATCAACTCCTTAGCCACATGTTAAACTGTATAATCTTCCTAGTTCTAGCTTCACTGGTACGTGGCATAGGTAGCAATCCTGAGACCACAATACTAGAGGTCCTACCCTGTAACTTTCCATTTAATTCCCTGAACTCCCTATGCAGAACCTCATCACTCATCCTACCCATGTTATTGGTACCGACATGGAACACGACTTCTGGCTGTTCACCCTCCCAGTTAAGAATGCTAAGGACTCAACCTGAGATATCCCAGAGCCTGGCACCAGGGAGGCAACATACCATTTGGGAATCTCGTTCTCACCCACAGAACCTTCTGTCCATTCACCTAACTAATGGATCCTCTGTCACCACAGCAAAGAGTCACTAAAACCTCTGTGACTTTACTCTGTTAGATCATTTCCCCCCCCAACCCCCCGACAATATCCAAAGTGATATACCTGTTGTTGAGGGGGATGGCCACAGGGGTACTCTGCACTGCCTCCGTAACCCTTTTCCCCTTCTTGACTACCACCCAGTTTCCTGTGTCCTGCACCTTAGGTGTAACTTCCTCTCTATATGTCCTATCTATCACCCCTTCAGCCTCACAAATCATCTGGAATTCATCCAGTTCCAGCTCCAACTCCTTAACGAGGGTTGTCAGAAGCTGCAGTTGGATGCTCTTCTTGTAGTTTTAGTTGTCAGGGACACTGGAGGACTCCCTACCTTCCCACATTCCACAAGAGGAACATTCAACTATCCTGCCTAGCATCTATACTGTCCCAGCTGTGCAGATATAAAGAAGAGAAAGAAAAAAAAGTTTTTATTTCCTTTGCTTTCTCTAACTGAAGCCTCAAAGAGCTAAATCCTCAAGATCATCACTCTGACTGTGTCTACCCAGATTATGGCTGCTGCGCTTGCCCCTGCCTTTGTTCAATTTGGTCTTACTAAGCAATCCCAAACATCGATTGGTCACTAGTCAAAGCTGCCATGACCCGCTGCTAACTTTTATCCTCAGGCAGTGAAACTGATTGAAGATGCTGGAGACTATCGATGGGATAACATCACAGTAGCAAAGTTTTGTCAATGATAGCAGGGAGTTTATTGAGGATAACTATTGCATGAGCTTATTTAAGGATAATTTTGATTAAGATAGATAAAGGAGAATTATTGGATGTGCTTTGTTTGGACATTTGGAGGACTTTTAATAAGGTCCACATAAGAGATGAGTATGCAGAGTTAAAGTATGAAATTGGGGATAATATATTGGCAGAGAGTTAGAAGAAATGGTTCTTTCTTGGGTGTTGATTGAGGTGCCACAAGACTCGATGCTTGGGATCCAGTTATTCATATATATCTTCACTATTTGGGTGAGAGTTTTCAGGTTTGTACATGACACAAGGTTGGAGTAGTGAGAAGAATGCAAAGAGACTCCTATCTAATTTAAACAAGTACTGTGAGCAAGTGCACGGCAGATGCAATACAATGAGGATGCATATGTATGACATTGGTCACTGAAATTTGAAAGACATTATTATGTAAATATTGATATATCAGAAATGGCGACGGTTCAGTGAAAGCTACAACATTCACTGAAAGTAAACATTCAGCGCAGCAAGTAATTAAGGAAGGCATATGGTCCTTTATGTTAAAAAGGTTTAGAAGGTTATCTTACTGCAATTGTTCAGGGATTGTGTGAGATAACATTTGGAATTTTGTGTGCAGCTTGAGTCACTTTATCTAAGTAATGTCACCCTTGCTGTTGCAACTGTGAAAGAGAGAGAGAGAGAGAGAGAGAGAGAGAGAGACCGACTGACCCATCATTACAGCACATTTTAATATGTTAAAGAACAAAGGTAACAGGACAATTTCTATAGTTACAATGCCTTCATAATGTTTCTTTTGAGTTACATAATTTTGCAAAAAACTGGATCTTCTCACCAACACACCCAAAATGATTGTTAATTACTGAGGTCTCTGAGTCATATTCGTGAATGGGGTGATGATTATATTCATGCATATGCAGACAAGTCAATTGGATGTTCCCTGTTCAGCACTGCATTTTAAATTTAATCTACAATCCACATTGAGATCTGAAGGTTGGTTGCTGTTGAAGTAATATTTGCTATATTGTGTCTCCAAAATACGCCCAAACACTTGCCATGGAGAGAATATTGTTTAATAATAGCTCTGTGACTAAGTTTACTCAGAATCAGAATCAGATTTAATATTATTGGCATTGGTTGTGAAATTTGTTGCTATGCAGCAGCAGTACTTTGCAATAAATAATAACTATAAATTACAATAAGAAGAATATATATTTAAAAAAGTTAAAATAAGTAGAATAAAAAGAGAGAAAAAAATTAGTGAGGTAGTGTTCATGGGTTCACTGTCCATTCAGAAATCTGATGGCAGAGGAGAAAAAGCTATTCCTGAATTGTTGAGTGTGTGCTTTCAGGCTTCTGTACCTCCTCCCTGATGGTAACAATGAAAAGAGGGTTTGTCCTGGGTGATAGGGGTCCTTAATGATGGAGACTGCCTTTTTGAGGCATCACCTTTTGAAGGTGTTCTGGATGCTGAGGAGGCTTGTGCCCATGATGAAGCTGGCTGAGCTTACAACTTTCTATAGCTTTTTACGATCTTATGCATTGCCCTCTCCCCCCCCCCCCCCCCCATTAACAGATCGTGATGCAGCCATCTGTAGAAATTGCAAGTGTCTTTAGGGACATACAAAACCTCCTCAAACTCCTAATGAAATAAAGCCATTGCCATGCCTTCTTTGTAACTACATCGACATGTTGGGCCCAGGATAGATCCTCAGAGATGTTGACACGCAGGAACTTGAAATTGCTCACCCTATTGATGAGGACTGGTGGGTGTCCCCTCATTTTACCCTTTCTGAAGCCTATAATCAATTCGTTGATCTTACTAATGTTGAGTACAAGGTTGTTGCTGGGGCACCACTCAACTAGATGATCATCCAGAGGCACCATCCAGAGACAGAGAAGCAGTTTCAGCGACAGGTTACTATCGATGCAATGCTCCTCAGACAGGATGAAGAGGTCAATACTCCCCAATGCCATTAGGCTTTACAATTCTACTGCCAGGACTTAAGAACTTTTTAAAAAGCTATTAATGCTTTTTGAGATAGTGATTTAGATGCATATATTTTTTACTGAGTTAAGTATTGTTTGTAATTAGTTTTGCTACAACAAGTGTATGGGACATTGGAAAAAAAGTTGAATTTCCCCATGGGGATGAATAAAGTATCTATCTATCTATCTATCTATCTATCTATTCCTAGGATGGCAAGACTAATACGAGATTATTTTGATTGGGCCTAAATTCATTGGCGTTCATAAGACTGAGAGAGGATCTTATAGAAACCCTTAAAATCCATATAGGAGTAGATATTCCAGATGCAGGGAGAATGATCCTGATGGTAGGAAATCTAGAACCAGGTGTCACAGCCTCAGGAAACAGAATATGTCATTTTCAGTTGATATATTGAGATAGTTTTAAAACCTATGGGATGGTGAACCTGAGGATTGCTTTCCTACAGAAGGCAGTGGAGCCAAGTCAGACCAATATTTTCTTGAAGAGATCAGTTTTACTTTATAGGATTAAGAGGAACAAGGACAAGAAAGCCAAAAGTGAGATTTGAAGGAAACTATCAGCCTGTCCTTCTGGTCAAGATGGTGCTAGGGAACAATGATTCCTCAGGGGACATCTCCCAGATAGTCAGTCATTTCAGCTTTGCTCTGTCTTCTACTTAGTCTTTTTATTTTAATTTTGTTGGAGCCTGTGACTTACAGTCTCTAGTTCGATCGAGTGATTGACTACATTTCTTGCCGATTAAAGTGTCGAGGAAGATTGAAGCAAGTGCAGAGGAAAGGGAGCAGTTCTTGGAGAGGCTGCTAGTTTGAGTTGTTTTCCTCAGAAAGGTGGCTGGTATGTGTTGCTTTCCTCAGAGAGGCTGCTGGTTCATATCACTTTCCTTGGAGATGCAGCTCGTTTGAGTCGATGCCATCGGAGGGACAGCTGGTTCGAGTTGCTGCAATTGGAGAGGCTGCTGGTTCGAGTCGCTTTTCTTGGAGGGGCCGCTGGTTCAAGTCATTGGGTCCTGGTGCTCTTGGAGATGTTGCTGAAATTCTGAGATTTATGGGTTGGACTGTTGTTCAGACTAGCTGCAGTTCATATTGGCCTCTTTCAGTTCTATGTTTTTTCATGCTCTCACCCATTTTTGTCACTTGACGGCTTGGGGGTTTGGGTGATCTCTTAGTTTTTGTGCGAGGGAGGAGTTGGGGGTGTTTGGTGTTTGAAAGTTTTAGGTTTTTTTGGTGCAGGCGGATTGATGTCTTTCTTTCAACTACTTATATGATTTCCTGTATTCTGTGGCCATCTGGAGAAGAAACACGTTTCAGTGTTGTATTCTGCATGCATACTTTGACAATAAAATGAACCTTTGAACCTTTAAAGTCATGTTGAATGGCCAACTCCTAGGGTTAAGAGAGTATTTGGATAATGAGTGTAGATTGCAGAAAGTTATCATTGGATTGGTTCCGGGGTAAATGGTATTTCATCTGGAGAGGTGAGGCAATGCATTAAGAAGAACAAGCAGTGAAAGAGAATAAATGGTAAAATTCATGAAGTACAGTATTGAAGAACAGAACGTTATTGAATACCTAATGAAGTAGAGGGGGAAGACAACATGATTAAAACCATATACCAATTTTAAGAAGACTTGCTTTTATTGGACAAGGCATAGAGCATAACAGTGAAAAACCATGTTGATGTCAAATCTTCAAAAGGATCTGATAACACTGGAGTGGGTATAAGATTCACAATAACGTTAACTTGTGTGGAAGATGATTGAATCTAATGTAATTTTGTTTTCCTTCAATGGGTGCTGTCTGACCTGCACAATGCTCTCAAATTTTTGTTTTATGAAAGCAATACCAGGGCTGAATTTTTTTATTTGTGTGTGGTTGTGAGTGGTTGTCATGAGTTTTTACCTCATGGCAGAGAGGATATTGAGATAATAATAATCAGAGAGAATTATTGTACAGATTGCATTGATTAGAGAAAGACGGTAGATTTATTTAAGGCAAATCATGTCTAAACAAGGTATGAGAATTTTAATCATGTGGAAAAACTAGAGGTCACGTTGTTCTGGGAGCCAAGAAGGATGCGATGGGATCTGACAGAGGTATTTAAAGTTGTGAAAGGGATTGTCAGGTATAATAAAGAGAAATAATTGACATCTACTGGTTGTCAGTATCCAGGGAATGTAGAATGAAGGTGATAAGCCCATGGTATTATAGGAACAATACCTGCATGGAGAGAAGATTGACTGACTGGCAGCAAAGAAAGATTAGAAATAAAGGGGGCTGTTTCTGGTGACTAGTGGCATTTTGCAGGGATTGGTGTTGGGAATGCTTCTTTTCATGATTTATATCAATGATTTGGATGACAGAATTGATAGTTTTGTAGCTAGTATTGCAGATGATACAAAGATAGGTGGAAGGACAGGTAGTGTTGAGGAAGCATGGTGTCTTCAGAAGGACTTGGACAGACTAGAAGAATGGGCAAAGAAGTGGCAGATGAAATAGATTGTAGTGTATGGTCAAGCACGTTGGTAGAAGGAATAAGGTATATAGATTATTTTCTAAGCAAGGAGCAAATTGAGAAATTGGAGGTGCAAATGGACATTTGAGTCCTCGTGTAGAATTCCCTAAAGATTAACTTGCAGGTAAGTTGGTAGTAAAAAAAGCAAATGCATTGTTAGCATTCATTTCAAGAGGACTAGAATATAAAAACAAGAATGTAATGCAGAGGCTTTATAATGCAGTAGTCAGACCTCACTTGAGGTATTAGAAACATAGAAAACCTACAGCACGATACAGGCCCTTCGGCCCACAAAGTTGTGCCGAACATGTCCCTACCTTAGAAATTACTAGCCCTCTATTTTTCTAAGCTCCAAATACCTATTAAAAGTTTCTTAAAAGACCCTATCGTATCCGCCTCCACCACCATTGCCCGCAGCCCATTCCACGCACTCACCACTCTCTGAGTAAAAAACTTACCCCTGATATCTCCTCTGTACCTACTCCCCAGCACCTTAAACCTGTGTCCTCTTGTGGCAACCATTTCAGACCTGGGGAAAAGCCTATGACTATACACACAATCAGTGCCTCTCATCATCTTTTACACCTCTATCAGATCACCTCGCATCCTCCGTCACTCCAAGGAGAAAAGGCCAAGTTCACTCAACCTATTCTCATAAGGCATGCTCCCTAAAATAGGCAACATCCTTGTAAATCTCCTCTGCACCCTTTCTATGGCTTCCACATCCTTCCTGTAGTGAGGCGACCAGAACTGAGCACAGTACTCCAAGTGGGGTCTGATCAGGGTCCTGTATAGCTGCAATGTTACCTCTTGGCTCTTAAATTCAATTCCACGATTGATGAAGGCCAATACACTGTACACCTTCTTAACCACAGAGTCAACCTGCACAGCTGCTTTGAGCGTCCTATGGACTCGGACCCCAGGATCCCTCTGATCCTCCACACTGCTAAGAGTCTTACCATTAATACTGTATTCTGCCATCATATTTGACCCACAAAAATGAACCACTCCACACTTATCTGGGTTGAACTCCATCTGCCACTTCTCAGCCCAGGTTTGCATCCTATCAATGTCCTGCTGTAACCTCTGACAGCCCTCCACACAATCCACAACACCACCAACCTTTGTGTCATGAGCAAACTTACTAACCCATCCCTCCACTTCCTCACCCAGGTCATTTACAAAAATCATGACGAGAAGGGGTCCCAGAACAGATCCCTGAGGCAGTCCACTGGTGACCGACCTCCATGCAGAATATGACCAGTCTACAACCACTCTTTGCTTTCTGTGGGCAAGCCAGTTCTGGATCCACAAAGCAATGTCTCCTTGGATCCCATGCCCCCTTACTTTCTCAGTAAGCCTTGCATGGGGTACCTTATCAAATGCCTTGCTGAAATCCACATACACTACATCTACTGCTCTTCCTTCATCAATGTGTTTAGTCACATCCTCAAAAAATTCAATCAGGCTCATAAGGCACGACCTGCCTTTGACAAAGCCATGCTGACTATTCCTAATCATATTATACCTCTCCAAATGTTCATAAATCCTGCCTCTCAGGATCTTCTCGATTAACTTAACAGCCACTGAAGTAAGACTCACTGGCCTATAATTGCCTGGGCTGTCTCTACTCCCTTTCCTGAATAAAGGAACAATATCTGCAACCCTCCAATCCTCTGGAACCTCTCCTGTCCCCATTGATGATGCAAAGATCATCGCCAGAGGCTCAGCAATCTCCTCCCTGACCTCCCACAGTAGCCTGGGGGTACATTTCATCTGGTCTCGGCGACTTATCCAACTTGATGCTTTCCAAAAGCTCCAGCACATCCTCTTTCTTAATATCTACATGCCTAAGCTTTCAGTCGGCTGCAAGTCATCACTATAATCACCAAGATCTTTTTCCATAGTGAATACTGAAGTAAAGTATTCATTAAGTACCTCTGCTATTTCCTCCAGTTCCATACACACTGTCCCACTTGATAAGTCCTATTCTTTCTCATCTTATCCTCTTGCTCTTCACATGCTTGTAGAATGGCTTGGGGTTTTCCTCAATCCTGCCCGTCAAGGCCTTCTAATGGCCCCTTCTGGCTCTCCTAATTTCCTTCTTAAGCTCCTTCCTATTAGCCTTATAATCTTCTAGATCTCTAATATTACCTAGCTCTTTGAACCTTTTTTAAGCTTTTCTTTGCTTCTTGACTAGATTTATTACAGCCTTTGTACCCCACGGTTCCTGTACCTTACCATAACTTCCCTGTCTCATTAGAACAGTGAATTGTTCTCATTGGAACAATACCTATGCAGAACTCCACACAAATATCCCCTGAACATTTGCCACATTTCTTCTGTACTTTTCCCTGAGAACATGTTTCCAATTTAAGCTTCCAATTTCCTGCCTGATAGCCTCATAATTTCCCTTACTCCAATTAAACACTTTTCTAACTGGTCTGTTGTGAGCAGTTTCATGCCCTTTATCTGTAAAAGGATGTCCTGGCATTAGAGAGGATTCAAGGAGGTTTATGAGAATGATCCCAGGAATATGTAAGGGTTAACATGTGAGGAGTGTATGGTGGCTCTGGGCCTGTACTCACTGGAATTTAGAAGAATGGTGGTGGGATCTCATTGAAATCTATCAGCTATTGAATGACCTAGATAGAGAAGATGTGGAAAGGATGCTTCCAGTAGTTGGGAAGTCTAGCATCAGGGAGCACAACCTCAGAATATAAGGACCTTCCTTTAAAACAGAGGAATTCCTTCAACCAGACGGTGGTGAATCTGTGGAATTCATTGCTACATCCGGCTGTGGAGGCCAAGACATTGGGTATATTTAAAGCAGAGGTTGATAAGTTCTCAACTAATAAGGGTGTTTGGGTTAAGGGGAGAAGGCAGGAGAGTGGGGATGAGAGGGATAATAAGTCAGCCATGATTGAATGGCGGAGCAGATTAATTCTGCTCCTATGTCTGGTGGTGATTGGAAAAATAATCAAAATAATGTGAACATGCAGTTGTTGATTAAGACAGATGCACTACCATCAAGACAGATTTAAGCATAATGTTGAAAAGCAAGATTAATGGCAATCCAGAAGGAATGAATTTGCAGGGATTTGCGAAGTGGGACTGGTAAGATTATTCTTACACAGAGCCAATATGTACTGAATGAGCCAAATGGCTTCCTCTCATGGAGAAACCACTCTGACATTGTTTAACTTAATTCCTTAGCAGAGAGGTTTAGAAACAGTCACAACATTTGAAAAATGCCTGATGAGCTCTTGAAATGTAGTAATTTACAGAACTCAAGTGGGAGATGGAATCAATGAATTACTGACTGCTATAAACATGATGGGCCAAATGGTGCTCTAACCCAATTCCATGATAAAGTAATGGCATGCAGTATTTTTTTCTAGAATTACAATCCTTACAAAATGTTTTGTTATTTAAAATTTTCACAAATCAAAACATTAGTCTTACCACTGTAATAGTGAAATGGATTCAAAAATAATATGAAATTCTTCATAATTTGTGAATATAATTTGTATCAATAGCTCAAAATATGAGATCTCTATCCTGCAGGCTTCAGGACAACTTGAGTGAGAGGTGGAACTTGCAGTGCCATAGTAGAAAATTATCTGAACGTCTATTCTTGGAGCTGAATAGATGGGGTTATATGTTTAACCCTTGGAAACACTCAATGTACTGTAGATGGTGGCCTTTTTTGAAGAATAAAGACACGAGTGCTTGACATACTCAGCAAGTTAAGCAATGCCTCTGGAGAGAGAAACATTTAATGTTTCAGGCCAATCATCCTTCATCCAAACTGATTGTTCATGTTCAGTTTAGTAGATTTTTTTTGTGTATATTATTAAAATAAATACAAATCTAAAATGTTTTATTTTTTATCTTGATTCATTCCTTCAAAATTTCTCATCATCTTTGGTTCTCAAGGCAAACAAAATGTTGCTTTAGTCAAAGACCTTTGTTAAATAAAGCATGGATTAGATTTCCTGCAATAGAGGAAGCTCTTTTGCTTGTTCTTGCCAGGAATCCATGGTCTGTTGAATAGTTCAAAAAGGTACCTGCTAACCTTTTTGATTGTGGAATTTCTGCTTAGAGTTTTGCTAACTTTATAATTTGAAGCTACTGGAAGTCTCAAAAAATTCTCAATTTTAGCTTATTCACATTCCACAGGCAGTAATACAATGACCCAAAGAGTTATTCAATGATTATAATTGTAGTTGTAACTGCTTTTAACAGGGACATCATAAACCTTCTTATCCACTTCAATCAAGATATTTTGCACATCCTTTTGTACATCAGTAAATAAGTTGTCCTACATGTCTAACTCTTAAAACTTAAATTGTTTAAGCTTCATCAACCATCTAGTGAGTTCAACCTCACGGACCCCAATCTTCACCTATTGAAACTGAATTACAAAAGCCTTCACGATCCTTATTTGAGTAGCTACTACAGGCGTAAAGATACTCTGAGGAAGTTAAAAAATCAGGGGCTTATCACAGAAAATAACAAGGTAAGATATTGCCAGTTTAATTGCTTTTATTTGTTTAAATCCAGGTTTAGTTTTCCAACTGCTCATTGATGCTAAAGTGATAGTTTTATCATTTAGCAAAGTCTGATTTACTCTGTGCTAGATGTTAAATATTCATTTTTACATTTGTATTTAAATCAGATAACAAGTGAGACATAAGCTTTAGTGAATGGTAATGGATGCTTGTAAAGCGTTTAACAAGCTCCTTTATGGTAGGCTGACCCAAAAGATTAAAGCATTTTGGATCCTAACAGTCCATAAGACCATAAGACATAGGAGCAGAATTAAACCATTCGGTCCATCGAGTCTGCTCCACCATTTCATCATGGCTGAATTATTTTCTTTCAACCCCATTCATCTGCCTTTTCTCCATAAACGTCCATGCCCTAGCTACTCAAGAACCTATCAACCTATAATACACCCTATAGCCTGGTCTTCACAGCCACCTGTGGCAACAAATCCCACACAGACTCACTGCACTGACTGTAGAAATTTCTCCTCATCTCTGTTCCAAATGGATGTTCTTCTGTACTGAGATTATGCCCTCTGGTCCTAGTCTCCCCCATTATAGGAAACATCTTCTCCATGTCTACTCTATTCATTCCTGGAATCATTCCCACGATGATACACTGAACCCTCTCCAATGTCAACACATCCTTTCTTAGATAAGGGGCCCAAAACTGTTTACAATACTCTAAGGGAGGCCTCACCAGTGTCTTGTAAAGCCTCAGTATTCCTTGCTTTTATATTCTAGTCCTTTCAAAAGGAATGGTAACATTGCATTTGCCTCCCTCACCACTAAGTCAAGCTGTAAATTAACCCTTAGGGAATTCTGCGCGGGGCCTCTGAATTCTCCTTGCACTTTGGATTTTTGAAACTTCTCCCTGTTTAGAAAATAGTCTATGCTTTTATTCTTTCTATCAAAGTGCATGACCATACACTTCCTAACACTGTGTTCCATCTGCCACTTCTGTGCCCATTCGTCTAATCTGTCTAGATTCCTGTGCAGCATCCATGCTTCTTCAACTCTACCTGCCCCTCCAAATATCTTCGTATCATCTGCAAACCTGGCCACTAAGCCATCAATTTTGTCATCGAAATCATTGACATATAATGTAAAAAGAAGTGATCCTAAAACCAGTTCCTGTGGAACATCATTAGTCACTGGCAACCAACCAGAAAAGGCTCCCTTTACTCCCACTCTTTGTTTCCTGCCAATCAGCCAATGCTCTATCCATGCTAGTATCTTTTTTGTAGTACCATGGGCTCCTATCTTGTAAAGCCGATCTTGTCATGTGTGATATCTTGTCTAAGGCCTTCTGAAAATTCAAGCAGGACAACAACCATCAATTCTCCTTTGACTATTCTGCTTGTTGTTTCCTCAAAAATTCCAACTTATTTGTTAAGGCAAAAATTTCCCTTAAGGAAACCATGCTGACTTTGGCCTAGCTTTTCATGTGCCTTCAAGTCCCTGAGGCCTCATCCTTAACAGTCAACTCCAATATCTTCCTAACTAATGAGTCATGATAGATTGGATTCAAAATTGGTTTAGCCATAGAAGACAGGGGGGTAGTGGCGGAAGGTTGTTATTCTGACTGGAGGTCTGTGGCCAGTCATGTTCCATAAGAATCAGTGCTGGAAACTTTTGTTTGTGATATATGTAAATTGTTTGGGAGAAAATATAGATGGGCTAATAGTAAGTTTTCAGATGGCACAATAATTGGGTTTATGGATAGTGAGGAAGGTTGTCAAAGGATTCAACAGGATATAAATTAGTTGTAAATACGGACAGAGAAATAGTAGCTGGACAAGTATGAAGTGTTGCAATTTGGGAAGCAAAATGTTAGGAGGAAACTACAGTAAATGACAGGACCCTTGAGGGCATTAATGCAAGAGAGATCTTGGAGAGAATACTCATAGCTCCCTGAAAGTGGCAGTACGCTTAGATGGGCTGTTAAAGAAGGTATACACTATACTTGCCTTCATCAGTTGACATGTTATGTATAAGAGTCAAGAAGTCATGTTGTAGCTGTATAAAACTTAGGTTAAGCCACATTTGGAGTATTGTGTATAGTTCTGGTTGCAACATTACAGGAATGATGTGGAGGCTTTGGAAAGGGTGCAGAAGAGCTTTATCAGGATATTGCCTGGATGAGAGACTATTAGCTATAGAGTTTGAACAAACTTCCTCTGAAGCTTTTGGAGGCCGAGGGGCGACCTGAAATAAATATTTAAAATTATGAGAGGCACCGATAGGAAGGATAGTCAGTGGATAGTAAGAATCTTTTTCCCAGGGTGTAAGCATGAATAGATATCAAATAGATACAATTCTGCAGAAGCAGTGCAGTACTAAAAACTCGATAGTGGCACAGTAGTGTAGTGGTTCGCAAGACACTTTACAGTACATGTGACCTGGGTTCATTTCCCACCGCTTCCTGTAAGGAGTTTGTACATTCTCCCTGTGACCATGTGGGTTTCCTCTGGGTCCTCCAGTTCCCTTCCACAATCCAAAGACATACTAGTTGGTAGTTATTTGGTCATTGTAAATTGTCCCGTGATTAGGCTCGGATTAAATTGGTGGATTGCTGGGTGGCGTGGCTCGAAGAGCCTACTTCATACTGTATCTCAACAAATAATTAAATAAGTACATCAAGGCCTTATCGCCCTTAATCGACAAGAAACCCAATAACGTTTGCCTATCATTTTGTTTCATTGATTTCTTCAGCAAAGGTATGGCAGTTTCAAACTTTTTAATGATTTTAAATCAAAATTTATTGAAATCATCAGAAGAATAAAATAAAACTGAGCTGAAAGCCTGTCAAATAGATATAATTTTGTATTTTAATGGATGAATTAAGTAAGGTGTTCAAGATTAATAACATTCTGAAAATGAAGGAAAAGAGTTTATTGGAATTTGTTTAATGAGCCGATAATCGGAACTTCTTTGAAAAAATAATGTATTGGTATTAGTTTCTTCGATATGCCATTGGATGTAAGTGGCAGATTGGTTATCAAGATTATTTGCTGTTTCTGAACTAATGATGAATCAAATCCCCATAAATGGGTAAAAATTTATGTGTATTTATTTATGGTTCTTTTTTTTCAGATTATATGCACTTTGAAGGAATTTAATGAGTATAGAGATTACCTCACCAGTATCAAATTAGATTTTGAAAGAAAATATGCCCAAGAACAGGTGAACGATCATATGTATATATGCATTTGAACCAAATTATTTTGCTATGTTAGAAAATGGAAAATAACGATATCTATTTTGGATCTTAAGCGCTTTCTTGTGAAACAATTACTGAATCTTCAAGATCAAGGTCTTGCACAGGGCATAACCTTTTCCGACCTACAAGAGTGGCTCACAAATGAATCCAAGAAAAATATAAGCAGAAAGTCTCTAAGGGAAAGGTACATTTTAAAATGATTTTTGTAATTGTTCCATTGACCAAATGACATCCTTTGAAACTTTCATAACAAGTTTAGTGTTGTTTACAGGAGAAATTACTCCAAACCCTTGTAAGCTTTGTTTTCTGATGTTGAATCATTGATGTGAACTTTTTTGGGATTGTTGAGCATTCAGCAGTTATGTGGTTTAAAAAAATTAAGAGGTACCTTCTTTTCAGAGTTAGTAATGTTTAAGTAATTTTTAAAACTATTGGGTGGAATGATGAATAGATTGTAAGGGAGCTCTGACAGTGAGAAAAAGGAAAGCAGAACAAGTAGAGAAGTGGAAGCTTAGGTTTGAAAGGGCTCAATATAGGCATTGAAATGGGAGACATAGTTGTGAAAATCATCCAATGAAAGCCAGAAAGTACTCTGTTTTGAAAGGTATTTCAATATAATCTTAGTATGGGTGCTGTTCAACAGCTTGCCATGTTTGAAGTAAGTTTATGTAATTTTGAACCCAGATTTTGATCTTGTGGCAGGATTGGGAATGCTTTCTAAGATGCCATGAAAATGAACCATCAAGTCTATTTTTGGTCTATCATAATCTGCCTAATTTCAGCTTGATGACCCAAGCATTGTCATGGCTCTTTACCCATAGAAATTTGTACACAGTCATTGAAATAACACTTCCTCACATCAGATAAGGCTTGTCCATTACTTTTTCGTCAGTGACAAACATTAGATCATCATTTGCCAAAGCATAGTCTTCAGTTACTTGGTACTTCATATCAGAGTACCATTCTTGAGCCACACCAGTTGTATGCTCTTTAAATCAGTCTCCTCAACTGTATCACTTTTATACTCTATCCTTTTTGCAGTAAAGGCTAATGCTCCATTTGCTTTTCTAATTACTTGCTGTGCTTGGATACTAACTTTCCATACGCTCTGTAAAAAGGCACTAGAATCTTTCAAAATATTGGACCTTTTGCTGCAACTAAATGTATATTAACACAAGGTCGTAATTTGGCTTGATGACAATGACCCTAAGAAGCAAAAGAACATCAGAAAACAAGAAAGTAGGATTCAAAGTAGGCTACATGTCTTGCCATTGAATGTTCTTCTGTTAGGTTTCAACTCCCTGTGTCTGTTCCTCATGATTCTCAGTACCTTAATTTTTCAAATATTTATTTATCTTAATCTTTAATATATAAGTCTGTCCAAATGAGGTTACTTTGAGGGAATTTCAGGGGTTTTCTTTGATGAAAATTAAGTGAGATTGCTTGCAAATGTAATTTGGAAAAAGAGCATTCATCCTGTCAATCTGGTATCTGAACAGAAAATTTTTTTTTCATTAACATAAAAGATAGAGGAGTAATAACCAGTAACTAGATTTCAGAAAAATTTTGCTTTGATGCTTTTTTAACATTGAAATTAATTGTTTTAAAACAGGAATAACCTAATCAGAGAGGTTGTTGTCTAAGTCTAAATGTACCATTTCATATTTGTTCTATACTTGTCATTGCATAATTTCCAGAGGAAACGTTCTTGAAATAGATAGATTCTTTGTTATAATTTATAGTCCTATTTTAAAAAGAACTAAAGAAACCTAAATAAAATGATCTGGAACATCTTAATGAAGGGCATATTATTATGTTATTGGTTGTATTTTTGTAATATTTTTGTAAAATTGGTTGTATTTTCCTAAAAGGTTTTTCAAAATGATCCAAACAGAAGAAAATATCAAAGACTTGATAAAAGAACAGAAATGCTGTGCTGTTCTGGCAAGCGGAACCAAGGATGGAAGCCCAAATTCAAAACAGCTGGTACACCAAATTCAACAAGAGGTGCGAATAAAAAAAAAATCATTGTACTAACATTGACTCTTCCTGTAGATCCTGATTCTCCTGTTATCAAAAATGTGTCTATCTTTGCCTCCACAGCTCTGACTTGAATGAGAAACTCATTGGGAAACTGTGCCCCTGGTTTTAGATTCTTCCAAGAAACTTTGTGTAAATAACCTTTGAAGCCCCGTCATAATCTTAAATAAGATTGTCTCTTTTCAGAGTCAAGGTATGTTACAGACCTGAAAAGGGCTCTTTGGTCCACTGAATCTGTCTCAACCATCAAGCACACCAATCCAACATTAACCCCATTTCATTTTCTCCATATTCCTCTCAACCTTCCTCAAATTCACTGATACTTATGCTGCTGCCATTTCAGGCAGCATTGAAGGTCCTCCATTTCTCTGTATAGAAGGATGCTGTTTCTGTAACAATTGATTTTTGACCAGTCAGGGTGGTTAGCCCTGAGCAGAACCCTCGAACCTAGAGGACTGGTGGACCACTCTTAGTCTGACCTGTTTAACATGGGTGACTCTTCTAAGAGCCAAAACACAAGGCCCTGACTCCAGCCTACATAGTTCGCAGGGTTATTGAGGCAACCATGCCTCCAAACCCTATGATAAGGTTGTGGTCCTCTTGGAGCAAATTCACTGATAGAAGCATCCAATTAATGTACCAAACTGCATGGCTTTCGAATGTGGGACAAAGCCAAACACCTGGAGGAAATACTTGTGGTTACAGGAAGAACATGCAAACTCCACACGGGCAGCTTTGCTTGTCAGAATCAAATGTAGATTGCCAGAGCTCTACTCACTATACCATCCCTTCTAAACTCTGAAGAATTAGGACCAACTTTGTTTTGAGGGAGAGTGGAAATTGTAATGACAAGATTATGAATAAGTATGTAGACAGCAATGCAAATTTTAGATACAAAACATTGCTTAACCTAGCATAATATCAACAAGTATTGAAATAATGACTCAATCATTTGGAGCAAGTTAGATAAGAAATGGGCAGTGGAATATTGGGTGTCCTATTTATGGACAGTAGAATAAGATAGGCAAGTCAGGAATTTATTGGAAAAGTCCAATCTAGAAGCAAGAAAAAAGCATATTTTAAATGATCATCACTGGATTGCTGATGTAGGCCATAAGTTGATTAATGTACTAGAAAGGAAAATGCCCGATCTGAGAAGTGTTGTTAAAGTTCCAAAATGGAGTAGTTTCACTTCTGTAGTTATGAAGACTCTTCTTCATTATTTAAAAGTTGTTATGGAAAGTGTGGAATTGATGACGACAGAATGAAGTTTGTGGCAGGAACCTTTTCTATTATTGCGTTGGAAGAAATTTTGTTCAAGAGATTTAGTGTGAGGTAAAGTTGAGATCAACAGCTAATGTGGAAACCACTGTTAAAATTCTGGATAGTGTTGTCAAAGGGTAGAAGCTAGCTTAGAGATGAGTGAAGGATTGATCCTTTAGAATTAGCAGAGGCAGTGTTGCAGACTGAATGACTTAGCTTTTGATCATATAGAAATTCAATCCACAGTTTTACTCATTTGGTGAGTTGAATAATATAAATAGAGTAAGCAGTTGCCTGAGGCTGGTTTCTTTGAGTATGTAAGTGCCTGTCCATTTTCCCCATTCACTCTCCTGAGATTGCCACTTTCCTCAATCGTACAATAGTTTGACTTTAATTCCTGATTTTAGCTTTATCAGTGTCTTGTAAGGGATTTGATCAAATGCCTTCTAGAAGTTTACATATATCATGTAAATCATTTCTACTGATGTTTCCCTTTAGAAAATGATTGGACATTGCTTGAATCAATTGAAAACTTTCAAAGCATTTAGTCATTTAATTATAGATAATGATAATAGATAATTATAGATCCCAACAATAGATATTAGGTTAACTGGTTTATAATTCCCTGTTGTTTTTCATACAGTTCTGATAAATGACTGTTATCTGAATTGAGAGAACTTCACATGACTGGAATGATATCCTCGTCCCTTAGAATAAAATACTGAATAATGATTACTAATTCAATAAGAACTTAAGTAATCTGTATCTCATGAAACACATCTGTCGAGTATGAAGTGCCGTTAGGTCATTAAAGCAGATCAGTAAGAATTTTTGAATTTAAAGTAAAGAAATTTGTAGAGCAGTAAGAGCAGAGCAAGGAAATGTGACTGATTGAATTGAGGTATAAGGCCATAAAACACAGAAGCAGAATCAGGTCACTTAGCCCATCAAGTCTGCTGTGCCATTCAATCATGGCTGATCATTTTTTTCCTCTCCTGAGCCCCACTCCCCAGCCTTCTCCCCATAACCTTTGATGCCATGTCCACCAAGAACCAATCAAGCTCTGCCTTAAATACATCCAATGACCTGGCCTCCACAGCTGCCTGTGGTAACAAATTCCGCAAATTCACCACCCTCTGGATAAGTATGTTGAACTAGCAATTCGTCAATGAGGCACTGGCAAATGAAATAGCAATATTCTCCAGCCAAAGCTCCTCCTGTAACATTGCGAGATAATTTTGCCTGTGTTGTCTTAAAAGAACCTTTCATTGGACTCTCCTGGCACAACCTATCTTCCCTAGGCAACACTAGATGGAGATTCTTGCCAGGTAAGACTTTAACTGAATTTCAGATTTGTCCTACTCCTATACTGCACCAACATTCTCTAATTTCCACCCAAAGCTACGAATCCTCAATTCCAAGCATCAGCATTGGCACCCTGTCTTGCTACCCCATGATCCGTCCCTTTTTTGCCCCGCACCACCATCTGACTTTTCTCAGTTTAACCATTTCCAGTTTCCTGATGCTTTCTTTTCCACCAAACACCATTCAAAGATTGTTGGGTGCTTAATTTTTTGCACTACCATTTAAATACTCCTGTCAAACAACAAGGATACAACATTTAACACTAAATTGTTAGATTATTTATTTTTGATTATTTCAGGAACTGAATATAAAGGAGAGGTCAGTTTTGATGCGACTTGAAGAAGATGTAAAAAGTGAATTTAATCTGGAAAAGAGAAGAAGGAAAGCTAAGGAGGAGAGAGCGAGAAAGGTATGTTTCAGTACATGATTTTCTGGTGTGCGTGCTTGTCTGCGTAAAGGTGTTAATCTAAGTTTAAGGATGAAAAAGATTTCTGATCCACTGTCAAGTGTTTTCATCTTTCTCTCTACTGCCCCTCATGCACTGGTGCTTAGGGCAGCAATGAAGGTCCTCCATCTCTGGTGGTGTTCTGGGCTTCCTGCATCATGTTAGTAGCTTTGTTTTCACTACTGTCAGTCATGCATGTTTTGGTGGAGAATACCATTGCACTCTGATGTAGAAGAATTCTTCATTGCTGTTTACATAACAGTTTTGTTTTACCATTCAGGTTTGTTCACCTTGAGTTGAACTCCTGAACCTGAAAAACCAGTGGATCATTCTTAGTCTAGCCTTGACCCTTTGACCTGTTTGGCATGGGTAACCCTATCAAGAGCAAAACATATCTCTCTGGATCCATGAGGCACACAAGCCTCCAAACCATGAGAAAGTTGTGGTCCTCTTAGAGAAAGTATTTTTATAGTTGATGAAAATAAATTTAGTTTCTTACTCAAGATGACACCTTACAGCATTAACACTAGGGGTGAAGACTGGGCTTAGAATAGTGCTGTTTGTTTTCAGTGCTATGCAGCAGAATGACTCTAATTTGCAATGTTATTTAAGGCACACTTGTAGCATGACTCATGATATTTGGGAAATTAAAATATTTCAATAAATATAAATATCACATTTCTATCTAAAGCAAATTATATATGATGGTATATTATATCTTTATAGAGGCAAGAATCATTTGAAAGGAAGATGGACTACCAAATTCAAAAACTCCATGAGTTTATTGAGCGACAAGAACAGTATGAAAGATGTAGAGGGGAAGGTGGTGAACGTGGAGGTGGTGAACCCAGAGTTAAAAAAGGTAACAAAGTCTTTTTACTTCTCTTTAGTTTACTCACCTTTCTCTGTTGTCAGGTTCAAAAGTGTTGTGATATATTAAGACCATAAGACATAGGAGCAGAATTAGGCCATTTGGCACATTGAGTCTGCTCTGCCATTTAATCATGGCTGTTCCTTTTTCCCTCTCCTCAGCCCCACTCCCAGCCTTCTCTCTGTAACCTTCGATACTGTAACCAATCAAGAACCTATCAAGCTCAGCCTTAAATATACCCAACAACCTGGTCTCCAAAGCTGCCTGTGGTAACAAATTCCACAAATTCCCCACTCTCTGGCTAAATAAATTTCTCTGCATCTCTGTTTTAAATCCATCCTGTTTTAAATGGATACCCCTCTATCCTGAGGCCGTGACCTCTTGTTCTAGACTCCCCATCATGGGAAACATCCTTTCCACATCTCCTCTGTTTAGACCTTACAACATTTGAAAGGTTTCAGTGATATCTCCCTTCATTCTTCCAAGTTCCAGCAAGTACAGACCCAGAGCTATTAAATGTCCCTCGTATGATAAACCTTTCATTCCTGGACTCATCCTTGTGAACCTCCTCTGAAGCCGCTCTAATGCCAGCACATCTTTTCTAAGATAAGAAGCCCAAAACTGTTCACAATTCTCAAGGTGAGGCCTCACCGGTGCCTTAAAATAGCGTTATCTTTGATTTTTTTGTGACTAGTTTGTGAATTACTGAGGAATACTTATAACTTCAATACAAACATACTTTTGCATTTTTCTGTTTATTAGTTGAGAATAATTTCTGTTCAAATTAAAATGGCAACTGAGTAAAATCCGAACAGTCAAGAAAATGTTTCTAGAGCTCTGGCAAATATAAACATCACAAGAATTAACTGGAGCATAAACAACGTGCTGGAGGAACTCAAATGAGTCATGCAGCACCTGTGGGAGGAAGGAAATTGTCAATATTTTGGGTCAAATTTCTTTAATAGGACCCAGAATATTGATGACAACTTTCCTCCCATGGATGCTGCATGACCCACTGAGCTTCTCCAGCACATTATTTGTTGCTCCAGATTCCAGTATCTGTAGTCCTGTGTATGCAGACTGAAGTGTGTAATATTCTTCAGTCATTCGTGTGGTGTATCATTGACAGTATCAGCCCTCTCCATATTTTGATTTTTTTGCAGAATATATGTAAATAAATGTCACAAAGTCAATACTAGACTACTTGAATAGATCATGGATAGCAGTGGCATATTTCGTTTCTTGAAGAATATTTGAGGATCAGAGCATTCTTAAACCAATCCAGAAGTTTCCTGGATACACTGGCCTTGAGAAAGTAATAGGAAGCTGCCATTTTGAATTGATGAAACCATGCTGTAAAAGCTCTCCCACAATTCCTTTGGATAGTGACTACCAGCATTTGAACTTGGTGACAGTGAAAGCATGGTGATACATTTCCAGGTCAGAAGTGAGCTACTTAGAAGGGAACTTCTAGACATCAAATTTCCTTATGTATACACCTTTTTCTTTTTTTGGTTCTAGGGATTTATAGTTTCAGAAATGTTGCTAAGGAAGTCCTAGAAAATTGTTGCCATGCCCTTTGTAAATGTTGCATTCATCAATCATGCTGTGCCTGTGATGGAAGGGTTAAATGTTTAGAGGGTTGAGTGGGATCTGGGATCAGCCATGGTTGAATGGCGGAGCAGACTCGATGGGCTGAGTGGCCTAATTCTGCTCCTGTGTCTTATGTCTTATGGTCTTATGGGAGAAATGAGATACAGGTGGCCCCCATTTTTCGAACGTTCACTTTACGAGAGCTCGCTGTTACGAAAGACCTACATTCGTACCTGTTTTCGCTAACCAAAGAGAATTTTCGCTTTTACGAAAAAAAGACGCCCGCTTTATACATGTGTTTACCCCAAGAAAGACTACAATGACTGTGAAATCTTGTGTGGGCAGTTGTTTGCGCATGTGTGTACGTGCGTACGCATGTACGTATGTATGCGTGTACGTGCGTAGGTGTGTACGTGCACATGCGTGTACGTGCCGATTTTTTTTCTCCAAATTGATTTTGGCTCACTCTCTTCCTGAGTTTGATAAGTGACACTACACTGTACATACAATATTTCTACTTTATATAGGGTGTATATTTATCATATTCCTGTTTTTACTATATGTTAATGTTATTTTAGGTTTTATGTGTTATTTGGTTTGATTTGGT
This sequence comes from Hemitrygon akajei, assembly GCF_048418815.1. NCBI lineage: Eukaryota > Metazoa > Chordata > Chondrichthyes > Myliobatiformes > Dasyatidae > Hemitrygon > Hemitrygon akajei. Next base: position 53,894,899 of record NC_133133.1, on the reverse strand, counting down.
AGGTTATTTTTTTGGGCCTGGGAATGCTCAAAAAGTTTTCCCATATAAATTAATGGTAATTGCTTCTTCACTTTACAACATTCCGGCTTACAAACGGTTTCATAGGAACACTCTACCTTCGGATAGCGGGGTAAACCTGTACAGTATTTTCATGCATTATCTGCTTGAAAACTAAGTTGCCTGCAGATAGAAGCACAACATCTGAAACTCATAAAATAAATTTCTAATTTTCAGCATCATATTTTCCTTTATTTTGAAGTAACAGGAATGCAAAAGTAGAATATGGATAGTACTGGTTAATGATGATTCCCCAAATTATTCAAACACACAGTGCCAGTAACCTTCAGGAAAGTAAAAAGAGGGGGAATGGAATTGAGGGAATTGCTTTGTGGAAAGCTTTTCCAGTTCTGGTGGGCTAAAGAATCTTCTTTTTCGGTTGTCTTACATCCGTAAGATTTGACTAGAAATTTACATCAGTAGTGGAAAAGAATCCTGGTATAAATGAAGTCGGAAACAAGTCTCTGAAAAATGTTGAGTAATTATGGTGCCTGTGAGATCAAGCTGATTTTTCTAGAGCTAGATTTAAGAGTAGTTGAAAGAAGGACAAGGAAAATTATGGCAGAATCAGTCAGAGGAGCTGCTGGGAGACAATGTTAAGCTACTGGATAGCATTAATGAAAATGATGCTGAGTATTTTGATGTGTATTTACCAATCTTTAGTTATGTTTCAGATGCCTTGTCATGACCGTATATTTTCTTGTATAGGAGCATCCAAAAAATTGAAGAAAACTGATTCAAGATGTTTAGATGACAAGTGGGCCCGACTATCCAGAGGTAAAGTAACTGAGCGGGTCATGAAATATCTAAGGGAGGAAAGAAATTATTGATGTTTGGGTTGAAACCTTGCATCAGAGACAGTATTTTGTTGTTGGCTATTGCCAAGAAAATTTTAAATTTTATTTTCATATTCTAGCCTAAGTGGGACATATCCATGTTGGAAGTTTTCAGAATTGTGATTACTTTGCTTTATGACATTTAGGTTCACTTCAGATGACTTGGTAATTTGCTAATAGCTCAGGTGAATCACGTATTTTGAGTTGATGTTCCTTTTTGCAGGCTATAACATATAATGTTATCACCTTTGATGCGATACTGTGAAATAACTCCTACAACACATAGCTTCTGGGACTACCATAGAATGGATTAATCAATTAAACAGCATTTATTTTAAATATGCTTTTGAATTGACCTGAAGCTTTATGAGGATAGTTGAGTAATAGAGATTAATTTTCCAACTTAACTCTTAAGAACATAAATTAATTTCTTGACATTTTAACTGCCTTCTTTTATGGTAGCATTGATCAGACCCCACTTGGAATATTGCGAGCAGTTTTAGGTCCCTTATCTAAGGAAAGATGTGCTGGCATTGGAGAGGGTACAAAGGATGTTCACTAGAATAATTTCAGAAATGAAAGGGTTAGCATACGAGAAGTGTTGGATCACTCTGGGTCTGTATTCTCTGGAGTTTGGAAGAATGACAGGGGATCTCATTGAGAGTTAACAAATATTGAAAGGTTTCTAAGGTTTCAATTTCATTTTTTACCCAACAAAGCCACCCCATCCCCTCTGCCTACCTGTCTGCCCTTTATATACAATGTGTATCCTTGGATATTAAGCTTCCAACCTTTTTTTCAGCCATGACTCAGTGATGCCAACAATGTCATTTTTGCCAATCTTTAACTGCACCATAAGCAGCCTGAGATCCAGCTCATCAGTCCCTGGAGAATCATCTACCTTCACGTCCATCATCTCAGCTAATACTTCTTCCTTTTTAATGTTAATATGTTTTAGAATATGCCCATTCCTCTCCATGATATCTGCATCAAAAATACCTTTCTCCTTAGTGAATACAAAGGAAGCCTCAGCCACGCTCTCTAGCTCCTCACAGATTACTCCTTTGGTCTCCAAGAAGGCCTATTCTCTCATTGCTTGCCCTCCATATAATGCCTTAATTTTAAAATTATAGAAAAGACAAACTACTGTTTAACTGAGTAACAAATTAGATATTTAAATGAAATATGTAATTAGATCACTACAAAAAAACTACAGTACCAAAAAACTGTATATTGGTTCCTAATAGTTATTAATGGGGGAATTCATCCTGTGTACATTACTGTATTAGTTTGATTGACAGTAGTTTAACAAAATCACTGCAGGTACCTAGTGCAAATAATGGACTACCTTCAAACAATGCTTTTAATTATTTTATTTTCAAAATCTTCATTTTCATTGCAACATTCAAGGTGATTGATGATACCTTCAAATTCTTTGTAGTTCCTGTTGAAGTAGAGAAATTGTTCCATTTTTGCTCACAGCCTTTGCTGGCATCTCCAAGCCTGAATGTTTGAAACCGCAGTGAACAAAATGGTTCTGACTTGTCTTATTGCGTATTTCTTGCCAACTATCAGTGATAAAAATCATTGTTTTTGAACACAAACACTCACACTTACACTATTTAAAAACTGTTTGTTCTAAGCATGGTGTAGTTTTTGACAGCCACACAAGTGCATGCTATTGACAGTAGTTAGAAACTGTTCAGAAACAGTCTTCTGTCCAGTTAAGACATAGTGTACCAAATAAACAAAGCGAATGCAGACCAAAATTGGAGAAATGTTCAAGAATACAGTTATTTAGAAATAGTTATGCCATCTGCTGTTCTAGCTTTGTGTCATTCGTTGGACAGACTAATCTCTATCAATACAATTACTATAGCAAGCATATCTGCAGATGCTGGTATGTTTTGTATGTTCTCCCTGTGTATGGAGTATACTATTATTTCTTGCCTTACCTTGCAATTTCTGTCTCTAACTCGTTTTTTCCCAACACACGACGGTAAAGTTCTTAATCGGAAATTATTTCTCAGCACGGAGTTAAGGAATAATCTTTTATATTGATAGACACAAAGGGTTTTGATAAACTGCATGAAAATTGGAAAAAAATACTTTAAAATATCTAAACTATAATTTCATTTGAATTACAATACCTGTTCCTTGACTTCCATCATTTGTAGCCATGCACTTTAAATGCATATTCTTTTTATCAGATCATTTTAAATAACACGTTTCATCTGTGAAACTTTATCCTGGATAGCTGGGAATTATATTTCAGGAATAACATCAGTCTAATTTTATCTGTGTTCTTCTTGATTGCCTCAAGGAATCTGTATCTAAAGAGTTCTATAGAGAATCATTATTCTTAGCTTTTCTAAGAATTCCAACTAATTCGTAAAAGTTCTTCCAAATATCTAAATTTTGTTACAGATTTGAGATTTGTTTCTTTCCAGGTGAATGCGCAATAATCCCTGAAGGTCAATTCGCAGTGGTTCAAGAAAGGAAGCAAATGCAAGTTCCAACAAAACCAATGGTGTGTTTAAATTATTTTGTTATTATATAATTTTGCATAATTGTGTGGGTATTAAAAATGGTAAATAACTATATTATAAAATCAGTATGTTGTATCAAGTTAAAATTACTTATGGAAATGTTACAAAAAGTCATGCCCATACTGTTGCATTTGTGTAATCGAGCTTTTGTGTAAAAAGGCGTAATCACATATTTTGGACACAGAAGATTTTGAAAGCTTTGTTGTCATCTAAAGTTTCATAACCATGTCTTATTTGCAATTGAATTTTCCTGGGATCTTTGTTGTTTGTAATATATATATAAATGATTTGGATGACAATAAACACGATCTGATTAGTAAGTTTGCAGACAACACAAAACTCATAAAGTCATAGATAGAGAAGAATGATGTCTAAGCATTCAGCAGGGCATAGTTTAGGTGGGTTTGGATGGGATTTTATCAAGACAAGTGTGATTTAGTCCTCTTTGAGAAGTCAAATTCTGTAGATTGTGTAAATGGTAGTGACCTTCAGAATAATAATGTGCAAAGAGAGCTGGAGTACATGTATAAAGCTCCTGGGGTTTTGACAGAAATTTTAGCATCTCAATTCACCACAGGGAAGGTCCTGAAAAACTGGAGGATACATAGGTGGATAGGGTAGGGAAGAAGGCATTTAATAAGCCTGTCATCGTAGACTGAAGCATTGATTATGCAATGTTGCAGCTATATAATACATAGTTTAAACTGCACTTGGAGTATTATGTACAGTTCTGATTGCAACGCCATAAGAAGGATGAGGTAGCAATAGTGAGAGTGCAGAAGAGATACATCACGTTGTTGCCTGGAATTGGGGGTTGTAGTTATAAGGAGAGATCGGAGAGATTAGATATATTCTCACTGGAACATAGGAGACTGAGCAGTGACCTTCTTAAAGTTCATAAAATAATGAGGGTTGCAGAGAGGATAGATAGGCAGAATCTCTTCCCAGGGCAAGGGAGTCTAGAAGTGGAAATCACAATTTTAATGTGAGAGGGGAGAAATTGAAGACATCTGAGGGGTAGGTGCTTCAGGATAAAGGATAGTGAGTATCTGGAAGAAGCTTCCAGAGAAGGTAAATTGACAGCATTTAAAAGGTATTTAGACAGGTACTTGGATAGATAAGGCACAGAAGAATGCAGGCCTGATACAAGCAAATGGATTGCTATAGATGGGCACCAATGTGACAAAGTGGGATAAAGAGCCCATTTCTGTCCTCAATGATTCTGTGATATATAATTTTTAAACTCTTGTCAAAATGCCCTTTCTGTCGGCTACTTGATAGAAAATAAATCAAACATTTGTGTATGTGAAATAAACAATTTGTTATATTTCAAATTTTGTTAAAGTGTTAATAGACACCATATCATTTGCACAACTTTCATTTTTGATCACCCATGCAAATCCATTTTACAATCCTTGAAAGGGGTAGGAGCCTCATTATTATATGTACGACTCCATGTAATATTAACCATTCACTAACCCACGTGTATGATTTTGGGATCCACTAAGTTAAATTTGGTAATACTGCTGAAGACTCAAAAATGTTAAGTGCTAAGATCATATTAATACCAAAGAAGAGAAGAGTGTTCCTTTGAATTCAAAAAGAAGAAAGATATTGGCGAGTGGCTGACCTTCTGATTGTAATATCCTGCTTGGTATAACCTTACTCACAGCCATGTTACCTTCCTATTATCCTATATTACTCTTCCTTGGGGATAATGAGATGTATTGGTGTCTGTTTGAGGTCCACAGCCTGCTCAAAGTATTTTCAGGACACCCATGCTTTGAAATAGACTGGACCTCTGGACTGACCATGCTAGGCATCTGGCTCTTGTGCTGTGATTACTTGATTATCGATAGTTAGAATATACCACATTTAATTAAATTTGTAAGCTATAAATAACTTGAAAATATGAGTGTATTGTATTTATGCCATTATAAGTATGTTCTACTGATATACAGTAACTAATAGTAAGTCCTAAATAAAATGATTACAATGTTTGATTTTTATTGTGATTTTCTTCCCTGTACAGATGACCTTAGAAGAACTAAACAGATTAATTCAAAACATAATTGCATTTGTTGTAGGAGTATTGACCAGTATCATATATCCAGCACTTCAAAAGTATGAAGAAATTAAGTCAGATCTCGATAAAAGTCAAGATATCTCTGAGGATTCAGATTCCACACAGCAGCAAATTCCTCAGATTCCTACCAAAGGGCCTCAATTCATCGATAGTAAAATTGGTACTGAAGAAATTGAATTGTCTGAAAAACAAATTGAAACTGAACTGCTTGAAATGTCTGAAAAGGGAATTGGAACAGAATTACTGGAATTATCTGAAAAGGAAATTGAAACCGAATTACTTGAAATGTCTAATAAAGAAGTTGAAACTGATTTACTTGAACTGCCTGAAAAAACTATGAAATCTAATTTAATTGATTTATCTGAAATGGGAATGGAAACTGATTTAATTTCATTATTGGAAAAGGATGTGGAAACTGATTTACTTGAACTGTCTGACAAGAAAATTGAAACTGATTTACTTGAACTGTCTGACAAGGAAATTGAAACTGATTTAATTGAAGAGATTGGAACTGAAATGAAAACAAAAGAAATTCAGAATTCCGAAAAGGAAGTTGAAACTGATATAATTGAAGTCAATGAAAAGAAAGTTGGCACTGAAAAGGAAGACTTCCCTATAAGTGGAGAATCTGGTGAGAGCCGGATGTCTGAGGAATCTGAGGAATCTGAGTCAGGGGAAAGTGAAGAATCTGTTGAAAGCCAGGAATCCACTGAGTGTGAAGACTATCCTGAGGTTGAAGAGATTGTGGAGCCCCAAGATTCTGACAGGAGACCAGGAAGCATTTTAAGCGTAGTTTCTGCCAAAGACCAAGAAGATACTCAAAGCCCAATTCCTGGTAAAGATCAAGATATTGGTGAAAGCCAAGAAGCTGCCGAAAGCCAGGAAGCTGCCGAAAGCCAGGAAGCTGCCGAAAGCCAGGAAGCTGCCGAAAGCCAGGAAGCTGCGGAAAGCCAGGAAGTTGCCGAAAGCCAGGAAGCTGTGGAAAGCCAGGAAGCTGCCGAAAGCCAGGAAGCTGCGGAAAGCCAGGAAGCTGCGGAAAGCCAGGAAGCTGCCGAAAGCCAGGAAGCTGCCGAAAGCCAGGAAGCTGCGGAAAGCCAGGAAGCTGCCGAAAGCCTGGAAGCTGTGGAAAGCCAGGAAGCTGCCGAAAGCCTGGAAGCTGTGGAAAGCCAGGAAGCTGCCGAAAGCCTGGAAGCTGTGGAAAGCCAGGAAGCTGCCGAAAGCCAGGAAGCTGTGGAAAGCCAGGAAGCTGCCGAAAGCCAAATGACCAGTGAAGATCAAGAAACTGCTGAGAGCCAAGGAATTACTGAAGAAGAAGAAGAAGAAGAAGAAGAAGAAGAAGCAACTGATGACCAAGATATTGCTGAAGGCCGACTTGCCAAAGACCAAAAAATGTCAGAAAGCCTAAATATTGCTGAAGACCAAGAAGCTGCAGAAGATCAAGATCCCACTGAAAGCGAAGGAGCTGCCAGAGAATCATTTACTTCCAAAGATTCTGGTGTTGAAATTCAAGATGTTGGTGAAATACAAAGTCTCATTGAAAGCCGGCGTTCCTCCATAGGCCAAACTTCTTTAGCAAGTGAAACCCAAGCCATTATACAAATACAGGATGACAAAGAAAAGCCAGATTTCACTGAAAATATGTCAACTGGTCAGATTTCTCCATCAGAGATCAGTGACATTGCTGATGAAATGATCAATGATGCCATTATATCTGTTAATGAAGATCCCCTAAGTTCACCTATGAAACTACTGCCCTCACTCAATTACCTTTGTGAAGTTTTAAGTAAATGTCATGAAAAGGTGGATGTGGATAAGAGAGATGTTCTGGCTATTTGCAAATCACAAATACTTCCAGCAGCTGAAAATGTTTTAAGAGTAAGTCTAGAAAAATTAACAGCAGAACACCCTCATCTGGTATATATCCTCACTGGTTTTCCCAGTACACAAAAGACAAATGTGAATTCCAGGAAATTAATTTTCAGTTGCAAAGTCCATTGCCTTGCCATTGATATTGTAAATAATATTCTTCAAAATCTGCATTGTATTCTCACAGGTGATGTTATTAATACTATCTTAAAATCTAAACCAACAACCTCAGGTTTATACGATAAAGATAATGGAACAGTTAAAAATGAACAGGTTCCTAGTTGGGAAACTAAAGCAACAAGTCCCAAAAGTGATGATCTTTGCCTGACTAATATAGAACAAGAGTTTTCCAGGCCATATGTACATAAAATTTGTTTGAGAACTACAGAGGAACTTCCTAAAATAACTTCAGAATTACAATGCTCCGAAATATTCAGCATTATTGAAAGCATGAATAAGTTTGTATCAACAAGAGTTGAGGCTGTCACTTCTCCCAAAATGAAACCAGTGTTTTGCACTGATTCTCCTGTACCACAATGTGAAAGCCCAGTAATAGATTTCAGTGAGGATGCTCGGAAAATAGTAACCCACATCCTCAAAGCAATACATAATGAAGTAAAAATAAAAGCAGTCAAAAGACTTAAATGTGGAACCGATATCTCTCTGCTAAAAGAATCTATGTTAGTAGATGAAATACTTGATGCTATTTTGAATGCTCTTAGTGGTAAACGTCCTGAGGATTTCACTAAACTAAAAGTGCAGAGAAGAGTAAAGCCTAAAGCATCAGGTGAATCCATGAAAATCCCAGAAACAAAGCCTAAACCATCAGCTGGTCCTATGAAAATCCCAGAAACAAAGCCTAAACCATCAGCTGGTCCTATGAAAATCCCAGAAACAAAGCCTAAACCATCAGCTGGTCCTATGAAAATCCCAGAAACAAAGCCTAAACCATCAGCTGGTCCTATGAAAATCCCAGAAACAAAGCCTAAACCATCAGCTGGTCCTATGAAAATCCCAGAAACAAAGCCTAAACCATCAGCTGGTCCTGAGGAGATCCCAGAAACAAAACCTAAACTGAAAAAAAAACATATAAAGACCCCTGAGCAAATGATTTCCACACCCAAAAGTGAAACACTTCCTGCTGTCAATATTCCTGGAATGGTTATTTATCCACAGATGGAGGAAGTTAGTGATATCTCATCCACTAAAAGCCCACCAGTACAAAAGCCACAGATTGACACCAAACCCGAGGAACCAAAGAAAGATAAAAAACTCCCAAGTACATCCAGAAGAGATTCCAAGCTACCAAATCAACATGATCTTAACGAGGAGGAACTTACTTATAAACCAAAAGATATTCCTGAGGGAAGCTTGTTAGAAAAATTGTTCAAGAAGTCTGAGGGAACTTCAACATCTGATCTTTATCCTGAAAGAAAACTAAAAGAGATACAAACCCTGCCCCATAAATGTTTTACCAAAGACAAAAAAATACAAACAAAATATAAAAAAGACAAACAACCACAGACAGGCAAAAACCTAAAACACCAAAAAATAAAGGATGCACAACAAACAAGCAAAGACACCAGTTTGATAGATAAAGAATCAAAACTGCCAGATAAAGACAGAGAACAAAAAAAATCCTTATCTGCATCTGACACTAAACTATTACCAGACAAAGAAACAGCATCTCTACCAGACCAGGAATCGACAGTAACACTGGACAAGCAATCAGCTCATCCAACAGATAAGGAGTCAGCACTTTTACTAGATGAGCAATTGACAATGCAACTGGAAAAGAAATCAACAGATGAGGAATTGGCATCAGTGCCAGAAAAAGAGTCAACATCTTTACCTGACAAGGAGTCAATGCTTCTAGCTGATACAGAATCTGCTGCAGTAGCAGACAAGGAATCAGTACCATTACTAGCCAGGGAATCAGCTTCACTCACAGATAGGGAGTCAGCAACACTGACAGACAAGGAGGCAGCAGCATTATCAGTGAAGGAATCAGCTCCACCAACAGACAAGGAGTCAGCCAAGGATTCAGCTCCAGAAATAGATAAGGAGTTAGCACCATCACCAGCCAAGGAATCAGCTACAGAGATAGATAAGGAGTCAGTGCCATTACCAGCCGAGGAATCCATTCCACCAACAGACAAGGAGTCGGCACTGTTATCAGCCAAAGAATCAGCTCCAGAAATAGATATGGAGTTAGCACCATCATCAGCCAAGGAATCAGCTACAGAGATAGATAAGGAGTCAGCATCATTATCAGCCAAAGAATCAGCTCGAGAAGTAGATAAGGAGTCAATTCCATTACCAGCCGAGGAATCCATTCCACCAACAGACAAGGAGTTGGCACTGTTATCAGCCAAAGAATCAGCTCCAGAAATAGATAAGGAGTTAGCACCATCATCAGCCAAGGAATCGGCTCCAGAAATAGATAAGGAGTTAGCACCATCATCAGCCAAGGAATCGGCTCCAGAAATAGATAAGGAGTTAGCACCATCATCAGCCAAGGAATCAGCTCCAGAAGTAGATAAGGAGTCAGCACCATCACCAGCCAAGGAATCGGCTCCAGAAATAGATAAGGAGTTAGCACCATCATCAGCCAAGGAATCAGCTCCAGAAGTAGATAAGGAGTCAGCACCATCACCAGCCAAGGAATCACCTCCACCAACAGACAAAGAGTTAGCACAGTTACCAACCAAGGAATCAGCTCTATCAATAGACAAGAATACAGTACCATTATCAGCCAAGGAATCAACTCCACAGACATATAAGGAGTCAGCACCATTACCAGCCAAGGAATCAACTCCACCAACAGTCAAGGATACAGCACCACTAACGGACAAGGAATCAGCATTAACAGCAGAAAAAGTATCAGCACAATTACCAGAAAAGCAATCAGCTGTGCCACCACCAAGGGAGTCAGATCTACTATTGGAGAAGAGGAAAAAATCTCTATCCAGTGAAGCATCAACAGCAAGCAAAGAAGCAAAACAACAAATGGATAAAGGACTAAAGCAACAAATAGAGAAAGGATCAAAACAAATACCAGACCAAGACACAAAAACTCCAAAAGTCAAAGACAAAAGAAGACATTCAAAAGTGTTATCTGAGCCACTCCCTGATCTTAATCCAGTGCTAATCAAGGCAGTATCTCAGGTAATTGTGGGTCTTATTTTGGACAGATTTGGCTTATCAGAAGAAAAAGAAGCTCGGGAGCATTTGAGGAAAAAACGACGGAGTTCAGGTAAAGTTATTTTCTTAAACCATATATTAAAGGGTTCGTTAAGATCAAGAAGATTTTAAAATGATAGGAATAGAAATATAGCAGTTAATAGACCAGTATATTAAGAAGAAAATACTTGATATGAAATAGGCCTATGAATTGATTAATGGAGAATAGTATACTGCTGTTTAGTGAACAAACTAGAAAGGAAGTTTAATTCTAACACTTAATATTTGGGAGCGATCAAGTCTTCATGTTATCCCTCTTTCAAAGCATCAAGCAGAGGCCTGATTTTCTAAAGCAAGGGTACTACAAGGTAGTGTGTGCATTAAAACAGGCAATTACAAGCCTTGCCAATATATTTATATGTTGCTATGCTTTAGCCATTGTGTCCAGAATCTTCCAGGGGCTGGAGTCTGAGAAGAATAGGGAAGACTGGGGCAAAATGGTGGAAAGCAGGATGCTGTGAGAGATTATCCAGGAGTAAGAGGTGAGGAAGATGTGGAGGAGATAATTGTGATGCAGGAAAGACATAGAAAGTTGGCACAGAGATGGGATTCTGAAGAAGATATAATTCGAAACATATAAATGTTACAAACAGGAAGTGAGCAATTGCTACCTTTCTGTAAGAGGAATACACTCACACATTTTCCTTGCCCTTAACAGTCTGATAGTTTTCTTTATCCTCTGGAATCCATCCTAATTTGTTTTTGAAAGTGGCAATTAAATCTGCTTCAACTATCCTTTCAAGGCAATAGATTTCAAATCATCATCACTCTCTTCATTTAATAGATTTTCACTTGTGTTTCATTTGCTAATCATGGTAAATATGTATACTCCAGTTATCAATCATTCCAACAATGGTAATAATTTTCCTTTTTTCATGTGTTTAAGCCCTTTATCATGAGTAACATCTCCATCGAATCACCTCTCAACCTTTGAAGAATAATATGTGCAATGTTTGCATTTGATCTTTGTACTAAAAATTGCTTATGTCTACAGCCATTCAACTAAATCTTCTATGCATCCCATCGAGGACCTTCACAACCATCCTACAAAGTGGTAACCAGACTGAAAACGATACTCTGGTTCTGGCTTACCAAATACATATTGACCATCAATGGGTTCCCTCTCACTAGCAAGAAAGAGAGATGGACAACAGTAGGTCGCTGTTCTGATGGTACAATTTGCCGTGTTGCTTTTCTGAGTCACCTATCATGCGGACTGACAGACTCTCACACTCCATCAAGAGTGAGAAAGGGAGAGGGGGATCACTCGAGTTCCACAAGCTGTTCTGATGTTTCAGTCTCCCATGACACTTCTGCCAGTGACATCAGTGAGGAACTGGGTCACCCCGAAGGCACATATCTTCCAGGCCATTCCTGGATATATTGAAATGACGAGAACGAAAACCCATCATCCATGGAGAACTGTAGTTTGAGCTGCAGCTGTAGATCATGGACTCCGACAGAATCCCCACCTTAAAAGGAAGGGGGACATGAGAAAAGAAGAATGAGCTGTTCTGCAAACTAACTGGAAGAAGTCACCTTGGTCTGCATATACCTCTGATGCCATCTTTTATAGTTCTTCACATCATTCTCTCTAATCCAGGCAAACTCCTACTAAATCACCTCTGCACCCTCTCTAAAGCATTCACAACTTTCTGATAATAAGGAAACCAAATCAGAATTGGATACATTACTCCCAAATGTAGGCTAATCCAAGTTTCATAGATGAGAAAATCTGCAGGTGCTGGAAATCTAAGCAACACACACAAAATGCTGGAGGAACTCAGCAGGCCAGGCAGCATCTATGGAAAAGAGTAAACAGTTGACAACTTGGGTTGGAATGCTTTTTCAAGAAAGCCTTGAAAAAGGGTCTCACCCAGAAACTTCGACTGTTTACTCTTTTTCATGGATGATGCCTGGACTGCTAAGTTTCTCCTTCATTTTGTATGTTTTGTCCAGAGTTTTATAGAGTTACAACATTACCTCACAGCTCTTGGACTCAATCCTCAAATAATGAAGGCCAACACGCCCTTTCAATTTGCTCAGCAACGTGGAGAGATCTATGGACCCTAAGATCTCACTGTTCCTCCACACTGCTAAGAATCCTGCCATTAATACTGTACTCTGCCTGTAAGTTCCACCTTAAAGTGTATCACTTTAAACTTTTCTGGATTTAATGCCACTTCTCAGCTCAGCTTTGCATCCTATCAATTCCCGTTGTAACCTATGACAACTTTCTACTCTATCCACAACACCACCAACCTTTGTGTCATCTGCAAACTTACTAACCCTCCACTTCCTCATCCAAGTCACTGACAAAAATCACAAAGTTCAGGGGTCCCTGAACTGTTAATGTGAAACATCACCAATTACTGACATCCAGGCAGAATATGCACCATCTGCCTTCCATGGGCAAGCCAATTCTGAATCCACGTAGCCAGGTTTCTGTGGATCCCATGCCTCCTGAGTTTCTGAATGGGCCTACCATGGTAACCTGGTCAAACACCTTAGTAAAGTGTACATACACCATAACCACTGTTCTACCTTCATCAATTTGTTTTGTCACTTTCTTGAAGAATTCAGTCAGCCTTATGAGGCATGACCTGCCCCTCACAAAGCCATCCTGACTATCCCAAATCAAACTATGCTTCTCCAAATGCTCGTAAAACCTGTTTCTAGGAATCCTGTCCCGTAGTTTGCCCACCACTGATGTAAGACTCACTGGTCTGTAATTCTCAGGATTATCCTTATTGTCTTTCTTGAACAAAGATACAACATTTGCCACTGGCCAATCCTCACTATTCATGTGGCTAGTGAGGATGTAAAGATCATTGCCAAAGGCGTTGCAGTCCCTTTCCTCTCTTCCTTTAGTAACCTGGGGTATATCTCATTTGGCCCTGTGTCTTGTTTTTCAAAACGTAGAAGCATAGAAAACCTACAGCACAATACAGGCCCTTCGGCCCACAAAATTGTGCTGAACATGTCGCTACCTTAGAAATTACTAGGCTTACTATACTCTCTATTTTTCTAAGCTCCATGTACCTATCCAAAAGTCTCTTAAAAGACCCTATCGTATCCGCCTCCACCACTGTTGCCGGCAGCCCATTCCAGGCACTCACCACACTCTGAGTAAAAACTTAACCCTGACATCTCCTCTGTACCTACTCCCCAGCATCTTAAACCTGTGTCCTCTTGTGGCAAACATTTTGGCCCTGGAAAAAAGTCTCTGACTATCCACACGATCAATGCCTCTCATCATCTTTTACACCTCTATCAGGTCATGTCTCATCCTCTGTTGCTTCAAGGAGAAAAGGTCGAGTTCACTCAACCTACTCTCGTAAGGCATGCTCCCCAATCCAGGCGACATCCTTGTAAATCTCCTCTGCACCCTTTCTATGGCTTCCACATCCTTCCTGTAGTGAAGCGACCAGCACTGAGCACAATACTCCAAGTGGGGTCTGACCAAGGTGCTATATAGTTGCAACATTACCTCTTGGCTCCTAAATTCAATTGCACGATTGATGAAGGCCAATACACCGTACACCTGCTTAACCACAGAGTCAACCTGTGCAGCTGCTTTGAGCGTCCTATGGACTTGGACCCAAAGATCTCTCTGATCCTCCACACTGCCTAGAGTCTTACCATTAATACTACAAATGGTATATTCTGCCATCATTCTTCTTCTTCGGTTGTCCATTGATTTTCAATGATGTCTGAGGCCTGGGCAAGGTTGTATGGAAGACCTGCAGTTGCCCATGCTGCAAGTCTCCCCTCTTCATGCCACCAATGTTGTCCAAGGGAAGGGCATTAGGACCCCTACAGCTTGGCACCGGTGTCATCGCAGAGCAATGTGTGGTTAAGTGCCTTGCTCAAGGACACAACGCGCTGCCTCAGCTAAGGCTCGAACTAGCGACCTTCAGATCACTAGACTGACGCCTTATCCACTTGGTCACGCGCTACACTAGTCATCATATTTGACCTTCCAAAATGAACCACTTCACACTTCTCTGGGTTGAACTCCATCTGCCACTTCTCAGCCCAGTTTTGCATCCTATCAATGTCCTGCTGTAACATCTGACAGCCCTCCACACTATCCACAACACCTCCAACCTTTGTGTCATCAGCAAACTTACTAACCCATCCCTCCACTTCCTCATCCAGGTCATTTATAAAAATCACGAAGAGTAAGGGTCCCAGAACAGATGCCTGAGGCACACCACTGGTGACCAACCTCCATCCAGAATATGACCCATCTACAACCACTCTTTACCTTCTGTGGGCAAGCCAGTTCTGGATCCACAAAACAATTTCCCCTTGGATTCCATGCCTCCTTACTTTCTCAGTAAGCCTTGTATGGGGTACCTTATCAAGTGCCTTGCTGAAATCCATTTACACTACATCTACTGCTCTTCTTTCATCAATGTGTTTAGTCACATCCTCAAAAGATTCAATCAGGCTCGTGAGGCACGACCATCCCTTGACAAAGCCATGCTGACTACTCCTAATCATATCATACCTCTCCAAATGTTCATAAATCCTGCGTCTCAGGATCTTCTCCATCAACTTACCAACCACTGAGGTAAGACTCACTGGTCTATAATTTCCAGCACACCCTCTTTCTTAATGTTGACATGCTCCAGCACGGGCATTCCCAACCTTTTTTATGCCATTGACCAATACTATTAAGTGAAGTGTCCATGGACCCCAATTGGAACCCCCCGCTCTCGCACATCAGCTGTTTTATGCCATCCTGACAAAAGTCATGATCCATCTCAGTGATAAATACTGAGGCAAAGTATTCTTTAGGACCATCATTACCTCATAGGGCTACAGGCACATGTTTCCTCTTTTACCCCTGACCGGTCCTTTTCTCATTCTAGTCATCTTCTTCCTATTTTTCATGTACATGTAGAATGCATTGGGATTTTCCTTAATCCTGCTCACCAAGGCCTTCTTGCTTTTCTTAGTCCCTTCTTAGGCTTCTTTGTCGCTAGCTTATAACTCTCCAGAGCTCTGTCTGATCCTCGCTTCCTAAAACTTAAGTCTGCTTCTTTCTTCCTCTTGAATT
The DNA here is from genome assembly GCF_048418815.1 of Hemitrygon akajei. Taxonomy (NCBI): domain Eukaryota; kingdom Metazoa; phylum Chordata; class Chondrichthyes; order Myliobatiformes; family Dasyatidae; genus Hemitrygon; species Hemitrygon akajei. Next base: position 53,879,194 of record NC_133133.1, on the reverse strand, counting down.
CCACAACTTTTGTCAACCTTGATTCCTTCAACCTATCATTCTTCCCCCTGCCTCAATGGGACAAACTTACCTAGAACTCCATGCAGGTGCCCTCGGCCCTTAGGCTTTTTTATGAGTCAACCTATAGCCGGGGAAGTGATGACACCCCCCCCCCCCCCCGTTAGACTGTTTGAGGTAGCTTAATTTTTATTCTTCCTTATTTCTCTTCTAATATTTATATATTTGTATATCTGTTCATTTGTAATGCTACCGTGACACTGTAATTTCCTTTGGGATCAATAAAGTATCTATCTATCTGTCTATCTAAACAACATCCACTGTGCGTTTCCTTTAGTACATCTGTTCCTAATTTACACCCCCAAGTTCCTGCCCAATAGCATCATAATTCATCCTCTCCCAATTAAATGCTTTTGTATACCGTCTACTTCTATGCCTGTCCAAGGCTGTGGTAAAGCTTAGAGAGTTCATGTCTTTGAAATGATCACCCACCAAGAAATCTATTACCTGACCAGGTTCATTGCCTAGTACTAAATCCTAAATAGTTTTTCCTCCAGTCAGCTTCTCCACATGTGTCATGAATCTTTTCTGTACACACCTAACAAATTCCACCCCACCTAAACCTTTGTACTCAATATTAAGTTGAAGTTGTCCATGACAACAACCGTGTTATTTTTGCACCTTTCCAAAAGGCGATCTCGCTGGCTGAATCTACAAACTTCTTGCAATTCCTGTGCAATGGGGTCTTCATTCTGGGTTGAGATGCCACCAGTCAGAATACTGTCCATTGTACTATACAGATTGCAGAAGTCTTTAGTGACCTACCAAATATCTTCAAACTTGTAACATAGTAGAACTGCAAGTTTGCTTTTTTTAATGATTGCATCAATGTTCTGGGCTGTGGACAGATCGTCTGAGATGTTGACATCCAGAAACTTAAAGCTGCTCACCTTTTTCATTGCTGATACTCTGAACTGATGGGTGTGTATCCTGACTTCATCTTCCTGAAATCCACAAATGAATCCTCTGGGGTTGAGTGTGAGGTTGTTGTTGTGACACCACTCAACCTGCTGACCTGTCTCATTCCTGTATGCTCCCTTGTCACCATTGAGATTTATCAACAACAATAACGTCATCTGCAAATTTATGATGGTGTTTGAGCAGTGCTTAGCCATGTAGTCATCAGTATAGAGAGCAGAGAATTGGGCTAAGCTGTATCCTTGAGGTGTGCCTGGGTTGTTTCTCAATAAGAGGAGATGTTATCACTTATCTATATTGATTGTTGTCTGATGAGAAAGAAGTTGAGGAGGGTGGTACAGAGGTTTAGAAGTTTGGTTATTAATATGGAGGGATAATGATATTGAACACTGAGCTGTAACCATTAAATCCAGTGAATCTTTTGCTGTTATATACTGTTGGTGCTCCAAAACAGAATGGAGAGCCAGTGACATTGTGTCTGCTATGGACATGTAGTGGTAGTAGGCAAATTACAGTCAATCCAGGTTCTTGCTCAGGCATAAGCAACCTCTCGAAGCACATCATTGAGCAGCTCAGCCTGCTTTTCTTGGGCACCAGAATGACTGCTTCCCTTTTGAAGCAGGTTGGAACTTCATACAGCAGCAATGAGAGGTTGAAGATGTCTGTGAACTTGGCTAGAATGTTCAATACAAGAGAACATCTGCAGATCCTGGAAATGAAAGTATCACTCACAAAATGCTGGAGGAACTCAGCAGGCCAGGCAGTATCTATGGAAAAGAGTAAACAGTCAACTTTTCAAATCGAGAACCTTTATTAGGACTAGAAAAAAGAGAGGAGAAGTCAGAGTAAGAAGGTGGGGGGGGGGGGGGGGAGGAAGATGTACAAGGTAGTAGATGATACGTGAAATCAGGAGAAGTGGAGTGGTGAAGTAAAGAGCTGGGAAGCCGATTGGTGAAAGAGTAAAGAACTGGAGAAGAGGAAATCTAATAGGAGAGGACAGAAGGCCATGGAAGAAAGCGAAGGGGGTGGAGCACCAGAGGGAGGTGATGGGCAGGTAAGGAGGTAAGGTGAGGGAGGGAAATGGTAATGGGGAATGCTGAAGGGGTGGGGGGAAATTACCAGGCTTGAGAAATCAATGTTCATGCCATCAGGTTAGAGGCTACCCAGATGAAATATAAGGTGTTGCTCCTGCAACCTGAGTGTTGCTTCATCCCGGCAGTAGAGGAGGCCATGGACTGACATGTTGGAATACGAATGGGAAGTCGAATTGAAATGGGGGGGCACCAGATATTGTCCTTATCTAGGACAAAGATCACAGGGCAACTGGTTGCTGTGCGGATTTACACTTAAAAGGTATTGAGCTCATTGAGAAGTGAAGCATCACTCCATTTATGCTGTTAGGTTTTGACTTATTGCGTAAATATATGTAAACTATCCCATTGTCAGAAGGGACTGTGGGAGAGTCTTCGATAGATGACTTTGACTGGTGAATTAGTTGATTTTTATCTTGAACTGTATTCACTACTTTTTATGATGTGATTACTTCAGCTCTGGAGGATTTTGTTTTTTATTTAAAAATCCATTTTATTTTACATTTTCTCTTTCCAGGTTTTTTATTATTAAAGCCAAAACTCATTACCCCATCTATCTGAGATAAATCTTTATTAAGATTTTTAAAAATATATTAAACTAACACCTCTAATTCACATTTTCTTTTGCAATCTATTACTTTATTATGATAACCTGCTCATTATTACTCAATTCCTCCTATCCACTTTTCAACTTGTTGATGTTCAGCATCATATACCTTACAGCTTTACATCACATTTCATTCTAAAGATGTATTCCTAACACAGATCATTTCAGTCTGACTTTTTCTAATTAGAAATGCTCATGACAAAGGTGACATTTTTAATCCTAGGATATGATTACTAACTGTAGCGGCTACTCAAACCAACCAACACTGCTGTTAGCGACTAATCACGGGGTGGGGGTGGTGTAATCCTGTAGGGCGTTCCTTCCATTTGAATCCGATAATACTGTTTCAAAGTCAAAGAAATACATTTGATCCTTTAAGCAATTAGCAAAACAATCTTGAAGCAATACAACTAATTCACTAAAAGTAGTGATTTAACAAAATAAACAATCTTAGCATAATAGATATACTTAAGCTTTCTTCAATATAACTAAAAGTAATTAAATGATTTTCAGTTACTAAGCATAATTATGTGGTCAACATAAAAGATATCATACCTGGCTGTTTCTAACTCTAATTAACTAAATTCAGACCATAAATACCTAACCACAACTCTTCACTTTTACCATGCCCCCACCTATGGGATTAACTACCACAATAAATGCACAACTTAAGTTACAATGCAGATAGAAATCAGTTATGTGGCTCTTAAATCCCAGCCCCTTAATTATTATACTATAATAATCACAACTACATACTACCAAAAAAGGAGACATGAAATCGTAATAATCACACAAATGTCCTCTTTCTTCTTTCTTCTTCTTCCAGACAAGTCTTTCACATTCATCTAGGCCAGAGGTTACCAGCAGTTAGCCCAGTACAAAGTGAACTTTTACACCACTCTCTTACAAGACAGAATCATGAATCTTCTAGAGCAGTAGCTCCTTAAATCTCTGCCTCCTGTAGCAAACAGATCTTGGTTATAGGCCAATTCAGACAGCTGGTCTTTGTCTTGATGCCTACCTGTCACACAAATCTTCTGTCTGAAATAATTTGAATGATTCTTCCCATGATCCATGAGTTTTGAGATGCTATGTCATCAACCATAAGCACAATATCTTCTGGGAGGAAATTGCGTCTTATACTTGACCATTTCTGATCTGCCATTGTTGTATCTGCTGTAAATACTCCTTCACTCACCATTTCCAAAACAAGTTTGACATGTATTGGACTTGCTTCCACCTATGTCGAGCATAAACATCTTTGTTTTGAAACTCTCTGGGTGGTAAGGATGGTGAGTTCTTCAAAAGCAATGAATGGAAGGTGTTTACACTTCCAAGTCATTGGGATTAGATGATGCTTTAGCAATCCTGTACCTCCTTACCCAACTTCTTCTGCTTTTCACCTCAAAAGGTCCAAAGTGGACCATTCCTACACATGTGAACAGAGGTTCATTTGGAGGGATCTTGTCCAGAGGTAGATCCACCATCCACTGACATCCTGGAACTGCATGCAACAGTCAATGAACAACACACTTGTTATAGCTGTACAAGCACCAGGAATCCCTTATTTTTGGCGCAAGCTTGATAACATGTGGTTATGACCACCATGTTCCACTTCTTGATGTACATGCCTCATATTGAGATCTGAGATATGAAGATCCTTTGCCAGTATAATAAGATGACTAAGATGACTCCCCTGGCATGGCCGCCCTACTAAGCGGTCCACCAACTCTCAAGACACCATCTTCAACTACTGGATTAAGCTTGAAAATATGACTGTTCCTTTTCACACTTTCTCCCTCTGAAAACCCGAGAATTCATCTAGAAATCTCTGTCTCTGAAAAAAAACCATTTTTTAATTCAGCCTTTCTGAGCTCCCCTACTGATAGGTAATCTCAATTGATAAGACTTTTCTCAAGCTCTCTCTCCAAAGAATACCCTTGTTGTTCTTCATCCAATTCAGACAGAGCAAGAGTGATGTTCACTTGCTTCCTCTTCCAACTAAGAAACAAGAGTAGGTTCTTAAGCCTAAGAATCCAAGCCATTGTCTTCCTCAAACGGGCCCTAGAAAAGAAGTGATGGATTATACGTGTTACCACATCCATCTCCTCTTCAATCTGCATGGCATTCATTGTTTACATTCCCCTTGACTTCCAGATCATCTAGCAAAGTTCTCCAGAACAATTGAGATTCACAGGCCATTTGCTTTCAGGCTTAAGAAAATACTGAGGCCCTGGCACCCAGTCTTATTCTTCAGAAAAGGCTTCACTCTTGACCCACTAGAGGCCACATCTGCTGGGTTACTTGAAGTATTCACATACTTCCATTGAGATATCTGTGAGACCTTAAGAATTTCTGAATTCTCTGAAACTCTGTTAGCGATGAAGATGCAGAACCTGGAAGTTTCATTCTTGGTATACAGATGTCCCCCGCTTTACGAATGTTTGCTTTACGCCTTCACTTTAATAAAAGACCTACATTAGTAACCTGTTTTCGCATTACAAAGAGGATTTTTGCTTATAGGAAAATTTTTCCATTATAAATTAATGGTTCTTCGCTTTACGCCATTTCGGCTTAAGACAGATAAGGGGGGGAGGAACACCTGTACTTTATCACAGAAGTACTATCAGTCCAAAAACTGAGTCCTGAAGCTGCATGTGCAACTCTTTCTGCCACAATGTGGGCATTTGGCTTGAATCATAGCGGCAATGAGCTTCATATAAGGAATGGACTTCAATGGAGCTACCCTAGATTTTACCATGTTAAGAGTACTGTGCACTTGTGAATGTAATAGGTAGGTTGCTGCTCTGTAGCTAACTTCGCTCATGTCTGTAAAGTGCTTTAATTGTGCAACAGTAACTTCTCCAAAACCCAAGGGTTCCAAATATCCAGCAACCTTGAAGTCTTCCAGTTGACCAAGTTCTTTCAGTCAGCTTGTCCACTCTGTCAACAACTGATGTTGGTATAGCATCATTCCAGCCAAGCTCTTTCTTACATAGATCTTGTAGGATCTTCTTTGCAGATAACATCACTGGATTCATAATTCCTAAAGTGTCATAGGTGGAACAAACTGTGGAGAGGATCCCCCTTCTAGTGAGCATTCTATCTTGGATCGTGATCTTAAACTTGAAAATATCAGACTGATTACACCAGTGCACACCCAGTACTCCCTCCACCGAAGGAATATCTTGATCCAAATCCTTCACGTCTTTTGCTTTTTGCTCTTCTGGTATTACAGATAGCACACTATGTCTGTTGCTTATCCACCTCATGAGTCAAAAATTGCCTTTAGCACAAATGGATACGAAGTCATGATAGACACCTCTTCTTCCTCAGGACACTAATACCAGGCAATCATCAACAAAGAAGCAGTGAAAAACATTATCCACAGTCTTATGGCTGAGCTGTGCTTCATTGTCGTCTGCACATTTCCTAAGAACAAAATTGGTACAACTCAATGATGAAGTTGTTCCAAAGAGATGTACTCATTCTAGATCATTCTAAACTCCACTATATCTCAGCTGAGGTCATCATCAGGCCACTAGGGAAACCCAAGTAAGTCTGTACCTTCCACTGGCATTTTAACTGATGAGACATTGATTCAATAGTCACTATGATTACTACTGGTTCTTTTCAGAATCTACTTATGATTCTAATCAGTGAGCTAATAAGAACTGGTCCCTGTAACAACTGAGCATGAAGTTATATTACCTGAAAAGTTATTCCACATGAAAACACAATACAGTGTGTCCCTTTTCTAGGGTAAAAGTACCATGATGCGGAATATACTGGACTTTCCCATCTGTTAGCACTCTTTCAGCATAACCTTTGGAGATGACATCCTTCATGAAAGCTGTATAGCCAGCATGAAATGACACAACCTTCTGGAACCTCTTTAGATCCAGAGCACACTGTTCAGCAATCTTCTAGTTATTGGGCACATTAACATCCTTCTTTCTCAGAGGTAAATTAATCTGGTACTTACACCCACCAGTTTTGCAGAACTAGCCACCAGATCCATGAATTTATGATCTTAACAAACTAGATTGTTCATCCGAACTGCATTCAGGCAAATCTGTCGGGAATTGCTGCTACCAAAGCTCATCCAAGTTCAAAACTGAAATCCTGTTAACTGTCAGCTCTGGCTAAACATTGTCTCTTCTACCACCATAGTCTCCTTTCAGTGGTTAATTAACAGTTCAACCCAACATTGCTCTGATTGTATAGGGTCCATCATTAATACTGAAAGCCATTTGCAACAGCTCCAATGCCTTAGGCAGCTCAATTTCTGTTGAATGATAATACTTCAAGTGAGACCATTCCTGGAGATCTCACTGACGAGAAATGTTCCCTTTATGGACATGCATATTTTCCTGCATATAGACGTTAGGCAGTTCACAGTAGTTTTCACTGTCTAAGCCAGCCACTTCAATCCTGAAATGGGGTAGCTACTCACAACCTTCAGTGCAGTCCTCCCTGATCCAGAAAGACTTAAGTACCCACTGTCTTGTTAACCCTTCTTAGACTTCCCCTGAACTGGAATTATAATATGTTTACAATCATGATTTCCAGTCCCCGTAAGATCATTAGATACCAAGGAGATAGTTGCTGCAGTGTCTGATTCTTTCACAGCTTGTTTTGAATCTGCACCCTTTTCATCAGATGAAGTATACTAGGACACTTGCCACTGTGCATCTTGCATGAAAGACCCTTCCTACAATCCTTGCTGATGTGTCCCATGCACAACCAACCAAAGCAGACACCATTTTCTTTTAGAAAGGCAATATTCTCATTATGAAATTTTTTCTCCAGCTGAGAGCACAAATCCAGTGTATGTTCACCCTCGCAGAACAGACAAATCCTTTTGGCTGATGAGACCATTTCTCTTTAGTTCCAGGCTGAATTTTAGGTTTACTCAAAGCTGCTTCCTTTAGCCTTAGAACAAATTTGTGACTTAGTTCACGACTTTGGTTACTGCAGTTGGTGTAGTATCCCATATATTTCTGTACACCATGTGTGGAGAAATTTTTTGATAAACTCAACAAAATCAGTGAAAGTACCCTCATGGTTGTGCTTATCTAGTAGTTTACAGGCCACGCATCTCCATTACCCCTGTGCACATAAGGCAACTTCTTTTCAACAATCGATAGGCATGTCCAGCTCTTGCATGTAGCAAACTTCTCCCATTGCATTACAACAGCCTCTAAGAAAGAGATCGAAGAGCCCTCTCATCTTCAGATTTAATAGGTGGCCAAGAAAGAGCCTTTCACATGTAGGCTAATGCAATTTTCTGTTCATTATGAAAATGTTCCTGTAGTAAAGTCTTGACCTTTAGATACTCTTCCCCTGGATTGGCTTGCAGGTAATTTTTGACAAGCTTTCTAAGGCAACCATCAGTGAACTGTTCAAGGAAATAGAGATGGTCACCATAATCATCAGTCTTGCCTTTGACACTATTCTTAAAAGCCCTGATGAATGTGTGACATTGCAAAGGATTGCCTTTGAAGATTTGAATCTCTCTATTGAGCACTGTTGTTGTACCAGTATGGTTGCTATTTCCTTTCATATCCTTGTGGCCTCCAGCACACTATTCAGACTTCTGTTTTCTGAAACATGAGTGTTTCCATAGGGTAAGTTTATGTCCCCAGAAGCACCTTGAGCTTTTGGACATAACATATGTTCAGAGTGCCTCCTTGGTGCAGGGTGAGAGTACCTCTTGGGGTCCTAATCCCTAGCTTATAGACATTTGAGGAACAAGTGTATCGACATTGACATTGAGTATGTTGGATTTTCTCCGTGCCATGCCAATACAGGAATTCATACTGTAGAACTATCCTGCTGGAGTACTTTTAGCACCTACAGCACTTGTGGCCTTCAACACTTTTGCTTTGACCATCTTGGCTGCAATTTCTTCCAGCATCTTAAGCTGTTCCATACTTCTGCATATCAGCTCTGCTTGTTCGTCCAAGTTTATCCTTCAATGTTGCCTTGCACATAACTCAGCTAAGTCAGCCTCTGCTTTAATGCATACTGAAGGAGGTATCAGGCACACAGTATGCTGTGCTACCAATAGAACCTGCAGCATGCACATTTGACACATTGCCGTCTGGGTGTATATCATCCTGTAAACCATCAGCTTTATACATAGTCAAAGCATGCCCTGGAATTTGATAAACATTTTCACTTGCTTCAGCAACATGACCTTCAACTTTGCATGTTTGTTTCAGCCATTGTTCAGCCTTTGTTGTGACCTCATTAATATGAGTCTCAATATTTGCAAAGCTTTTGATTTTGCAAACAGGAAATCTGCAGATGCTGGAAATTCAAGCAACACACATAAAATGCTGGTGGAACGTAGCAGGCCAGGCAGCATATAGGAAGAAGCACTGTCGACGTTTTGGGCTGAGACCCTTCATCAGGACATAATCAAGCTTTTGATTTGTTTGCCTTGCTCTGGGATAGGAATTAAAGACAACATATTATGTCGCTGAGCAACAGCTTCACAAAGAGTTTATAAATCTTCAAAGTGAGACTACACTTGCAAGACATTTATTTTTCTTGCAAAAAAACTTCTAATTAATGGTATTAAATATTTAATCTTGCCCACAATGGTCTTCTATTCCTTTTGAGAACTTTCAATTCTACTCACTAAAGCTTTCCTAGTAAGTATAATTTCTCTTTCACTCCCAACAAACAGCAGTCATTTCAAATGTAAGGAAGCAAAATATTTCAGCATTTCAAACTTTGAGGCAAACACCACACTATAGAGCTTATGGTAAGGTCAGCGATGACTATTCCAAACTGTGTTCCAACACCAAACACACAGCATGAATCAATAGAAGGTCATTACTTGCTATAAGCTGCTCCTAGTTTATCACGTTGCTTTCTCATTTCGCCCACAGGTTCGATGCAGTCCTTTGCCGAAGACAGATGGTTGTTTGCTATAACTGTCGATCCTTTTTTGTTGACAAAATGTAGCCGCTTCTCAAACAAACCAACACTGTTGTTACAGAGTAATTATGGAGGAGTTAACCCGCCATAAGATGACACGCCTTCCATTTGAATCCAATAATAAGGTTTCAAAATCAAAGAAATATATTTGATCCTTTATTAGGCAACTAGCAAAACAATCTTAAAGCGATAAAACTAATTAACTAACATTAGCAATTTAACAAAATAAACAGTCTTCGTGTAATAAACGTACTTAAGCTTTCTACAGTGTAATTAAATGTAATTAAGCAATTTTAAGCATTATTAAGCAGCATAATTAAGCGATCAACAAAAAAGATATCATACATGGCTGTCTCTAACTCTAACTGACTAAAGACATGAATACATTACCACAACTCTTCACTTTTACCATGGTCTCGCCCATTAACTACCATAATAAACATAATGAACCTGCAACACCAAATACAATGTAGATAGAAAACAGACATATAGCTCCTACACTGTTGCTCAGTGAATCTATTCATCTGGAATAGCAAAAATCTGATATAATTCACTTTCTGCACATTAATGAGCAGCTGATTTATATCACAAGTCCTGGTTATGCGACCACTCACGTCATGTAGACAATCCGGCAAGTATTGTAATGGCTGGGGTCAGCCATCTTGTAAAGACACTGCCCAGAAAAAGGCAATGGCAAGCCACTTCTGTAGAAACATTTGCCAAGACCAATCATGGTCATGGAAAAACCATGATCACCTATATCATACAACATAGCATATAACGAGCGAGCACATTAACATAATTATCTGATCTAAAGCAGAATTGTTTATTGGCCACAGCAGAAAAACATGTGAACACATGGTTTGTATTAACATGAAAATTAAATATATCATTTTGCCCATGTTTGAGCCCTGGAGTAAACTACTTTTAGAATACTACATTAAGATTTGGTTCTTTTATATGATAATTAATATGCAACTCTATACATTGCTCAGAGGAGAAATGCATTAACTGTTTAAAATGTGTAATGGTGACAATCTATCCTATATTGTTTGTAATAATTTCACAGTATAGAAGTAACTACTTATCAAATGACGCTTCCAAAATTGGATTCCATTGAAGAAATTAAGAGCTCTAAAAAAAGATTTCCCTTTTAACTTGGACTGACATTTCTCAAACTGATTGTATTTTTCTTTTCAGCTTACTGCTTAAGATTAAACATTTATTCATTTTTCCTCACCTAATAAAGGTGGCAAATTTGATCTGGATAGTTCCAGTTTGGCTTTGCGTTCTCTCAGTAAAATGGACCCCGAACAGTTTATTGCTGGTAACTCCACTGGAAGGATGGCAACAGTTAAGAAAAGGTCTATGTCTATCAACTTGTCGCAAACTGATCTGACGTCATCTAGGGTTTTACCCCCGATACCGGCCTCTGATCAATCAGATCCTGTTCAGAAACAAGGGAAATCTATGAATGCTGCAGAAGCAATAGCAGATGCAATTTCATCAAATGAGTTACATATTGAATTGATATGGATAAAGTCACCTTCAACCGTAACAAAGTTAGACAAGTTGGTATCAAACCTAGATATCAATCTTGCCTCTGGTGACATTGTCACTAATGTTGTGGATGCTATTTTAGACAATATTATTTCTTCATCAGACAAAAGAACAGGAAGGAAATCTGTGAGATCAACATCTAAAAATGCATCAGTAAAGCAATCTGGTAAAACTTTAGAATCTGCTGCAGTTCAGCCCCAGAATGCACCAGTGCTTTCACAGAACTCAATGTTGTTAGTAACTGAAGTTGCTGAGGAACTAGTTAGCAACTTAGTGCAAAAGTGCCTTCTGTTTCAAGATCAACCGACAACTGATTCTCAGGTTGGAGTTGCTCAACTTTCTAGCCCTCGTAATACCAAGCCAAGTGAAGCTATGTTATTTGGCTCCTCTGTATCTAAATCACAGTATGAGAAGCTCTTCAGCATCATAATGAAATCAGTTACTGATATTTTAGCAGGTAAACTAAATTTACCAAGTGAAAACGTGATATCTTCAACTAAGGTTATTTCCAAGCATGAAATGTCAAAAACTGCAATGGACACTTTTGATTTTAAACCTGATAATGGATTTATAATGGAAAAGCCAGCACCCGCTACTGCAGTAGCTGTAAAAGGAAAATCTCGGTATTTAGAAGAAACCAGCTTAAATTCAAGTGTCATGAATCATTCAGGAAACACTTTCATGGGACAAGAAACTATTATTAAAAAGTTGCCGAAGAAGCGCAAATTATCTTTAAGTAAGATTTCAATTAGTCCCACTAAATCATCCTCATTAGAAAGTCAAAAATTAGGAAAGAGGCCAGAACACTTACCAGAAGCAATTTCAAGATCTAAAAAGCCTGCTACAACAAAAAAGAATATTGCTAACAAAAAACCTTCAGTTAGTGAAAGTGTGGGTAGACTACCATTTTTCCACAAAGTAAAAGAAATAAAAATAATAAAGGATGGAAAATCAGAAAAAATTGCCATTAAAGGTAAACCAGTTCGGAAGCCTACCCACCTTGATAATAAACATGTTCTGGAGACACTTGATAAACCTGCTCTATATCCATCTGACTCAAAAAATGATAAACCAATTCAAGAATCATTTGACCTTCTTGATGAAAAACTTTTAAAATTACTTACAGCTCAACTTAAATGTGAGATTTCAGAAATGGTTATGACCCAAAAAAAAGCAGATGTTGAAACTTCAGAGACGTCAGAAACTGGTAATAAGTCTCATATCATTAGTGATTCTTGCCTTGAACTAGTTCCAGAAGATACTTCAATAAATGTTGTAGATCATGTCAAAAAATTAATTGGCCTTTCACTGCATTCGCTAGAACATAAGTCTGAGACTGAGAAACAGCAAATATGTGCTAATAAATCAACAGATTTGACAAATACTGCTGGCGAATTCACTGAATGTTTTGTAAAACTATTCAATGAAATGACAAGCTCGGTGTCTCAGTCATGTAAGTTAAGCCTTACCTCTCCAGATTTTTTAAATGCTATATATAATGAAATTAAAAAATCGTTGGTGTCCCATACAGAACAAAATTCTGGATCAGGTCAAGTAGCTAAACACACCAAAGTACCAAGTGAAAGAAAAAGACACATTAATAAACTTGGTGAACAGGTCACAAACCAGCTTCATGAAATATTGCGAACAAAAACTGAGATGCTAGCCTCGAGTTCTAGAGATGTAACTGATCTGAAGACAACAGAGACAGCAAAACTTATGAAGGAAGAACTCATAAAGTTTGCTTTACAGCAATTATTAAATGATGGAAAGTTTTCACAGGAAATTGGAATCATTGTTGATGAAGAAAGAGAAGTAATTTCACCTCCAGAGAGGAATCTTAAGTCCATTTACACCCCAGACGTTTTGAAAGATATTGTTTCAAAAATTATTGATGTTTTACTTGAGAAGGTAGATTCCACATTAAGCTTTGTTCCTCTTAAAAATGAAGTAAGTGATGTTTCTCAAGAACTTGTCAATGCCATTGTTGAAGAGGTAGAAAGGAAATACACTTGTACAGATTCATTGGAAGTCGGTTCGAGCATAGATGAAACTTTGGCTGAACCAGCCACAAAGAAGACAGATCAAATCATATTTTTTGCCAGTATGCTTACTTCACTTAATTTTGTAAGCAATGTCACTGAACAAGTCAAGAAAATTCTTTCTTTGAAACCACTAATGCAAAATCAGATTGTTCTTAAAAAGCCTTTGAAATGTACAGAAAAATACATAGAAATTGTACCTGAGCCCATTTCTTCATATTCTGATTTAATTTCAGTTGACCTTGTCAGATTTGTTTTGGAACAAATTCAAACAATCATTACTTGTTCTCTATCCTCAAATGAAATGCAATCACAAATAACAAGCTGTGAAATGTCAATTGTTGATACTAGTTCAAAGAACACTGCTGCTCCAAGAATCTGTAGTGTTCAGTCAACTAGCAGCTCAAAAGTAAGTAAAAGGAGAATATCATTCAGCCTACCACAAGAATCAATTTGTGAAAAAATATATTTGGATAGCATTTCACCAGCCTTTGATAGCGTCACTGAAGAAGCACCAGAAGATGTGTGTTGCTATAAGCCAGGCACTTCTGGCTTAACGAAAATGTCTGAAGAATTGGTTGAAAATATAGTTGATACAGTATTCCCTTCAGAGTCATCAAATGAAGAAACAGGAGTATGTCCATTTGTTAGAACATCTGGTGCATTTGACAAAGATATGGCAAGTAAATTGGTACAATTCATTAGAGATGAAAAAAAGAAATGTCAAGTTTCACGTACTGTGTTGCCTGAATCTCCTGAATCAGATCCCAGAGTGGAAAAACTTGCTTCTGAAACAATTGAAGAAATTGGATCACATTTCTTCCTTCCACATGTTGTTTCAGATGAAAGACAAATCTGTGGGAAAGAAAAGACAATTTGTAAGGGTCATAAACATACCTGTTCAGAACCTCATCTGGCTGAAAATATTGATGTAGTATTACAACCCAATGTCTTGAAATCTATCACTGTAAAGCAGAGTGTCTATCAAAGCCAGTTAGATCTGTTATGCAAGTCGAGAGAAGCTGATGCTTTTAAAAAGGATACCACAAGGCAAGAACTGCAGGATTTCTTCCTTGAGCCGGTAACTAAAGAGAACATACAGAAAATTGTAGAATGCAAAAAACACACCTCATTTGTTGACAAGCAGCAATCAGAATGGATACCTTTGGAAGAGAAGAAAAGTGAGGAAAATGTGTATACAGCTGATTATCTTGACTATGATTCAGTGTGTCCATTAACACAAAAAGAGACTGTTGTATCATGGATCCCAACACCACCAGTTTGTGATAAAAAACATAATGAAAGTTTTATTTCAGTTGATGATCTATATAAAATATTATGTAGGGAAGGAAAGGAAAGAGAGAAAAATTTGTCACGAGTTACAGATCCAATTTTACAAGCTCCAATGATTGAAACAACTGCAAGAACAAAATCGTCTCAATTAAATCTGTTCTCAGAACCAATTACTTCAAATACCTTGCAAGAATTAGAAAGCAGTGTTAAATCACCATGTGTTTGCCCATTTGAACCTATGGGTACTAATAGCTATAAGTTTCCTGACGAGCAGAGAATCTCATCAGAACACTCAGACAAAGAGAGTATATGTCCACTATCTGCCTTTGTGACATTACCTACAAAAGAAATAGATACATATTCTTCCACCTGCACATTCCCACTACATTTTAAAGACAGAAAGCTTTCTGTTTCTTCAACTTCAACTGGAAGCAGTGAAGCAGAAAGCCTTGTTCAAGCTGCTCTGTGTAATATGTGGGATTCTATGCCTAATGAAAAACAACTTGGTTCAGAGTCACATGAACATGATAAACCACACTCAAGTGAAAGTTCAATTGCACTGGATGATTTGTCTGAAGAACTATTAACAGATGCATTGTTTTCCATTTTCTCATCTGTGACAGTTTTGCAGGAATCATTGGACAAATCAAGTCTATCATCTTCCCAGTTAAATTTATTTTCAGAAAATATTGTTTCAGATATTATGCAAGGATTAAAGCAAAGCCCTGAGTCTTCAGTGTCCTCTCTACGTTTACCTTCATCCAGTGAATCATCTGGAAAAGACAGTAGTCCAGGAGCAGCTCTTCATAAAGATAATTTAAGGAAACTAGCACCAAGCAAGCCACGATTTTCTGGAGAAGTTAGCTATCATGGTAAAACTGCACAAAAAATTACAGAGAAAGAGCTTTCCTCATCTTCCACTTCAGCAGATTCAACTGTAAGCAGAGATGCAGTTCGCTTAGTTGAAACGGTTCTATGTAATATTTCAAGAAAGGATAATGAGGACCTATGTAGCTCTGAACTCATTCAACAGGAAAAGGCAATACAACAGGAAAGAGCAACTCAGCTTGAAGTTTCTAGTGCAAGTTCCCTTTCATTAAATCAATTTGCTGGAGGGTTCTCAAAAGAGGATTTTGCTGCTATTTATTCTTATGTTACAGATATGCTTTCAAGTAAATCACTCAGTCATCCATCTCTAAGAGGAAGTCAGTCTCAGACAAGTTTTCTTGCAGAAGAAGTTGTAGCAGATATTATGCAAGATTTACCTGAAGCACCTAGTTACTTCCCAACTAGCCCTTCTTTTGATAATGCCAGTTCAAGGAAGTTAAACATGGGTATTGCAGCAGAACAGCCAACTCCCACGCAAGAAAGCTCAATCCTTAATATCACTGAAGGAATACAGCTGTCTGACTCTTCTTCTGCAGAAGAAACATCAGAATCAACATCAACATCAACTGAAGAAGAGGATATGGTTCATATTGCTTTGAATGATTTGTCAATTATAGAGTATTTGGAAACTGAGGATGTAATACCTGTGAGGATTGTACCACGTAAAGGATTAACAGAATTCAACATACATCCAGAGTTAATCTCAGAACATTTGTCCGTAATTTCATTCAAAACTGAACCACTTGAGGTACTTCAGCAGATGACTTTGCTTCAAACTGGTCACAGTTTAGATGAAATTCGTAAAGCTTCAATAGACAGTGTGTCACAGCCAATATCATCCATGTCAAGGCGTGTCAGTTTTGTGAAATCAGGAGGATCACCAAGAAGGGGCTCTTTGGATGAGCAAGGTAGATTGGACGTAAAACGAAATGAGGTATGTTAAACATAAAGAAGCCCGTGATAGTATTTGTTAAAGGGGAAAGCCTCTTTATTTTCACTTTACTTTGTCATCCATCATTTGCTCGGTTTTTCTGCTGTTAATCCCAGACTGACAGTTGATTGTGGAAGAACAATTCTGAAAGCCTTTTTTGATAATTTTCTTTTTCCACCTATGGTTAAAATACTTAGCACTTTCCCTAATATCCTGGCCCTAACCCAGACTATAACAGGGGAATTAAAGTGAGTTTTCACTCATTGAATGTACACATAACATAGAACGTAGAACAGTACAGCACAGGGACAGGCCATTCATCCTACAATGTTGTGCCGAACCAGGTAAAAAGCAAATCAAAAACACCCAAACGCTAATCCCTCCTACCTACACAATGACAATATCCCACCATCTTCCTTACATCCATGTGCCTATCTAAACATCCCTTAGAAGTCTCTAATGTATTTGCCTCAACCACCATAGCAGGCAGTGCATTCCAGTCATCCATCATACTCTTGAGTAAAAAATGTACCCTCACATCCCCTTTGAACTTACCCCTTCTCATCTTCAATGCATGGCTTCTGTTATTAGACATTTCAACCCTGGGTAACAGATACTTCCTGTCTACTCCTATCAATGCCTTTCATAATCTTATCAATGTCTATCAGATCTCCTCTTAGCCTTTGTTATTCCAGAGATAACAACGCAAGAATTTCCAGCCTCTCATGATAACATGTGCCCTCTAAACCAGGCAGCATCCTGGTAAACCTCTTCTGCACCCTCTGCACACCCTTAACATCCTTCCTATAGTGGAGCAACCAGAATTGTATGCAATATTCCAGATGTTCTATAAAACTCCTAACCAGAGTTTTATAAAATTGCAACATAACCTCTCGACTTTTGAACTCAGTGTCTTGACTAATAAAAGGAAGCATTCCATAAGCCTTCTTAACCACCTTATCAATCTGTGTAGCCACTTTCAAAGAACTATGAACTTGAATCTCAGGGTCTTTGTGCTCAGCAACACTGTTCAGGATCTTGCCGTTAACACTACTGTTTCTTTACATTTGCCCTACCTTGGTGCAACACCTCACATTTATCCGGGTTAAACTCCATTTGCAATTTCAGTGCCCACATCTCCAACTGATCTATATCACATTGTATTCTTTGCCAGCCTTCTACACTATCCACAACTCCATTAACAATTAAGATTAACACATAGTCCAGTTATCTTTGTAACTTCAAAACATTAAACTTATTCAAAGGAAGACACGGGAGTGTGGGAATGCGGGTGTAACTTCATGTTTCCTTTAAGCAAGGTGCTCACCTATTACATGGTAGCATAGATTACATGTTCCATTCATGTATTTATACGTGTAATTCATAACAAGTTATTCAAATGAACAAGAATGCTTAATCAGCCAATATATATACAAGATTACTCAAATATTAAATACCAACAATTACCAATTCCCATATGCCTTTGAGAAGGTTGCAAAGAACTATTCTGTTGGATCAAAGATAACCATATGAAGGAACTCGCACTGTCTTGAAAGTGAGCTCCAGCAATGGTGAACTGCTACATATTTTCAAATATGACTTGAAGGGGAATTCGCAGGGGGTGATGATCTCTTAAATCTTTTTGTGTGTGGCAGACAGATTTCATTTTTATTAATATCATTTAGAGATACAATATGGTCACAGGCCATTCTAGGCCAATAAGCCCATGTCACCCAATTATACTCCTGTGACAAATTAACCAAATTGTACATCTTTGGAATGTGGGACAAAACGGGAGCACCCAGAGGAAACCCAAGTGGTCACCCCTTACAGACAGCAGTGAAACTGAACCCGGATCGCTGGTTTTGTAATAGCATTACACTAACTTCTACACTATCATGCTGCTCTTTTAGTCACCCTGTTATAGAAAAGACAGGTTATAGTTGCTGGAAAGGGTGTAGAGAAGACCCATGAGGATGCTGCCAAAATTCAAGGACCCAAGCCATATGGAGAGGATGGCAGGCTAGTGCCCACTCCCTGGAATTGAGGAGACTGAGGGGCAATCTCATTAAGGTATACAAAACAATGAGAGGCATAGATAGGGTGGATATACTCCGTAGCTTTACAGAATGCTGCAAAAAAGCTTAAAGTAGATGGTACAGTGCATGTCAAACATAGTATGTTCTGCTGCCACACTGAACCAACAGTGACAGAAATAAATATTTAGGCTGGTGCCAGTCAAACAAGCCATTTATTCTGGATGTTGAACTTCTTGGGTGTTGCTGAGTTAGCACTCATGGAGGAATTATCTTTCACCTTAAAATATTCCATGGCTTCTACAATCCTCTTTGGCAAGTCTTGCCTCATGAAAAAGTTTCTCTTCATTTCTGTTCTAAATGTGTCTTGCCCCTCTGCCCCCGAGAATGTGATCCTTCTTTCTAGACAATCCAACAGGGCAAGCATCCACATGCAATCTGTCTAAATCCATCAGAATTTTAAGTTTCAATTAGATCATCTCACAATCTTCTATGCCTTTGCAAATATAAACTGAATTAATTTAATTTGTCCTCATATGGCACTCGTATCTTTCCAGGAAGCAGTCTGTAAGTATTGAAAATCCTCATTGTCCTGTGTTGCAAGATCACCAGGCACCTCATTTTTTAGTGTGCATTTCCTTGGACTTCTCCCAATAAGTGGTTCTATAGTCCTAATTACGCATCTTGGTAGTTAAAGAGTGAGAGATTTGCTGGGACAGTTAACATCTAATCATGTAGTTCTGCAGCTGCAATTGGCCCTGATCTCCAAAAGGATGCCTGCTTTTAAGCTGCTTGGTTCATTGTGAATCTTTCTCATTTATTGTAATGTCTTCATTCTGAAGGAATTTTTCCTTCATAAGAACTGTGCAGTGGCTGCTCCAGCTGGTACTGTAATGAATAGATGCATCTGCTAGAGTTTGTTTATGAGGATGATTAGAAGTGAGATCAGGAAATTTGATTGTATAATACCTTCTAAGTGCCTGTGCGAATGGATTGTTTATAACCTGTAATGAGCAGTTGTAAATTATGGTATTTATCTTTAAAAGTTAGAATTAATATTAACACAAGTTAGAAAAGGTTAGAACAAGAACAGTGGGAAAATAGCAAGGAACATAATCGTAAATTTTCCCCACGCAGTGAAGGTAGACTTATAAGAAACTGAGTTCACACAGTGTGACTTTCGGCACAGTTGGATGGCTCAAATGAGAAGTACTAGGAGGAGGGGACCAGGGTCAGTGAAAAGTGAGTCAACAGAGTGATTGTAGAACTGGAGGAGGTAACAGAGATGGGGCTGGTGGTCTTTGTTATGAGTAAGTTATGGATTTGGCACAATGTCTGATTTAGTATCTCAGAAACTGCTTCAAGACCTTGACTTCAATACCTCCATGTGCAGCTGGATCATTGATTTTGTCATTTGCAAACCTCAGTCAGTTTGCATTGGCAAAAATACCTTCTCCACAATCACTATTAGCATAGGTGAACCACAAGGCTGTGTGCTCTTATCACTCTATACTTATGACTATGTCATAGCACAGCTCAATGCCATTTTTAAGTGGAGGAGGGTTCTGGGGATCAGAGGTG
This sequence comes from Hemitrygon akajei, assembly GCF_048418815.1. Taxonomy (NCBI): domain Eukaryota; kingdom Metazoa; phylum Chordata; class Chondrichthyes; order Myliobatiformes; family Dasyatidae; genus Hemitrygon; species Hemitrygon akajei. Next base: position 53,859,239 of record NC_133133.1, on the reverse strand, counting down.
GAGGGGATCAACAACTTTAAATTCTTTGGTATTATAATTTCATAAGATCTGTCCCTGAGTCCAGCATATAAGTGTCATTATAAGGAATGCACAGCAGTGCCTCTACTTCCTTAGCTTTTGGGTCATATCCATTAAATATGCTTTTTCCATCATTAAGCAAAGGCTATGTGTTGAGCGTGATAGTGAATTTTGGAATTAGTGCCTGCCTTGACTGTAAGGTGGCTCCTCAGATATGAGATATATTCTACATTTTCCAGGGTCTCACTGGGAATCATTATTGTCAGAGGGCATGTGTTGGAAGTGGGGGCAGGTTAGTAGAGGACCTATAAATTGCAGCTTCTAAGTGTAAGGTCCTTCAATAAATCAGTTGAAGGTGGCTTGGAGTGAAGTCTCAAAGGACATGGAAACATAGAAATGTCTGGATACTCCAATCTGACACTGAAATTGAGAGACTTTGGTTCTGGATTGTAGTTATCAAAGGTTGAACAGATTCCTATGTATTCTGAAGCTTAGTTCCATTCCCACAGGTGCAGCATTGTGGTGAGAAAGATTAGATTGCGGCAATGATGAAGCCTCATTGGATACCTCCACTAAAATTGTCTTTCTTGTAACCCATTGGTTAAAGTCAGTGCAAATGTAGGATGCAGACAAAATTTCTGTGCACAGCCTAAATTTGTGAACAATATTCAACACCCTTTCCCAATACCCTCCCACCCACCAATGAAGTCAGAGTCTCTAGTGAAGCTGGAAAAGGACATGAATAATAACGTGCTGATCCTTTTATTTCTTTGGTGTTGTCATGCAGTGAAGATTATGTCCGATGTATTTCCAGATAGTTTGCATATGTAATGTGATTCAGTATGTAGCTCTTTGGCTTCTCAGAGGAGGTGATTGATGAGAACTCTGGCATTAACTTGCCCTGTGACAGACAGTGGGGAAGTCCTTCTGTATTTATCAGCCATATCCTTTCTTGAAGATGGTCATTATTGCGGTATCTCTAAGGTCCCTTGAAAAATGCTTCTCCTCAGATACGGACAATGAAATTGTTGACTCCTGACTGAAGTTCTTCAGTGCTGAATTATAGAATGTTCCATTTAAAATTCTCATTCATGTGAGTAAATCCCTCATCACATTTCTCTTTCTGCAATAACTTTTGCACAACCTCCACTCTGTTCATTCACTACCGGAGGCTGTCTAGGCATTGGCTCTTAAACTCTCTTGCTAATCATCTCAGCTTCTGAACTCGCTTATATTTTAATACTGTCCATAATTCCTAAATCTTTGACTGAGCTTTTTGTAATTTCTGATAATAATTTTGTCTTTGAGGTTGCTGTTGATTCCTGAATAATGATTCTTCTGCATTACATCTGCAATTACATTATTGACTAACTGAAATAAATGTGAGATATTAGAGCACAATCATTGGTAATCGTGATCATGAAACTACCTGATAGTTTAAAAAGCTCGCTTGGATCACTGATGTCTTTGAAGTGAAATAATCTTACATCACTTCTGAGTCTAGAGTATATGTTACCTTCGATGGCTGATAGGTTTGGCTCTTAAATAACCTCTAGAATCTTAAAGTCCTCTAGAATAACCTGCCCATCCATTTGTTAATGACTATTGGGGATGGACAATAAATGCTTCCAGATTCACAAAAAAAGAGTAACATAGATTAAATTGTCCTTATTTTTTACAAAATAGTAACATGTATATTTTATATGTAATATTAAATCTCTTTTTTTGTGACAGGTGATCGCCAGAAACTCATTTATAAATTTGCACAAACCTGATATTTCTAAAGTAGAACTTTTAAAAGATGTGAAAACAACTAGGGACTTAATAATACGCCTGTTAGTCCATGGTGTTGAACAAGATCCAGATCTTGACTATGAGAATGAGGATACAGATGAAGAGATAGAAATTCAAAGCACAGACAATTTTGAGAATATGCTTCCTGAAGATGTTGGAAAGTTTGCTGTCGACTTAGCAGAAAAGCCTTCAATTTCCAAGGGAAGTCCTAACAAGACAGATAGTATTATAAAAGATGAAATTCCCAACTTATTATTGGAAGGGTTGGGCAGTATTGGTGACAAAACGATTAATGACTTATTAGTTGAAAAACTGCGATACAACATTGCACGTTCTGAAAGAAGACGAAGTTTTGAAACTTTCATAGAACTTCTGCAAAGGAAATCAGAGTATGAACCTGGAAATGAACTAGCATCACTGCAGAACTGGTATTCCCTACACAATGGTGCCACTAGTGGAACCGGAAGAGAAATATCTGCAGAAGGTCATATTCCGCATCCCCCGCAAGAAAAGAAACCAAAGGCAAAAGATAGCAGTCGTGTATATTTTGACTTTAAGCCTTTTATTTCTTCTTCAAAGAATTACAGCATGGTATGAACTAAGTTTTGTGTTTAACCGTTTAACCAGGACATTAACCGTCTCGACTTCACCACCACTTGCTCCAATTCCAACCTTACCCCCTCTGAACGCTCTGCTCTCCATTCCCTCCGCAATGATCCCAACCTTACCATTAAACCCGCTGATAAGGGGGGTGTTGTTGTCGTCTGGCGCACCAACTTGTACATAGCGGAGGCACGACGACAACTTGCTGACACCTCCTCTTATCTACCCCTGGACCATGATCCCACTAGGGAGCACCAGTCCATTGTCTCCCAAACCATTTTCGATCTCATCAGCTCAGGAGATCCCCCATCCATGGCCACCAAACTTATAGTTCCCACACCCCGCACTTCCCGTTTCTACCTCCTACCTAAGATTCACAAACCTGCCTGTCCAGGCAGACCCATTGTTCCTGCTTGCTCCTGCCCCACTGAACTCATTTCTGCCTATCTCGACTCTGTTTTATCTCCCCTTGTTCAATCCCTTCCCACCTATGTCCGTGATACTTCCCATGCTTTACATCTCTTCAAAGATTTCAAGTTCCCTGGCCCCCACCGCCTCATTTTCACCATGGACGTCCAGTCCCTATATACCTCGATCCCCCACCAGGAAGGTCTCCAAGCTCTCCGTTTCTTCCTGGATTCCAGACCCAGCCAGTCACCCTCTACCACTACTCTTCTCCGCCTCGCGGAATTAGTCCTCACCCTTAACAATTTCTCCTTTGGCTCCTCCCACTTAATCCAACCTAAAGGTGTAGCCATGGTCACCCGCATGGGTCTTAGCTATGCCTGCCTTTTTGTCGGCCATGTGGAGCAATCTATGTTCCAAGCCTACACCGGTATCTGTCCTCCTCTTTTCTTGCGTTATATCGACGACTGCATCGGTGCTGCTTCCTGCACGCAAGCTGAGCTCGTTGACTTCATTAACTTTGCCTCCAACTTTCACCCCGCCCTCAAGTTCACCTGGTCTATTTCTGACACCTCCCTCCCCTTTCTAGATCTTTCTATTTCTATCTCTGGAGACAGCCTATCCACCAATGTCTACTACAAACCTCCTAACTCCCACAGCTACCTAGACTATTCCTCCTCCCACCCTGTCTCCTGCAAAAATGCTATCCCTTTCTCTCAATTCCTCCGCCTCCGCCGCATCTGCTCTCAGGATGAGGCCTTTCATTCTAGGACAAAGGAGATGTCTTCCTTTTTTAAAGAAAGGGGCTTCCCTTCGTCCACAATCAATTCTGCCCTCCATCGCGTCTCCCGTATTTCACGCACCTCTGCCCTCACCCCATCCCCCCACCAGCCCACCAGGGATAGAGTCCCCCGGTCCTCACCTATCACCCTACCAGCCTACAGATCCAATGTATAATCCTCCGTAACTTCTGCCACCTCCTACGTGATCCCACCACCAACCACATTTTCCCCCTCCCCCCCACTCTCGGCTTTCCGCAGGGATCGCTCCCTTTGCAACTCCCTTGTCCATTCATCCCCCCCATCCCTCCCCACGGACCTCCCTCCGGGCACTCATCCCTGCAAACGGAAGAAGTGCTACACCTGCCCCCACACTTCTTCCCTCACCACCATCCCAGGCCCCCGACAGTCCTTTCAGGTGAGGCACCACTTCACCTGCGAGTCAGCTGGGGTGATATACTGTATCCGGTGCTCCCGATGTGGCCATTTATACATAGGGGAGACCCGCCGCAGACTGGGAGATCGTTTCGCCGAACTCCGGCGCTCGGTCCTCCAGCAGTAGCGGGATCCCCCTGTGGCCACACACTTCAATTCCACAGACCACTCCCACTCTGACATGTCTGTCCATGGCCTCCTCTACCGTCAAGATGAGGCCACACTCAGGTCGATGGAGCAATACCTTATCTCCCGCCTAGGTAGCCTCCTTCCTGCCAGCATGAACATCCAACTCACTGACCTCCGTTGATACCCCTGCCCCCCATCCTTACCCCCATCCCTATCTATTATTTTAGTCTGGTTCTCTTTCTCTCTCTTTTTCCCCCCTCACTATAATCTCTCCCCCCAGCCCTACCTTTCTTTCTCTTTTATTTCCCATAATTCTCCACCTTCCCCCTAGCCCATTTCCCTCCAGCCTTTCACTTCCCAGCTCTCTACTTTATCCCTCCCCCCACTTCTTATCCCTCCCCTCGACCATCCCATTTTACTTCACTCCCGATGAAGGGTTTCGGCCCCAGACGTCGTTATTACCTCCTCCTATAGATGCTGTCTGGCCTGCTGAGTTCTGCCAGCATTTTGTGTTTTTTATTTATTTCCAGCATCTGCAGATTCACTCGTGTTGCCTTTGTGTTTAACAAGTCAGTATCGGCACAAATTTTTTTTTACCGGACACTGGTTTATTCTCATATAATACTGAAAATATTTCACCTATTTCCTCTGAGATTAAAATTAAGTAACATTTTATTTTTAGCTATTGGTCACAGAAACAGAACTGCACACTAGCTTAATGTAACAGTTTAAATATTTAAGTGAGTTACTCTCCAAACTATAATTGATTACACCATTACAACCAAATTAGAAACAATGTCCCAAAGTACAATAAGATCCTGAACCAGAAAATGAACTAGAATAAGGGAGATAAAGCAAATATAATTGATACACACAAAACACTGGAGGACCTTAGCAGGCCAGGCAGCATCTATGGGAAAAATACATTACCTCTGCACTAGAATCCAAATCTGTATAAATAAAATATATCATAAACTAAATTTTCTTTTAAGTTTCTTAATAATTTGTCAGTCATTTGATTTGTCCACCATATTCAAAATGTATTTATATAATCTTCTAAGAAGCATGAAAAGTTTAGTTTAAATTGTTCATAATACAAAAATTAATCTAATTTGATTATTTTCCACTTAATGCCACTTTAGTTTGTGTATTTAGTTCAGATTTCTTTTCCTGTTACTTAGGGCAGATCTGAGAAACTAATGAAACTAATTTTAAGCTCCTTGCATATTTTTCATACACAATTTGGATATGGTAACTATGTAATTTTAAGTTACAAAATAGCATCCATGGTGGCAATGCATATTTGTGGAGAGAATCCTTCTAATTCTTGTGGTTGCAAGGTTGCTACATAAACACACACACACACACACACACACACACACACACACACACACACACACACACACACACACACACACACACACACACACACACCCACCCACCACCACCACCACCCCCCCCCCATCATTGCTAATTGAGGACAATTATTAAGGATTTGATGCTGCTTGATTGTTTCAAATGATTTTCAAAAGTTTTTTCGTATTAGAAAACTTTGCAGAAATTGGTGTGACAAGTGCTGATTCTTTTGTTTATACATGTTTACAGGGATGTGGGCATCAAAGGCATAGGGAACGTCTGTTGCTCATTCACATTATTATAATCATACAGCATGGAAACAGGCCTTTCAGTCCAACTGCGTTAGCCAGTGAGCTAGTCCCATCTGCCTGTGTTTGCCCTATAGCCCTCTAAGCCTCTTCTACCTATCTATTTATTGAGATGTCTTAAATGTTTCTATTATGCCCACCTTAACCAGATGAACTCAGTCCCTTCTATGCCCACTTTGAAAGGGAGAATATAACTACATCTGTGAAGATCTCTGCTGCACCTGATGATCCTGTGATCTCTGTCTCAGAGGTCGATGTTAGGCTATTTTTAAAGAGAGTGAACCCTCCCAAGGCAGAAGGTCCCGATGGAGTACCTGGTAAGGTTCTGAAAAGCTGTTCCAACCAACTAGTGGGAGTATTCAAGGACATTTTCAACCTCTCACTGCTATGGGCAGAAGTTCCCACTTGCTTCAAAAAGGCAACAATTATACTAGCCTAAGAAGAATAATGTGAGCTGCCTTAATAACTATTGCTCATTAGCACTCACATCGACAGTGATGAAATGCTTTGAGAGGTTGGTCATGACTAGACTGAACTCCTGCCTCAGCAAGGACCTGGACCCATTGCAATTTGCCTATTGCCACAATAGGTCAATGGCAGATGCAATCTCAATGGCTCCCCACACGGCTTTAGACCACCTGGACAACACAAACACCTACGTCAGGATGCTGTTCATCGACTATAGCTCAGCATTTAATACCATCATTCCCACAATCCTGATTGAGAAGTTACAAAACCTGAGCCTCTGTACCTCCCTCTGCAATTGGATCCTTGACTTCCTAACTGGAAGAACACAATCTGTGTGGATTGGTGGTAACATATCCTCCTTGCTGATGATCAACACTGGTGCACCTCAGGGATGCGTGCTTAGCCCACTGCTCTCTCTCTGTACCCATGACTGTGTGGCTAAGCATAGCTCAAATATCATCTGTAAATTTGCTGATGACACAACCATCATTGGTAGAATCTCAGATGGTGATGAGAGGGTGTACAGGAGCAAGATATGCCAACTAGTAGAGTGGTGTTGCAGCAACAACCTGGCACTCAACATTATTTAGACAAAAGAGCTGATTGTGGACTTCAGGAAGGGTAAGACAAAGGTACACATACTAATCCTCATAGAGAGGTCAGAAGTGGAGACAGCGAGCAGTTTCAAATTCCTGGGTGACAAGATCTCTGAGGATCTAACCTGGTCCCAACATATCGATGCAGTTATAAAGAAAGCAAGATAGCAACTATACTTCATTAGGAGTTTGAAGAGATTTGGTGTGTCAACAAATATACTCAAAAACTTCTATAGATGTACCGTGGAGAGCATTCTGACAGGCTGCATCACTGTCTGATATGGAGGAGGCTACTGCACAGAACTGAAAGAAGCTGCAGAGGGTTGTCAGTTTAATTGGCTCCATCTTGGGTACTAGCCTCCGCAGTATCCAAGACATCTTCAAGGAATGGTGCCTTAGAAAGGTGGCACCTATTATTAAAGACCCCTATCACCCAGGGCGTGCCCTCTTCTTACTGTTACCATCAGATAGGAAGTATGGAAGCCTGAAGGTACACACTCAGCGATTCAGGAACAGCTTCTTCCCCTCCGCCATCTGATTCCTAAATGGACATTGAACCCTTGAACACTACCTCACCTTTTTAATATATATTATTTCTGTTTTTTGCATGATTTTTAATCTTTTCAAAATACATATACTGTAATTGATTTATCTATTATTATTATTTTTTCTATATTATGTATTGCATTGAACTGCTGCTGTTAAGTTAACAGATTTCACGTCACATACCAGCGATAATAAACATGATTCTGATAATTCTGGCAGCTCATTCCAAATATTCCGTGAAGAAACTGCCCTGATGTGAGTTCAGAAAGTGTATGATTTGGAGAACTGTGAGGTGCCACTATTTGCATGTGGTGGCTTTCCATCTGTTTGCAGACTCTATCCTTCCAGATGATGGGGGTGGATTAGGGGTTAGGTTATATTCCCTAGCTCCCATGATGGGATTTGAAATCATGTGTTTGGATGATGAGTCTGGACCTCCATTTCACTAAGACGATAATTTAATCACAGTTTTCTTTTATACTCAGCTTTCTTGTGAACCGTGGTTGAAATTGTGACATTGATTTCAAGACAGTGGAATCACATTACTGCTATTGACTTCTAGTTTCACCTCTACCCTTTTGCTCGGGGAAGTATGGTCTCTCTGTGAACCCTTACATTCTAGCAAGGCTTCGGAAAGTGTAGGGGGTGCTTTGGCATAATCACCTGTTGTTTTTTTTCTTTTCTCCTTTGCAATTCAGTTAACTCCAGACAACATCAAATATAATCTGAACCAGAATCAGGTTTATTATCACTGGCATGTGTTGTGAAAGCTGGTAACTATGCAGCAGCAATATAATGATAATACATGGTAATATAGAAAGAAAAAAATTAAAATCAATTACAGTAAGTATATACATATATTAAATAGATTAAAATAGTGCAAAAACAGAAATAATATATATTTAAAAAGTGAGGTAGTGTTCATGAGTTCAATGTCCATTTAATGTTTGCAGTGTGCCTTAAATACCTGAGCTAAAAACTTGAGTTGCCAAGATCTTCATTGTGCCTGTTCTGCCTTATTGGTTGACAAACCTGAAACTAATGTGTTTAATAAAGTGACTGATTTAAAACTATTACAAAAATTACAGCAAAATAACAGTATCACTGTTCAAGATAATTTTGGGATATGTAGGATCAACTGCTCCTTTCCTGTTGTGAGCAGTTATTTTTACACTTTGTTCAATCTCACATAACATAATTGGGGGTCAAAACTAAATAATTCTTTCAAAGAACATTTAATATTACATCCCAAATTTAGTATGAGTTTGCAAAGTTCTGTCATGATTTCTACCCTGACGTTAGCCAGACACCAAGCTAGAAAATTAACCTCAAAAAGTTATGTACATCATTATCACATTCTTTACTAATCTATTCCACAGTATAATTTTACAATGGGCTATCAAGGGGAGTCAACACAACCAGCGAGTATTAGTCTCCCTTACCTCACATAATAGAGGAGTTTTTAGACCTCGACAGATGTTTTTCTTCCAGATATTTTTAATCAGTGAAAACCCTGTCCTTCAGTGCTCATTTCAGTTTGTTATCGGCAAAAATGCTAAGTTTCGAGCACTTTTCTAAATAGTGCTTACAAACTTAACACTTTCTTAAAGTAAGCTATTCTGTTAAAATGGCACCACTTGTAAAATTGCAATGGTATCACTAATGAAATATTAATGTGGACAAAACATTGTTAAATTGATAGATAATCTCAGAAATAAATATCACCTGTAGCTTTCAGGTGATTCCACATATCAGAATGGACTTAAAATAACTGGTATTCATTTTCTTCTTGTGTTGAGAGTAATAGAGAAACTTAGAGAATAATTGTATGAGTTTAACAAAATGTTAGCCCTGAACAGTAATGAAATAATAGTTGTAATGTTATTTTTTGCAGACCACAGCAGAACTGAAAGGAAGAGAAACTAAACATCAATCAAAGTCATCAACCAAATAAAGTTCAGAAATTTAATAAAGATGGTAAATCTAAAATAACTACTTTTTGCTCTGTGTAAATACTGTTACTCCAGGGGGGTTTGCATAGTGTCTTCAGATGTGAAACCATTTAATGAAATTTTCAATATTCCTCAGTGATTTTCTCTTTTGTATAACTATCTTCAATTCCACCTTAATCTCTTTTGCTACTTTAGCATGATTGAGAGGGAGGGTTTGACTTTCTCAAATACATCATGAGCAATGTAGAAAATAAGTCTCCCTTACCTCACATATTTTAAGTCTTTAGGGCAGGAGTTCCCAATTTTTTTATGCCATGGAACCCTACCATTAACCAAAGGATCTGTGGACTCTGGGTTGAAAACCCCTGATCTCGGGGAATGAGGAATATGATAATTGGATGGGAATGAGGAATTGAAGTAGGATATTATATTGATGAACAATAGAGCTGGCTGAGTGGGCCTTGTGACCCTTTTTTTATTTTACATTCCTTTGATGGATGCATCAAATAGGAGTTCTGTACCTACATGCAATTACTGTTATTCAATGCAACACATTTGCTTAAGTGAGGAGTGCTGGCTGGGGTAATCCCAAAGGACTGCTATGTCCCATTGCTTTATGTCATCCGGTTAAGGATTAAATTGGTTCAGTTTATTCAGAATTCCCTCTTAAATGAAAGCATTATGTTTCTTTCCAAGGACAATTATTTCAATTGATATTGCCATTAAAAATGCAGTGTTAAATGTCTACTCTTCAACTGTCTCACCTCAGTACTTTTAAGACTAGGACATATGAAAAAAAACATTGATTCATTATTTAGATAATTCTAATAACACTGAATTTTATATAAGTTAAGTTTCTAAACAGTAAGAACGATATGAATGTTGAAAATAGCTAGAATATACCATTGTGTCTATCTCTTTTTTGCACGTGTTGTTCGTGAATCAGATATGAAGTAAAAAGGCTGACCTAATATCATTAACAACATAATTTTTTTTTCCACAGGTTTAATATCAACAGAATTTACAGCTATATTACAGAAGTATAGTATCAAATAAAGCTAGCCATCTCAGAGAACTATCTACTTCCTATATTATTTTAAGCATTAGTGTTGTAAATAAACAGAATTATGAGATGTTAGGATTACAGATGTTGCCTATTCTCCTCATGATGCTACATGCCAAGAAAATAGGTAAATAAGTTTCAATTTATTATTTCTGATGTGGTGGTATACCACATTGGCTGTTAGGTTTCATTAGCAGTATTCTAAATTATAAGAGGACAGCACTGGTAGTGTCTTATTTCATCCTGCCTTTTAATTCTGAGAAGGAATTCTCTGTGATGACTGACTAACGCCATTCATTATCTGTTGAGATGATATATTTTGGATTTTGTACAGACATAACAAGAATTATAGAAGGAATTTTTTTTTGTAAACAACCAAATACTAGAGAAAGAAAGACAAGCAAGGTTCACTCAAAGCTGCAATGGTTAGTCCTAATGAAGGGTCTCAGCCCGAAACGTTAACTGTACTTCTTCCGAGAGATGCTGCCTGGCCTGCTGTGTTCCACCAGCATTTTGTGTGTGTTGCAGAGATATGATCAACTTATTTTTGATAGGGTCAAGCATTTGAGCTGTGAATCCAGCACAAAATACTTACCTATCCAAATGCTTTGACCCTTTGTACTAGTTATGGCCCATGATCAAACCCTAAAAATACATTCATCTCTAGAATTCCATTCCATTCTTATCCACATCTGATGCTCAAAGAAAGTCAGAATGGTGTGAAATAATAGAAGGCAGGATGATTCAGGTAGTTGTAATACTACTGCCCAGTAATTTCATGGAGTTTTTGTGCACTGAATTTAATACCACCACCTATTCAGGTCCTCTGCAAAAAAAAAACAACAAAAATTGCATTAAAAGACGTTTGAGCTACTTTAAAAGATTTATACCCTTAAATAGTATCAGTGCAGCAGAAGCCACTCTGCCAATGATTAATTTTATTGCCCCAGTTAATAATTAAGTGTTTTAAGAAAACAGAGTACTGACACAGCACATTGTAGATATTTTCAAAAGAAAGTGATGTAATTTTTATATGTAAACAAAATGCAAGGGAAAGAAAGTCATAGAGTGTTAACAGTTCAAGCTGCAACAAGTTTCCATTTGACAGAGGCATCATATGCTGCATACTGAATCTTACAGAAACAACAAATACTTATGGCTGCCAGGCAGGATAGAGAGGCTGTAGTGGTTAGGAGAGAGCCCTACAATTCACTCTGTGGGACATAGAAGTCTTTGTACTAAGTATGGGCTGAGAAGGGGTCTCTGTGTACTAGGCCAGGTTTCAGTGGTGCAAGGGAGCTGCCAGGGCTACCAATTGAAGAGCAATGAATGTCTGGGAATGTCAGCCAGCAGTGACATCCCTCAAGCTACAAAGTAAATCTGGGGGGAGAAAATTGTGTCATTATTAAGTGGGCCAAAGCCTGCTTTCTAGGCTTCTTGTATAAAAAGCAATAGGATAACTGCCTAACACTGATTATTATCAGAATCAGGTTTATTATCACTGTCTTATATGAAGTTAGTTGTTTTGCATATGTTTATCAAAGCACATCAACTTTGCAACAGTTTCATCTTGTGAAAAGAAAACGCAATGATCTTTCCAGACTGAATTAAAAGGGAATGACTACAGTATCAACTTATATAAATTTATAACCAGTGAAGATAAAGACCAATGCACCATGCAGAGTTCCGGTAAGATGGCAGTGTGCTCAGATGTAGTGGCTTATACAGGGCCAAAAAAATGTGTTATTGACCTTTTCAAACATACTTGTTAGTATGGCAAGACCCTGCTGGACATTAAGAGCTTAAAGTACTGCAGGCATATCCCATCAGAGAGTTGCTCATTGGCCGAGAAACTGAAGGAGCTGGACTTGCTGCAGATCAGGCTGGTGCCTTCGTTGGAGAGTTAGTGCATGAAGATGGTGTGCAGTCGAGGCAAGTAATCATCTTAGTGACTTTTCTTGTGCTTGCAAGACCCTGCTGGACATTGTTGATGTGGAATGCTGCAAGTTTGATTCACGGATTTATTGGTGGGTGGCAGGTGAGCTGCAGGGCCTGGGTTGTAGCAATATGAGGCATCCAGCTGCGGTGTTCTCTGTTTACAGCTGCCCAGGAAGGAGGTGCTGGAGTCAGTGCGCTCCACTGGAGCACTGGGGTGAACAATTCGGTGTACGTACTGCTCAGCAGAAGACAAGCCATACTGTGTCGACAACAGACTGTTACAACATTCATAGACTTAGTGTCTTGGACTATATTTTGTTTTTGTGTGTCTGTATTTTACTAATATCTGAGACATCTTATTTCTTGTGCTGTGTATGAGTGCTGGTACTGTGCTTTTCACATTAAACCTGGAATAATGCTGTTTCATTTGGCAGTATTCAATGGTATTTATATCTGGTTGATTGGCCATTAAAATTGAACTTTAAGAATTCCATCCTTCAGAGCCCTCTCTCATCCCCTTATGTTATTGTACTAAAGTGGAACCTCTAATATAAAAAGGAAGATTTTAATGATTTGTCCTCCATCTTTGGTTCGTGACTCATACCTCTGGAGAAGATAGTATCCTCTGTAAAGATCCAGATTTTGGCAATTAAAATTTGAAATACAAAGATGTATCATCTCTTAACCAAGAAGAGGACATGTCAGAGAGATTGTAACTGTGAACTTCTTCAAGAAAAGAGACGATTCAGGCGGTGACAACCACAGTGCAAAGTAAATTTATTATCAAAGTATGTACATGTCACCAGATCCTTCCCTGAGATTCATTTATTTGCTGGAATTCACAGTAAATACAACAAAACACAATTGAATCAATGAAAAAACACACACAAGACAGAGGTATTTACCTGCTGTCTACCATTTAAAAAATCATCGCAAGGGTCATGCTCACCATCGAGGACTAAATGACCATTTCTCCACATAACACTTGATTCCTTCAATCCTGGGGAAGCAATAAACATGATCCACGCTCAGCTTCAAGGAAAAGGTGGGCAACAGTGCCCACTAGTGGTTGTGATTTTTGGATGTCCATTATTCCCATCCCTCCAAGGCAATCTTTAGATAAGGATTCCTTATCTTCAGCTGCTTCATCTCTGACCTACCTTCCATCCTAAGGTCAGATGTAGGAATATCTGATGATGACTGCACAATGTTCAATTTCATTCATGACTCCTCAGTGAATGAAACTCCCAAGTTTAGATCTTGCTGGACGCAGACAACAGTTTGGCATGAGCTCATAGGGTGCAAGTAACATATATGACATAAAGTTGCTGAGCAATAATTATAAGCTGTGTAATTTGTTAAGTTTTGGTGCCACTGCCATAATTAGATGCATACAGTATATGTGTCCATTGAGTCCACATTTTCTGTCTTTCTTGAAGACGACTACTGATAGCCCTGCAGAGAACACTTTTGCTGATTTGTGCACTTAGGATCCACAAAACCGTGAAATATTGTGCATGCACTTCAAAATTTTTGATAATATTTAGACTTAAATCCACATGCGATCATGAAGCACCCATCTACTTTGAGTTGTTGGGATGGATGCCTGAAATAAGTCCACGGTTAAGATTGTGATTATCAGACATTGAATGACATCAAATGAAGGTTAACTTTACTGCTCTAAAACCAATAATGGGGGAACTGTGAATTGTCTATGTACCAAAGTATGAAAACCAAACAAGCCATACTTGTATAAATTGTTAGGGATTATGTTACTTATTTTTTCTTACTACACTATGAAAGGAGAATATCTTAAACAAGTGAACCAGTGTGGTCATTTTAACCTTCCAACTCTGAGATCTCGATTTGACCGGAAAATCTTAATTTCACAAATGATTACTTCTATTCCAAATCTAAAGAAGGTGGTGGAAGTCTGGAACAGAAATAAATAAGCAGGTAATGAATCTAAATTTTACTTTACAAAGGGACTGCTTAAAAAATTAAAGCATGGCATACATGAGAATAAAAGAGAAAAAATGTTAAGGCAACAAAAATTTGCAAATAAGCAAAATAACTGAGAAGAAGTGAAGTAAAACTGATGGGACAAACATAAGGTGTTTTTCTATTTTATTTGTTATGTTTTGATAATTTAATACTATACCAAAATATCTTCTAGAAGATCAATCTTGTGTTATACCTATAATCTGCAATCTCACTGTATATGCATGGAGAATATATAAGCTATACATTCTAAAGTTGCTGTAAAGCTGATGGCAATCTTAGTAGCTAGCCATAGTCAATTCTCTTTATGACTTATTTAATAAATAGTATTAATAACCATAATATGTATTGACAATCATCAATTACATCCTAGAAGATTTGTGAGTCAATCATTATCCTCAATATTACACCAAGTAGACCTGTACTTTTATTTTACTGTGGATGGTTGTGTGCATTCCACAACCTGACAAAAATTCCTCATCTTCTTACGCAAATCAGGGTTTGCGTCAATTTTTTTTTCCCTTTGGAAAGGAAGAACACAGTGCATGCTTTAATACAGGGGTAGGTAACCTACGGCACAAATGATTTTCTAGCATGCGTTATTCATTAATTTGAGACAAAATATAACTAGGTGTATTTAAATGGATAATTCCCATATTTCAAGTTTTTTGTGGCATTTATCTGGCCCATCTTCCAGTCATCAATACGCGATCTAGCCCACAGAGGGAAAAAGGTTGCCGACCCCTGCTTTAAGAGAACAGTGCCTGCTGCATGTATTGAATAAAAGCAAGCATAAGGATAGGTAATACATCATCAATTTGACCTGTGATCATCTCCATTCAGATTGAATGTGACTGCAAGTTTGGCTGGACCTTCAAATTAAAGAAATTAAAAATGTATGTATTTTGCTTTACCATTATTAAGCAAAATAATTACTTATTTGGGTAATTTTATGAATTACCCAAAGCAATTCATAAAAAATTATAAAACATTTTATAAAAAATTATAAAATATACTTCTTTATTGTTCTTTATTCTCATACATAGTGTTGCCTTCCTAGCATCTGATGATTTTCTCCTATTTTTATTTGTAATTATAATACTTTACAAAAATTCCACACCACTATCAAAACAAATGTACTGACTGATTGCAGACTGTATCTGTTTACCACATCCTGGGATGAAGAAATACCTTTGGTCTTGCAGCTCGTCATAATTTACATGAATGCTTGTCATCAGACTGAGGTATAACCATAGAACCATAGAACATTACAGCACAGTACAGGCCCTTAAGACTTCCATGTTGTGCTGACCCATATAATCCTTAAAAAAAGTACTAAATCCACACTACCCCATAACCCTCTATTTTTCTTTCATCCGTGTGTCTGTCCAAGAGGCACTTAAATACCCCTAATGTTTTAGCCTCCACCACCATCCCAGGCAAGTCATTCCAGGCATTCACAACCCTCTGTGTAAAAAACTTACCTCTGATGTCTCCCCTAAACTTGCCCTCTGGTGTTTGCTATTGGTGCCCTGGGAAACAGGTACTGACTATCCACCCTATCTATGCCTCTCATAATCTTGTAGACCTCTATCAAGTCCCTTCACATTCTTCTACGCTCCAAAGAGAAAAATCCCAGCTTTGCTAACCTTGCTTCATATGACTTGTTCTCCAAACCAGGCAACATCCTGGTAAATCTCCTCTGCACCCTCTCCATACCTTCCACATCCTTCCTATAATGAGGAGACCAGAACTGAACACAATACTCTATGTGCGGTCTCACCAGAGATTTGTAGAGTTGCAACATGACCTCTCTACTCTTGAACTCAATCACCCTGTTAATGAAGTCTAGCATCCCATAGGCCTTCTTAACTACCCTATCAATCTGTGCAGTGATCTTGAGGGATGTATGCATTTGAACCCCAAGGTCCCTTTGTTCATCCACACTCTTAAGTAACTGACCATTAATCCTGTACTCAGTCTTCTGGTTTGTCCTTCCAAAATGTATCACCTCACACTTATCCGGATTGAACTCCATCTGCCATTTTTCTGCCCAACTCTGCAGCTTGTCTATATCCTCTTGTAACCTTCAACAACCTGCAGCTCCATCTACAACTCCTCCAATCTTCGTGTCATCCGCAAACTTATTCACCCATTCTTTTGCCTCTACATCCAGGTCATTTATAAAAATCACAAATAGCAGGGGTCCCAGGACAGAGCCTTGTGGCACTCCACTAGTCACCGACCTCCAGCAGAATACCTTCCTTCCACAACTACTCTGCTTTCTTCCTTTAAGCCAATTTTTTTTATCCAAACAGTCAAAGTTCCACTTATCCCATGCCTCATGACTTTCTGGATGAGTCTCTCGTGAAGAACCTTGTCAAGTGCCTTGCTAAAGTCCATGTAGACCACATCCACTGCCCTACCCTCATCAATTTCTTTTGTTACCTCTTCAAAAACCTCAATCAGCCTCGTGAGGCACGATCTTCCCTTCACAAAGCCATGTTGACTATCGAAGAGTAGACTGTACTTCTCCAAATGCTCGTAGATCCTATCCTTAAGAATCCTTTCCAGTTGTTTGCAGACCACTGACATAAGACTCACTGGTCTATAGTTCCCAGGTTTCTCCTTATTATCTTTTTTAAACAAGGGAACTACATTTGCCATTCTCCAGTCCTCCAGCACTTCTCCTGTAGCCAAAGAGGATTCAAAGATCATAGCTAATGTTCCAGCGATCTCTTCTCTCAATTCCCACAACAACCTGGGATGTATCATATCCGGCTCTGGGGATTTATCAATCTTGATGTTTTTAAGAAGATCCAGCACTACTTCTTCCATAATCTCCACATTGTCCAGCACACAGGCCTGCTCTATTTCGACTTCACCCTGATCAAGATCCTTTTCCCTTGTGAATACTGAAGCAAAGTATTCATTAAGGACCTCTCCAACCTCCTCCGCCTCCAGGCACATGTTGCCCTCTTTATCCTTTAGTGGTCCCACCTTCGTTCTCATCATCCTCCTGTTCTTCACGTACACATAGAACGCCTTGGGGTTCTCCTTAATCCTACATGCCAAGGCCTTCTCATGCCCCCTTCGAGCTCTCTTAAGTCCTTTCTTTAGCTCCTTCCTGGCTACCCTATATTTCTCATGAGCCCCTCCTACTTCCTGCTTCTTATATCTAACATATGCTTCCCTTTTCCTCTTGACGAGTTGCCTCACATGTTTCGTCAGCCACGGTTTCCTTTTCCTACCATTTTTCCTTTGCCTCAGTGGGACAAACCTGTCCTGAACCCAGCTCAAGTGGTCCTTAAACTTCTCCCACATTACTTCTGTGCTTTCCCCTTTGAACATCTGTTTCCAATTTACTCTCGTTAGTTCCTGCCTCATCCCTTCAAAGTTAGCCCTTCCCCAGTTAAGCCAGTAGAAAAACAAAGATTTCTCAGTTCTCCTGCTGATTAGTAAAATGCTTACTGTGGTTCTGGATATCCAGAAGTAGACAGTGAAGAAGGATGATATTGGGCTTAGCAGTCGTTAACCACTGTCCATTGTTTGTCAACTCTTCATGATTTTGTTGCTATTTTGGTGAATTATCAGAGGTGTCTGGCATCTATGGACTTGAACTTCCATCAGTCAGTAGTAGGAACTATTTAAAGTAGCAGGTGACTGGTAGGATTCATATCACTTTTAACACCTCAAGGTTATTCATTGCATGTACTAAAATCAAATTGTTCAAAAATGAAGCCAATCAAAGAAAACCATTTGAGCCACTATTTTAAAAAAAACACCCACAAGAGATTCTACAGATGCTGGAAATCCAGAGTAACACATACAAAATGCTGGAGGGACTCAGCAGGTCAGGCAAGATCTATAGAGAGGAACAAACAGTTGATGTTTTTATATGAGATCCTTCATCAGGATCTCAATATCAGAGACTGTGGAAAAAGTATATGTTGTGTATTGAATATTTCATTAATATTGCAAATACATTTTTGGTTAAGCATTCTTTGTTTAATTCATTATGGTTATATTTACAAAGTAAGTGAATGACATACATCATCACACCAGTATGTCATGTGGACACACCTCACTTAAAGTAAAGAAAAACAAAACTAAGACTAGTTGTCCCAGCACTGTGATTTTGCTTTCTATTAGTTTTAAGCTTTGGTGTTACAAAATATAATAATGGTGACAAGTAAATTTAAAAATGAGCCTAAGAATCTAAGAAGCACAGTGAGATGTTCAAATTTTAAAAAAAACACAGCATGTTTTCTTCTCAAGAGAGAAACAGTCAATTTTAAAATAAAGCAGATAATGGATAAAATTCACAAGTTCATAAAGAGTGAGTACTGGGTGATAAGAATCATAAATAAAAAAAGCAGAAATGGCTGGCTACATTGGAAAGATAGATGTGTTCAATCGCACAAGAGATAACTGGATTTTGTATACTGAGTGAATTGAGCAGTATTTTAAAGCAAATGGAATAGCCAATGAGAAGTGAGTGCCAGTTTTGCTATGTGCCTTGGGTAGAAGGCCATACAGTTTGCTTAGAACTTAAACTAATCCGACCAAACCAGCCAAAATGAGCTTTGCTGATATCATGAAAGTAATGCAGGAACATTTAGAGCAGAATCCATTGTTGATTGCATAATGCTTCAGGTTTCATAAGCGGAATCAATAAGAAAGGGGAGTTTACTTCAACGTACATGGCTGAATTGAAAAAATTGAGCATTGTCAGTTGAGTGATGGATTTAATAATGCACTGAGAGATCATTGTGGGATCTTACAAGAAGACATACAAAAATGGCTCCAAATTGAAGCACAGCTCATTTTTAAAAGAGCAGTTGAAATTTAACAATGGAAACAGCAGACACAGATGCAATTGAGTTGCAGTCAGGAATGCAAATAAGTGTGAACAAAATTGCAACATCTAAACAAACTGAAACAAATTGTGTTACTCTTGTGACAGGGGCTCTCATATACCAGAGCAATGCAGATTTAAAGGCAAAACCTGCAGAAAATGCAACAAAATAGGACACATGCAAAGAGCATATTGAGCAGACAAAAATAAATGGACAGCACAGGGAAGAGATAAAGATAAAAAGTCAAGTTGCAGTTTCTAAAAGAGTACTAATCTGCATGCTGTTGATGAAAAATCTGCTAATACTGAGAGTGACACAAAAAGCAGCCTTGAGATGTACAATGTGAAAACTAACAATAAACAAGCAACATGGCTTACAGTAGAAATGAACAGCAAATTAATTAAAATAGAATTAGACACTGGCTCAGCTGTTTCAGTTATTTCACTGAAGATACTGAACTGAAGCCTGAGGACATCCAACTGAGAGCTTATAGTAGAGAAAAGGTAACTCTTGTGGGAATGATGTTTGTAACAGTGAAATTCAGCAATCAGGAGGGCCAGCATCATGGGGCCATGATGAGCTGAGACAACTACAACTTGATCGGAGATCCATCTGCATGCCACATCCCCTGCAACAGAAACAATTGAATGTGAATTAAGAAAGATAATGGATGATGCCACTGCAGCATTCCAGGATGACATTGGAAATCTCATACATATCATGGGTAAAATAGTGTTAAATGAAAGTGCTTCACCCAAGTTTTACAAAGCCCATCCTATTCCTTATACCATCTGTGATAAGTAACCAGTGAGCTAGGTTGCATGGAGACTGAATGAATTCTTTCTAAGGTGGAGTGGAGCCCATGGGCAACGCCAGTGGTCTCAGTAGCTAAGAAGAATGGGTCTGTTGGGATCTGTGGTGACTTTAAGATCATCATCAACCCAGTACTTAAAATGGATCAGTACCCTCTGCCTAGGAGATCAGATATCTTTACAAACCTTTCTGGAGGAAAACACTTCAGCAACATGGGCATAGCTGAGGCCTACCTACAGATGGAAGAAGAGTCCAAAGTGTTTCTTAAAATAAACACTCACAAAAGGCTTTATTGCTATAATAGGCTTATTTTTTGGAATAGCATTTGCACCTGCACCCTGGCAGAAAGTTACAGACCAGGTGCAGTAAGGCTGTCCACATACTCAATGTTACCTAGATGACATCATTAACAGTAAGGATGATGAGAAACATTTACAAAATCTCAAAACCATGTTAAAAAGATCAGAAGATTATAGGCTCAGAGCACAATGGAACAAGTGCAGATTCTTTAAACCAAGCATCATTTACTGTAGACACACCCTCGATGCACAAGAATTGTGTGCAGAGAAAATTCAAGCAGTGATGGATGACTCAATGCTAAAGGACGTGCCACAGCTGTGGTACTTTTTAGGATTTGTCAATTACTATAACAGGTTCCTGCCAAACCTGGCTACAGTGCTCCACCCCTTGAATTTATTACCACAGATTGGGAAGAAATGGTAGTGGACAAAGCAGTGTCCACGTTTATCTAGTGAAGCTGGATAAAGCAGCCCTTAAATTCACTTGGTCCATCTCGGACACTTCTCTCCCCATCTCTCGGTCTCCATCTCTGGAGACAGACTATCCACTGACATCTTCTACAAACCCACTGACTCCCATAACTATCTTGACTATACCTCTTCCCACCCTGCCCAATGCAAAAATGCCATTCCCTATTCCCAGTTCCTCCATCTCTGCCGCATCTGCTCCCAGGATGAGGCTTTCCATTCCAGGACTTCTCAAATGTCCTCTTTCTTTCAGGATCGTGATTTCCCTTCTAGCGTCATCAAAGATGCCCTCATCCGCATCTCCTCCACTTCCTGAACTTCAGCCCTTAACCCATCCTCCCGTCACCACAACAGGGACAGGGTTCCCCTTGTCCTTACCTACCACCCCACCAGCCTCCGGATCCAACACATTATCCTCCGCAACTTCCGCCACCTTCAACAGGACCCCACCACCAAGCACATCTTTCCCTCCCTACCCTTCTCAGCTTTTCGCAGGGATCGTTCCCTCCGCGGCTACCTGGTCCACACGTCCCTCCCCAAAGAACTCCCACCTGGCACTTATCCCTGCAAGCGCAAATGCTACTCCTGTCCCCACACCTCCCCCCTTACCACCATTCCGGGCCCCAGACAGTCCTTTCAGGTGAGGCAACACTTCACCTGCGAGTCTGCTGGAGTCGTCTATTACATCCGGTGCTCCTGGTGCGGCCTCCTCTACATCAGCGAGACCCGACGCAGATTGGGGGACCGCTTCGTCAAGCACCTACGCTCCGTCCGTCACAATAGACAGGACCTCCCGGTTGCCACCCACTTCAACTCTGCCTCTCATTCCCATCTAGATATGTCCATACATGGCCTCCTCTACTGCCATGATGAGGCCAAACTCAGGTTGGAGGAGCAACACCTCATCTACCCTCTGGGTAGCCTCCAGCCTGGTGGTATGAACATTGAATTCTCCAATTTCCGGTAATTCCCCCCCCCCCCACCCCCGCCATCCCAGGTCCCTCTCTGCCTCTCTCCCCTTTCAACTTTCTGCTTCTTTATCTCTACAGTTCTTTCATGCTTATCCCCTCACCCCTTTATCTTTCCTCTGATTGGTTTTCTACCTGGCACCTCTAGGCCCTACCCCCTCCCCTATCTCTATTACTGGGCTTCAGCCCTTTCATCCCCCCCACTCCTGGTGAAGGGTCTCGGCCCGAAGCGTTGGCTACTCTTTTCTCACGGATGCTGCCTGACCTGCTGAGTTCTTCCAGCGTCGTGTACGTATTCTTTGATCCACAGCATCTGCAGTTGTATTTTTGTGTCTGGAAAAAAGCAGTGTCCACTATTATCACAGGTTTTTGATCCACATCATCCAGTGAAGCTGACCTGTGATGCCTTGCCCTGTGGTATAGGTGTAGTCATGTCACATGTTATGAGTGATGGAAGTGAACGGCCTTAGCCTTTGCATCACCTTCCCTTACTGTTGCAGAGTAAAATTACACACAGACTGACAGAGAGGCCTTGAGTCTGGTTTGGGGAGTAAAACATTTCAACCAGTACTTGTAAGGGTGAGGGTTTACGCTCATTACTCTTCCTCAACTAGTAGTGTCCATTTTCAGTCCACAGAAGGGTGTTCCACTAACAGCAGCAGCAAAAATGCTGAGATGGGCTCTGTTTCTTGGAGGACAGAGTTACAAGTTTAAATTCAAGAGGACGACTAATCACGGAACTGCTGATGGATTGTCACATTTACCCTTGGAAAAGGAAATTCTGGAAATATTTACAAAAACAGCCACTCTTCTTGACATATTTTTTCTAACATAGATCAAAAGTTTTCTCATCTATGGCAGAGATGATCCAAAGGGAAACCAGAAAAGACCCCTCACTGTCTCAGGTCTACAGAGTCACCCAAAATGGTCAGAATATGCAGCAGAAACTCCAGTTCCCTCATTTTTACCTCCCGCAGGATGAACTTACCCTTGATTGAGGTTGCCTTATATGAGGACTGAGAGCTGTTGAAACATCCAAGCCAAGAGCTTGAGTGTTGGAGGAGCTACATGCCAGTCATCTTGGCATGGTCAAAATATAAGTGTTGATTCAAAGTTTTGTCTGGTGGCCTGGGATAGATCAGTAGTTCGAGCAGTTTGCCATGAACTGTTTAGGATGCCAACATGTCCAGAGGATGCCAAGAGCAGCACTTCTTCATCCATAGGAATGGCCTGCATTGCTCTGCAGAGGATTCATGTAGACCTTGCTGGACCATTCATGGGCACAAACTCCTTGGTAGTAGTGGATGCAGCTACAAAGGGGCCAGCAGTATTCCCAACAGCCTCCACTACAACCTCGCACATAGTCTTCTCAAGGACTGGTGTTTCAATACACTTAGTCAGTGACAATGGACCACAGTTTTTTGCAGAACAGTTTCAGTCATTCCTAAAAGTGAATGGAATAAGACATATTACATCTGCACCGTACCACCCAGCTACAAATGGCTTGCCAGAATGGTTTGTCCAGAGTCTAAAGAACGCATTGCAAGCAATGTCAGTAGAACACAGAACACTGACACTGAATCAGTAGTTTACCAATTCCCTCTTCAAAATATTGCAATACAGCATACACCACAATCAATAACTCATCAGTTATGCTGTTCCTGGATCATCCCTTGTGTTCACACTTGGGTATCCTCAAACTAAATCTGAAAAGGAGTATGCATGACAAACAGTTGAGACAAATTGAAAGCTCCTCAAACAAGGAGGTTTGACTTTTCAATCCTGGAACAAGCAGTCCTGGCAAAGGACTATAAAGCTGATCAAAAGTGGGTACTTGGAAAGATTAAGGAGAGAGCTGGATCACTCTGTTACACAGTGGAGATTCCATCTGATATCATCTGCAGACAATACATGAATGAATGAATTAATTTTTAATTTTGGTCAATACAAACATAACAAAAAACATCATTTTCAATGATGATTTCAGAAGACAAAATTACAACAAAAAACATAGATATTCTTTAAAACAGACCAAAAGGGTGTAGTCTGAAGCTACAGCTTATTATGCCTACCCCTCTTACTTATACAACAACATACCTGTATTTAGTGTCAATCATCACATCAAAACAAAAAAATTCATAATCTTTTAACACAAAATCTAATTCCAAGTATCATTTATTTACATTACTTTCATTCATTTTAAATCATGTATTTTATATTTGTTCATTAAATTATTTTTAAATAATTATTTAAACTTGTTAAAATTGTGGTGCATGTTTTTAAATTCTCACAACTGTTCCATAGATTTACCCCCTGACTGAATTACAATGACTTTTTACATTTGTTCTTATCCTTTGTTTTTGAAATATACATGTTCTTCTCAAATCATGTTGACTTTCTCTCATTTTAAACAACCTTTGGATACTTCATGGTAACTGTCCATTTTTTACTTTATACATAATTTGTATTATTTTAAAATCTACAAAATCTCTGAATTTTTAAGTGTTTAATTGAATAAACAGTGGATTGGTTGGCTCATAATAACTTGTCTTATTTACAATTCATATGGCTTTCTTTTGGAGTAGAAAAATCAAGTTTGTATTTGTTTTTTATGTATTTCCCCATACCTCTACACAGTAAGTCATGTATGGGACTATAAGTGAACAGTATAATGTATACAAAGATTCCTGATTTAAGAAATCTTGTGTTTTGTACAATATTGCAATAGATTTTGACATTTTTGCTTTGACATAATTTATATGTGGTTTCCAGCTGAATTTATTATCTATTACCACTCCTAAAAATTTTGTTTCAGGTCCCTTATCAATTTCAACATCATTTATTCTAAGTTTACTATATGAGTTAGGTACATCAATCAGTTGAGGAGAGCAAAGTCAATTGCAGAGAAGGAAAGTGGTTAGAGTTGTCAGAACCACTTCTGCAGTACCAAAGTCAACTCATACAACCAGCAAGGAGGAAGCTCCAGAATCTGAGATTGTTTCATATCCGTAAGTCCCAGCTGCCAAGCAGAGTGATTCCCCCTTGTCAGGAAAAACACTATCCTACAAGAGTAAGAAAGCTTCCACAGCATTTAAATCTTTAGGCCTGAATAGGACAATTTAAAATTTACTATGCTGTGGATGTCTATACAGTAATTGTACCATATATTATACTATATGTATATAAATATATAGATTATGCTCAATGATACAACTTACATACATATATATGTATATTAGTTTATAGCTAAGCAGGGATGAGTGTTGTGTATTTAATATTTAAGTAATATTTTAAATATATTTTTGGTCAAGCATTATTTAAAAAATTCATTATGGTTATATGTACGAAATACATGAATGGTACACGTAATCATGACATTATATCAAATGAGCATGCTTCACTTAAAGTAAAAATGAAACTACTGTACGTCAAATTCACTCAGCTCCATATTTTGGCTTTCAATTAGTTTTATGTTTCAGAGTTAGAAAACATAACAGTGTACTTTAATATTCAACTGTGCCTGTAGAATTTAATAACTTTGTTTAGAATGAGAAAGGAATTTATCATCATTTGGAACTTTTGAAATGGAAGCTTTCAGAACTTGGGAAGATGATGAGTGTTATGTTTTGAAACTCCAAAACCTAAAAATTAAATGCAGTAAAAAGGCAGGAGCCCAGGAGATAAGTTGTGTACTTCATTTTTACTTTTAGTGGGTGCACATGTGTGATGTGGTAGCATCACGATGTATGCAGTTCACTTATTCTTGCATACAATCCGTAATGAATTATTTAAACAATTATAACACATTTTCTACAACCCATCTGTAACATTGGGGTGTATTGAATTCCACTGAGCCACTGCCATTATGTGAATGAAAGATGATGAAACTAACTATAAACAAAAAATCTGAAGCTACAAAATCTATTAGATGCCCTGCCAATGGAGTGGTTCCTGCCTTGACTTTTATTACGTTCAATATTTTCACTCTTTTGTCAGCAAGTATGCGGTACTAAATATTTTATGTAAATGCTAGGAAAAATCAAGATCACAAGGTGAACTTCCAGAAGTTATTCTAACCTCTTTATATATCTTTGCTAGGTATAATCTCCACTTTCAGAACCCATTAGTAAACAGAATAAATTACTTTTAATCATAAAACCTCTTTGGTGTTTCCCTTGTTGCCAGAGAGACTCTAAGTATTCCAGCATGGCAACAATATGATGAATATACTTACTTCCAATCAAAACTTATACAGAACATAATGACTGAAAGACTCAAGTCATTAAAACACGATCTGTGTCTGTGCATGCATGTGCTAGAAGCAGGGATGATGTATATCCCCTGACAATGGTGACTAGAACTAAATGTGACAGTCTTAAGATAAGAGACAGGATATTCTGATCAGAGATAGAACATAGAATAGTACAGCACATTACAGGCCCTTCAACCCACAATGTTGTGCTGACCCTCAAACGCTGCCTGACGTATAACCCCCCACTTTAAATTCCTCCATATACCTGTCTAGTAGTCTCTTAAACTTCACTAGTATGTCTGCCTCCACCACTGACTCAGGCAGTGCATTCTACACACCAACCACTCTCTGAGTGAAAAACCTTCCTCTAATATCCCCCTTGAACTTCCCTCCCTTTAACTTAAACCTTAAAGAAGGAACTTCTTCATCTGGAGTAAATAAATCTTTGGAATGATCTGTCCAGAATGGCTGTGGAAGATTAGTGCCGAGTATGTTCAAAACAGATCTCTTTAGAATTCTGGCTACAAAGAGTATGGGCTACAACACTTGTTGGTAGAATCTCAGATGGAGACAAGAGGGTGTACAGGAGTGAGATATATCAGTTAGTTGAGTGGTGTCACAGCAACAACCTTGGACTCAACATCAGTAAGAGCTGATTGCGGACTTTAGGAAGAGTAAGATGAGGGAACATGAACTAATCCTCATAGAGGGATCAGAAACGGAGAGGGTGAGCAATTCCAGGATGTCAAGATCTCTGAGGAACTAACTATCAATGCTGCTATAAAGAAGGCAAGTCGGCGGCTATCTTTCAGTAGGAGATTGAGAGGTGATCTTGTTTGTCACCTGAAACATTCAAAACCTTCTACAAATGTACCATGGACAGCATTCTGATTTGTTGGGGGGAGGTGCTACTGCACAGGACCGAGAGAAGCTACAGAAAGCAGTAAAATTGTAAGCTCCATTTTGGGTACTAGCCTCCGCAGTATCCAAGACATCTTCAAGGAATGGTGCCTTAGAAAGGTGGCATCCATTAATAAAGACCCCCATCACCCAGGACATGCCCTCTTCTCACTGTTACCATCAGAAAGCAGGTACAGAAGCCCGAAGGCACACACTCAGCAATTCATTGAACATTGAAACCATGACACACTCCCTCACTTTTTTAATATATTATTTCTGTTTTTGCACTATTTTTAACTACTTAATATACATATATACTTACTGTAATTGATTTACTTATTTTTGTCTATATTATCATGTATTGCATTGTACTGCCACCGCTAAGTTAATAAATTTCACGACGTATGCCAGTGATGTTAAGCCTGAATCTGATTCTACTTCTGATTAAAGGGAAAGAAATAAACCATGATCATCCTGCGCAGCAGACTGGACAGTCTTCCCCACTTCTCTTGAATCCAGGAGTCTGAAATCATGTTTCAAACTTCCGTTTGGAAAAAAAATGCATCCCATTTCAAAGCTCAAGTGATTTACTAAAGATAGAGGTTGCAAGACTACTTCTAAGGTTGCATAATCATCATTATGGGCTCAGTGTCCCGGGAAATTCCCTCACCATTCCCAGAAACATTAAGACTATACTCATTCCATTGTATTTCCTCTGAAGTAATACAATGTATTCTAGATGCTAATTTTGGGACTGCACAGTTGATAAGTCAATCCCATAAATAGGTAATGTTATATGGTGCAGTTTCTCCTAAACACTGTAAATAAAGGAGGAAGATGTTTTGTTGTTGAAGAAAGTGTGTTGCTGTGTTTACACTAATGCTATTCCATCCCTGCATTTGCCATATTCTTTGTAAGATAAGAAAGTAGCTTCTGTCCTCGAAATATCCTAGGCTGCAGCAAATTAGCATGAGCTCACCAGTGCATTTCTGGTATAAAAATCCGTATTGAAAGAGTCTGGCTCTTGGGGTCTTTCTTCATAATTAATCTAGGCTAATACGCCAAAAACTTAGGCAATCTTCATCGGACATTTTTTTCTCTGAAGATTATTCTCCTCTCCCACCTCAATCCCCACTGGGTGTCTGCAGTTTAAACAAGATCACTTAGAACACTACAGCACAGTACAGGCCCTTCAGCTCTCCATGTTGTGCTGACCCATATAATCCTTGAAAAAAAGTACTAAATCCACACTACCCCATAACCCTCCATTTTCCTTTCATCCATGTGCCTGTCCAAGAGGCTCTTAAATACCCTTAATGTTTTAGCCTCCACCACCATCCCTTGCAAGTCATTCCAGGCACTCACAACCCCCTGTGTAAAAAACTTACCCCTGATGTCTCCCCTAAACTTCCCTCCCTTAATTTTGTACATATGCTCTCTGGTGTTTGCTATTGGTGCCCTGGGAAAAAGGTACTGACTATCCACCCTATCTATGCCTCTCATAAACTTGTAGACCTCTATCAAGTCCCCTCTCATTCTTCTGTGCTCCAAAGAGAAAAGTCCCAGCTCTGCTAACCTTGCTTCATATGACTTGTTCTCCAAACCAGGCAACATCCTGGTAAATCTCCTCTGCACCCTCTCCATACCTTCCACATCCTTCCTATAATGAGGTGACCAGAATTGAACACAATACTCTATGTGCGGTCTCACCAGAGATTTGTAGAGTTGCAACATGACCTCTCTACTCTTGAACTCAATCCCCCTGTTAATGAAGTCTAGCATCCCATAGGCATTCTTAACTACCCTATCAACCTGTGCAGTGACCTTGAGGGATGTATGGATTGAACCCCAAGGTCCCTTTGTTCATCCACACTTTTAAGTAATTGACCATTAATCCTGTACTCAGTCTTCTGGTTTGTCCTTCCAAAATGCATCACCTCCCTCTTGTCCAGATTGAACTCCATCTGCCATTTTTCTGCCCAACTCTGCAGCCTGTCTATATCCTCTTGTAACCTTCGACCACCTACAGCTCCATCCACAACTCCTCCAATCTTCGTGTCATTCGCAAACTTACTCACCCATCCTTCCGCCTCTACATCCAGGTCATTTATAAAAATCACAAATAGCAGGGGTCCCAGGACAGATCCCTGCGGCACTCCACTAGTCACCGACCTCCAGGCAGAATACTTTTCTTCCACAACTATCCTCTGCTTTCTTCCTTTAAGCCAATTTTTTATCCAAACAGCCAAGGTTCCACTTATCCCATGCCTCATGACTTTCTGGATGAGTTTCTCATGAGGGACCTTGTCAAATGCCTTGCTAAAGTCCATGTAGACCACATCCACTGCCCTTCCCTCATCAATTTCTTTTGTTACCTCTTCAAAAACCTCAATCAGGCTCGTGAGGCACGATCTTCCTGAGACCTATTTGGGGGCCTATAGACTACTCCCAGCACAGTGATTGATTCCTTCCTATTTCTGACTTCCACCCAGACTGACTCTGTGGACACTCCTTCTGCAGAGTCCTCCCTTTCTATAGCCGTGATACTATCCCTGACCAGCAATGCCACTCCCCCCCTTTTCTACCTCCCTTCCTATTCCTTTTAAAACACCTGAACCCCGGCATCTGCATCATCCAATCTTGCCATTCCTCCAACTAAGTTTCAGTAAAGGCCACAACAGCATAGTTCCACGTACTAGTCTATGCTCTAAGTTCATCCTCCTTGTTCCTAATATTCCTAGCATTGAAATAGACACATTTCAACCCCTTTAACTGGCTACAATTATTTTCTGTCCCCTGCCTGTCCTTCCTCATCAACTCAGAACTCTTAGCATCATGCTCTTGTCCTTCTACCTTAATCCCTGCACTCACATTCTGATTCCCACCCCCCTGCCAAACTAGTTTAAACCCTCCCCAACAGCTCCATCAAACCTGCCTGCCAGGATATTGGTCCCCCTGGGATTCAAGTGCAACCCGTCCTTTTTGTACAGGTCACAGCCACCCCAAAAGAGGTCCCAATGATCCAGAAATCTGAATCCCTGCCCCCTGCTCCAATCTCTCAGCCACGCATTTATCCTCCACCTCATTCTATTCCTATACTCACTGTCATGTGGCAAAGGCAGTAATCCCGAGATTACTACCTTTGAGGTCCTGCTTTTCAACTTCCTTCCTAACTCCCTGTAGTCTTCTTTCAGGACCTCTTCCCTTTTCCTGCCTATGTCATTGGTACCAATATGTACCATAACCTCTGGATGTTCTCCCTCTCACCGCAGGATATCTTGGACGCAATCAGAAGCATCCCGGACCCTGGCACCTGGGAGGCAAACTACCATCTGAGTTTCTTTCCTGTGTCCACAGAATCGCCTATCTGAACCACTGGCTATAGAGTCCCCTATCACTACTGCCTTCCTCTTCCTTTCCCTATCCTTCTGAGCCATAGGGCCAGACTCTGTGCCAGAGGCATGGTCACTGTCACTTGCCCCAGGTAGGCTGTCCCCGACAACAGCATTCAAACAGGAGTACTTATTGTCAAGAGGTACAGCCACAGGGGTACTCTCTAGTACCTGATTATTCCCCTTCCCTCTCCTGACTGTGACCCATTTCTCTGTCCCCCATGGCCCCAGAGTGACCACCTGTCTGTAGCTCCTCTCTATCACCTCCTCACTCTCCCTGACCAGACGAAGGTCATCGAGCTGCATCTCCAGTTTTCTAACATGATCCCTTAGGAGTTGCATCTCGATGCACCGGGTGCGGATGTGGCCGTCCGGGACACCGGGAGACTCCAAGACCTCCCACATTTGACACCGACCACAGAAAACTGGCCTCACACACATACTAACTCCTTTTGCAATCAACAACTGCCTCGCCTCTTCCCGTTACTGCCGAAGCCTGTTGAGCAAAAGCCTCTCACTCCACTGCCCGCTGGATATGGCTGCTTTCTTTTTAAACTGTTTGCGCTCAACTGGCTGACGTCACGTGCCTGCGTATTCTGGCCTCTCTCTTCTCCCGAGAACTCAAAATGTCTTCCTGCTGGAAATCCTTAGGTGCTCTCCCACTGCCTTCTTGTTCCGAATCAAAAACTTCTGCAGATTCCTTGCCCTTTTTAAACTGTTCGCGCTCAACTGGCTTTTATCTCCAAAAATCACTTTTTCTAGAAAAAACACTCTGCATTTTACAAAACCTTTTCTGATTTTCCTTCCATTCCCTTCTATCCCAGAAAAATATGCTCTCAATTTGCCTTCTTCCTAATTGAGTAATAAATCATTGGACTACAAGCCAGCTTTACTCTTTCAAATTGTTTACTGGGTGACAGGAAAAAAATGAATTTTATGGCTGCTTGGAGTCCTGGGGAGGCTCCTGCATTTTATAGCCCATTAATTATTTTTCAAGTCAAGCCATTGACAAATGCATGAATCAATTTCCAACAAAATTCTCCATTAATCCATAGGTGCAGGTCATGTTTAAATGTTGCCCAGAGGGCCAAAGAACTGTTAGATTTTTACTAATTTTGTGGTGAACTACATATACCTGTCTGGACACGCCCCCCCCCCCCCCCCCGCTGACTCCTCCTGTGGCTCCTCCCACAGACCCCGGTATAAAGGCGATTGGAGGCACAGCCCCGGCCTCATTCTCCAGGATGCAGTGTGGCCTATATCTTGCCTCACGTCTCCAAGAGTTATTGATGGTGCATCAAATTTACTAAAACATTCTGCATTTACCCTGATGCATAGGAATTGGATGCTTACTTCAGCAGGTTACTACGTGTAGATGAGGAGGTGTTGGAGCTTTAGAAAGGAATTTTGTGTGGCATGAAGTATTACTTCAACCACATGCTTATTTTAGGCTGTGACAAGAGTCTCTTCTGTTCCTGAACCACTGAAGTCATTGTGGTAAAGATAGAATGATTGAATTTCTAGTAAATAGATCAGTTTTAGACCCATTGACAATGAAGGTGACATATTTCCAAGTCAGGATAACATGCAGCTTGGAAGGGAACTTGCACGTGGTGGTGCTTTTATGCAGCTGGTATCCATGCCTTTCTATTTGGGGAAGATTGTGGGTTTGTGAGTTGCCACTAAAATAGCCCTAGTGTACATGATGCAGCTAGAATGCATGTGGGTGGTGCCAATGAAACAGGGCAGTATGATACCTGTGGTGAACTACATATACCTGTCTGGACTGCTCCTGTGGCTCCTCCCACAGACCCCTGTATAAAGGCGACTGAGGCCTGAGCCCAGCCTCATTCTCCAGGATGTAGTGTTGTTCATTCTTCCAGTCAATAAAAGCCGATATCTCGCTTCTTACGTCTCAGAGTGAGTTATTGATGGTGCATCAATACCCTACTCTGTAGTAGGTTGATAAAAGCACTTAACTTCTCCCTGAAGCTCTCCCTGCCTTCCTTCATCTGGTAGGTTTCCTGGAGTCATAAAAACTTACCATATTGGGCCCTGGCTCCTGAAAAATTGTGCACTGATTTGAACTCATGACCCAAGGGGGGATATAAGTGCAAAAGAGATGTGAGGGTGTCTATTGTCCCACAGTAGTCGAATTTAGAAGAATGGGAGGTGATCTCATTGAAACACAGAATTCTTACAGGGCTTTGCTAGGCAGGTTGCAGGATCCTGAAGCAGACATTATAGTCTGAAAATCAGAACTGATGTAAGAAGAGGGTAACAAATCTTTAGAGGCCTGTGGAAGTTCAGTCGTTTTGTATCCTTAAGACAGAGGTCTTTGGATATTAAGAGAATGAAGGGATATGAGTGTTGGCAGGGTAATGTGGTGCTAAAGCCAAGACTTTACTGGAAGGTGAAGCAGCAGGGAGGGAACAAGTTCTCCAACTCTGCTTCTACTTCCTATGTTCATACTCATGAATGGCAACTAAATCTGCAAATGAAGTTAAATCAGACTCATACATATATTTCCATGCTGTATTTCTCTATGGCACTGTGATCTATCTGGCAAATCTGCCTCCTGGAAGTGCAAATGACTTCCTATCCTTTGTCCTTGGTTGGTAAAATATGGCAGCATCTGAATGGAACTGGCTCTCCAGTAATTTCTGAATCATTCCCAATGTAACCACCTGTCCATATCCAAGAACAGTCTTCTGATATCCTGGTCTGCTTTGAGTTAAGTTGCTTCACTCTAGTGATCCTTATTATGTGGTTTAACAGTATCTTGCAGTGGAAAATGTAACTTACTATGATCAAAATCAAACTGAAAGAAGACACAATATAAATGGAAAATCATTGTGCATCAGCTAATAGCTCTTTCTTAACAGGGGAGTTGATCATCAAAGGACTGTGCAATTACTTCACTTTAATACAAAGTTTCGCCTCCATGCAAATGAGTTTTAAAATCAAAAGAATTCATTTTTTGCTTCATAGTAGAATAAAGATTTCATTGCTCACTGAGATCTGGTTATCAAGTATTCTTTGTGTTTAACGGCAAATGGATTTTTTATATGTTTTGATAATCAATTATTTTTCCTGTGTCCATTATTCCATGTAATCTGGGGTCCACAATAACCATGGTAACCTATTTTAGAGTAACGAATCACATTAATGGTTGCATTCATTTCCCGGAGTTCTAAATACGCTGTACTTTCTAGTCCTGAATAATTCAAACAAAAATATCCTCATGCGGAGATGGTATTATCTGGAATAAAAATTAACAGGATAATAAACAAAAATATATACAATAACACAAACCCATTAATTTTGGAGTCCAGTTAAAGAAATTAGACCGTAAGACCAATAAGTCATTTGAGCAGAATTAGGCCATTCAGTCCATCGAGCCTGCTTTACTGTTCCATCATAGCTGATTTATTATCCCTCTCAGCCCCATTCTCCTGCCTTTTTCTCATAACTTCTGACATCCTCATTAATCAAGATCCTGGCAACCTTCACTTTAAATAGACTCAACTTTGCCTCCAAAGCCATCTGTGATAATAAATTCCACCGATTTGCAACCTTCTGGTTAAAGAAATTTCTCCTCACTGTTTTCTAAATGGATGTCCCTCTATTTTGAGGCTGTGCCCTCTGGTTCTGGACTCACCCACTAGACTCACCACTCTATCTAAGCCTTTCAATATTCTATAGGTCTCAGTGAGATCTCTCCTCATTCTTCAAAACTCCAGCAAGTACAGGCCCACCCAGAGCCATCAAATGCTCCTCACATGTTAACCCTTTCATTTCTGGAATCATTCTCATGAACCTCCTCTGGACTTTCTCCAATGCCAGCACATCTTTTCTTAGACAAGGGATCCAAAACTGATCACAGTACTCCATGTGGTCTGACCAATGCTTTAAAAAGTTTTAGTATTACATCCTTGCTCATATAGTCTAGCCCTCTCAAAATGAATGCTAACATTGCATTTGCCTTCCTTACCACTGACTCAGACTGCAAGTTAACCTTTAGGGAATCCTGCACAAGAAGTCCCAAGGCTCTTTGCACCTCAGATACAGTATATGAATTTTCTCCCCATTTAGAAGATAGTCTATGCCTTTATTCCTTCTACCAAAGTGCATGAACATACACTTCACTGCGTTATATTCCATCGGCCACTTCTTTGCCTATTCTCTGATCTGTCTAAGTCCTTCTTCAGACTCCCTCCTTTCTCAACACCTCCGGTCTGTCCACCTATCTTTGTATTATCAGCAAACTTGGCCACAAAGCCATCAATTCTGTCATCTAAATCATTGACATAGAATGAAAAGAAGCAGTCCCAACACTGATGCTTGCTGGTCCTGGACTTATTTCCACTTGGCATGATTAACTTATTATTATTTAATTATTTATGGTTTTATATTGCTATATTTCCACACTATTCTTGGTTGGCGCAGCTGTAATGAAACCCAATTTCCCTCAGGATCAATAAAGTATGTCTGTTTTTTCAAGAACACCACTAGTCACCGGCAGACAACTAGGAAAGGCCCTCTTTATTCCAACTCTTTGCCTCCTGACAGTCAGCTAATCTTCTACCCATGCTAGTATCTTTCTTGTAATAGCATGGGTTCTTATCTTGTTAAGCAGCCTCATGTGCAGCAGCTTGTCAAAGAACTTATGAAAATTCAAGTAAACAACATCCACTGACTCTCCTTTATCTATCCTGTCTCAAAGAATACTTCCTCAAAGAATTCTAGCAGATTTGTCGAATAATATTTCCCCTTAAGAAAACATTGCTGACTTTGGCCTATTTTATCATGTGCCTCCAAGTACCCTGAAACCCCATCCTTAATAATGGACTCCAACATCTTCCCAACCACTGAACTCAGAAAAACTGGCTTATAATTTTGTTTCTTCTGCTTCACTCCTTTCCTAAAATCTGTAGCGACATTTGCAATTTTCAGTCCCCTGGAACCATTTCAGAATCTTGTGGTTGTTGAAAGATTATTATGAATGTCTCCACAATCTCTTCAGCTATGTCCATCAGAACCCTGGGGTGTAGTCCATATGGTCCAGGTGGTTTATTTATCTTCCTACCTTTCAGCTTCCCAAGCACCTTCTCCTTGGTAATGGCAAAGACACTCACTTCAGCCCCTGGCACTCTCGAATTTCTAGTATACTGTTAGTGTCTTCCACAGTGAAGACTGATGCAAAATACTTAATAAATTTGTCTGCCATTTTTTTATCCCTCATTACTACCTCTCTAGTGTTACTTTTCAGCAGCCCAATATCCACTTATGCCTCTATTTTACTCTATATAGATAGATAGATAGATAGATACTTTATTCATCCCCATGGGGAAATTCAACTTTTTTTTCCAATGACCCATACACTTGTTGTAGCAAACTAACTACATACAATACTTAACTCAGTAAAAAATATGATATGCATCTAAATCACTATCTCAAAAAGCATTAATAATAGCTTTTAAAAAGTTCTTAAGTCCTGGCGGTTGAATTGTAAAGCCTAATGGCATTGGGGAGTATTGACCTCTTCATCCTGTCTGAGGAGCATTGCATCGATAGTAACCTGTCGCTGAAACTGCTTCTCTGTCTCTGGATGGTGCTATGTAGAGGATGTTCAGAGTTTTCCATAATTGACCGTAGGTCTGTAAAAACTTCTGGTAAACATGTCTTTTTTGTCTTTTTTTTCTCTCCTTATGGCTTTTCTTAGTTGTCTTCTGTTGTTTTTTAAAAGCTTCCAAATCCTCTAATTTCCCATTAACTTTGGCAATATTATATGCTCTTTCTTTTTCTTTTATGCTGTCTTTGACTTCCTTTGTAAGCCATAGTTGTCTCATTGTCCCTTTAAAATATTTCTACATCTGTGGAATGTATCAATCCTGCATCTTCCAAATTGCCCCCCGAAACTCCAGCCATGGCTGTTCTGCTATCATCTGTGCTAGTGTCCCCTTCCAATCAACTTTGGCAGCTCCTCTCTCATACATTTGTATTTCCCTTTACTTCACTGCAATACTGATACTTCTGACTTTATCTTCTCCCTCTCAAACTGCAGGGTGAATTTTATCATACTAAGATTGTTGCCACTTAAGTAGTCCTTTACCTTGAGCTCCCTAATCAAATCTGATTCATTACACAACACCCAATCCAGAATTGCCTTTCCCCCAGTGGACCCAACCACAAGCTGCTCGAAAAAAGCCATCTTACTGGCATTCCACAAATTCCTTCTCTTGGGATTCAGCACCAACCTGATTTTCTCAATTCACCTACACATTGAAAACTCCCAGGACTGTCTTAACATTGTCCTTTTTACATTTCTATCTTCCATTGTAATTTGTACCCCACATCCTGGCTACTGTTCCAACTCACATCAGGGTCTTTTTACCCTTGCATTTTCTTAACTCTATCCACAAAGATTGGATTATACATCTTCCGATCCGATGTTACCTCCTTCCAAGAATTTCATTTCATTTTTATAAACAGAGCCACCCTGCTCCCTCTGCCTACCTGCCTGTCCTTCAATAGAATATGTATCCTTGAACGTTAAGCTTTGAACTATGATCTTCTTTCAGCTATGACTCCGAGATGCCCACATCATAGCTGCCAATCTCTAACTGTGCTACAAGATCATCTACCTAATTCCATATACTGTGTGCATTCATATATAACACCTTCAGCCCTGTATCCATCACCTTTTTCAATTTTGCCCCCATGTTACACTTCAACTCATCCCACGGACTGCAATCTTGCCCTATCATCTGCTTGTCCTTCTTCATAGTGTCATTTCACACTGATGGCACTACTTGTATACTAACTGTCCCCTCTTCAGCCCTATCACTCTGTTTCCCACCCCCCTGCCAAATTAGTTTAAATCCTCCCCAAAAGCTCTACCAAACTGATCCACAAGGATATTGGACCCCTTGGGTTCAGGTGTAACCATTCTTTTTGTACAGGTCATACCTTCCTCAGCAACGCATTAATCTGACAAATCATCCTATTCTTACCTTCACTGGCATGTGGCACAGGCAGCAATCCAGAGATTACTGCCCTGGAAGTTGTGCTTTTCAGCTTTACCACCTAATTCCCTATATTCTTTCTTCGGGACCTCTTCCCTTTTCCTACCCATGCTGTTGGTACCAATAGATACCACGACTTCTGGCTGCTCTACTCTGCACTACTGGCAGCAGCTTATCTGCCATCAAAGATATTTATACAGAAAGGTGCTGGGAAAAGTTCAGAAATATCATGAACAATCGTACACATATCCTACTTATGGACTGTTTGACCCACTCCCATCAGGGAAGAGGCTAAACAGCATCAATGCCAGGACCACTAAACTCACTAATCCACACCATCAAAGCCACTACTACCTATACATCATTGAGCATCACTTTACGTACATACAATCAGTCCATGTATATAACAGTTACTTGTGTTTTATTGTGTTCTTTATGCTTGTGTTTTTTTATGCTGTGTCTGATCTGGAGTAACAATTATTTTGTTCTCATTTATATTTGTGTACTGAAAAATGACAATAAACAATCTTCAATCTAATCCTTAGTACAACCAAAACCTTCAATCTAGACTTTGTTCAGGGTAAACTTCTGTATTGCAATTCAGTGGAGGGCTTGTCTATAAACAAGAAAAGTTGGGCTTGTAAATTATTAAACTAACACACAGCAATTCTAAAAAAGAGAACTTTTGTAACAAGTAGAAGAGATATTGCCAATTTTCACTTGAAGGGAGAGACTAATTTGAAAACATCAGGTGTGATGAAAGTTATTTCAAAGACCTCGATTTTCATTTGATAATAGAAGTATGAATGGTGACAGTACTAAAAAGCAGCTATATCTAAAATCCCTGCTGGAACTTACTGAATGGATATGCTGAATATTGGAGTAGATCCTTACAGGTCTGCATGTAGTTGAATAAGGAAATAAGTTTAATGACATTGGGAGACGACCACAGTAAATGTAAAAAGTACACTTTACCTTTACCATGGATCCAGCAAAAGAAAAGTTTAGTTGCTAAAAATAAATGCTTAAAATCATGCAGAGAATTGATTAGACATGTGTCTAATCATTATTAGACCATAAGATCTAGGAGCAGATTTAGGCCATTTGGCACATCAGTCTGCTCTGCTTGACATCATGGTTGATCCATCTCACTTTCAGCCCCATTCTTCTGCCTTCTCCCCATAACCTTTCATGTCTTGATTAATCAAGAAGCTATCAACCTTTGCCTTAAATATACCCAATGACTTGGCCAGCACAGCTGTCTGTGGCAAAGAATTCCACAAATTCACCAAACTCTGCCGAAGGATTTTTTTTCTTTATCTGTTCTACATGGACATCCGCCAATTCTAAAGCTGTGCCCTCTGGTCCTAGACTCCTCCACTATAGGGAACATCCTCTCCATATCCACTCTATCTAGATCTTTCAATATTTGCTAGGTTTCAATGAGATCCCTCATCATTCTTCTAAACTCCAGTGAGTACAAGCCCAGAACTATCAAGCACTCCTTATGTTAACCCTTTCATTCCTGGGATCATTGTCGTGAGCCTCAATTGGATCCTCTCCAATGCCAGCATATCCTTAGAAAAGGGGCCCAGAACTGATCAGCTGATACCCAGTGTGGTCTGACCAATGCCTTATAAAACCTCAGCATTTCATCCTTGCTTTTGTATTCTAGTCCTCTCAAAATGAATTCTAACATTACATTTGCCTTTCTTACCACTGACTCAATCTGCAAATTACCTTTTTTAAAATAAAATCCTGCACAAGGACTCCCAAGTCCCTCTGTACATCTGAGTTTTGAATTTTCTCCCCATTTACAAAATAGTCCAAGTCAGCTTACAGAGAGGAGGTGCAGCGGCTAACGGACTGGTGCAAAGCCAACAACCTGTCTCTTAATGTGAACAAAAGAGATGGTTGTTGACTTCAGGAGGGCAGAGAGCAACCACCCCCCGCTGAACATCAACGGCTCCTCGGTAGAGATCATAAACAGCACCAAATTTCTTGGTGTTCACCTGACGGAGAATCTCACCTGGTCCCTCAACACCAGCTCCATAGCAAAGAAAGCCCAGCAGCATCTCTACTTTCTGCGAAGGCTGAGGAAAGTCCATCTCCCACCCCCCCCCCCCTCCCATCCTCATCACATTCTACAACGGTTGTATTGAGAGCATCCTGAGCAGCTGCATCACTGCCTGGTTTGGAAATTGCACCATCTCGGATCGCAAGACCCTGCAGTGGATAGTGAGGTCAGCTGAGAAGATCATCGGGGTCTCTCTTCCCGCAATCACGGACATTTACACTACACACTGCATCCGCAAAGCAAACAGCATTATGAAGGACCCCACGCACCCCTCATACAAACTCTTCTCCCTCCTGCCATCTGAGAAAAGGCACCGAAGCATTTGGGCTCTCACGACCAGACTATGTAACAATTTCTTCCCCCAAGCTATCAGACTCCTCAATACCCGAAACCTGGACTGACACCTTGCCCTATTGTCCTGTTTATTATTTATTGTAATGCCTGCACTGTTTTGTGCACTTTATGTAGTCTTGTGTAGGTCTGTAGTCTAGTGTAACTTTCTCTGTGTTGTTTTTTTTTACGTAGTTCAGTCTAGTTTTTTGTACTGTGTCATGTAGCTCCATGGTCCTGAAAAACATTGTCTCATTTTCACTATGTACTGTACCAGCAGTTATGGTTGAAATGACAATAAAAGTGACTTGACATATGGATTTTAACAAAATTGAAATTGATGGAATAATTAGGTCAATTACGACCTGCATGACAAGTGGGTTAAAGAGAAAAAAACTTTCGTGGAGATAGTAAGCATTGTTGCTATCCAAAGACCAATACAATGTCCAGTGTTAATTTTGGATTTGCAGAGTTAATTTAGATATTGCAATACAGAACAGGATTTTAAAATCTGCAGATGAAACCAAACTTGCTTCAAGTGCATTGTGACACATGTACTGGCAGAATGGGCAAGCAACTGCAAAAGGAATCCAATACAAGAAGTACAAAGCAATGTGTTTTGACACAAGGCTGGGAAAGAACCATAACAAGCAATGGCACATTTCATAAGTTTGTCCAGGATCAAATTTATTTAACTTATTTGCATAGACCATTGAAAGTGAGAGCACAAACTGGGTCAGTAGAAAAGCATATAAAATTTTTTGGTTTTGTAAATATGCAATGGTTAGGGCATATTTAGAATATTCTTTCCAGTTCTAATTAGTCTAAAAAGAATATTAAGGTCCACAAGGTAATGAACAGAAAAATTGCCAGAATATTTTCAAGAATGAGGGGTTTTAGCTTCATGGTTTGGTTACAAAGACAATAATTTCTCCTTGGAATGAAACAGATTTGATAGGGGCGTGCAAAATTATAAGCACGATAGATAGAAAAATGATGAAAAGTGCTTTCCATTAACTGATGCTACAAAGACGATGGACATGGACTTCGGGTTTTTAGCAAGGTGTATAGAGTTTATGAGAAAGAAATATATTTTGGCAACAAGTGGTAATGACCTGGAACTCACTGACTATGGGAGTTGTAGAGATTGGATAGAGGTTTGGGGAAAATGAATTTGTAGGTGATGGGGCTAGTTCATCGGAATTGGGCCAACTAGATTAATCCACAGAGAACTGGCATAGAATTGGGGGTGCAACAGCAGAACAGCAGTTAGCTCGAAACTATTACAACTCAGGGTGTCAGAGTTCGGAGTTGAATTCCAATGTCGCCTGTGTGGAGTTCGTACATTTTTCCTGTGAACATGTGGGTTTCCTCCCACATTCTAAAGGCATATTGATTAGTAGGCTAATTGTTCATTTTAAATTGTTCTATGATTAGGTTAGGGTTAAACAGGTAGATTTGTGGGCAGTGTGACTTACTGGACTGGAAGGGCTATTCTGTGCTATATCTCTAAACAAACAACTAAATAAATAATCAGTGGGGCAGATTATTTCTTTCTGTGCAATATGGCACATTAAATCTCTGTATCTTTTGTATGTGCATCACTCCTTTCCTGTCAGTAACTGCCATTTTGCCATCAGCCAGGAAGTTTCCAAATATTGATAATTCTATGTGTGCCTGAAATTATACTTAACCAGGCACGGAAAAAACATAGTTCTTGGAAAATGTTGCTATCATCTTTGAGCAACCGAGCACTTTGCTTCTATGACCAAGATCTCTTGAAAGACTGAGTTTTTCCATTCAGGTGGTTGGTTATCACTATCACGGAAAATGCACTGGTCTCAACACATTTGAAGATTTACAAAGGGCCAAATAGAAAATTCTGTTTTTCCTGCTTATCTGGCATGCAACTTCACTGCTTTTCCTTCACCACTGTCTCTATGTTCCTTGTCCAAATGTAGACCTGGGTAGGAGTAAACTACTTCTGACCACTGATTGTCTTTAGTCCCTAATACAAAACTTCTTGAGAGATATAGCCCATCTACAAATGGATTATTGTCTGATTGATGCTGAACAGTCGAGTGCAGACTTTAGCATCTTAAATGATTTGGAATACTTTCTAAATTGCCTCAACATACAATGTCTCTTCATCTTCCTTAACTCCTCTGGTGCTAAGCCTTCATCTGTTATCTTTAAATCTGGCAATTCTATAGCTCTATCATCATCCCTACAACTCCCTAATATAATTTGGTGCCAAGTTTTGTTTGATAATATTCCTGTATAGTATGAAAAATGAGGTATAAATCCCAGTTGTTTTCTTCCTTGCATACGCTCACTGACAATACTAAAGGATGTCCAGAGATTTATTAACTCAGTTTTCCTCTGAAATTTTGATATCTTCCCATCTAAAACAAACTTTGATCTTTGAAATGTCTAACCAAAATACAATATTATAAATGACAAAAAGTGTCAAAAACAATTTTATTGATAGAAGGCAAGGTTACCTCCATACTAGAGAGCACTGGAAATAACAGATTCAGTCAATACAAGTTAACAGCTCAAAATTAACACTGAGTAGAAGTTCTATATATACATGAAAATAAATCAGTCTGAAACCAGCAGCCTTAATTTGAGTTTAGAGATACTTAAGTATCTAGTGAATAAACAAAAATTATATGGAAGTGCATTTGGCAATTTCAGTTATGTGTGATATTGCTGATTCTTACAGAGTACAGAATATTTAAAATGTATTTTGTTTGTAGGGTTGTTCGCTCAGCCTAGAGGTTAGATTGCAAACGTTTCTTCACCAGTCGAAGTGATATCATCAGTGTGCAAAAGAGTGTTGTTTCTGCTGAGTCCTCGTGTTTACATTGGTCCAACTTGCTCCAATTGGTTGCCTACAATCCTGCAAACAAATAGCCAACCTGAGCCAGCATCTTTGTTTTAAATTTCAAAATTTTTCTGGGGGGAATAACACCTTGAAACTTTTCAATTTCTATATATGAAGTCATTTCATCATTTCTTTTGAAGTTAACTTCCTTTTAATGGGTTAGTTACTCTAAATCTGCAGGCAACTGTTCATAACCTTGGCTTAGGCAGAAAAATGTTTTAACCCAATGTGGATCCATTGCTGGATTTGACAAAGTTCAACCATCAAAATCAAGTTTATTGTCTTATGGATCAGAACATCAGGCACAGGTTCAACGAAAAACTTACTTGCAGCAGTATCACAGCCACATAGCATCCTATAAGCAGCATTCACAAAAAATATATAAATTGACATAAATTATACTTTTTTTTACAAGAAAGAACACAATTAGCACAACAGCAAAACAACTTAGTGCACAGTAGTCATAGTGTTGCTAAACTGTAGTGGTTAAGATTTTGCTGGTTGGTTCAAGAACTGAATGGTTGAAGGGAAGTAGCTTTCTTGAATCTGGTGTGGGACTTCAGGATTTTGTACCTCCTGCCAAAT
Organism: Hemitrygon akajei; assembly: GCF_048418815.1. NCBI lineage: Eukaryota > Metazoa > Chordata > Chondrichthyes > Myliobatiformes > Dasyatidae > Hemitrygon > Hemitrygon akajei. The sequence continues at coordinate 53,815,987 of NC_133133.1, read as the reverse complement.
GGTAGCTGCAAGAAGATGGCATGGCCTGGATGGTAGGGATCTTGGACGACGGACATTGCCTTGTGTAGATATTATCGATGGTGGGGAAGAGCCTTCATTGGGCAGAGTCCACTGCTCACTGCAGCTTCTTATGTTCAAAGTTGCTGTACCAGACCATGATACAACCAGTCAGGATACTTTCAACAGACGTTTGTTAGAGAGTTCAGTGACAAGCCAAACCTCCTCAACCTTCTAAGAACGTAAAGACGCTGGAACTCTTATGATTGCACCTATATGATGGTTCCAGGATAGGTCATCAGATGTGTTAATGCCCTGGAATTTAAAGCTGCTGACTCTCTCCACTGTCAATCCTTCAAAGTAGATTGGAACATCTTCGCCTCCTCGCCTTCTCCTTCCTGAAATCAACAGTGAACATTTAGCGAGGGGTTGTTTTGGTGTACTATTCAACTAGGTATTTTATCTCACTCCATTAAGCCGGTGCATGGTCCAACAGCAGTAGTATTATTGACAAATTTGAAGAAGCCATTGAAGCTGTATATACCCAGACAGTGTATAAAGAGTAGAGCAGGGGCAAAGCATACTCACTTTCCCACCAGATTATTCTCATCCTGTTTCTCCAATGTAAGGGGTTAACTCAGAAAGCAGCATTCTGTGTTCTTACTTTACCTATGGAGAACAATGCCATGGTAAATGTCCAAGTCTAGGAATAGTCCTGATCTCTGCCCATTCTCCAGGTCTGCAGCTCTGACATAGAATGATAGCCAATAAAGGTGTATTAGGGTGATAACCAAGCTCAATACTCAGGGAGGAAACCTTCATCCAATTTTCCCTCTATCTACAAGTGCAGCATTGAAATTTTCTACTTTGCAGGCTTTGTTAAAATGTTAGCATGTGAATATTATTCCTCACAAGAACCTGCCAAGCTACCAGAAAGGCAGTGAGAGTTTAAGTAGCCCATTAGACATAGATCATACCTTCTGTATATGCAGTTGTCCATGCCACCTCTGGGAATCTCGTGCAGCAATTGCAGAGTGAGTCGCCAGTAGTTTAAGAATTGATAGCAAAGTGAGTTGTCCATTTAATTGCAGTAACTAGATTAGCTACTTCCAACTACAAGAACCTGTATTAGATCAAAACAATGCCAGGCACTAAACTTCACACAATACAGCATAATATCGGAAAACTCAAAACCCTGTACTGGAAAACTCACAAATGGTTCCAGGACTTGTGTTTAGATTGTGTTGAATCAATACGTTTTAATGCAAGTAACATTTCTAAAGAAATGTCTTTGCCAGTGAACTCTACTGAATTTCAAACAAAGCGTAAAGTTAGAATAATCAGCACAACTTTTTATGCAGATTCAAAATTCAATTAGAAATTGTACAGTCTGTTAGCCCATAAATGCAGCAGGATTACTCCAGTTCAACAGAGTCCTAGTGAGAGTGTATCTCAGATCCAATACACAGGTCTGATCTCAGAATTTGATGGAGGGTGTACCTGTCTGTGACAGAGGAGTGTGCTGAAACTCAGTTGATTAATTCCTGGAATACCACGTATGCTATATAATGAATTAGATCGAGTTTAGAAGAACAAGAGTTGATTTCATTGAAATTAGCTCGACAATGTTGACATTTCCAAGACTGGGGCTGTCTTAAGAGAAATGTGTCCAAATGTCTCAAAACCAGGAATCACCCATTCAGAACAAAATTAAGAAGAAATACTCTCATCCAGAGGCTAGAGAATCTTTGGAATACTCTATCCAAGAGAACAGTGACTGCCATGAGTAAAGTTAAAATTTATTGCAGGTTCCGTTTTAAAAGAAAACGTAATTAAAACTGTGATTTAGTAAAATAACATTTCGGACATTTCATGGTTATTAATGTTACATCTTGCATCGTATCTTGACTGCTCTGGTATGAATATTGCAGGCTTTCTTCCGGGTACTCCTCAAAGAAACCTTCAAATATTTGCATAAATTGAAAACAATTTTCAAAATTAACCAAGGATTGTGAGTAAACAAGTATTTCAAGATAATTTTCTATCCTACTTCACATTAACCTTCAGTCGGGCATAATCCTTAGAGTGTTAAGAGAATAACTATTTTAATAATTTTATGAGTTATTTTTGTGTGATTAATTCGACGGCAGGCTAAATCGAATCTCAGCATTTGTGACTCTCGTATTTAATTATAATCACCAAGCTATAAGAAAGTAACATCTGGCTGATTTCCCCATCCTTCAGCCGACTAAATAATGGATCTTGGAAAACACCGATTTGTTGTTTGATTCTATCTTTTGCTTCAAAGGTTGTGGCTGACCGATGACCACCTTTGTTTGGGTCAACACGATGACCACGATTTTCCACATAGACTCGTTTAAAAATCTTAAACAATGACTAACCGCCAATCGAACTATTCTTTTACTCACTAATTATTTTGTTATAAAAGAGGTGCATTTCCAGAAAACCAAACCTTCAAATAGAATTATGCAAGGACGCAAGGACACACCGAGCAAGGGTCAAGCATGTGCACATGACAACAAAGGTGCGAACATCAAACGGCTATGACAAAGCTTCCGGGCTCTCTGGGACTTGGAGTCCGATCCATTCCGAACCCAGTGGTGAATGGGCACACGGTGTCGCTGCTGAACTACCTTTCCCGAGAATCTTTGTGCGTCAGCCGGGAAGCCGCCTCCCGTTCACGTGACGCGGTGAAACCACCTCTGCTGACTGGAGCCACTCAGCTGGGGTGTTGACGAGCGATGCTGCTTCTGATTGGTGGCAGTAACCAAGGGAATAAGCCCCGCCCCCGTGGGTCGAATCGGTGCCGCCATGTTTACGCACGGCCGTAAGAAGAGACGTAAGCTTCAGAAATAATAATAATAATGGCGTTAATAAGAAGAAAAGGACGAGGCCGCGAGGGTCGTTGTGCGATATAGCTGGGAGTTCTGTCCGCTACGGGGGTCGCTTGCAGTTTTATATAGAAAGGAGCGGGGAAGACACTGAATGAGTTGCGAGCTGGCGCCTCGTTCGCCATGAGCCGACCTTCGTCAGCCGGCGGCGGGAAAACGGGGAAACACACGGCGACGGCCGTGGCTGCAGCGGGTGGTGGAGGTGGAGGGGGTGCTGGAGGAGGCGGCGGCGGCAGCGGTGCTGGTGGCGGAGGAGGAGGAGCCGGCGGCGGTGCTGGCGGCGGAGGAGGCAACTCAGCAATCGCGGCAGCGGCAGCAGCAGCGGTGGCGGCGGCGACTGCCGCCGGCGGTTCCACCCCACCTCAGCCCGAGCTCACTTCCCTGTTTGAGTGTCCAGTCTGCTTCGATTATGTTCTACCACCCATCCTGCAGTGCCAGGCCGGGCACTTGGTATGTAACCAGTGCCGGCAAAAACTTTCTTGCTGCCCAACCTGTAGGGGCCCGCTCACCCCCAGCATTAGAAACCTGGCTATGGAGAAAGTGGCTTCCACCATTCCTTTCCCATGCAAGGTGAGTTCATGTAGGTGCGGAGGGAAGAACAGGAGCGTTTCATGGGTAACACTAGTAAACCTATTATGTTTTTATTGCTGTGTTTTTAAATTATGCTGCTATAACGAAATCATTTCCCACTCAGGATCAAAAAGTACATTATTATTATTATTATTATTATTATTATTATTAAGCAATATAGCTGTTTCCCGAGCTCGATTTCGATAGGGAAATATATAAGTGTTGCACAGCTCTAACCTAGTTGTCAATACTTCAGGTTGTTAAGGTAAACTTGCTATCTAAGTATCATTGTGAATCACTTTCTTACAGGGAAAGTGTTTTTAGACTTCATATGCGGTATGACTATTTCATGGTGAATGTAAATGTCAAAGAAGATATGTAAAAGGTTAATATTTTGGAGTTCTAAATATGCTTTTTAATGTATGGAAGGATTCCGTTGAAACTCTGCAGGTGTATAGCCCACGATTTATTGTATACCGCCAGATACTGAGACTGCATCTGTTCTGAGGTGATTTGGAGACTTGACATATAAAGTGTATGACTTAAGTGTTTTATGGGTCATGTCTTGGATTGATAGTATAACATTTAAAATACATTTAATTTGGTATAAGAAATCTCTTGCCTCTCCTTAGGGTTATTTTGGATTGGCCTTTGCACTGGACCTGAGTCACACACAATTCTATATTCTTTGTTCCATGATCATGTTTGCTCCAGGAATCCTGAATGTTAAAACGTTCTTATTAATTGTCATGTGCTATAAAGTTTACGACCTTGTGCTTCTGGATGAGCAGGTTATTTTGTATGCTTCGTAAGTCTATTGTTTTGGATGTTGATTATTGTTTGAATGAAGTTAATATTTTGTAGTGTTACAAAGAATGCTGCCTCCGTAGATTGTATGGATGGGAGTCAGATACATCAGCACTACAGGCAGTGTAGACTTGCAACGTGTTGTGAAGAATAACTGGAGAGGAGAGCTAAGTGTATTGTTCATCTATTTGTCAGCTATCTGTCTCCTCTTAATGGATAACCTGAGAATGTTCTTCAGTCATAGTTAGGGAAGGCTGTGGCAGCATTGGGGAATGTGAGATGAATGAGGTGAAATTGGGGGCTGGAATGAGAGTTGTGCACTTTGATAATGGTGGATGGTAAGAATAATTGAACTTGTGCTCTAGTGGGGTCTTTTGTGGTTTAAAAAAAAAGGGAGAGAAATTGTTCAGTAATTGATAGCCAATACATTAGCAATCAATGGAGGTTAGGGAAATCTTAGAAAAGCTGGGCAATTATTAAATATGTGACATGCACTCCTGGTTTTATACCAGATTTCTGCTTGGCTCACTGCATTTCAATTTCAGTGAAATAGATTGTTTGAGTTTTATTTTCTTCAGGAAATTCGATGTAGCAAATAAATGAGTAGGAGAAAAAACTGAGCAAAAATAAAACATTTACATTAAATAAAAGTAGAAAGGACATTGAATAAAAGGTGATGTGCATTAACCTTGTAGAAAGTTTGTCAACAGGGTGTCTGGTCAGTGTTGATATGTATTTTGTATGTACAAAGTAAATGCAGTACTCTTCCATCACAAAATTGAGACCTGCAACTTTGAAAAGAGCCCTCAGATTAATGGAAGAATAAAAACTTGGAAATTAAGGCCAATAGCAACGAATATCATGGAAAATACTCAATGCATTAAACTTTTCATATAAAATATAAGTTACTGGCAGAAGGATCCTGATGAAGGGTCTGGGTCCGAAATACTGACTGTTTATTCCTTTTCATAGATGCTGCATGACCTGCTGAGTTTTGTGTATGTTCTCAGATTATTCAGCATCTGCAGAATCTCTTATAAGTTACTGACAGATGTTGGTAGTTGAGTCTGCAGATACAAGTGACAAAAGGCCAGTTGAAAGCAGCCAGGAGTAATTCAAGGGACTTTTTGCAATTTTTCAGGTGTTTTTGCAAGTCTTGTAGATATTGCACATATAGCATTTGTTGAGTTAGTAATTAAAACTTGTGTATTTAAATTATTAAGTCTTGATAGCAAAGTCTGAGCATCCATGCTTTAAGATTTTTTTTTTAAAAAGCACTTAGAAAAGCATAACTAACATGATCTAATAGAAAGTCAAGCTGATATTTTTGTTGGGGAAAGTCACTGAATGAGGAAGGAGGCACAGGTATCAACGGTGCAGCAAATGTGTTGAGGAATGATTGGAATGCTTCTCCAATATTGGAGAAATGCAGGTGCCAGGAGGTTGAGAAAAGGAAATGCATGCAGAGTTTGAGGGGGCAAGATCATAAAGCAATTTGAAAATGTTGAGAATTTTGAAATGAGAGCTTGAGCATTGGTTAAAATTTAGGCTCAGACAAAGATGGAAGAAATATGTATTGTTGAGTGTAAAAGTACTGTAGGAACAATTCTGATCCTGCTTAGAAGCAAGTGAGAATGTAGATCTGCCTGAGGAGTTCTTGGAACTGCTGCTGCAGAAACAACAAATTTTATGACATATGTCAAGTGATAGTAACCTGAATTTGAGTTATTCTCAATTGTAGAAATGAAATTGTTGGGTCTTGTTGAAAACTAAGGGACATTTTCAGTAGTCTTGGATGTGCATAGTCAGCCATGGGATTAGGACAGTTGTGCATGCAATCCTTTTAAGAATCAGAATGGGGTTTATTATCACCGGCATTTGTCGTGAAATTTGTTAACTTAAGTTAGTAAGCTAGCTTGTACATTTGAGATGCTAGATTCCACAGTTCAAGAAAGAATTTTGTGGCTTTGAATTTCTATATGGAAGTAGAGTGTGCAATATTACTGTTAAAAGTAGTTAAAAAAAAGTGCAAATAGATTTTTAGGCATTCTCTAAGATGCTTCGCAAAAATTGTTTGAAGAGGAAAAAAAATCAGGTCAATTGTGACCTAGTGAGCAGCTTCAAATTGCAGGGTGTCTATACTGTGGCATATCTATCATGGCCCCAACCCGTTGATGCAATTATAAAGAAGGCAAGCCTGCAGCTATACTTGAGAGTTTGAGGAGGTATGTTAGTCACGAAAGGCTCTAGCAAATTTCTAGTCGTAAGGTGGAGAGCACTGACCGGTTACATCACTGTCTGGTATGGAAGCTTCAAAGCACGGGATCGAAAGAGGCTGCAGAAGTTGAAGTTTCACAGGCACAACTCTCGCCACCATCAAGGGTGCCTTCAAGTTGTGGTGTTTCAAGAAGGCAGTATCCATCGTTACGGACACTCACCATTCTCTTTTGCACTGTTTAGAATTCTTGTCTTGCACTGTACTGCTGCCACAAAACCACACATTTTATGCCATGTCAGTGATCATAAACCTGATTCTGATTGTATTGGACAAATTTAGCGATATAAAGTAGCTAAGTGATTTGCAAATCCAGTATCAGCAATGCAGGCAATGACAGTACTGGATTGTTTTCTTAAAAACGTGACTGTATCTCTACCATTCAGTGCCCCAAACAGTCCTTCCAGGTGATACAACACTTCGTCTATGAGAGTGTTTGGGTCATCTACTTATCTGGTGCTCCCAGACTGGCCTCCTGTATATCGTGAGTCCCAACGTAGATTGGGAGACCACTTCTCTGAGCACCTATACTCTATCAGAAAAAGCAGGATCTCCTGGTGGCCACCCATTTTAGTTCTACTTCACATTCCCATCATGACACGTCTGTCCGTGGCTGCCTCTACTGTTGCGATGGGGTCTCACTCAGGTTGGAGGGCACTATATTCTGTCTGGGTAGCCTCCATCCTGATGGAATGAACATCAATTTCTTGAACTTCTGGTTATTTCCCCCCTCACCTTGTCTCCTTACTCATCACCTCCCCTTTTTTTTCTTCCATGGCCTCTGTCCTCTCCCATCAGATTCCAGCCCTGTTTCTTTCACTAATTAACTTCCCAGCTCTTTACTTCACCTCTCCCAGTTTCAGGTGTTGCCGGTGGTTTTTCCCCCTCCCCTCCCCCCACCTTGCTCTTGCGTGTCTTTTTTCCCTCCAATCCTGATGAAGGGTCTTGGCCAAAAATGTTGACTGTACTCTTTCCCATAGATGCTGCCTGGCCTGCTGAGTTCCTTCAGCATTGTGTGTGTTTTGCTTGGATTTCCAGCATCTGCAGATTTTCTCTTATGTGATTGGACTTCCTCCATAATATTCTGCAGGAAAGGTTTGTTGTCTTAACCCAGTCTGGTCAATGTGTGAATCCAGAACCAGAGAGACAAGATTGACCTGTAACTGAGGCTCTTTGGGGATTGGGTTCTCCTCTTGCCAGTGATACACACATCCCATATGTATTTTTTTATTTAACGAAAGTTGTTAACAGAGATTGGCAATTGGGTTTGCTTAGAATAGCTTGGAGTGTCTGTAGCTACCATTTGTACTTGGATTCTCAGTTTTAACACTTTAAAATCCAAGTACACATGGGTAAAAAGGCAACACCATTTATGTTTGATCCTTGCCCACATGAATTGGCTCAGAATGAGCTTTAGGGATAAGAAATAGCTGTTTTTCTCTAAGTAGATGGTTAAATGAGGATAAATCTTTACAGGAAATGGTTACAGTGAAAATTGATACAAAATTTAAGGGGGGGAGGGAATAGATTGTTGAAAATGAAGGATAGTGAACCTGTTGTGAGGGGTAGACTTGGATTCTTAAGCTTCATTAGTTTCTTTATCATATATCTTCCACTGACTTTAACCATTCCACAGCACTAAACTTTGAGCCCAGTGTCCTTTTTCTGCATGCTCACTTTCTTCAGCACTGTAGACATGTTGTTCTACCATGCTCTAATTTTACTTCTGACTTTGGTTTCTTTTGGATTTAGGCCTAGCTGACCCAACAAGATCCTTTCTCTTTTTCCAAGATACTTGATTTTGATCTTGGTGCGGTGCTGCTGCTTTCATTCCAAACACCTAAACTTTTCAGTAATGTCATGGAATTAATTTTAAAGTCGCCCTCAAGGCAGGTGAGGTCTTTGTATAACTTTTCATTTGAATGATACACTTATGTTTTAAATTGTCAAATTAGATTGTTTACTGAAATATCTAGTTTCATCTGAGGCCAAAGCCTAGTACTGAGACTGCCACAGTTAGTCCAGAGCTGGAAACAATATTAAATATCACTACCATGGTTTCAGTTTTTTAACTATTTTATTTAATTTACAATTTTTGTGCCTCCAATTCCTATTGGTGTCATTTATTTGGATGCTCCTTGTATCCTCAGATGTTTTTTTTATCTGGACTCTTGTTTCTCTGCCCCCCTCCATAATTTAGGATTACTTAATTTGTATCTGTTGGATAATCTGTGGTGCCACTAATGATTATGAATGTGCTCTGTCATTGAATCTTTATTGTTACCCTGTTTTTTTTTCAAGCTGTCCCTCTAGAGTTGCTGTGAACAAAATTGGATTACCTTTTTTGGCTTTGTAAAAGTTATTTCTGGTTCTAAGCCTTTAGACTTCCGTCTTCTGACCGTAGACATTCCAATCGCCATGTACTCAAATATCATTCCTTGTACTTGCTGACTTTGAGCCATGATCTTCTAAACCATATATGTCAAACTCAAGGCCCGCGGGCCAAATCCGGCCCGCGGTGGAATTATCTTTGGCCCGCGAGATAATATCTAATTACTATTAAAGCTGGCCCCAGTAATCGAAGCGCCTATGGCGTATGATATGGCTAATGCTGCGTTTATTCAGGTACAAGGTTTTCAGGTTTTTTAGTGTTTATTCGGCAGTCTTCTTCATAAGAAACGGAATTTGTAAAGTGAAACACTTTGTAGTTATAGCAGAGACTGAGACACATGAGAGCAGGCTGAAAAAACGGAGGCAATGAAAGCTGCGTTCGCACGCGTCCGACTGATCCGGCCCGCATGAAGCTGCATTTTGCTCAATCCGGCCCGTGACCTAAAATGAGTTTGACACCCCTGTTCTAAACAATCCTTAATACTAAGCTCCATTTGTTTTGCATCATGTTCATCTACCTTATGCTCGTTTTTGAGGTCTGTGCTAACAGTTGCTTCTGAAACAGACTATCTGTATCTCTTTGTTATGATATTTCCCTTGGCCCGTCTGTTTCATTAGAGCTAATTGCATGGTTTTTTTTAATTTGATATTGGCTTTCTTGAGTTAGATTATCTTTTTATTCAGTTTTTTGTCCACATTTGGGGACAAGCAAATCCCAGCAGTCATATAAAAGGAATAATGGGGAATCTTTTTTTCTGAGTTGCTGATTTTTTGGGTGAAGTTTTTGACTAATGAGCTAAAAAGGCTTCACAGAGATCTTGCTTCACATCAGATATTACATGAAATTTGACCTTTTCTGGGATGGTGAACACATGGCCAGATGATAAACATGTTCCAATTCCATTAGTTTCACAGTTGGAAGTCCCATCTAGCTCTGTGTTAAAATGAAATCTAGTTCCTTCACTTGCTATTCTTTCTTCAGACACTGATCTGTTTTAACTTTTCACCATTATCTGTTAGCCATGTCATCAAGGTCTTGAGGTTTTTTGAGTGGATTTCCTTTAGTTTATTCCTAAGCTACCTTGTCACCACATTATTTCTGAAGGTTGAATCTTTTGCCTTAGGGTAGAGGCCAATATCTGGTGTTAGTTTTTTAGATTTTAGAAGGATTTTTCTTGATCTTAAACTTTTGACAAGAAAAATCAAGAGGCTGAGTTAAGTGCAAAAGTTACACATGGGAATAATTTTTAATGAGGTTCACTTATTTTGCTTGATTTGACTATCCATTAAATCAGTGATAATATTAATGAAGACTACCATTAAATGATATTTGCATTGATTTGAAATGATTGATCTCTCATTCCACTGTAGCAGTTTGAAATATTCCTAAATATCGTTGTCCCTGAAATATTCTGTATGGAGGTGTTATAGCAGTACCACTAGCTGGAGAGTATAATTGTAATCTGGTTAGTTTACATTGACTGTTTCTATTAAAGTGTAGATATGGGAGTTCAAAATGCAACCACTATTGCATAAGCACAATTTTTTAAAACTTACTGACAATTATTGTTTAACAGTTTGTGTTCAGATGGGCTTGGTACAGTATAGATCTATTTAAATTGAACTCAATAACCTGCACAAAGCCCTCTTTAATCTGAAGGTGAAAGAAATGTGCACAATAACCACCACCTGTTCAACATTTTTAATGGTCGAAGGATTTACCAAAGCACTTCACACTTTCTGTGAATGGACAAGTATGACACAAATTTTAATGTTGTTTTAGTTTACAAAGTATAGTGATAAATGATGAGCTGGTTCATTTTAGTGGTATTGTTTGGTAAAATATGATGAATTTACTTGAGTAATATTTGAATAATGTTGAGAATCTTTTTATTCAGTTCATCAGATGGATTTCAAGTTAACATCTCACCAGAAAAACACTCATTTAAACATCGAAGCACTCATTGGCAACAGGATCAATTTGTCTAGAAAGTGAGAGTTTCGAGTAACCCAGTCGTTTGACACCACATGGTTATTGAATGACACATTACCCATTTGGTAATATTCTGTTGTGCATAGCCAATGATTGTTTATTAACCCTGGTTGAGAAATAAGCTGACTTTTAATCCCATATATGGCTTGCTTCTAGATTAAATCAATGTGTAATATTTTGCTTTTGCTGCACCCCTGGTCTTTTGGAGAAGTGCTTAGCCTGATGTAACTTCTGGGATCAGGAAAAAGGGTTATTAATGTGCACTATTGCTTTAGATTTGTGATTGTAATGGCAGTGAAATTTTTGGCGCTGCATTCTCACCCTATGAAGCTGATTGCAGCTTTTGGGATGCATGTGTAGTTTAGTGTTGATTCAAATTGTAAGAAATTCTACATTCCTTGGGTTACACCTTTCTTCAGTTTGAAAGCTGGAGTATAGACTGGAAGGGGTGTAAGTGGATTTTTAATGGTGAACTAAGCCATAATTAATTCTTAGCAACTTTCTAACCTAACTTTAAAAAAAAATGTTTGTGGATTGGAATTCTTTAAGGTGAACATTTCAATATCTAATGGATTTTCTTTAAATGAGCAAAAGTATTTGAAGATTCTGCCAAACTGACAATTAATTTGTGTTCTGTATAATCTTAGTTGAAACTTGTGTTTTTTGCCTCCTGTGTGCTTCGTGAGAATTTTTTAGTGAGATGCTGTGTTCAGCAACTTTATAATATTGTCTAAGGAAATGAGGAAATCATTCCACTAATTGACATCAGGAAACAAAGGAAATTCTCAATTAGCATTACTGGATCTTTGTAGGCTGGTTTCTTCCTGATCAGTGACAAGTGTTATTATTTCACTGCTAAACCCACAAGAAAATCCTTGTGACAAGAGATTCATTAGCTGTAGTAAAGGACAGTCAGGAATAGAGAAATTCTCATTTTGCCTGTGATATATTTTGCAGAAAAATCAAATTTGATCTGGTCCATTGGTAATTTTGCATTTTGGTCACCATGTGGTGCTGTTTCACTTGCTGGCTGTATTCCTTGATTCCAAAATCTAAATGTTGAAAGCTGCAAATTTCAATATCAATGCAGAGCTTTTGCTATCTGCAGACTATGACCTAACATATGGATATTACATTTTAATCCCCGATTCTTCATTTTAGGCCAGTAATTTGTGTCATTAGAATATTACCCGTTTTTTGGATTTCCAACAAGGGCAATACTTTGAGATATTTTTGTCTTTGGAAATCTGGTGGCTGCCATCAGTTTATGGGTGGATTATATTGTTTAAAAATTATATTTATAGTAGAGTTATGTAACGTACTTTAAGTAGTTACATAATTATTAACAATTGACTGTAAATTAGTGTGGAATGCTAGCATATCTCCTTTTTGTTAGAAAGAGCAAAAATACAATAGAATTAATTTAAAACACTCAAGTAAAAACTAACAAACAGCCAATGCGCAAAAGTAGACAAACTGTGTAAGTAAAACACACAAGTAAATAAGTAATACTGAGAACATGAGTTGGAATATACTTGAAAGTGAGTCAGTAGGTTGCGAAATTACTTCAGATTTGAGGTGAGTGAAGTTATCTACTCTGGTTCTGGAGCCTGATGGTTGAAGCTAATAGCTGTTCCTGAACATGGTGGTTTGTGACCCATGGCTCCTGTACCTGCCTCCTAAACGTGGCAGTGAGAAGAGATGATAGATGCTGCCACCTTGTGGCAGTGCTGTTTGTAGATGTGCTCAATAGTGAGGAGAGTTTTTCCTGTGGTGGACTGGGCTGTATCCACCACTTTGTGCTGGCTTTTTCTATTCTTGGGTATTAGTGTGTCCATATCAGGCTGTGATGCAACCAGTTAGGATACGCTCCACTGTGCACCTATATAAGTTTGTCAAAGTTTCTGGCCCTCTCCACCTCTGATCTCCTATTGAGGACTAGCTCATGGACCTCTGGTTTCTTCCTCCTGCTGTCAATTATTAGATCTTTGCTTTTGCTGACATTGAATGAGAAGTTGTTGCAGCACCGTTTGCCCAGATTTTTAGCCTCCTTCATGTGCTGATTCATCACCACCTTTGATTTGTTCAACAACAAGGATGTTGTCAGCAAACTTAAATATGATATTGGAGCAATGCTTAGGTTTGAGAAAAAGCAAATAAAACAGGGAGCTAAGTGTGCAACATTGTGATGCATCTGTGCTGGTAGTAATTGTGGAGGGGATGTTGCCAGTCCACTCTGGGTGTCTGCAAGTGAGGAAATCATTGATCCAGTTGGCACAGGGAGGTATCAAGGCCTAGGTCTTGGAGCTTAGTGATTATCTTTGATGGTATGATAGTGTTGAATGCTGAGTTGTAATCAATGAAGAGCATCCTGATGTAAGCATCTTCAGAATCAGGCTTATTATTACTGGCATGTGACGTGAAATTTGTTAACAGCAGTTGAATGCAATACATAATCTAGCAGAGAGAGAGAAAAAATAATAAATAAAATAAAACATAATAAATAAAAAAAGTAAATCAATTATGTATATTGAATAAACACGAGGAAATCTGCAGATGCTGGAAATTCAAAGAACAACACACACAAAATGCTGGTAGAACACAGCAGGCCAGGCAGCATCTATAGGGAGAAGCGCTGTCGACGTTTCGGGCCGAGACCCTTCGTCAGGACCAACTGAAAGGAAAGATAGTAAGAGATTTGAAAGTAGTGGGGGGGGGGGGGGGGGGAGGAGGAAATGCCAAATGATAGGAGAAGACTGGAGGGGGTGGGATGAAGCTAAGAACTGGAAAGGTGATTGGTGATAGTGATACAGAGCTGGAGAAAGGAAAAGATCATGGGACAGGAGGCCTCAGGAGAAAGAAAGTAGGGGGGGGGAAGCACCAGAGGGAGATGGAGAACAGGCAAACAACTAAATATGTCAGGGATGGGGTAAGAAGGGTTGGAGGGGCATTAACGGAAGTTAGAGAAGTCAATGTTCCTGCCATCAGGTTGGAGGCTGCCCAGCCGGTATATAAGGTATTGTTCCTCCAACCTGAGTTTGGATTCATTTTGACAATAGAGGAGGCCATGGATAGACATATCAGAATGGGAATGGGACATGGAATTAAAATGTGTGGCCACTGGGAGATCCTGCTTTTTCTGACGGACCGAGCGTAGGTGTTCAGCGAAACGGTCTCCCAGTCTGCGTCGGGTCTCACCAATATATAAAAGGCCACACCAGGAGCACCGGACGCAGTATACCACACCAGCCGACTCACAGGTGAAGTGTCGCCTCACCTGGAAGGACTGTCTGGGGCCCTGAATGGTGGTGAGGGAGGAAGTGTAAGGGCAGGTGTAGCACTTGTTCCGTTTACAAGGATAAGTGCCAGGAGGGAGATCGGTGGGAAGGGATGGGGGGGGGGGGGGACAAGTGGACAAGGGAGTCGCGTAGGGAGCGATCCCTGCGAAAAGCAGAAAGTGGGGGGGAGGGAAAAATGTGTTTGGTAGTGGGATCCCGTTGGAGGTGGCGGAAGTTACGGAGAATTATATGTTGGACCTGGCGGCTGGTGGGGTGGTAGGTAAGGACAAGGGGAACCCTATCTTGAGTGGGGTGGCGGGTGGATGGGGTGAGGGCAGTTGTGTGGGAAATGGGAGAGATGCGTTTGAGAGCAGAGTTGATGGTGAAGGAAGGTTAAAAGTTGATGGTGTATATTGAATAGATTTTTTTAAATGTGCAAAAACAGAAATACTGTATATTTAAAAAAAGGTGATGCAGTATCCAAAGCTTCAATGTCCGTTTAGGAATCAGATGGCAGAGGGGAAGAAGCTGTTCCTGAATCGCTAAGTGTGTGCCTTCAGGCTGCTGTATCTCCTACCTGATGGTAACAGTGAGAAAAGAGCATGCCCTGCATGCTGGAGGTCCTTAATAATGGACGCTGCCTTTCTGAGACACCGCTCCCTAAAGATGTCCTGAGTACTTTGTAGGCTAGTGCCCAAGATGGAGCGACTAGATTTACAACCTTCTGCAGCTTCTTTCAGTCATGTGCAGTGGCCCCTCCATGCCAGACAGTGATGCAGTCTGTCAGAAAGCTCTCTGCGGTACAACTATAGAAGTTTTTGAGTGTATTTGTTGACTTGCCAAATCTCTTCAAACTTCTAATTAAGTATAGTCGCTGTCTTGCCTTCTTTATGACTACATTGATATGTTGGGACCAGGTTAGATCCTCAGAGATCTTAACACCAAGGAACTTGAAGCTGCTCACTCTCTCCATTTCTGATCTGTCTATGACGATTGGTATGTGCTCCTGTGCTCCTTCGTCTTCCCCTTCCTGAAGTCCACAATCAGCTCTTCATCTTACTGATGTTGAGTGCCAGGTTGTTACTGTGGCACCATTCCACTAATTGGCTTAACTCACTCCTGTATGCCCTCTTGTCACCACCTGAGATTCTACCAACAATGGTTGTATCGTCAGCAAATTTGTAGATGGTATTTGAGCTATGCCTAGCCACACAGGCATGGGTATAGAGAGAATAGAGCAGTGGACTAAGCACACACCCCAGGTGTCTCCCTGAGGTGTTGATTGTTAGTGAGGAGGATATGTTATCACCAATCCACACAGACTCTGGTCTTCTGTTTAGGAAGTCGAGGATCCTATTGCAGACAGAGGTACAGTGGCCCAGGTTCTGCAACTTCTCAATCAGGATTGTGAGAATGATGGTATTAAATGCTGAGTTATAGAGTCGATGAACAGCATCCTGACATAGATGTTTATATTGTCCAGGTGGTCTAAAGCCATGTGAAAAGCCATTGAGATTGCATCTGCCATTGACCTATTGTGGTGATAGGCAAATTGCAGTGGGTCCAGTTCCTTGCTGAGGCAGGAGTTCAGTCTAGTCATGACCAACCTCTCAAAGCATTTCATCACTGTTGAAGTGATATTAAGGCAGCCACGTTATTCTTCTAAGGCACTGTTGTAATTGTTGCCTTTTTGAAACAAGTGGGACCTTCTGCCTTGCGAAGTTTACGCTCTTTAAAGACAGTCTAACATTGACCTCTGAGGCAGGGATCTTCACAGTTGTAGTTGTGTTCTGCCTTTGAAATTGTGCATAGAAGTCATTGAGTTCTCTTGGTAGTGAAGCATTGCTGCCACTCATACTGTTGGGTTTCGCTTTGTAGGAAGTAATGGCTTGCATACCTTTCCAGAGTTGCTGTGCATCTGATATCGCCTCCAACCTCATTGGAAACTGTCTCTTCACCCTTGATATAGCTCTCCACAAATCATACCTGATTTTCTGGTACAGGCCTGGGTTGCCGGAGTTGAATGCCATAGATCTAGCCTTCAGCAGACAATGTACCTCCTGGTTCATCCATAGTTTTGGTTTGGGAATGTACGGTAAGTCTTTGTAGGCACACACTCATCCACACAGGTTTTAATGAAGTCGGTAACAACTGCAGCATACTCATCCAACTTCAAAGATGAATCCCTGAATACAGTCCAGTCCTCCCATTCAAAGCAGTCCTGTAGACGCTCCTGTGCTTCCCTTGTCCAAACCTTCTTGGTCCTCGTTACTAGTGCTGCAGTCTTCAGTCTCTGCCTATACTCAAGAGAGTAGAAGTACAGCCAGGTGATCAGACTTCCTGAAGTGAGGGCATGGAATAGCACGGTAGGCGTTTTTGTTGGAGGTTTAGTAATGGTCCAGTGTGTTGTTTCCTCTGGTAAAGCAAGTAATCTGTTGATGGTAATTGCTTAGTGATTTTTTTTCCCATATTGGCCTTATCAAAATGATGGTGAAGGCGTTAGGATGTGCTGTTTCGTGTATGTTGATACCATTGTTCAGATCCTGTAAAGCTTACTTGACGTTGGCCTGAGGTGGAATGTAAACTGCTACCAGAATGACCACAGAGATCTCCTGTGGTAGGTTAAAAGGACAACACTTTACTGCTAGATATTCCAGGTCTGGTGAGCAGAATTCAGACAGCACTGACATATTTGTGTACCAAGAAGAGTTGATCATGAGGCATACTCCTCCACTTCTGCCTTTGAGAGACTCTATAGATCTATCGTGACAGAGAACCCGTCGATCTGAATTGCTGGATCCAGTATGGAAGGGGTTAACTAGGATTCTGTGAAACAGAGGACACACGCGGTCCTAATGTCCCTCTGATTCAGCACCCTGGCTCTTAGATCATTGATTTTATTGTCCAGATGTTCCAGAGCTGAGTGAAGAACCAGTGAAGTAGCATCTGCTGTTGACATGTTGTGACTGTAGACAAATTGGAGCAGATCTAAGTTCCTTTTTGAGTAGGAGCTGATGACCTCTGTGACCGGTCTCTCAAAGTACTTCATCACAGTGGTTGTGATTGAATTAATATTTTTAATATTTTCTATGTATCAAGCTGATTTTGCTACAATAAAATTTACGTGGAAAATTCAGGACTTTGTTGCAGAGTTCTGAACTGTTCACTGAAATTTATTGTCAAAGTATATGTATATAATCACACCATATACAACCCTGAGATTTATTTTCATGTGGAAATGCTCAACAACTCTATAGAATAATAACTATAACAAAATCAATAAAGGACTGTCCAGCTAGGAAGTTCAACCGGAGTGCAGAAGACAACAATCTGCAAATCCAAAAAGAGGAAATAATAAATATCAAGAACGTGAGATGAAGAGTCCTTGAAAGTGAACCCATTGGCTGTGGGAGCATTTCAGTGATGGGGTGAGTGAAATTATCCCCCTCGTTTTAAGAGCCTAATGTTTGAAGGGTAGTAAATGTGCCTGAACCTGGTGGTGTGAGTCCTTGAGGTTCCTGTACTTTCCTGATGGCAGCAGCAAGAAGAGAAAAACATGGTTTTGAGTGTTGGAGGTTCCTAGTGATGAATGGTACTTTCCTGTATTTTATTGGATTTTATTTCACGAATGTCCCAACCCAGAGTTTCTCAAAAAAGATATTACACAGTAATATTCGAATGAACCTGCTATGTTTTCGGAGGATGTAGCTAACAGAACCAAATGAGTTTTCAGGAAGTGCTAAGCTGCAGCAAGTGTAAATATGGGACCGGGGCACTGGCAGATGGACTGGCTGTGCTTGGAACCAGGACTGCAGTGAGTCGATGGGACATGGCAAACAAGATGTGGTGAGCCAGATGCTGAACCATTAGGTTTTCCAAATGGTTGATAGAGTTTTACTCTATAGTGAACAACAACAGCACACAAAATGCTGGTGGAACACAACAGGCCAGGCAGCATCTAGAGGGAGAAGCACTGTCGACGTTTCGGGCCTGACGAAGGGTCTCGGCCGGAAACGTTGACAGCGCTTCTCCCTCTAGATGCTGCCTGGCCTGCTGTGTTCCACCAGCATTTTGTGTGTGTTGTTGTTTGCATTTCCAGCATCTGCAGATTTCCTCATGTTTACTCTATAGTGCATTTTTCTTGCCTGCTCTTAGACATAAACCAGTTCATCGTGCATGTAGATGTATGCCAGCTGATAATTTTGTTTTCTGGATTGTTTCATAAATACTTACGGATGACTTGCACTTTCACCTCCCTGGAAGCCACCAATAGTATAATAGTTCGCAGATGGTTTAAGGGCATTACAATATTTTAATTGTGATGGTTTCATTGGCAATCTTACTTCGTCTGTTTCAGAAACTGTATTAAGTTGTAATTCAGTGGGTTTTCAACTCATCAATCCACAGTTACAGAGCAGTTTCCAGGCTAAATTCTTACTTATTTCTCACGATTTCAGGGTAAACTCATATTAACCTCAAGCTATAAAAGCTTTCAAGAGACATCTGGTTTACATGTTGCAAATTACACAGAACCATAGAACGCTACAGCACAGTACAGGCCCTTCAGCCCTCCATGTTGTGCTGACCCATATAATCCTTTAAAAAAAATGTACTAAACCCACACTACCCCATAACCCTCCATTTTTCTTTCATCCATGTGCCTGTCTGAGAGGCTCTTAAATACCCCTAATGTTTTAGCCTCCACCACCATCCCTGGCAAGTCATTCCAGGCACTCGCAACCCTCTGTGTAAAAAAAGAAACAAAAAAAAACAACAACAAACATACAAACTTACCCCTGATGTCTCCCCTAAACTTCCGTCCCTTAATTTTGTACATATGCCTTCTACACATTTGTGAAATGGAATTTTGCCATTTGGCAAATGTGTATAATTGAGAAACTGGTTTATTTGTTTCTCAAACTAGTGTTGGTTTAAACATCATTCTACAATACCCTGAACCATTTGGAAACGCTAAAGGTTTACTTTCAGAAAATAGAAATTCCTTAATTGTTATGAGCAATCAGAATGACAAAATTGTAGGAGAAACAGACTTAAAGTGGACAGCTGCTGAATTTTGTATACAGTCGGCCCTCATTATCCTCGAGTTCTGCATGCGCGAATTCAACCAACCGTGAATCGAGAAAACCCAGAAGTGCTCTTCCAGCACTCGTTGTTCGAGCATGTACAGACATTTTTCTTGTCATTATTCCCTAAACAATGCAGTATAACAACTATTTACATAGCATTTACTTTGTATTAGGTATTATAAGTAATCTAGAGATGATTTAAAGTATATGGGAGGATGTGCGTAGGTTACTGTGAAAAAAAATCAGAAGTCCCCTTACTAAGTAAGTCAGAACAGCTACATCCGGTATTATTTAGTGTTGGTCAAACATTTTCTTAGAAAATAGTATATATTTAACCTTTCTATGCATATAAAACACTTAAGAAACATATGTATTTCAATAATTAAACCACTGCGTTGCTTAGTAATAATTGTAGCTTTCATCGGGGCAGGGCCTTTCTCACTTTATCCTTTAAAATTCGCATGCTTCACAGAATGTCCTTAATTCACTGGGGTATAAGGCCCACCAGCTACCCTGACCTGGTTTAGTGTACCCGGGTGTGATCTTGGAGTTATAGGTAAGAGCTGAGGTGGGACCCAAAGGTGTGTAATCTGCCCCAGAATGGACATGACAATCCCCTTCACAGTGCTACCCTTCCCTGGTCACTCTATACTCCCCACTGTATTCCATTACCAATTGCCAAAGTTTCATTGCGGTCTGTGAATTGAAATTCCTTCATTCATATTTGATTGATGTGTAAAGGTCACCTGATTTTCTATTTGAATCATTGTTGATTTACTCCTGGCTTGGATCATTCACTTGTTGCATCATCCAACTTCTATTAAGCTTTAGGTGATGGACTGCTGCCCTGACATTCTCCTGTAAAATAGGAATTCATTGTTTCCTCAACAATTGCAAGCTGTCCATGCCCTGAGGCAGCAAAACAGCCCCAAACCATGATGCTCCTTCTACCATGCTTCACAGCTGGGATGAGGTTTTGGTGTTGGTGTGCAGTGCCCTTTTTCCTTCAAAAATAGCTGTGTGCATTTCTGAAAAAGTTCAACTTCTGTCTCATCTGTCCACAAACATTGTCCCAGAAGTGTGGAACATCGACAGGACCTTTTGCAAACTTGAGACATGCAGCAATTTTTTTTTGGGAGAGCAGTAGTTTCTTCCGTGGTGTCCTATGAAAACCATTCATGTTCAATGTTTTTCTTATAGTGAACACGTGAACAGACTTCAGCAGGTTCTAGAGATTTCTGCAGGTCTTTTGCTGTTACCCTTGGGTTCTTTTTCATCAGCATTGCATATTGTGCTGTTGGTGTGATCTTTGCAGGATGCCCATTCTGAGGGAGAGCAGCAACAGTACTGAGTTCCTCCACTTGTAGGCCATTTCTCTTACTGTGGACTGATGAACATTTGGGTCTTTAGAAATGCTTTTGTAGCCTTTTCCAGTTTGAAGCATCCCCAATTCTTCTAAGGTTCTCTGAAAGTTGTTTTGATCTAGGCAGGGTGCACAGATAATGTGTTCATTTTTCTCAATAATAAATGAACAAGTGTAATGTTTTTTTGTTAATTGGGTTCTCAATCTAGTTTTAGGACTAAAATCTAATCACATTTTAGGGTTCACAAATTTAATAGCACCTCTATAATGGCCAATTGAAGTTTTCTTTTATTGCGATGGTGGTCAGATTTTGCTTCTGCCATGTATTTCCTAACAGTTTTTCTTATTCTTCGACAGTAAGGTTAAAATTAGTCTTGGGAGGGCTTTCAATTTTGTTCATTAGGTAGTCTTGCTTTTTAAAAAAAGAAATAGGATGGCTTTCTAATACTATATTCAAATAGGAAATGTAATTGAAAAAATTTCAAAGTTTAAACAGCAAAATTGGTTTCAAGGATTTTTTTGATTTTTTTTTACATGTAGCTGCTAATGAAAGCTAATTCATCACAATCTGTTATCAGAGATTGGGGGAGGAAAAGTGTAGCGTAAATTCACTGTTCCTCAAATAGCCTGATAAACCTATAGAGATGTGACAAAAGAACTATAATCATTTTGAATGTTTGTATACAGTTGCATTTGTCATGGTTTGTCCTATTTAAATATTGTTTGTGTTTAAATAGAAGCCACTTAAATGGAACCCAATTCTCACTAGTTTCATCTTTTTTGTGACCTATCTTGATTCAGGGTAGTTAATTTCATAATTGGGACTCTTACAGAACATCAAGCTGTGGACTTCAGTGAACACCTTAACTTAGTTTAGCAGAAAAATTAGGCCATTCAGCTGCAAGTCTGCTTTGCTATTTTGTTTGATTGTATTGGCTGTTGAAACATGAGGCATGTACAGTTGCAAGAAAAAGTTTGTGAACCTTTTGCAATTACCAGTTGTCTGCGGTCTGATCTTAATCTGAGTAACAGTAGACAAACACAATCTACATAAGCTAATAACACAAACAGTAGTACTACTTGTCAATACTAAGTGCACCATTTAGACAATCACAGTCTATGTTCAAAAATTATGTCAACCTCTGGGGTAATAACTTCCACAAACCTATTTGGAGTTGGTTGTTCCAATCAATGAGATGAAATCGGAAGTGTGGTTTGTAGAGGTGCCCTGCCCTATTAAAAAAGGACATACAAAGTCAGGTTACTGACAGAACCTGTTCTTCTCAAGAAAGATCTGTTTATATGCACCATCCTTCAATCAAGATAGCTATCAGAAGATCTTAGAAGAATTGTAAAGATACACGAAGCTAGAAAAGGCTACAAAGGCATTTCTAAAAACCTGATTATTCATCAGACCACAGTAAAAGAAATTGTCTACAAATGGACGAAATTCAGTACTATCACTGCTCTCCCTAGGAGTGGACATCCTACGAAGTTCACACCAAGAGCACAAAGTACAATGCTGAAGGGTAACAGCAAAAAACCTGCAGAAAACTCTAGAACTTGTCTCTGTTCATGTGTCCACTATAAGAAAAACACTGAGCAAGAAAGGTGTTCTTAGAAGGCCACCACAGAAGAAACCATTGCTCTCAAAAGAAAACTTTGTATGTCTCAAGTTTGCAAAAGACCACCTGGATGTTCCACAACACTTCTGGGACAATGTATTGTGGATGGATGAGGTAAAAGTTGAACTTTCTGCAGAAATGCACACGTGATGTTTGGAGGAAAGAGGGCACTGCACACCAACACCAACACCAAAACCAAAACCTCATGCCATGTGTGAAGCATGGTAGAAGGAGCATCATGGTTTGGGGCTGCCTTGCTGCCTCAGGGCATGTTCTTCTGGTATGTTCCACAAACTGCACACTGTAGGGTGAAGTCACCCTACTGTACAGTCATGCTGTGCCAAAGAGCGTAATACAAAAACATTCTTTTGGCACCTTGCTCAATGTATTATAATTTGAGACCTTTTTAAAATTGCTACACAGTGGTTTTTGACAGCATTCTGGATAAACTAGAGGAAAATTTGGACCTATATATGTGAATTAAAATGGTGTATATTTTGTTTTATCTTTGTCACTTGCTCCAGCTGACATTCTGTTTTAGGATTATAGAGTTAATCAGCAAGGAAAGAGCTCTACTCATTTATGCCAATTGAAGTATGTCCCTAATTAGTCCTGTTAGACATGTATTTGACAAAAAACATCACCTAACATCTTCCAAACTGGTTTCATAAACTAGTTCGAATGCCTTTTTAACATTGTGATTGCACCTGCAGCAATTGTTTCCTCGTGTAATTCATTTAATATACCCAAAGAGTGGGAAAACTTTCCCAGGTCCCTTTAAATCTTTACCTGCTTCCATTAATCCTCTGTCCTTTTGGAGACTTTTTTTTCTCTCTCCTCCCTCCACAATTCCTGAGAAAACGACTGTGATCATTCACCTTATGCCCCTCATGATTTTATAAATCTCTAAGGTCATACTTTGGTTTCCTTTGCTCCAGGAAAAACAGAACTACACTATCTAGTGTCGTCCCATAAATTGAACCTTCCTGTCTTGACAGCTTCCTTGCTAATCTTTTCTGTACATCCTGTAGGTTAATCCCATCCTTTCAATAATCGAACAGAATAGTATTCAGCGCTCCAAGTGCTGTCTTACCAATGTCCTATGTAGCTGTTACATGGCTTCCCAACTCTTAATGCCCTGTCTGATGAAGACAAGCATACCATATACCTTCACCACTTTGTCTAATTTTGGGAAACTATGTATTTAAACTCTTAGTTTTATGTTCTACAACACTGAAGTCCTTGAAGTTCACTGTGTATAACTTAGACTGGTTTGCTTCACAAAATAACTTCACTTTTGCCATTCCTTGTACCAGTTTCCCAGTTAATCTAGATGCTTTTCTACTCTGTGACTACTTGGGTTTCCTCCGGGTGTTCCACTTTCCTCCCACATTCCAAAAAGGTATAGGAATGAAAAGGCTACCGTATGAGGAATGTCTGGCAGCTCTTGGGCAGTACTCCCTGGAGTTCAGGAGAATAAGAGGGGAATCTCATAGAAACATTCTGAATGTTAAAAGGACTGAACAGATTAGATACGGCAAAGTTATTTTCCGTGGTAGGGGAGTCCAGGACAAGAGAGCACGACTTCAGGATTTGAAGGATGTCCATTTAGAATAGATGTGGAGAAATTACTTTATGAGAGCATGGTAAATCTGTGGAATTTGTTGCCATGAGCAGCTGTGGAGGCCAAGTCATTGGGTGCATTTAAGGCAGAGATAGATAGGTTCTTGATTAGCCAGGGCATCAAAGGGTTTGGTTTGAAAGCAGGGGAGTTGGGGTAACTGGAAGAATTGGATCAGCCATGATTGAATGATGAAGCAGACTCGATTGGCTGAATGGCCTACTTCTGCTCCTACATCTTATGGTCTGATGGGTTATAGTTAGTATGTTGTGGGCATGCTGTGACATTTGAAGACTGCTCTCAGCATATCCTCACTGTTGTTGACAAAAATGACATATTTCACTTGGTTTCAATATACATTTAACAAATATAGCTAATCTTTAAACAATCTCTGGCTTGTTCTTGCATGCCCTGAATAGAGGCATTATATTAGCAGTTATGCTGTGTGTAATTAATTTAAGTGGATAGATTGATTGGAAAATCTGTGCCTGTACTACAGAGGCAGGACTTGTCACTGACTTTGAGGAAAACTGCCCACATAAATCTCCTTGTGTGCATTTCCTCTTTCTGCCTCCACTGTTTCTGCATTCAGAAATGATGATTTTTATTAACCAAGATAATTAATAAATCTCATTGGGGAAAACAAACTACAAAGTTTAAAAAGCTTTTTTAACAAACTATTTAAGAGCAAATAAAATCAAATTTTTTAAAGAGGCTCAATAACATGCAAGACTACAGCATAGGAATATCATTTGGGCCACAGTATCTGTCCCCAATGATGCCAAACAAAACTAATCCTATTTGTAAGTGGTTTATATCTATCCATTTCCTACCTGTTCATCTGTCCATCTAAACATGTCTTAAACATGCTATTGTATCTGCTTTACTATCTGCTGGCAGCACATTCCTGGCACAAATATTTAACACAGATATGAAACGTTTAGAATTTTAAATTAAGTATTGCAGTCAGTTATTGTTTGTGAAGTAATTGCGTAAGTGGAGTGCATTCTTGAATATTTATTGTTCCTTCATGATAATCCCTCATTTTAACTAGTTTACAACATTGAGCTTTTATTTAGAAATAATTTTATTTAAACTGGGAATTACCTTAGGTTTGAGAAACTTTAAGTTTTTGCAAGATGTGACAATGGCAAATGTTTTATCAAAGTTGTCATAAATTCGTAGCACGTTTTGATTCTTTTAAACATTTTTTGTTTTAACTTGTTCTCATTCTGAGTACAATGCTGATATCTTTGGATGTGGGGAACGAGTGAAGCATTCTTAGATTGTAGTTCTTTCAGAAATTCATACTGATTCCATCAAGTAGTCTAGACTGTTTTTCTTTTACTTTAAGCACCAACTCAATTCATTTTTGGGACTTAAAAGAGCATGGTTCTTTTATTTTAGCTTATTTGTTCTCCCCCCCCCCCCCCCCCCCCCCCCCCCCCCCACCGAGTAAGATGAGATGGGTGGACAAAAATGTGAAGACCAAATACGAAAGTCACTGAAGTTATACCACAGATTAACAAGGACATTTTAAAAAAATGAATACTTTGATCATTTTACAAGGAGGCTGGATGGGCAGATGGGGGAGCAAGTAATAGTATGTTGATACTTGACTCTGTGGTTAAGAAAGCATACGGGTGCATTGGCCTTCATCAATCGTGTGATTGAGTTTAGGAGCCAAGAGATTTATAGGACCCTGGTCAGACCCCGCTTGGAGAACTGTGCTCAGTTCTGGTTGCTTCACTATAGAAAGGATGTGGAAACGATAGAAAGGGTGCAGAGGAGATCTACAGTGATGTTACCTAGATTGGGGAGCATGCTTTATGAGAATAGGTTGAGTGAACTTGGCCTTTTCTCCTTGGAGTGACAGAGGATGAGAGGTAACCTGATAGAGATGTACAAGATGATGAGAGGCGTTGATCAAGTGGATAGTCAGAGGCTTTTTCCCCAGGGCTGGAATGATTAGCACTAGAGGGCACAGTTTTAAGGTGCTTGGAAGTAGGTACAGAGGAGATGTCGTGGGTAAGTTTTTTACGCAGAGAGTGGTGAGCGCATGGAATGGCTCCAGTGGTAGAGGCAGATATGATAAGTCTCTTAAGAGACTCCTGGGCGGGTACATGGAGCTCAGAAAAATAGAGGGCTATGGGTAACCCTAGGTAAATTCTAAGGTAAGGACATGTTCGGCATAGCTTTTTGGGCCGAAGGGTCTGTATTGTGCTGTAGTTTTTCTGTGTTTCTATTTAAATGGGAAAAGATTAGAGGTTTGAGCAGGCGACAAAACCACCAGAATTGATGGGCCAAGCAGCTGATTTGTGTTCTGTAAATCCAATGTAACTCTGCCTTGAGAGACTGTTTTAAGCAAAGTTTTGAACAAACTTGGAATTTGGCTGAACACCACTAGGATCCAGAAAGTAGGGGTAATGGGGAAATACACAAGTGACTGTTCATTTAAAGATACATTTCCGAAGAGATTTGGTAATTGGTCAGAAGTCTGTCAAATAGATTTAGATATAGATGAGTGCAAGGTCATCCATTATGAATAAAAATATATTTGCATTCTAGTTAATGAAAAATTATTTAAGGACAACCCTTCTGTCTAAAGATCATTAAGGCTTTTCACAGTTCCCTGATCTCTGCCACATTTCTTCCTAGGATGAAGCTTTCCTTTCTGGAACATTAGAGGTGTCCTCCTTCAAAGAACAGAGTTTCCCTTCCTACACAATTGACACAACACTTACCTGCATCTCTTCCATTTCCCAGATATCCGTATGCACCACAGCTTCATGCCGCTTTAACAGGAATAAGAGTTCCTCTTGTTCTCGCCTACCACCCCATGAGCCTCCACATCCAGTATATCATTCTCTGCAACTTCCACCATCACCAAAGGGATCCTACACCATTCACATCTTTGCTTTCACCCCACCCCTGCTCTGTTTTCCACAGGGATTGCTCCCTCTTTGTTGATTTGTCCATCCCCACTAACCTCCTTCCTGGCACTTATGCCTGCAAGCAGAAGAAGTGCTACACTTACCCATACGCCTCCTCCCTCACCTTCATTCAGGGCACTAAACAGTCCTTCCAGGTGAGGCAACACCACATGTGAATCTGTTGCAGTTGTCTACTATATCTAGTGCTCCTATTGCAGTCTACTCCACAGTGGTGAAACCCGACATACATTGGAGGACTGCTTTGTCAAGCACCTTTGCTCCATCAGCTAAAAGCAGGATTTCCGCTGACCAATCATTTTAATTCCAATCTGCATTCCCAATCCAATGTGCCAGTCTATGGCCTCTGCTTCCACAATGAGGCCACTCTTGTGGTGGAAAGCAACACCTCATATTCCATCTGGTTAGCCTCAAACCTGATGGCATTGAATATTGACTTCTCCAGCTTCTGGTAAATTTTCCCCCTTCCCCCTTTCATCTTCAGTTCCCCACTCTGGCTCCCGTCTGACTGTTTTGCTTGCCCATCACCTCCCTCAGGTGCTCTTCCTCCTTCCTTTTCTCCCATGATCCACTCTCCTATCAGATTTCCTTTAGTCCTTTACCTTTCCCACCTTTCACCTCCCAGCTTCTAAACTTCATTCCCCTTTCCTTTCCAATATTAAGAGTCTTTGCCCAACAGTCTACACTCTATTCCTCTCCATAAGTTCTGCGTGACCTGTTGAGTTCCTTCAGCACTATGTTTGTTTTGTTAGGGTTTTTGTTGTCAATGTGTTGATTTCTGTTATCATTTTGGGGGAAAATGAGCCAAAGATGATAACTTCTTTAAAAGATTTCTCAGATTTAACCAATGGTGGTTTAAAAAAATACATTCTAATTTCAAAATATCAATATAGAGACTGTAGAATGGACTGAGTTCATTGTGGGAAAAGAACTCCCAATTCCCATATGGAATAAATAATGCAAGTGACAGCAGAGTAATACATTTATTTAATGGACCATACCCTTATGGCATAAAAGCAAAGTGCTAAGCTTCAGTAAAACATTGTGATAGGCAGCTTTTTTCATTCTTCAGCAAGGGTGTAATATATATGACCTGCAGTTGATGCATTAATGGTAAAAGACTTTTGGAAGATGGCAATGCAAAATTCATAAGATAATGGAATATATAATATATCAAAACAGGGAAAGGTGATACTAATGCTCAGCATCATTGCAAGACAGTATGTCTTCCTCACTGTAGTTTAAAGTAAAATTAACTCTAAAATTCCATTGTTATTGACAGTGGTGTAGTAGTGAAGGATTTTTTTTCCAATTGAGTTAGGAGAATTACTATTCTGGAGTGCTTCTTAATTGCAAGATGTATTAACAGTTCTTCAGAATAATTTATGTTGTTTCTGTAAAGCGGTATCGGGAAGGCTGCAATGTTTAAGGTCACCATTGCAGATTTGGCATTGGGAAACTTATTGGTGAATCAGCTGAAGATGTGTGGCTTTAAGACATTTTTCAGAATTAGCCATAGCAGTGGCCCATGACTGAGAATTGACCAACCACAGCCATCTTCCTTTTGAGCTGGATAGAATTTTTCCTACTTAACTGCAATTTTGTTGGGAATTGTGATTAAATGCTGCTCAGAAGTTGAGATCAGTCATCCATTTACACCTGAAATTTAACATTCATCCATGTTTGGACAAGGGTGTTAAAAGGCACCATGTGATATGCAAACTGAGGTGGGAGAGTATTTCTGAGACACTTGAAATAAAGGTGGTAATTAAGTTATGAGTATACTTACCTCTTTTATTGAAAATTCTTTTACATTTGTCTTTTTTAATATTGGTTCTGAAATTCACAAACTGTACTTTGACCTTGGTACACAAATGTTAGGAAGTTATTTCTGAAGTTAATACATTATCTTCCAGTGTTAAAATTTAAATTATTGTGACTCCATTGTAAGCATAATTGGATCCTTCATATAGCATCAGTGGAATTTCACACAGCTGTGAGTTAAAACAGGTGGTGTAGGGTATGAAATGTGTATTTAGCTTTAGTTAGATTGTTAATTGGATTGGTGCGTTAACAATTTAAATCTGTGGTTTGACAGTTTTCCTTATCTACAGATACCTAGGAGACAAGCTAAGTACCATCAGTTTGTGACATAATTCATTTTTTTTAATTTAGAGATACAGTGTGGAATAGGCCCTTCTGGCCCGTCAAACCACACTGCACTGCATTTCCCAACCATCTCATTTTAACCCTAACCTAATCATGGGATTAGCCCAGTATTAACCAATTAACCCAGTATGTCTTTGGACTGTGTGAGGAAACTGGAGGATCTGAGAAATCTCCATACAGATGACTTGGGAATTGAACTCTGAATTCCGCCCCCAGCTGAAAAAGCATTACATTAATCACTACGATACCATGGCACCCAATTTTTTAATATGTTAATATTTTCTGCAGGTGACATTAAATCCTAAACAGGGCTTTGCAATTAAATGGTAACTTTGAGATGCCACTTTTTTTAAAAACAAAGCTGTGTTTACTGACTATACTGTCCCAGTATTCCCTCTTAGTTTCATGTTCCATGATGGATGATCCCATGAAAATTAATCCTCCAGTTTAAAATGCTTTTACCGAATTTACAAACTAAGCCCTTTTGAGCAAGTTGTCTTCTCGTTTAGTTGTTTCACCTTTTAAGAGATTGATCACTACCCAGTTGTAATTTTTCTTTCATCCATGTTTCATTCAGAGAGGGAATGCATTTGTCACTGAGAAGAATAAATTCTGCTGATTATATTTAATGCACATTTTTGAAGGCAATGTTCTAATATCCTTTTATTTTAGTGATTCATAGAAATATTAGAGTAGGAGTGCAATTTACTTGTATCAAATCCTTGCTGACTTGCCCCAATCAAAATATGTCCAAGTTACTGCTAACTCTGTACCTAATTATCATTTCTGAAACTTTACCTAGTATCACAGTTAAACTAACTTGGTTGTAGCTACTAAATGAAGCTGTAGTATTTACTGTTATCAGATTTTTGGAAAGCTAAATTCATAGGTAATAATGGGCGGGGATTTTGCAATTTTGTCCTCCCTTGTCTCAAATGTATTTGCATTCCAACTCAACCAGGTGATCTATGCAAATTAAGTACAGTCAGTCTTTGTAGGTCCTTCTCATCTTTCTTTTGAGAGTCCAGCAATCTTGATAAAATACTAGGTACCTTAGCCATGACCTCTGCCTCCAAGAATATTTTTTTTGTTTTTTTTAATCAACCTCTGCTCTAACAGTCCTTTCACAGCTTAGTTTTTAAAAATTCCCTTTATACTTATTGCCTATCTTGTGCTTTTTTGATTATTTTGTTTTTGTTTTCTCCCCCTATATAATTGGCCTGGTTTTCCCTTTGTTGTTAATGTGTCATTTGTCCTTGTTTTCTGCTGTAGTTTGGTCATTCAGGGAGAACTGTCTTAATTTCCTTGCCCTTCAACCTCTAAAGAATGTATGTTGACTTTATCTGAATTATCACACGTTATGCCTTTGTCCTGTTAAAGGTCTGCTGCCAATCTTTGTAACTTGCCTGGTTCAGGTGGGGGATGAACTGTGGCACATAACAGTGCTGCAGTAGGTAGTGTAGTGTGCCAGCCACCCAGTTTTGATCTGATCCCCTTTACTATGTGAGCTTTTTAGGTGCTCTCATTTCTTTCCACATCCCAAACATGCTAGTAGCCTTGAGCAATTGCTACTGCAGGCAGATTGGAATCTGAGGTAGTTGTTAGAAACATGAGAGAATGGGTTACAGGGAAAAATGAGAGAAAAAGATTGGTGAATTTGATGGGATGAGCAGCTGTTGCTTATGTGGTAAGGAAGTGTACTTCTAAATGTGTTTTAGGTTGGCATTATCAATATCCTCTATTTTTAAATGTGGAGCAATAATTGTTCTCCCTTCCCTCCCTCGTCACACCTCATTCCCTAGGAATAAGTCCAGCAGTGTCTTCTTTGGGCTGGAAATCTACTAATCAAAAGAATTCTCCCGAATATTATTCAAAAATGTCTCCTTCTATTACCTTCAATGTTTTTATCAGGATAATAAAGGTTCCCCATTATCATTACTACACAGCTTTACTCATCTCTAATTTCCCTGCAGATTTGCTGTTCAATCTCCTAACTGCTAGTTGGTGACTAAAAGAATTTTCCCCAGTAGTGTAATGGCTTTTGTTTCATATCTCTAACCAAGTAGATTCTAGACATGGTCCTTCTTTCTGGAGTTGTTATATTTTCATTAATACTGACCTGCATTTCCACTTTTCTTCTTTCCCCTGTCTTTTCCGAACAACTTCTGCTCAGATTTATTTAAAAACTAATCCTCACTTTTTCAGCCAGATCTCCATTATTGCCGCAGTTTAATCCCATGTGGTTAATTGTGCCTGCAGCTCACCAATCTTGTTTAATATTCTTTGTGTCAAATGCTTGCAACATTTCAGAATGTTACCATTTTCACATATTAATAATTTAATATTTTGTATTGTTTCTTTTGGAATATTGTTTCTGTTGTAGATATGCACCTGCAGGTATGCATAATTAACAGGTGAAATGTTATTTTGTAGTTCTGGGCATTCAAAGTTGTGCCTCGCATCAGTCATTTCCACTATTAGCGGTATATCAGAGCAATCCACTTCAGTTGGAACCAGTTCACATATGTGATTAGTCTCGGAGGTTAGGATTCAACAGTGAATTCTCCAGGGTGTTCTAAACATCACATTTAAGATGGGAGGTCTAATTAGATGGTTTTTCTCTTGAAGGATCACATGACTGTCAAACTCTACTCTCGATTGGTTACCTTGCTGCTGCAGATATATTCCAATCCCTAGTTTTATTTGGGGAGAGAAAGCAAAAGTATACTATGCTGTTGAGGAAGGGATTGTGAATATTTATTTCAAATGTACTGTTTCTTTACTGAGTCTTGATACCTCGATGGTTGTGATGTTCTGCTTTGCTCAGTGTTTCAATCTTGTGCTGGATCTTATGCATTTGCAATGTCAGTTCAACAAAACAAGACGATCACTATCATCCTCAGCACGACATGTGTGTAAAGTGCACCCAGAGCACAGGCATCTGGTGAGTCCTTGTATCAACCAGAAAATGTTCTTTTCATTCTTTTGTGATATTAGCAAGCTTTGCATTCGATGCTTTAGAACACAATTTACATTATTTTTGCTCTGAAATATCTTCATTATTAATGAGGTGCCATTAGAGGGTAATGACTAACACATTAACAAGCTAACCTTTTGTGTGCCTTTTGATTGAGACTCTGGATTAATCATTCTTCGCTAATGGTAATTAGCATAGAAGAGACTTATTGACAATCTTGGCAGTTTCTTTTTTGTTAGAATAGTGTGTTAAAGTATCTAGTTGAAACAGTGGGTGCATTGGACTAATTTAGTTGCCTCATTAAAAAAGCTGTTATGTAAATTGGGAGTAAACACCTTTTTTAAAAAAAGCATTGCTTTTCCTCCAGAGATCGGTTCATATAGCAGAATCACTAGGGAGTATGTTTCTAAGGAATTTTTATGTCATCCTTTATGCCAGGTAGTAAGCAAACAAGAAAAGTAGTTTCTGCTTTGCTGATTTAATGTCTGTGTTGGAACTGTTTAAAATTGATGGGCCACCTCATAAAGATAAGTAGAGGAGTTCAGTGAAATAATTAATTTGCATAGTAGATGTTAAATTATATACATATTTACAATGATTTTAAATTAAGTACATGTTTTTGATTTAAATTATTTACAATACTAAATGTTTAACAAATCATGTTCAGGAAGAAGTGTATATTTGCCATTTTATTTCCCCCAAAGCTTGCTGCTTTCATTCTGTGGACAGACACCTAGTTTTGTTTTCCTTTTAACATGTAGCTCCTTTGGGCAAAATAATACTTGTAGTTTAAATGTTTTGCTATGCCAAATATTGCCTATCCCTTGATAGTATACAGAATTAAAGCTACTTTTAGGTACCTTTCAAACAGTTATAGAAATTAATAATCTTTGCACCCTTTATGCAACAACTAATGACGTTATTTTACTTGCTGTGTTGTCCTCATAATTAGGAAGCTAATGAATTGAGAGCATTCGCTGAAAACTAATATTTTGGTGGTCTGATTTGTGATTTTTATAACAGATGATGCTATATCTCATCTTTAATTGCAATAAGTTTTAAATTTTCTATAAAAAGTGCTTTTTGTGCATTTACATAATATTTTATTACACTTCACCCTCAATAATTAAAAAAGTTCTATGCAAATAGAGCATGTTTCCTTTCTTTACACCATTAGGATAGACTGTTTCCTTAGTTATTTGACATGTCTGGCTTCTAATTTTTGTTTCCTAATAATGAGTTTTCTGAAGGTATCATTGATTGTCTTTTGGGGACAGCTTGTACTGATATCTTCAAATAGATGCATAAAATGGCAAATGAACTTTACAAGTCAGGCACAGGAATCATGAAGGACCAAACTTAAGTTCTTATGGTGCATCATTTCCTTTTCAATTGAAATATAAATTACTAATGCTTTCTAATTCCATTTGAATCAAGAAATGTAGAGTGTTTTTGAATACACCTGCAATGGTCCATACAAAAATAGAATTTTGAATGTTAAAATGGTAGGGATTAAAGAAGTCTTTATTTTGAGTAATTTTGCTTTAAAAGTGCTTTCAAACAGAACTAGTATTTTAGTTGCCCATTGAAAATTGTAAAAGAATACTAATATTTTAAAATGGCTCCAAAGAAAATGATTTGCTGTTTTTTAACAGCTTTATTTTTTTTAAAAAAAAGATGATTTGGGTCATTGAGGTAGAGGACAATTGGTAGTTATGTAGGATGAGTCATTTAGTCTACACTTGGTCTCACTCACTCACACTGAGCTCCAAATGTGATTGCGGTTGGATTGCCATCTTTGCCACACCTGGAAGCACTGTTTCAATCTCTGGTAGGTGGTGAGGGAGGAGGGGATGTACCTCCTGTGGTTACTAGGAAAATTGCAAGGAGTGAGTGAGGCAAGTGAATGGAGTTGAACAGCCCAGGGAGTTGTCGACAGAGTGGTCCCTGCAGGGGTGGAGATGAGAGATGTGATGAGAGGTGGACAATTGGAAATGAAAGATGAAGTGCCGAATGTAGCTGGTAGTATTGTGAAAGACAAGGCCTAAAGAAACTATTGTTCATTAAGATTTACTTTACTGTAGTTCACGTTTAGTATTTACCTTTTCATGGGTACAGTATTTTCAGTCTGGTTAAATCTCAACTTACTGAACTCATCATAATTTGTGCATTATAGTTTTGTAGAAATTAGTTCAAAATGTTCCATTTTCCAGTGTTGTACTAACTTGGTTTTCAGCTGAACATTGAATAAATTTGTAGAATGATCAGTTTAGAGATGTTATGTTATTGTGGTTTCACTTTTTGTTTAAAATGGTACAACTTCTCTTCAGAAATTAACCCTTCGTGCTGAAATGTTTGCCTAATAAATTTGGAAGTTTTTCCAGTTTTGTCCTGTTCTTTTTTTCACTGCTTTCTGTAGCAGCTGCGATTAAGATCTGGTGCAGTGAGACCTGAGTATATTTAATGTCTTGGAAAGCTGAATATGCCAGGAGAGATGAACCATTAACTGCCATCTATATTTTAGATGCCAAACCAATTTGATTTTTGATGCTGGGTCTATGAGCAATGCCCGGCTGGTGTAGTGTTAACTTTTAACACCATTTTTTCCACATCTTAACTGGTTATATTTTAAAAAGAAATTTGTATTTTATTTTAACCAGAACTTAAAAATAACATACTGAATTTTGAGTTTTGTACCAATTTTGCTGTTATGTTTCCTGGATATGCATTGTAAAATGATTTATTGTATTCATTTTACTAATTAAACATTTTTCCCTCCTGTCCCACCTCTCTGCTTCCAAACACCAACATCTACCCCCTCCCCCCTCCCCCACCCCACATCCTAATGTAGTACGCCTCGGCTGGATGTCTCTTGTCATTGCACCATACAGAAAAGCCAGAACATGAGGAGGTGTGTGAATTTCGCCCATACATGTGCCCGTGCCCAGGAGCCTCCTGCAAGTGGCAAGGATCATTGGAGGCAGTCATGCCTCATCTCATGCATGCGCATAAAAGCATTACAACGCTTCAAGGCGAGGACATTGTGTTTTTGGCAACTGACATCAATCTTCCTGGTGCTGTGGATTGGGTTATGATGCAATCCTGCTTTGGCCACCACTTCATGCTGGTGTTAGAGAAACAAGAGAAGTATGAAGGCCATCAACAGTTTTTTGCTATTGTCCTTTTGATAGGCACGCGTAAGCAAGCTGAAAACTTTGCCTACAGACTAGAATTGAATGGAAACCGTCGACGCCTCACATGGGAGGCTACTCCAAGGTCTATCCATGATGGAGTTGCAGCAGCAATCATGAATAGTGATTGTTTAGTTTTTGATACTTCTATTGCTCATCTTTTTGCAGATCATGGGAACCTGGGTATTAACGTTACTATCTCAATGTGCTGAATTGCATTGTTATAATACAGCTGTTTACATGCAACCAATAGAATGTTTTTTATTGAGGATGCAGTAGGCAAAAGAATGCAGTTCTATATACTTCTAAGCACCTTGCTTGTGTAATTGGTGCTAGCCCATTTGACTGCTCCATGCGTGCATGTTGTGGAATGTAATGCTCAGCACGTTCAAGGCCTGACTAAAAGAAGGTGGAAACAAAACCAAGTTGATGCAGCTGTTTTCTAAAATGGTCCTTTCAAAAACAGATGTCTTTTCCTGCTTTGTGTTTCTTTAAATTTACTTGAGGCAAGTTATTCAAGATGTATTTATATTACGGGTCCAGTGTATAGAACTACATTATATGCCACATCAGTACTTAAATGCAAAGCCAGTAGATGCTTGTGCCTATCTTAAATATGCTTCAGGATGACAGTATCTTAATAGATATTTATGAAAATCGGTAATGTTGAATTATCATGGAATGAGTTTATTCTGTGTTTATTACAACAAAATCCATTTGTCATGGCAATTTTTTTTGAGTGAAAGGGCAAGAACAAAATTGCAAAGAGCAGCAATGAGGATTTTTTTTACACTTGTTGATAAATCAAGCTTCAGCATTATTCAATGCTGTTTTATTTACAGAAAACTTTAATTTCTGTTGTATCAACTTGTATCAGATTAGGTTCTAGTCAAATTATTTTTTTATTAAATTGCCTATTAAAATATGAAAACAGTGACTGCAGTTTCACATTTTGAATAATATGTTCATCGTTTGTAGCTTAAACAGAAGCTGGTGGAGCCCATAACATGTAGGCATATTGCCCAGCTTCATGGCTGAATTACATAAGTCACATTTGCTTTGCTGATTAATTTTTAAATGAGATTGAAATGCTAAAAAAATTATAGAGCCAGCCAGTATTCATTAAAGAATTAGCTGTTCGCTTTAAGTTTTCTGACTTCTAAATTATATAGAGCAAAACATTGTTTGAGTTGAAATTGTTTTGGAATTTAACCAACATGCTAGCAGAACACTACAGAACCAAGACTAAGTGCTTGGAAACATGCTTGATTTATCTACTTCAGTTGATTTAACTTTGTAAATGTTAAACAGTGGTGAATTAAATGTTGTGTGACCTCCTCTTGTTTTATTTTCATTCCCCCCGCCCCACCTACCTCCTCAGGGAGGGGAAATAAAACTATTTAATGCTGCACATCCAGTGGGTTAATAACCCTTTGAGACTATAACTCTGGTACACATATGACCTCACTTTGTTTTATTAGTTATCACAACCTCTTTACCTTCAATGCCTCTCTTCCCTCACATACATTCTTGACTTTAACTCTCACAGTTTAAAAAAAAATTGCACCAAACCTGTTTTGATTTATTTACTGTTTCTCTGTATGAATGATGTCCCTTCACTCAGATTTAAAACAAAAAAAGTTTTTCAAATGTATGTCATTTTTTAACATGATGGTTTGGAGTCTGGGAATTACACTCATTTCCCAGCTTTGTAAAGAACAACTGGAACAAATGATGAGCCTGTTCACTCTAATGAAAGGGTGTACCTTTTCTACTGTCATCTGGAGAACATACTTGTAGCACATTCTGACACTGCCTGCTATAATTTGATCTTTCTAATGTTGGGTTTGTTTCAGATCCAAATCCCTGACACAAAGTCTATATGATATAAAATATAGTTAAAATATGTAATATAAGGCACATTGGTCTAAACAAGTGGTATGAAATTCTTGCAGCTGCATTTTATTAGTCCTGAAATTTTGCCATTTTACGCTGAATGTTAGCTTAATTTTGGTAATTATCTTTGAGATCACCTGGAATTCTAAACAATCCTTTCTTTCTTTCTACCCCTGGGTAATTTCACACACACACCCTTGAAAATAAAATAAAATTTTCTGCACACCTAAGTCTAAAGCTGTAGCTTTGCAACATTAGTATCAGTATATGATCGATGCATTGACAGTTTATCATTGTGAAGGAAAGAACATAATTAAAGATGAGTCAAATAGATTCAGATAATGCTGTGGCAAAGAAGATGAAGTCACTTTTGAACAACATCTGATTTTTTGTTTCAAGTGGGCGCAAGATTTTCCTGTTAGCACATGATCTGGTGAAAATCAGTATTTGCAGCTAGGGCTAATTTTTAAAAAGTTGATGCTCTAACACATCTTGGACTAGAACCAGCAATAATTATTATGCTCTTGTTATGTTTAAGTGTACCTGTTAAAACCACACCCTACATTGTGGAAATATTTTGCACAGAGTGAGGGAGAAATTTTTTAAATGAGATGTTAGATTATTTAATCTTGTGTATAGTGTGATCATTCTGTCAATCCCCACCACCTACCTTATGTTTTACATTCTGGACAGGTTCTCTAGTTTTACAGGATGGTAATCTGTAAGAGGGATAATTGTGTTTAATAGATATTTGCTAAAGATTTCAGTAACCTGCTTTTGTTTAACTTTAATTTTAAGATTTTAAGGCTATGTGAAATTTAGCTAAAACAATATAATTTATAAATTACTTCTGCAGTCCAAACAGAACAATCGTTATCTTATCCTCCATATTTTAAATTGCTGATTATGACATTCTTGATTTGAACAAATAAATTTCAATTCTAATGGCCACTTCAAGAAACCAGTCTTCTAAATAGAGCAAAGAGTATTTTCAGGCATATAGGTCATTTTTCCTCCCCTACATATCTCTTGCTTTCTTCCCCCCCAACCATGATCAGTTTCTCTACTCCCCAATTATTGATTCTGTGGTTTAGCATGACCAAATATTTGAAATGCACCATTATGTAAGAAATGGTGTCCTCTAAATTTTAATCTAACCTTCTCTCCTTCCAGGCACTGATGAAGAATCCAACCGAGATATGAGTAGGGCATTCATGTTTTCCTTACTAAAACAGTCCATGAAACTACCCAATTGGAAATATTATCTGTTGGTTGGATCATGAAAAGTTAGTAAATGAATTCTCAGTCTTGATGTAGTGATAACATTTTGAGATTTGTGATTTGCAGAATTTGATCAATTTTAAAGAATATAAGATTAACCTAAACAGAGTGAAATCATAGATATCAGTGTTTAGTCCAGTTTATTACTTTATTCAATTGCAGTACACCTAGTTCAATAAAACTCAACAGGATGTCTGTTGCTTTAAATGTTGTCAAACATGGTAGTTTATACTGTATGTTTTTAAAGAATTACTTTTAGTAATTATGCTAATGTGCATTTTTGAATTCAAATTTGGATACTGTGGATTTCCTGTTGAGCAGGTGTTAACATTTGTATTGTAAATTTTTTGTTTTGTTCTATTGCTATTTTTCCTTTCTATGTATATTTTTGTTGTACTATAAGAACAATTAGCTCTGTTTAAAATAAATTTGTTTAATCGTTATCAAGAATGGCTGTTAAACACAGTAAAACTTTAGTTTTGAAGTGACCACTCTTTTTAATCAGGAATACTGTTCTGTACTAGTATAAACCTATTTCTTCGCTATGTATCCAAATTGCAATGAAGTAATTAAAACAATTTAAATGGATATTATCCATTTCTGTTCATAGTATTTAATTTTTTCCCAGGTTTCTTGTTAAGATGTTCAATATTCCTGAGTATATATTGTGGTATAGTTTGTGTAACTGAGTTCAGGTTTGAGGAGCTGTGCCACAATGCAGAAATAATTCCAGGTTAGATCTCCCATCTTAATCTTACTGAGATGTTTTATAGGGCCATACAGTTGATATCAGTGTTCCTGAATGAAACAAAAATTACCTAGATTCTTATACCCATTTATCTTTTTTTTGTGAACAGGAGGCAAGATTAGTCATCCAGTGATACTGATTATTTAAACACAAATTTCTTGAACAGTAACCTACTCAGCAATTGCCTTAACTTTTGCTGGGTTACCTGAGTCCACTACTGAATTTCTGGGAAAAGGGAATTTCAAGAACTAAATTTACAGTATCTTTCCTACAAGTTAGGATAAATTCTGCGGAACTTGTTTTTTCTTAAACAAATACTGATAGTTTTTGTACCAGTTTGCTTTTCAGAGTAAAACTATTTTTGTGTGGAGCAGGAGATGGCATAGAACCATTAAGATAGGAGAAACGTTCAGTTCCTCATTGCCCTTGCTCATTTTAAATGCCTTGGAAGTATGTGCAACCAGCATTTACCCAAATATTTATCCTTGCTTTTGATGCAGCTGGGATTTTTTTTTTTGTTGTTTTTTGCCTTTTTAGATACTTGGTTCAGTGTCTGATTCACAAGCCAAAATTTGCTAGATAAATCTAGATAATTTTTTTCCAACGAGGAAAAGGCTAAACAGCAGGATGACTTCAATATTCATTTTGATTTTTGCATCATGTTGTTGATTGAACAAAACATTTATTCAAATACAATATTTGAGTCAAAGTTGATATGTTGGTTTTAATTTGGGAACACTCACTCTGGGCACCCACATTCAAAGCTCCAGTTTTTGGAACTCTCAGGGATGCAGGTAAGAACTCTGTCTTGCTTGGAGATGTTGTGCATTGTGTACAGTATCACAACTATATAATCACATTGAATTATTTACAATTCTGTTTATTGCTTCTGTATAAATCATATAAATTGAGTTATTCACATCATTGTTATTACATAAATCACTTCACTTTTGTTCTCAATCTTGGGAGAAGTTTCACAGTGCACTTGTACTGAGTAGAAAAATACAACAGTAGCCACTTTATTAGGTAAGGGAGATGAACCTGGTGTGATTTTCTGCTGCACACCACTGTTGTAACACCTGGTGCTTTTTCTTTTCCTCCTTTGTTTTATGGCTACCCAGAGAATTGAAGAATTTGAGTTGTGTACTTCAATAATAGAATGAACCTTTGAGTCACGGTCATCTTACTGTCAGCTTGAACCAACTTGGACATTCTTCTCTGACTTGTTAACAAGGCATCTTTGCCCACTGAACTGCCTTTCACTGGATTTTGTTTTTGTTTCTCATGCCATTCTCTGTAAAGTCCCGAGACTTGTGCATGAAATTCCCAGGAAATAAGCAGTTTGAGATACTCAAACTACCCTGTCTGGCATCAGCAATCATTCCATGGTCAAAGTCACTTGGATCACATTTATTCCCCATGCCAATATTTGGTCTGTACAACTGAACCTCTTGACCATGTCCATATGCTTTTATGCATTGAATTGCTGCTACATGATTGGCTGATTACATATTTGCATTGACGAGTAGGTGTACCTAATAAAGAGGTCACTGAATGTAAATAAATGCGATACTAGACGGAATAATGGAATAGATTACCTTAAAGGAATTAGTAACATGAAATTATTACAAGAGCATAAGAAATAATTTAGCCACTTAACCCCTCGAATACACTACCATTTATGGGTGATCTCCAGACCTCATTTTCTTTGCTATCTTCCCAAAGCCCTTTCAAACTTATCCAGTAACTCCTTTTTAAAATCTTAGCTTTCAAGCAAATTTATTAAGCTATAATTAATATAATGATATTAATCAAACCTATATAATGTATTGTCATCAATTTTATTTTCAAATGGAATTTAAAAATTTTTGTATATACCTACATTTTTAAATAGTTTTAACATTGTATTAATTCTCCTGAATGGATGAACTTATAGAAATATGAAAAGCCAGACAAATTCTGTACTTCAAGCTGAAAGTGTATTACACAGTTGGTTCATTCTGTTTGAAACTTTAATTGGTGTTTCACTAAGTTAATTACATGCCAAAGTTTTACATCATGTGACTTTTCAATCTTGAAATGGAAACCATTTTGTCTTTTGCTTTTGTAAAGATTTATAAAAAGTTGCTGAAGTTTAGCCATTTAAAATCTTGGGTGAGACTGCATACAACTATTGCCTGGGTGCTTCATCAGTTGCAGCCTTGTGGGGGAGTGTTAAGAGCCAGCCACTGTTTGGGGAGGGGCAGGGGGAAGACACTCGTGAAATCTCAGCAGGAGTTTACCAGAAGGCGTGGTGTAGAGATTGAAGTCGACTGGAAGAAGGCTCTGTGGTCTGATGAAATAAAACTGAGCCTTTTGACTATCAGACTAAACACTAGTGCAAGCAAACACCGCGCGTCATCAAAAGCACACCATCCCCACTATGAAGCATGGTGGTGGCTTCATCATGC
Source organism: Hemitrygon akajei (assembly GCF_048418815.1). Classification (NCBI taxonomy): domain Eukaryota; kingdom Metazoa; phylum Chordata; class Chondrichthyes; order Myliobatiformes; family Dasyatidae; genus Hemitrygon; species Hemitrygon akajei. Next base: position 53,774,405 of record NC_133133.1, on the reverse strand, counting down.
TGTGGGGATACTTCACTACAGCAGGCTCTGGAAGCTTGTGAAGGTAGAGGGTAAAATAAATGTGGTAAAACACATGGAAATCCTAGAGGAAAACCTAATGCAGTCTGCAAGAGAACTGTGACTTGGGAGAATATTTGTTTTCCATCAAGACAATGACCCCAAGCATAAAGCCAAAGCTACACAGAAATGGATTCAAAACAGCAAAGTGTTGAGTCAGAGTCCTGACCTCAATCCATTTGAGAATTTGTAGCTGGACTTGAAAAGCGCTGTTCACTCACCGTCCCCGTGCATTCTGGCAGTACTTGAACAGTTTTGTAAAGAGGAATGAGGAGAAATTGCAGCATCCTGATGTGCAAAACTGATAGAGATCTAACAACAAACTCAAGGCTGTAATTGCTGCCAAAAGGCGCATCTGCTAAATACTGACTACTTAAGCAATCAATTATTTTATGTTTCGTATTTGTGATTGAATCACTTTGTAGAGATCCATTTTCAAATTGACACAAAAGAGACTTTTTCTGTTGATCAGTGTCAAAAAAGCCAAATTAAATCCACTGTGATTCAATGTTGTAAAACAATAGTACATAAAAACTTCCATGAGTGGGTGAATATTTTTTATAGGCACTGTACATAAAAAGTTGGTTCATTAAGTCTATGCTAGCTCTGTTGCAGCCCTAATATAACTGAATAGCTGCTTCCAGAATTTTGGCATCCTACTCTGCTTCAAATATTTATCATTTTTGTTTAATGGCTGCTGTGCTCAGAGCATCTTTGCTTTAACAGCCCTCTGTTTAAGTAGATAATATTTTGTTCTGACTCATCACTCTTAATATTAAATTGACCCCTTTTATAATTAATTCCTGGAGTTGTTTTTGTTTGTACTCTATCCAAGCTCTTCATTCAAAAATTTCTATTAATACTCCTCCACTAATATCATTCTTATTCTTCAACAAAAAATGAACATTGATTATGAGTAATATTGCTTTTAATTTTAACAGTTACTCTAAGTCTGAATTCAGAACAGTGCTCTGTACTTGACAACATCGCTATTTGCCAAATCACGTCATTTAATTAAATTAAGTGGTATCGCTTGGAGAACTCAATATTCACCGTGACACTACTTAATTTAATGTAAATATTTGGATAGACTTAAAGTCATAGAACACTACAGCACGGAAACAGGCCCTTTGACCCATCTGATATGTACCAAACCATTAATCTGCCTGGTCTCATCAACCTGCACCCAGACCATAACCCTCCATACCTCTCCCATCCATGTACTGATCCAAATTTCTGTTAAATGTTGAAATTGATTTTGCATCCACCTCTTGAGCTGGCAGCTCAGTTCATACTCACAACCCTTTGAGTGAAGAAGTTACCCCTAGTGGTATCCTATCTATCATTTGCAATAAATTATTGATCTGTATTCCCAGATCCCTCTAGTCTAACACACTTCTCAGTGCCCTACTTTTCACGTTGTAAGACCTACAACGGTTTGTCCACCCAAAGTGCAGACCCTCACACTTCTCTACATTAAATTCCATTTTCCCAGCTGGTCTAGATCCCGTTGCAAGCTCTGATGGTGTTTCTTTGCTGTCCATTACACTCCCAATCTTGGTGTCATGAGCAAATTTGCTGATCCATATAACAACAACAGACCAGCACCTATCCCTGCAGCATTCCACTAGATACTGGCCTCCAGTCAGAGAGATAACCATCTACTACCACTTCCTGGCTTCTTCCACGAAGCCAATGTCTACTCCAATTTGTTACCTCTTCTTGAATGCCAAGTGACTAAACATTGACCAACCTCCCATGTGGGACATTGTCAAAGGTCTTTCTAAAATCCATCTAGACAACATTCACTTCCTTGCCTTCATTTACTTACCCGGAAGCATGCTCGGAAAAACTCTAAGATTGGTTAGACACAAATTACTATGCACTGCACTAGCAGTTATGGTCGAAATGACAATAAAAGTGACGACTTGACTTGATATCAGGCTTGCTGACTTGTAATTGGCTTATTTTTAGAACCCATGCTAATGATGTTTTAAATATCTCTATTAGAGCCCCTGCAATTTCAGCACTAGCCTCCCACATGGTCCATGTGAACACCTTGTCAGGCTCTGGGGATTTATCCATCCTAATTTGCCTCAAGACAGCAACTATCTCCTCTGTAAATTGTATAATGGCCATGACTTCACTGCTGCATTGCCTTATATCTCTAGACTCTGTGTCCATCTCCAGAATAAATATAGATGCAAAAAATCCATTTAAGATCTTCCCCATCTCTTTTGGCTCCACACATAGATTACCACTCTGATCTTCCAGATGACCAATTTTGTCTCCGACTATCCTTTTGCTATTAATATACCTGTGGAAGCCTTTAGGATTCTTTTTCACCTTGTCTGCTATAGCAACCTTGTGTCTTTTAGCCCTCCTGATTTCTTTCATGTTCTCTTGCTTTTCTTGTACCCCATTTGTTCCTACTGCTATACCTGCTACATACCTCCCTTTTCTTAGTCAGGGTCTCAATATCTCTCAAAAATCAAGGTTCCCTAAATCTGTAATTCTTTCCTTTTGTTCTGACAGGAACATGTAGACTCAAAAGTTACACTTTTGAAGGCCTCCCACTTAACAATTTTACTTGGCCGGTAAACAACCTCATCCACACCTGCCAGATCCTTTCCACTGCCATCAGAATTGGTCTTTCTCAAATATAGATTCTCAGCCTAAGGACCAGACCTGTCCTTTTCTATAATTACCTTGAAACTAATGGCATTATGATCATTAGATGTAAAGTGTTCTCCTGTATAAACTTATGTCCCCTGCCCTGTCTCATTCCCTAATAGGAGATTATCACACTCTCTAGTTGGAACTTCTATGTACTGATTAAGGAAACTTTCCTGAACACACTTGACAAGCTCTTTTTCATCCAATGCTTTTACAGTATGGGCATCCCTGTCAATATGTGGAAAGTTAAAATCACCTACTGTCACAACCTTGTGCTTCTCACAACAATCTGCGATTTCTCTCCAAGTTTGCTCTTAATCCTGTGAACTGTTGGATGGTCCACAATCTAGTCCCGTTAATGTGATCATCCTTTCTCATTCCTCAATTTCACCCATAAAGTCTCACTAGACATGCTCTGTTGTCTGTCCTGACTGTAAGCACTGCTGTGACTTTTTCCCTGACTAGTAATGCCATCTCTCCCTCTTTTATTCCTCCTGCTCTGTCACGTGTAAAACTAGGGAAGCCCAGAACATTGAGCTGCCAGTCTTAAAACCAAGTCTCACAAATGATGATGGCTACAATACTACATTACCAGTTCTGGCGCTCTGGTTCCCATCCCCCTGCAACTCTAGTTTAACACCCCACTCACCCCCTGTTCCCATGCAAGATTAGCAAACCTTCCCGCTAGGATATTGTATAGCTCCCCTCCAGTTTAAGTACAAACTATCCTTCTGTACAGGTCCCACCTTCCATGCAAGAGAGACCAATGATTCAAAAATCTGAACCTCTCCCTCCTACACCAACTCCTTAGCCAGGTGTTAAACTGTATGACCTCCTTCCTTCTCACCTCCTTCGCACATGGCATGAGTAGCAATCCAAAGGGCATAACCCTGGAGGTCCTGTCCTTTAACTTAGGATCTAACTCCATGACTTCACTTTGCAGGAACTCATCACCCCTCCTACCCATGTCATTGGTACCAACATGGACCACGATCTCTGGCTGCTCATCCTCACACTTGTCGATATCTAGTTTTATGAAGCATCAAATTTAAAAATTGACTATTTTGAATAATTTTAGCCTAAGTAACAATGTGGCCTATCCATCATGCCTTTCTCAACTTCTGGATGCCTAAATGCAACAGTCAGGTTATATTCACCAAGAAAGAATTAACTGTCCAAGGTCTCTCCTGTTGAACTGAGAAGGTTGAACTCTTAGATTCAAAAATAGTGCATTAGTGTGGGCAAGCATGGGGTTGATAGGTTAATTAACCACTGGCAATAGTTCTTGATGTGTTGGTGAATAGAATATGAACTATTGATGAGGATGTGGGGAAAACAAAATGAGAATAGTGTTAATGTGGGTTAAATGATGCAAGCTTGATGGGCCAATGGGTCTGTAACCACCCTTGCTGTTTTTTACTCCTAAATACGAAAATAAGGCAGGTCTTCAGGTTGCCTTTGAAGCAATTTTCCCATACCCACAGCTCTCCGTAAAAGGTGAGCTTGAGTAGGATGGCAATTTAATTTAATTTACCTACCATTCTTTAGATTGTGTATCTGTCTTTATCATTCTTTTTGTACTAAAGATGGTGTTATCGCTGAGTAAATAGTATCTAAGAAGAGTCCATGGCTATTTATCCATCCCATTCATGGTGTTTATTATACTTTCGTTTCCTCCAGCTCTAATATTGAAATCCCTAGTATTGTAAGTTCATCACCTAAAAATGTTGACCTGAGTATGAAATCTCAATCAGAGTAGAACTGTGCCTTATTTTATTCTGTTCTGGCTAGTAAAGCTATTTGGGTAGTAATGACTGTGACAGGTGATGAATTGTGGAGAAATTCAGATGAGGTTCCATTAGCCACTGTTAAAAAGGGAAGTTAGGAAATGTAATGATTGCATATCCAACTCTATACTTTCCCTTTCAAGAAGAAAGTGTGATCAGTAGAAAAACCTTCTCCCAGTCACACAAAGTGCTGCATTTCTAATGCTGTAGCAAACAAATTCTCTTGGACATTTCTGGTTCATCTTTGTCCATGAGGGTTGGGATATTCATTTTACCTCATTATATTTTCCTTCATCTCTGTCACTAATTAAAGATTTGAATCATGTCCATGTGATTCTCTTTTCAAACTTTAGCATTCCAGAACACAATTTTGCTTTTCTTTGAACACCACAATGTTGGAATGCAAGGAATATAAATCTGAATGTAATTAGAAGTGTTTTTGTTAATAGAAGTTTAAAATAACCATTTAAAGCATAAGCAAATGTTCTTGACTGACACAATTTCAATGCTGACTGCTAGATGCGTATCATTTTTATAAATGCAATTTTTGGTGAACTGTGAGCTATAATTTTTGACAAGAATCATGGCCGAAATCACTTCACAAATCTTTGTCTTATTTGAATGTGGGGGGAAATGATTCAAGCTAAAAAAGAAAATGATCAGATGATCTGAATTTGTTCTCATTAATAATTGATTGAAAGTTTTATCAGTCTTTCCACTCATCTGATAGTAATATTAAATTACAAAATTGGATGTACTAATGAAGCTATTTATGGATAAGGAAATGCATATCTTAAGATTTACTGGAAAGTTTCCAAAATACCACTATAGAAAATCTTGTAAAATCAATGGAGACTCAGTTGGTATCAATTATCAAATCCTCCTGTATGTAATGTGAGAACACTGAGCAGTCTGCATTGGTGAAAAGTTATAAATGTAATTTTAAAAATAGCTCTTTAGTATTTTTATGATGTGTGCAAATCAATTAATATATGCAGTAGACCACTAAAGAAAAAGAGGGATTTGAGGGAAAAAAACTGATGGGCAAATTATAGAAAGCAAATTTAAATTCCATATACCTGGACTTGGAAAGTAATAAGAGGAATAAGACTGACAGAAAGGAAATCTTGAAATGCAAAGAGGATCAGTAGGTCTTCCAGTTCTTTGTGACAGTGATACTGATGAATCCAGAACTGGCAAATGAAACATGGAATGTTTTATTCACAAGATATGTGCCAATAAGTGATTATCATGTTACAAAATAGAAAAGACAATTAACTAATAGAAAGATGGAGGACTTCAATGAAATGAACAACAATCTAGCCCATATTAACTATTATCAAGCAAGGGATTATTTTGATGCGAAGACTTGGGTAAGGAATAGACATCTCTTGTGAAGCAGGATTGACATCCAGATTTGGAGCTTCTGTATGACCAAAGATATGGATGTTAAAATGGGATATTAGAAAAAAACACTTCAACTGTAAGCAAAGGATAAGAAAGGACCAGAAAAGAATTTGAGAACAAATTATGTTGTTTTGATGTCTTTGACCTTTTGAATATTTATGTATTTATTAAAGGTGTGTGGGCCAATTAGCCATTGTAAAGGTAATTCTCTTTAGAGATAGATTTAGAAACATAGAAAACCTACAGCACAATACAGGCCTTTCGGCCCACAATGCTGTGCCGAGCATGTACTTACTTTAGAAATTACCTAGGGTTACCTATTGCCCTTTATTTTTCTAGGCTCCATGTATCTATCCAGGAGCCTCTTAAAAAAACCCTATTGTATCCACCTTGCCTGCAAGCCATTCCATGCACTCACCACTCTCTGACCCCTGATATCCCAGATTTATGACTGAAGTATTAAATGCTTAATTTGCATCTCATTATGTAGGTAAATATGTTGCTAGTGAGATAGTAAAGGAAGAAACATGGACAATATTGGATAGGATAAAGAAAAAGGAAGTGTGATAAAAGTTCAGCCATCCTCATCAGCCAGGGTGGATGTATTCTACATCACCAAGGGAAGTTAGGTTTGAAAATGCAAAAGACTGGCCCCAATCATCTAAGTACTTGGATAGGTAGATGGCACCATGCCAGAGTAGAGCCAATACTTGGTTTAGTTGTCTGTTATGAACTGAGGTTCTGTAAAAACATGACTTGCATCTCATCCATACAGATCAATTCATTATAACAGTGCATTTGAGTTAGTACAAGGTAAAGTAACTTGCTGCAAAGTAAAGTAAAAATCAGCTATCAGAGTACATACATGTCACCACATACAACCCTGAGATTCTCTTTCTGCGGGCATATTCAGCAAATCTATAGAACAGTAACCGTAAGCAGGATCAATGAAAGAGCAAGAGCACAGAAGACAACAAACTGCAAATGCAAATATAAATAGATAGCAATAAATAATAAGAGCACGGAATAACAAGGTAGAGTAATTAATGTGAGATAATTGATTGTGAGAACATCTCAATAGATGAGTGTAGTTATCCTGTTTTGTTCAAGAGCCTGGTGGTTGAGGGCAGTATAAGGTGTTACAGTACAGAGAAAGTACAATGCATGTGGGCAGTGGGGCACAACAAGATAGGTTATGAGGTCAAGAATCCATCTTATCACATTAAGGAACCATTCATTAATCTTTTAATGGCAGGATTAAAGCAGTCTTTGAGGCTGGGAAAGTATGCATTTCTAACTGATATTCAGATTGTCAGAGATTATTTTTTTGACTTGTTCTACAATAGTTTGTTGGTTAGAAAGCAGTTGGGCAATTGATAGGGAAGATGGGGTGATGTGTGAACTTCCAAACAGTGTTTAATTTCATTACATTTTACCTAGCTTATCTCTTGACCCTATGACAAACTTTGTTTTTTTTCCTCTCCCTTTCTCTGTCCCGTAAAGCCTTTTTGCCTTTAACTTATCCAATTCTGATAGAAGGACTTTGACATAACCATTATCTCAATTTCTCTCCAGTTACCTGCTGATCATTTCTGTTGTCTTCCACTTTTTCTGCATCTACAGTATTTCCCTCTTCTGAGTGAAGTTAAGAACATTAATAAGCTAAGGATTCTGAGGACAACTTTTGCAGATCTGATAAAGAAATTTAGTTTTCAAAATCAATTCAAAGTCCTTTCAGTCTGGTATTATTATTTTACAGCCAACTAGGAGAAAACAGATGGCATTTATAGTAAATATGTTTGTTCTCAGGTCTCCAATTGACTGTGGTAATGCCAACAAGGATTGTTTCAAACTCTGGAAAGACTACAACAATGACATTTTTTATTCTCAGGACTGAACAGAACTGTAGGTACAGCTGAATGAAAAATAACTAAAGATGATGAGAGTCTAGTGTATGAGCAACATTGCATTTCTGTTCATATTGGACGTAGTCTTAATTCTACTTGTTCTGGCAGGTTTACAAAATGAAAAATTGATGAAGGTAATTTGAAATATTTCCTTTTCATTTACACACTTATTTTTCACTTACAGACATTTTTGCAGAAAGTGCACATCACTATTTCTGGTAATGATTCGCACACTCCTGGCCTGAGACTGCCTCACACCCCAATCCACTATATTCCATTAGTAACTGATAACTGTCAGAAAGAGAAATAGTCTGCTCAGCCCAGTATCAAAGGGAAAGGAGATGGCACTTAACAAAATGTAATTATTGTATAGCATAATTTACAAGAAGGCTGCCTTGAATATTGCCACCAGATTGTACCAAAGAAGCTCAGCTGATGATGCACTTTTCTAAATTCCATTAGCCTGGTAGCGATAGAGCTAACAACCGCAGAGTCCCTAAAGCTTTTGTAATGGAAACTCTTATGAAATAGCACAGTATATTGTATGGCAGCTATGTAACCTAACTAATGCCCCAAAACTACAGCAAAAACTGCTGAATTAATATATATTTGACTTGTTTTGCAGTTAAATGTAGAAGTAATTGAAAGCAAGAAAGACTAGTTGAGGAGCATACTCTTCCGCAACTGTTATAGTTTGTGATTTATGGTATCTCAATAGATTTATTAGTTCTCTCATTTGCTGTTACGATTGTGGAGGAACGCTGAGGAAAATTCCTTAATTTTGAAACTCTAGTTATGTATAATTGTTGGTTGACTTGTACTTTTTACAGGATAGGAGAACTGCATAAAACTAACAGTAAGAATTCATCACACAAATAAATTTTATGGGATTACTTTACAACAGGGTATTTGTGTTTAACTGTACAATCCAATTTTGGATCAGAGTAATATTAACTGAAATAAATTTTATGAATTATTTGTCACAATACAGCCCATGAACAGCAGAAGTTAAATAGTGGAATATGGATTCTAAAAGGAAGTAACACTTGGGAAGTGAGAACAGAAAATTGCTGTGTTCCAGCAATCTCAATGTAAAGTGTATCTGTTTTGTATGATAATTTATTTGCTGACTTTTTAAAAAGGAGTAAGTCTTGAGATGGTGAGAATTTACGTTTTAAATTGCAAATAATACAAAAAAAATTTTTCTTTTCTCACACTTGCTGGAAGAAATGTATTCAGAATTTCCACTCTGTTTAGAAATTCATTTCAAAATGGGCTCACTTTTTGCACAAAGATTTAGATGGGCTAATGTTAATATTTTAAAAGCCTCAAAGCGTCCTCAGTGGAGCCAGGGCAGGACTGGACTGTCGACTTGCTCCCATGAGACACAGTTTGAATGTTATGATAATGGCAGCAACTAGAGATTTAGTCTGTTTAGTAATTAAATCCTGGTTTGCTGAGTTTTGGATGATCTCAGTGTCATTGACTCTCATGCCTGCTTCCAGTAGCAGCTGTAGTTTCCTTCCCAGGGGCCATGGTTTGCCCTAGAGTGCATCCCAGCCAGACAGCAAGCTGCACCTGTCAGTCAGACAGACATCTGAGCAGAGATTTTACTATAAGATATAGTATATATACCACTGTGGAAATGATACTCTATAGCTTGAAGGGTGACTTCTGCTTATTGGTGATTGCAGGCAATCACTCAATCTATGTCTCTTCACTGTAGAGGAACCTATATTGTGAACATTGAATGCAATGAAAGCAAGGCAAATAGGGCCAAGAAATTGGATGCTGTTGAAGTGGATATATCACGACGTTGCTCCAGATTCCTGAAGCTCTGCAAGTCTCATGTGTCTCCATGTCATTGACTTACTGAGTCAAGACCATAAAAAGGGAGGAGATAAAAGAGCAAGTAGTTGCGTAGGTGATGGTGGAGGTGAACAAATGCAGCTAGTGTGGAGAAGGAGATGTACTTGATGGAGGCATCATGCTGGAAACACCCGTGTTGAAGGTTGCAAGATGAGGACAGTAGTTACACTAACACAGTTTTGGGAAGGAAGGGAAGAAATGAACAGTGTACAAAAAGTGGATAGGACACCATTGAAGGTCCAGTCAACTGTGGTGGAGAGGAATCCTTAGGGTAGTGGAGGTGGTGTGGTCGCGAGGGAAACTTTTTGATTTGTCACACACTTGAAATGTTTAACTATTTCTTCAGGACTCTGCTGTTTTTACAGCATTTATTGAAAGGAAGGAAGATGTGTACTCATAAAACACCTTTTGCAGTCTCAGAACTTTACAGCTGATGAAGGACCATTTAAAAATGGTCACTGTTACGGAGTTATAAAACAGGAGATGCCATTTGATCATTTGAAGAAGAATGGGAGATATTCAGACAAAATGGCAAGAAACAATTAATTGATCATTCATTTGATTGCCATTTATTATTCTTGTTATGTTTAAACCTATTTTGTTTGCCTACTAAATGTAAGTGATGGCCCTTTACATTGAAGTTAATTGGTTATAAAGAGATTTGGGGCATTCTGAGACTACGAAAGAGGTCACCTAAATGACAATTCACACAATAAATCTTTAAATGTGTTCAAAGACTTTTTGAAGATTCAGGAATTTCATTGTAGCTAGGAAGTTTATTTTAAAAATCTGAATGTCTTTCACAGTTCTCTGTTGTTCCTGCTCCTCACATTCCAGGCTTCTTGAAATTCATGGTCATAACTACAAATTCTGCTTCAAATGTAGAGGTATGAACTACTGTATGCACTTCTTATAATCTATGTTCAGAACACTGGAATCTCCTATGTGTATATGGAATGCAGTGTGAACACGAAGCTCAAGGGCTCTGTTAATGCAGATCTTCCAAAGGTTACAAGCACTTGACTTATATATCATGGTGTGCATACAGATGAGTGTGAGAGAGGCTGGTGTGATGGATTTGCAAATTCATCTGCCGTGTCTTGTATCCTTCTGTCATGTGGGAACTCGGTTGATGGTAATACCTGAATGGATGTTAAATGGCCTGTCTTAAATACACGTTGCCCTTGGCTGGCAAAGATTTGCTTTAAATAAATTTCCAGTCAGCTGCATTTCTGAATTGCAGTCTGTTCAGCTTATGAGCAGTTATCAAGAGTATAACTGTATCACAAAGTGGACCTGTAATAAATGAAAAACTAGATTTCAGTTTACAATATGTGTGGAGGGCATTAGGCATCCTTTTAGTAATGTGAATAGAGAATGGGGGCTCCCGCCTATAAAATGCATGTGGAGATTAAGGTTCAGATACATAAAGCGGTTGATAGGATGTTTAAATGAGAGGTGCTTTTAGTCATCATATTTTAATTGCATTTAATTCAATAGAAAAGATATAAAATAATGATAATCATACCAGAAGTAAAGTTACAGAAATAATTGTCTGAATTTTAATTATAAATACTTTTTCTGAATGTTTCCAAAGTGCTCCTACAGTTCTTATAGTCAAGGTGAGAGATAGCTTCCCAGTCCAGATTAATATGTTGAAGACATTATTTTTGACCTTTTAATTAACAAAATCTCAGGTTGATGCATGAATTCATGAAGATATATTTTCATTGAGATAGTTCATTTTCCTGAAAGCCTTACCGTGTGATTTAGCGGTTGAATGCCCAGGATTTAATCTGATCTGTCCATGAGACATCATGATTAACTATTGAAGCAGAATGATTTATCATCTCTCAATGGGCACCTTTTCTGAAAAAGGCTCTTTTACCATTTTTATATGAAAACCTCATTTATTTTTAAAACTGCTTTACTAATTTTACAACCTGATTCAAGTCACCTTTACAAAAATGTATTCTTTGGATAAAAATTATATTCTTTAGATTAAAATGAATAAAAGTAGACATTTAGTGTGATTCTATTCCAGACATTTGGGATTCATTGCTTTATGCAACTCATGGTTATTGATTATTCATCATTCATGTCCTGTGTGTGGACGTGATCAATGGTACAACCTTTCAGTTGAACCCATCCTCAGTCAACTCAGTTTGCCTCGGTCAAATGCTAATCTAAGCAGACAAAAACCTTCCCTTTCATCATTTAAAAGCTAGTTGTCTCAGTGTATAACACACGGTTATATTGTAAGCTCTACAAGATGCCACTGCTTTAACCGTGACATGTTAAATATTTGTCAGTTGTAGCTCTGCTGCTTTGGTAATGTAGAGGACACAATGAAAATTAATATCTCACTTGTAGTTATCAAGACATTTATACACTCGGGCCACTTTATTAGGTACCTCCTGTTTGTGGCCTTCCACCATTTACTTTAAGATTCAATGTGTTCTGCTCCATTTACCATCTTTGTAAGGATGAAGGGTCTCAGCCCGAAACATCAACTAACCTCTCCAAAGAGTAAAGCCCTAGCTCCCTTAATCTCTGATCATAATGCATACTCTCTAAACCAGGCAGCATCCTGGTAAATCTCCTCTGTTCCCTTTCCAATGCTTCCACATCCTTCCTATAGTGAGGCAACCAGAACTGGACACAGTACTCCAAGTGTGGCCTAACTAGAGTTTTATAGAGCTGCATCATTACATCACGTCTCTTAAGCTCTATCCCTTATGATAGAAGAAAAACATACATTTACAAAGAAAAATAATAATAATATATAAAATTATATTCCGAGTCCCTGAATGCCATGGCCTTTAGCTTGATGGTGCATAGACATCATCCTGAAGCCATGTGGAGGAGACAGGAGTTACGTCAGCCGCTGAAGGCTAGATCTGTGGCATTCAAGTCTGGTAACCCAGACCTGTACCAGAAAAATCAGGTATGATTTGCGGAGGGCTATTTCAAGGGTGAAGAGACAATTTCAAACAAGGTTGGAGGTGACATCGGATGCACGGCAACTCTGGCAGGGTCTACAAAACATTACTCCCTGCAAAGCAAAACCAGTTGAACTCAACACCTTCTATGCACGCTTTGAAAGGGAGAACACAACTACAGCTGTGAAGATCCCTGCTGCACCTGATGACCCTGTCATCTCTGTCTCAGAGGCTGATGTTAGACTGTCTTTAAAAATAGTGAACCCTTGCAAGGTGGAAGGTCCCGATGGAGTACCTGGTAAGGCTCTGAAAACCTGTGCCAACCAACTAATGGGAGTATTTTCAACCTCTCACTGCTACGGGCAGAAGTTCCCACTTGCTTCAAAAAGGCAACAATTATACCAGTGCCTAAGAAGAATAATGTGAGCTGCCTCAATAACTATCGCCTGGTAGCACTCACATCTACAGTGATGAAATGCTTTGAGAGGTTGGTTATGACTAGTCTGAACTCCTGCCTCAGCAAGGACCTGGACCCATTACAATTTGGCTATCGCCACAATAGGTCAACGGCAGACCTAATCTCAATGGCTCTCCACACAGCTTTAGACCACCTGGACTTAGACCAATCTGTGCCTATTGGTGATAACATCTCCTCCTCACTGACGATCAACACTGGCGCACCTCAGGGATGTGTGCTTAGCCCACTGCTCTACTCTCTGTGTACACATGACTGTGTGGCTAGGCATAGCTCAAATACCATCTATAAATTTGCTGATGATACAACCATTGTTGGTAGAATCTCAGGTGGTGACGAGAGGGCGTACAGGAGTGAGAGATGCCAACTAGTGGAGTGGTGCCACAGCAACAACCTGGCACTCAATGTCAATAAGATGAAAGAGCTGATTTTGGACTTCAGGAAGGGTAAGACGAAGGAACACATACCAATCCTCATAGAGGGATCAGAAGTGGAGAGACTGATCAGCTTCAAGTTCCTGGGTGTCAAGATCTCTGTGGATCTAACCTGGTCCCAACATATCGATGCAGTTATAAAGAAGGCAAGACAGCGACTATACTTTATTTGGAGTTTGAAGAGATTTGGCATGTTAATGAATACCCTTAAAACCTTCTACAGTTGTACCGTGGAGAGCATTCTGACGGGCTGCATCACTGTCTGGTATGGAGGGGCTACTGTACAGGACTGAAAGAAGCTGCAGAAGGTTGTAAATCTAGTGAGCTCCATCTTGGGCACTCGCCTACAAGGTACCCAGGATATCTTCAGGGAGCAGCGTCTCAGTAAGGCAGTGTCCATTATTATGGACCTCCAGCACCCAGGGCATGTCCTTTTCTCACTGTTACCATCAGGGAGGAGGTACAGAAGCCTGAAGGCACACACTCAGCGATTCAGGAACAGATACTTCCCCTCTGCCATCCGATTCTAAAATGGCCATTGAAGATTTGGACACTACCTCACTTTTTTTTAATATACAGTATTTCTGTTTTTGCACATTTAAAAAAAATCTATTCAATATACATAATTGATTTACTTAGTTATTATTATTTTTTCCCTCTATATTATGTATTGCATTGAACTGCTGCTGCTAAGTTAACAAATTTCACGTCACATGCCGGTGATAATAAACCTGATTCTGATTCTACAAGAACAAGCTGCTAGCACAATCTCGCACAAGTAGAGCCATGACGAATGCAACCCAGCTTGTCTTCCACCAAGCAAACACTAGCAGGCAGCACCAATGGGAGGTCTGGGTCGTTCTTCCACATTCTGATGTTTGATCCGAACAACAACCAAAACTCTTGACCATGTCTACATAATTTTATGCATTGGGTTGCTGCCACATGATTGGCTGATTAGATATTTGCATTAATGAGCAGGTGTACCTAATAAAGTGGCCACTGTGTGTATGCCTCAGCTTGGAAAAATGTTACAAACCAGAGAAAATCTGCAGATGCTGGAAATCCAAGCAACACACACAAAATGCTGGAGGAACTCAGCAGGCCAGAGTACAGTCAACATTTCGGACCCAGACCCTTCGTCAGGACTGGAGAAAAATAGAAAACCTACAGCACGATACAGGCCCTTCAGCTCACAAAGCTGTGCCGAACATGTACTTTTTCTAGAAATTACCTAGGGTTACCCATAGCCTTCTATTTTTCTAAGTTCCATGTACCTATCCAGGAATTTCTTAAAAGACCCTATTGTATCCATCTCCACCACCGTTGCTGGCAGCCCATTCCATGCACTCACCACTCTCTGTGTAAAAAAACTTACCCCTGACATCTCCTCTGTACCTACTCCCCAGCACGTTAAACCTGTGCCCTCTCATGTCAGCCACTTCAGCCCTGAGGAAAAGCCTCTGACTGTCCAGAGGCCTCTCATCATCTTATACACCTCTATCAGGTCACCTCTTGTCTTCTGTTGCTCCAAGGAGAAAAGGCCAAGTTCACTCAACCTATTCTCATAAGGCATGCTTCCCAATCCAGGCAACATTCCTGTAAATATCCTCTGCACCCTTCCACATCCTTCCTGCAGTGAGGCAGCCAGAACTGAGCACAATACTCCAAGTGGGGTCTGACCAGGGTCCTATATAGCTGCAACATTACCTCTTGGCTCCTAAACTCAATCCCACGATTGATAAAGGCCAGTGCACTGTATGCTTTCTTAACCACATAGTCAACCTGCGTAGCAGCTTTGAGTGTCCTTTGGACTCGGACCCCAAGATCCCTCTGATCCTCCACACTGCCAAGGGTCTTAACATGAATACTATATTCTGCCATCATATTTGACCTACCAAAATGAACCGCCTCACACTTACCTGGGTTGAACTCCATCTGCCACTTCTCAGCCCAGTTTTGCATCCTACCAATGTCCAGCTGTAACACCTGACAGCCCTCCATACAATCCACAACACCAACCTTTGTGTCATCAGCAAATTTACTAACCCATCCCTCCACTTCCTCATCCAGGTCATTTATAAAACTCATGAAGAGAAGGGGTCCCAGAACAGATCCCTGAGGCACACCACTGGTCACTGACCTCCATGCAGAATATGACCCACCTACAACCACTCTTTGCCTTCTGTGGGCAAGCCAATTCTGGATCCACAAAGCAAGGTCCCCTTGGATCCCATGCCTCCTTACTTTCTCAATAAGCCTTGCATAGGGTACCTTATCAAATGCCTTGCTGAAATCCATATAAACTACATCTACTGCTCTTCCTTCATTAATGTGTTTTAGTCACATCCTCAAAAAATTCAATCAGCTCGTAAGGCAAGACCTGCCTTTGACAAAGCCATGCTGACTACTCCTAATCATATTATACCTCTCCAAATGTTCAAAAATCCTGCCTTTCAAGACCTTTTCCATCAACTTACCAACCGCTGGTCTATAATTTTCTGGGCTATCTCTACTCCCTTTCTTGAAGAATGAAACAACTTACGCAACCCTCCAATCCTCTAGAACCTCTCCCATCCCCACTGATGATGCAAAGATCATCACCAGATGCTCAGCAATCTCCTCCCTCGCCTCCCACAGTAGCCTGGGATACATCTCATCCAGTCCCGGTGACTTATCCAACTTGATGCTTTTCAGAAGCTCCAGCACATCCTCTTTCTTAATATCTGTTTATCTTCTTCTTAATACCTTAATATTCTAAATAGATGAGGAATCAGAGCAAGAAGGTGGGAGGAGAGGAGGAAAAACACAAGGTGATAAGTTAAATCGGGACTGGGAGGGGTGAAGTAAGGAGCTGGGAAGTTGACAGGTGAAAGATACAGGGCTGGGGAAGGGGGAGTCTAATAGGAGAGAACAGAAGGCCATGGAAGGAAGAAATGGGAGGAGGAGCTACAGAGGGAGGTGATGGGCAGGCAAGGATATAGAGTGAGAGAGGGGAATGGGAAAGGGGAATGGTGAGGGAGAGGGTGGGTCATTCCCAGAAGTTTGAGAAATAGATGTTGATGCCATCAGGTTGGAGGCTACCCAGACGGAATATAAGGTGTTGCTCCTCCAACCCGAGTGTGGCCTCATTGTGTCAGTAGAGGAGGCCATGGACTGACATTTGGAATGGGAACGGGAACTCACTGAGAGGTACAAGATTATGATAGAAATAGGTACGGTAGATGGGGGAGATGGTAAACTTTACCACATGGCAGAGATGTTTAAAATCGAAGGTGAAGGTGAGGAGTAAGAGGTTTAGAGAGGAAGTGAGGATTATTTTTCATTCAGAGTGTGGTTGTAACCTGGACACACCTTCCCGAGGTGTTGGCGACAGAGACTCTCACAGCATTTAAGAAACATTTTAATTGCCAACACATAGTAGGCTATAGATGAAGTGCTGCTAGATGGGATTATTATACTTTATTATTTATATTAATTTTTAGCAATAGTATAATTTATTATAGTTTCTATTAGTACGATGGTCAATATGATATTGTGGGCCGTTGGATCTGTTTTTGTGCTGTACGACACATCTATTATGGAGAAAATCCTTATGAAATGTGATTAATTTTGCACAGTGGTGCGGTTTGTAGACTTGCTACCTCAAATCTCCTAAGAGCAATGTTCAGTCCTGACCTCCATTGCAGTTTGTGTGAAGGTTACATGATCCTCCTCTGATTGCATGGGTTTTTACAAGATTTTTCCAGCTTCCTCCCACATCGAAAAAATGTGTAGGTTCGTAGGTTAACGTATTGTAAATTGCCCCTAATATGCAGGCGACTGCTGAAATCTGGAGAAGGTTGATGGGAAAGAGGGAAGAATAAAACTGGGATATGTGTAGGTAAGATCTAAGTGTAAATGGGTGCCTGATGGTCAGTATGGACTTGGTAGTCTGAAGTGCCTGTTTCTGTTCTGTACGACTGTATGTCAATAGTCAATACCATGACTTTCATTGGCTGATCTCAATGGCACAGTTTCAATTAGAGCTGTGCAGAAACCATTTTTCTTTGTAATCAGGATGATTTGTGTTCAATGCCAAAATGTTCCAATGCTCTTACTATTAGAGTAAGAAATAGCTGCAGGAACAGATCCAACCTCATAGAAATTACTCCTTGCTCTTCGAATTAACAAAATGCAAGAAGTATGTATTGATCCAACTGAATTTTCTTTATAGAAGTTATCTATTTCTTGGGTGTTTTTGCCATAAGATGACAGAATTTATTGCAATTTTTCTGTTAATTGCCTTTGTTAAATGTTGAATAGCCTTAAGTACTAATAATTGCAAGTTTATACTGACTTACCTTTACTTTGGCTTATTATTGAGGTCTCCATGCCAGATGAGGCAAGGTCTCAAGAAGTGCATCATTATGTTGCTATCACTGTATCAACAATGATACCAACTTAATATCAGGAAAAAAATACATAAACAGGGCATTTTATCAGAACCTTCAGGTCTTTTACCAGGCTGTAACAAAATTATCAAACACAATGAATATTAAATATGACTAACTATCAGAGAGCATAAAAGAATCCTCCTGTTTTCATTCGTTGATTTAAATAGAAGGAAGTAAGTCAGGTTTTCTAAAAGGTTGTGTGATCCATACCTCCTGATTTCCATTGTCCCTTTCTGATTATTGCCTAGAATAAAATGACCCCAGGGATTGTGCACTTGTGGAGATGCATCAGTGGAAAGAGGAAGAAAACTTACCAAAATACCAGGTATAGTTTGGGACAAGGAATTCTACCTCATACGCTTGTCCTTATTTTGCATCAAGTCACTAAAGCTATTACCAGACAGACCAGATACAGTATATTTCTATTATAATTTTTGATTCCTGGATGTTCATCCAGCTATTACACTGACCATTTGGCACTACAGTCACTGTATTCTTCAAACGTAAAAACTTGGTTCATATCCATCTATTTTGAGCATATAATGCTCATCTATTATTCAGTATTGCCAACTCTTACATTGTAATTCTCTATATATGGATTAGCCTCTGGCTTTGCATTATAATATACAAGAAGTAAGTGCTGACAGTATGGTGAGGTATTATTTATTGGCTGTGTTCTGTCCTTCAGAAATGCTGATGTGGAAAATAAGATATGTTTGGTGTAAAATAATATAACAACAAAAATTGCCAGATGCAAGTTCTTCTATAATTAGCAACTATCCTAATAATGAGGGCTGTAGATCTTCCTTAATACTTTCTCTGTTCCTCTGTTTCTCTATTTCAAAGTTCAAAGTCTAAAGTAAATGTATTATCAACGCACATTATCAATATCACCATATACAACCCTGAGATTCATTTTCTTGCTGGCACAATCAGTAAATTCAATAACCATAATGGAATCAATGAAAGACTGCACCAATAGACAACTAGAGTGCAAAAGACAACAAACTGTGCAAATACAAAAAGACAGAAAGAAATAACAATAAATAAGCAATAAATCTCAAGACCATGAGATGAAGAGTCCTTGAAAGTGAGTCCATAGCTTGTGGGAACAGTTCAGTGACGGGACAAGTGAAGTTATCCCCTCTGGTTCAAGACCCTGATGGTTGAGGAGTAATAATTGTTCCTGACTCTGGTGGTGTGGGTCCCGACGTTCCTGCTGATGGCAGCAGTGACAAGAGAGCATGTCCTGAGTGGTCAGGGTCCCTGAAGATGGATGCTGCTCTGTGTAGCTGTAGTCAGTGGTGGGGAGGCCTTTACCTATGATGGACTGGGCTGTATCTACTACTTTATGTTGGATTTTCCATTCAAGGGCATTTGGTGTTCTGTACCAGGCTGTTACGCAGCCAATCAATATACTGTCCACCACATATCTATAGGGGATTATCAAAGTTTTATATGTCATGTTGAGCAACTAAGGCTCCCACCCCCATCTTAACTGTGTTTTACAGGAGAACCGTTGAGAGCATCCTGCCAAGTTGCATCTCCATCTGGTATGGGAGCAGTCGAGCACTGGACATGAAGTCCCTACAAAGGACTGTGAGAACAGCTGAGAAGATTATAGGGGTCTCCCTACCATCCATCAGGGACTTATCAGGAGTACTGCATACACAGGGCTCTTAGTATTATTAAGGATCCCACTCATTCATCCAGTATCCTCTTTGACTTTCAACCATCAGGCAGGAGACTCCGATGCCTAAAAACAAGAGCGGCCAGGATGAGAAACAATTTCTTACCCCAGGCCATTAGGCTTCTGAACTCCTGGCTGAAACCTCTCTCTTTAATAAAGCTTTTGGTCATTTTCTCAATAGGAGGCTCAGTGTCAAATTTTTCCTGATAATATCATTTGCCCATGTTATTGTACAAAATGCAGCCACTATCTCATTGTACTACACCTGAGGAGTCAAGAGCTTGACTATTATGGTCACCATCACTGAGTGTAGCCTTCCTAAGTTGTATTTGATTTCCTATTATTTAAGTCACTGAATTTAAACTCACCTACTGGCTGTCCAATCATGAGCTGAAATTTCTGAATTAGCATTCCTTTAATTTAACCAGGAAACCACTGGGTTGGAGGTCACAGGCTTGGAGCCTGGTTCGGAGCAGAAATTTGTTCACAGAACATAAGACCATAGGACCGCAGATGTTGGGTGGTCTATAGTATAGCCCAATTAATGTGGTCATAACTTTCTAATTCTTCATTTTCTCAGAAATGCAAGAGAACATTTAAGAAAAAAATCAGGAGGACTAAAAGAAGGCAAAAGGTTGCTCCAGCAGACAAGGTGAAAGAGAATCCTAAGAGCTTCTACAGATAACGATTGTAAAAGACAAAACTGGTCCTCTGGAAGATCAGAAGGGTACTCTATTTATGGAGCCAAAGAGATGGTAGAGATCTTGTGGATTTTTTGCATCGGTATTTACTCAGGAGATGGAAACACTCTAATGAAGTGTGGCAAAGCAGTAGTGAGGTCATGAACCCTACGCAGCTTACCGAGGAGGAGCTGTTTGCTGTATTGACGAATATTAGGGTGGACAAATCTCCAGGGTCTGACAAAATGATTCCTCGGACCCTATGGAAGGCAAGTTCAGAAATTGCAGGGACCCTAGGAGATATTTTAATCACCCTTAGCAACAGGAGAGGTACCAGAGGATTGGAAGATAGCTAACGTTGTTCTGCTGTTTAAGAAAGGCCCCAAGAATAAACTTGGAAATTATAAGCCTGTGAGCCTTTCCCAGAAGCAGGAAAGTAATTGGAAGGTATCCTATGGGACCAGATATATAAGTATTTGGATATATAGGGAATGATTAATGATAGCTAGCATAGCTTTGTGTGTGGTAGATCACGTCTAATAAATCTTACAGAGTTTTTCGAGGAAGATACCAGGAAAGTTGTTGAAGGCAAGGCAGTTGATGTTGTAAACATGGATTTCTGCAATGCATTTGACAAGCCCCACATGGAAGATTGGTCAAGAAAGTTCAGTTGCTTGGCATTCAAAATGAGGTAGTAAATTGGATTAGACATAGCCTTTGTGGGAGAAGCCAGAGAGTGGTATAGATGGTTGCCTCTCTGACTGGAGGCCTGTGACTAGTGGAGTGCTACAGGAATGACTGCTGTGTCTGTTGTTCTTTGTCATCTATATCAATGATAATGTGGATAACTAGATCAGCAAATTCGCTAATGACACCAGGAACGGGAGTGCAGTGGACAGCAGAAAGGTTACAATGGGATCTGGACCAGCTGGAAAAATGGGCTGTAAAATGGTGGATAGAATTTAATGTAGACAAATGTGAGGTGTTGCACTTTGGGAAGACCAACCAGGGTAGGTCTTACACAGTGAGTATTAGGACACTGAGGAGAGCAGTAGAACAAAGGGATTGTGAATACAAATCCATAATTCATTGGAAGTTGCATCACTGGTAGATAGGCTCGTAAAGAAAGCTTTTGGCACATTGGCCTTCGTAGATCAAAGTACTGAGTACAATAGATGGGCTGTAATGTTGAAGTTGTATAAGATGTTGGTGAGGCCTAATTTGGAGTATTGTGTGTAGTTTTGGTCAATTACCTACAGAAAAGATGTAAATATGATTGAAAGAGTTCAGAGAAAATTTACAAGGATGTTGCTGGGACTAGAGGACCTGAGTCTTGAAGAAATATTGAATATGGTAGAACTTTACCAGGAGGCTGCCTGGTTTGGAGGGCATGTGCTATCATGAGAGGCTGGAAAAACTTGGGTTGTTTTCTCTGGAGTGGTGAAGGCTGAGGGGAGATCTGGTAGAGTTTCATAAGATTATGAGAGGCATAGATAGTGTAGACAGGGTGTATCATTTTCCCAGTGTAGAAATATCTAATACATTGAAGGTGAGAGGGGGTAGGTTCAAAGGGGATGCGAGGAGTAAGTTTTTGGAGTTGCAGATGCCTGGAATGTGTTGTCTGGTATGGTAGTAGAGGCACGTGCATCAGAGGCTTTTAAGGGAGGTTTAGATAGGCACATGAATGTGAGGAAGATGGAGGAATATAGACATTATGTAAGTAGGAGGGATTAGTTTTTGTGTTTTTTGATTTACTTTTTAGTTGGTTCAACACAACATTGTGGACCAAAAAGGCTGTTCTTGCGCTGTACTGTTATGTTTCTGTATTTATTCCCTAGAACATCGGAGACTGAGAGGAGATTTGATAGAAGTATACAAAATTATAGGGTAAATGCAAGCAGGCATTTTCCACTGAAGTTGGGTGAGATTACAACATAAGGTCATGGGTTAATGGTGAAAGGTGAAATGTTTAAGGGGAACATGTGGGGAAACTTCTTCACTCAGAGGGTGGTGGGAGTGTGGAGTGAGCTGCCAGAGCAAGTGGTGGATGCGATTTTAATTTCAATGTTTAAGAGAAATTTGGATAGGTATTTGGATGGAAGGGCTATGGTCTGGATGCAGGTCAATGGGACTAGGCAGTATAAATGGTTCAGCACAGTCTAGATGGGCCAAAAGGCCTGTTTCTGTACTGTAGTTTTCTATGACTATAAAACATAGGAGCAGAATTAGGCGATTTGGCCCATTGAGTCCACTCCGCCATTCCATCATGACAGATTTATTATCCTTCTGAACCCCATTCTCCTGCCTGTCTCCATAACCTATGACACCCTTACTAATTAAGAACCTATCAATCTACACTTTAAATATACTCCTTGACTTGGACTTTGGAGTCGGCTATGCTAAAGAGTTCCACAGATTCACCACCCTCTGAATAAAGAAATTTATCCTTATCTCTTTTCCGAACGAACAACCTTCTATTCTGAGGCTATGCCTTCCAGTCTTAGACGTCCCCACTATAGGAAGCACCCTCTCTATGTCCACTGTATCTAGGCTTTTAAATATTCGATAGGTTTCAGCGAGACCCCCCACCCTCATTCTTCTAAAATGCAGAGAGTACAGGCACAGAGCCATCAAATGCTCCTCATACATTAACCCTATCATTCCCAAGATCAGTCTCGTGAATCTCCTCTGGACCATCTCCAACACAGAATAGTACAGTACAGTATAGGCCCTTTAGCCCACAATGTTGTGCCAATCTTTTACTTTACTCCATGATCAATCTAACCCTTTCCTCCCACAAAATCCTCCATTGTTTTTTCATCCATGTACCTATCGAAGAGTCTCTTAAATATCCCTAATGTATCTACCTCTATTATCACTTCTCACTGCTATCTGTGTGGAAAAAAAACCTCCAATCACCTTAAAAGTATGCCCTCTTGTATTAGCTATTGCTGCCCTGGAAAAAAGGTGCTGGCTATCTTGATTATATACGTTATGCCTCTTATCATCTTATGCACCTTTATCAAGTCGCCTCTCATCCTACTTCACTCCAAAGAGAAAAGCCCATGCTTGCTCAACCTTTCTTAATAAGACATGTTCGATAATCTAGGCAACATTCTGGTAGATCTCCTGTATGCCCTCTGAAAAGCCTCCATATCCTTTCTATAAAGAAGTGACCAGAACTGAAAGCAACACTCCAAATGTGGTCTAACCAGAGTTTTATAGTGCCTCAATATTACCTTGTGGCTCTTCAACTCAATCCCCTGACCAATGGAGGCCAACACACCATATGCCTTCTTAATTGTCCTGTTGTATACCACAACCACCTATAAACTATCCACAACTCCACCAACCTTTGTGTCAACTGCAAACTTACTAACCCACCCTTCCATTCTCATCTAAATCATTTACATTTTAAAACATCACAAAAAGAATAGATCCCTGTAGGACACCACTGGTCATGGAACTCTGGGCAGAATGAATTCCATGACGTTTTCTTCTGGTCTGAGGTTGGAAGGAACCTGTTTTTGCAGGTGTTGGTCAGGGCTGGTTTCCCTAATTGTTGCAGAAAATCACCTAATACCTACTGTACGTGGCTTTAAATGGAAATGTTTGTTCATATTCAATGTTATCGGTATAATAGCATTTTTGTTGAGTACCAATCATGGTGATCATGTGTAACAGAACCCATCTTGTTAAGGAGAGGAAATCTGCCATCCTTATCCACTCTTGCTCATAGGTAATTCAAGACCCACAAATGTGTTTAGTGCTTAAATAAGACCTGTTACATAGCATTTGGAAACAGATAACAAAATACTGTCCTTGCCACTGCGGTATCCATCTCACTGTCAATCTGGGAAAATGCTCTCACTTTCCATCTCCATTAGTATTCCAAATCTTCAAACTAAATTGCAGATAAGATATTCTATTCATTCATTTCTCGGGTGCTGGGAATCATTAGCAGAGATTGATTTGATTGTCCATTCCTAACTGTTGTTGAGGAGGAGGTGGTGCTCGTCTCTTGTTCTGGTAAAGGTGGAACTGCAGTATACATCTGAATCTGGATGGTGTGGGACTTACAGAAGAATGTGAAGGGCCTGAAGCTCTTGAACTTGTCTATAGTGGTAGATGCAATAAGTTGGGAGGTGCTATCAATATAAACTTGATCAGTAATGGTTGGGATTTCAGGAGAAAGCCAAGCCAAGATGTATCGTCCAATTTAACACTTGATAATTGTTGTTTCAAGCAATTATTTCACTTTGATCAGAAAATAAAACGACAGGGTTTTGTTATAAAATTTAACAGAAATACTTGTTTGTCTCAGATTTTTGGATAAATCAGAACCCTCCCAGCAAATGAAGTTCAGTCTTTAGGTTTCTTAATTTTGACTTTAGACTCAAAGTGAAGCAAGTCTGCTGTATTGTCAGGGACAATAGACAGTAGGTGCAGGAGTGGGCTATTTGGCCCTTCTAGCTGGCACCGCCATTCACTGTGATCATGGGTGATCATACACAATCAGTACCCCGTTCCTGCCCTCTCCTCATATTCCTTGACCCCGCTATCTGTAAGAGCTCTATCTAACTCTTTCTTGAATGCATCCAGAGACTTGGCCTCCACTGCCTTCTGGGGCAGAGCATTCCACATATCCACCACTCTCTGGGTGAAAAAGTTTTTCCGCATCTCTGTTCTAAATGGCCTACCCCTTATTCTTAAACTGTGGCCTCTAGTTCTGGACTCACCCATCAGCGGGAACATGCTTCCTGCCTCCAGCGTGTCCAATCCCTTAATAATCTTATATGTTTCAATCAGATCCCCTCTCATCCTTCTAAATTCCAGTGTATACAAGCCCAGTCGCTCCAATCTTTCAACATATGACAGTCCCGCCATTCCGGGACTTAACCTTGTGAACCTACGCTGCACTCCCTCAATAGCAAGAATGTCCTTCCTCAAATTTGGAGACCAAAACTGCACACAATACTCCAGGTGGGGTCTCACCAGGGCCCTGTACAGCTGCAGAAGGACCTCTTTACTCCTATACTCAATTCCTCTTGTTATAAAGGCCAGCATGCCATTAGCTTTCTTCACTGCCTGCTGTACCTGCATGCTTGCTTTCATTGACTGATGTACAAGAACACCTAGATCTCGTTGTACTTCCCCTTTTCCTAACTTGACTCCATTTAGATAGTAAATTTCCATTTAGGGAGAAGGCAACTTGGATATGTATTTCTGTTCAAGATCTCTACTCCAGAAATACTGGCATTTGTGAAAGTATGTTTATGAGCAAATGCAACAAAATCTGCGTAGACAAAGGAAGCTCAATGATATTACTTTATACTCAGAGTATCTTACAGTGTCTAAACATATGAATTTTGGAGCATCCTGTCATTTATTTCATCTGTTTTTTCTTCTCTCTGTTCTGATG
Organism: Hemitrygon akajei; assembly: GCF_048418815.1. Lineage (NCBI taxonomy): Eukaryota > Metazoa > Chordata > Chondrichthyes > Myliobatiformes > Dasyatidae > Hemitrygon > Hemitrygon akajei. Next base: position 53,748,623 of record NC_133133.1, on the reverse strand, counting down.
AGTTGGCAGAAATGTCTAAAAGATCCTGAATCTAAACATGTCTGTAGAACTGTGCTCAATTGAAAATTGAATTGAACTAAATTGAATTGACTTTATTTCTTACATCCTTCACATACATCAGGAGCAAAAATCTTTACAACACATCTCCATCTAAATGTGCAATATGCAATCATAGTAATTTATAATAAATAGAACAGTCAATGTAATATAGAGTACACTCAAATCAGCCCCAAACCATTCAATGCAGCTGTCATGCCTTCTGTATCTGATTCCACTCATCATCTTCCTTATCAGATTCCAGAATCTGCAGCCGTCTTTCCGTGCATCATCTTCCAGCTGCTGTCTTGAGCTTCCTCCCTACCCTCCTCCCACCTACCTCCAACCATCCATTTTCTCTTCTGAACCTGATTCAATCTACCACTTGTCTTCCTCACCCTTAACCCTCACTTTTTTATGCTGGCTGTCTCTCCTCTATAATCTCAGACCTAATGCAGGTTCTTGACCTGAAACATCAGCCATCTCTCTGTCTCCTCAGATGCTGCCTGTTCCTCCAGCAGTTTCTTTCTTGCTTTGGATTTTACTCAGTTCCCCTTTTCCCTTAAACAGTGCCCCGTGCACAGAGATTCTAAAGCAAATAGTCAGTAATAGAATTTTATTAGTTTTACTTTTAAACAGAAACATATTTTATAGGGGCTTATATGTGAAGATGATGCTTTGGAGATGTTACTGCAGAAAATACAGTGAAAATGGGTGTTCCTATTTAGTAATGAAAGTCAGCCAGCTATAAAGATTCAGGTATAAAAAGAGAAATTCAGGGAAGAAGAGGGCTTGATATGGCTAAATGAGTGAACTTCGTCTTCCAGGTCTGATCCATCAATCAACACAACTGACATTTTCAATCGTGGGCAGTAAAACCATGTTCTAGATATATCCTGCATCGCTTGTAAAAGATCATTAGCAGGAAAACGCTAGTTAAACCTAGACAAACAGATTTGGCACAGCAAGGCAAGATGTCAAGGGACAAGATGCTAACTGTGAGGTACAGATACTTAGCAACATTTTCATGAATGAAGTTCGCTTGCAAAGTTCCTTATGACCAATGAAACAGAGGCTTGGCAGAGAACAAGTGTTGTTCAAGATTTTTAGCATCAGCATCAGTGACTATGAATTGAAACTGTTAAGCTTAAAAATAGAATAGAGAAGATTGTAAAGAGTCCAGTCATGTTGATCAGAACAATGTGGGAAGCTGAGGAAAGAGAGGACAGAACCATTTTAATTCTCCATCTCATTCAGAGTAAGAATACAATAATAAAAGGAGCACAGCTACATATTTTCTTTATGTTAGCCAACAGCTCTGGCTAGTTCTTTCTAGTAACACTCTTCTGATGTTAGTACTGCAATACATGCAACTTCCAAGGCAGGTGTTACCGAATTTCTGTATTGCATTTCCTCTAAGTGAATGGGTAACAAGACTATAAAGAAAAGTACACACTTACACTGGGTAAGAATAAATAATGATAATATATTCCATTAAAAGAGCACTTTCATTTCACAAAAATCTGATTTACACAAGTAGATATCCTACAACCGATCTATGTCAATGTGATTCTTCCATTAATACTATGCAGAAATTAGAAAATGAACTGCAGGAATACCCCTGTAATTACATTCCTACAAAGCTGAAACTGAACGGTATGCAATTGATTACTCCACAGATTATTCGGCCACATTGCAACCCATTTGCCATATAGCCAAGAACTGCTGTTACGTGAAGCTTAGTTAAGTGGCTTAATTTTGATTGATGTATAGCAGAAGATGCAGAGCCTGAGTTTGTTTTGAAAAAGTGGCATTAAATTGTTTCAGTTTTCCCTATTTACATTTTTTATTAATATGTCTGTATGTGAAAAAGAAGTTCAGTGTAGAGATTTTATGTTTTCAAATGAAAAACTCAAGTTTGTGTTCAAATATAGCTATCTATTTCATTATTTCTATGCTTACTCGTACCATTTTCCATATTTTTGAAGAAGTTAATTAAAGTACAATTGTTAGAGGTCTATAAATTCACAATTCTATGAAGAAATCATTCTTCTAACAGATAATCTTGTGAATTACAATGTGTTACATTTTTACACACTAGGGTCTACTGTAATAGTTGAAGTTAACAACTTTATTACCTCCATGGTAACAAACTCTCATTTTCAGAACACATATTTTAGTGAAATAAATCTAAATATTTGCTTCCCTTGACAAACTATCTAAATAATTTCAGAAGCATTCCTTTCCATTCTCTATGTCTTTTGAAGGAAAGCTGGTCTACACTGTACAAAGTATTTCCAATCTAAAATTTAAAAAAAACACCAAATTACCCGTGCAATATCTTTGAAATACTTTTCAGAATATTATTAGCTGCATTGAAATCAGCTTCAGGTTTATGAGGTTTTAATTGTTGATTTAGCAATCACACACAAGCTCTTTTCTATTATCACTTTCCTTCACACATGGGCTTAATCTTTGCTTTTGTTTTTTTAAACATCAGTCTATGATCTGATTTAAGACAAAACACAACATCTTGCCGCAGTGATTCCCAACAAATGAACCATGCTTCTCTGTCCTAATCAGCTTCTCCTTTGTGGATATCAGGTGATCAGAGGAAGATGAAGATGAATGTCTTGGCCTGAAATATTGACGGTTTACTCTTTTCCATAGACGCTGCATGCCCTGCTGAGATCCTCCAGCATTATGTGTGTGTTGATCTAAGTATGAGCTCAACTGTAGTGCATCTTATGCTTATTAGCCTGAAGACATTCACTGTCTTGTGTCACATTTAAGCAATAGCCTTGTAGATGAGATACATAGTGGTCCGTGCATTTTAATATTAAGTGTGTGCACCTTTAAAGCTAGAAATGAGAAAAGAACTTTTTCTATTTATTGACATTGACAAAGTAAGATAATGAACTCTTCTCAGGCTTCTTGCTGGCTACAGGCATCAATTATAACCAAAGTTTCAATGATAAACTCTGCCATCTTCATCAGAGATAATGCCTGGGTGTATCTAGTCCAGTGGTATTTATAATCCCTGTAGTCCACTCCTCCAATTTGGTTAGTTCTCATGCAATCAGGTTTCTGCTCTTCCACTTTGTTTACAATCAAATTCTAGTCCTTACTTAGAGCAAGATCTTCATCTTTGTTAAAATTCTTTTCCCTAGTTTTAATGGCTTCCTTCACCGTGCAGTTCCAAAGGCCATTGATGGTGCACAGTAGTTTTGTGCTGTCGAAGTCAATCCTATGAGCAATGTGAATGCAGTGTCCTGCAACCACCGATTTCTCCAGGTAACCCAGATACACCTCCCGTTTCCACCGTTCGTCCTGTCTGGCTGAGATACGGTGCTCCACATTCACAGGGAATCCTGTAGACACCAGCTGACCTGAGTCCCAGGTCATCTTTGACCCTCATAAGCTTCATTATGGGTTTGTGGATGGTATTAATCTGGTATTTCTTTAGGATCTTGGCAATCCTTCCAGAAACTTTGGAAGTGTAGGGAAGACAGACGGTAGTGATAGGTTTCTGGTTCTTCTGTTGGCCCTTTTAAAGGCCCAGTTGATTTCCTTCACCTTGTAGCCATTCTGTAGGAACATCATCTGTAATTGTCTTATTTCCTCAGGGAGACTCTCCAGGTCTGAAATAGTTTCCACACAGTTAATCAAAGTAGAAAGAACCACTCAACATTGGGAGGTGTGATGGTGGCTGTTAGTGTTGAGGTATAAGTCAGTGTGAGTGGGTTTCTGATAGACACTATGTCCAACACTAATGGTTGAGAGTACGTCAACAGGTTCACTGCTGCCCAAGGTGAACTAGTTTCACGAAGCAAGACAGCGAGGCAACTATCCAAAAAAAAGTGCAGTCATCCCACCATTGGTCCCAGAAAGGACTGGCATCAATCAAATCGACGAGGAGACTAGATTGGTCTTGTGAAGAGGTTAAACCTCACTCCAGTCCCCAGAGCCATACCTTATCGGGGCTACATTGGCAGAGTAGAGCAAGCAATCCAAAACCTACCACCGGATACTGCAGAGGAGGTAAGGACAGAAGTCTGCATGGCCCTCAAAAGATCCATTTGGCCAAAACCAAACATTACAAAAGGAGAGTGACTGGCCCTCCAGGCACTACGGTGAAACCCAGCCATCATGATTTTAGCAGCAGACAAAGGAAATGCAACGGTCCTGATGTCCTCTGAGGAATACCACAGGCAAGTCCAACAGATTCTGTACAATCCCACCTACAGGGTTCTACTGCGCGATCCCATGGATTTGATTGTCAGGATGACCTCCGCTTTACTGAAGAAATCCGGACTGACAGACCTATACAAGACACTTCTGCCTCAAGCACCAGGACAACCACGACTTTACGGCCCCCCTAAGACACACAAGGACGGCTCCCCCACCCCCGAGGCCTGTCATCGGTGGGATAGATTCTCCAACTTACTACCTCACTAAGTGTTTAATGACCATATTATCTCCCTTTGTTGGGAGCTGTGAGCATCACATCACAAATTCGACCGACTGTTAAAAGAATAACCAACATCCAGCTGAACTTGGAACACATAATCATCAGTTTCGACGTGGGGTCTCTGTTCACAAGAGTTCCCATTAAAGACAGCTTGGTGCTCCTGCGGTCAAAGTTTGATAAGAGTAGCATTGACCTTGTTGAACACACCCTTACATCAACGTACTTCCTCTATAAGGGGATCTACTATGAACATCCAAACGGAGGAGCCATTTAATCGCCCTCGTTGCCAGCTATTGCTGATTTCTACATGGATAACTTTGAGGAGAGGACTCTGAGTTCATCACCCTTACACACCAAATGCTTCTTTAGTTACATCGATGACACCTTCATAGTGTGGCCTCATGGACTCCAGGCACTCCAACACTTCCATGACCATCTTAACAGTATACATCCAAACATTCAATTTACGATGGAGAAGGAGAAGAATGGTTGCCTCCCCTTCTTGGACATTCTAATATGATGAAAACCAGATGGTAGTGTTGGACATGGCATCAGCCTGGGACTGCCTGGTAAAAGAAACCATTGAAATAAAATTAGAGGAAAATAATATTTACAAAGACAAAGATGTCTCTCTAAGCAAGAACTGCAATTCAATTGTAAACAAGGTGGGAGAGTAGAAATTTGTTTGGATGATAACAAACCAGTCAGGAGGGATGGGCTACAGGGGAATAAATACCACTGGACCAGACATGCCCAGGCATTATCCCTGATGAAGATGGCAGAGTCTCGCATCAAAACATCAGTTATAATCGATTGCTGTACCCAGCTGGAAGCCTGACAAGAGATTTGTCATATATGCTGGGAAAGCACTAGATCCTTTTTCAAAGTAAGAGAATTTTTCCACTGTTTTATAATTTACATCTAGTGCAGGATGTGATTGAAAAAATGCAGATTTTGGCATTTCAATGTCATATGATCTCTAAGCTTTCTCCTGCTGATTTATAAATCTTCGGTAACGTGCAAAAATGCCCTTTAGAAGTCTTTTGATCTTTACTGGCTACAAAATAAGAAAGACAGTACAAGTATATAAATTCATTTCCTTGAAAAATACTTCCATTTTATACTGCAAAACAAATATTGAACTGTATTATTCTTAAATCAGATTATACACTGATGATATACTGATCAAATTAATGACTGAGAACAATTAATATATTGAAAGTATGGCATTGATTAATAAAGAAAGACATTATTTAAAATATTGATAAATCAGAAAAGGCTGGATTTGCTATACAGTTTGGAAAATGATATGAAGCATCTACAGTATAAAAATAAGAAGTCACTTTTAAACAATTGGCACAGTATTGAACCTCAAGAGAGAGAATTTGTAGAATGTCTAAGGGATGATGCTTTTTAGAACAGCTTGTTGTTGAGCCCACTAGGGGATCGGCTGTGCTGTGATCTGGTGGTGATAAGTGAGCTTCAGGTTAACAAACCCTTAGGGAATAGTTATCACAATATGATCAAGTTCACATTGAAATTTGAGACGGAAAAATAAAATCCAATGTGTTAGTATTTTAGTGGAGTAAAGGAAATTACAATTGCATGAGAGGAGAACTGTCTGAAGTTGAATGGAAAGCTATATTTGCAAGAAGGACAGCAGAGCAGCAATGGCAGGAGTTCCTGCGAAAAATGAGGGAAGTGCAAGACAGATATATTCCAAATAAGAAGAAATTTTCAAAGGTAAGGACACTACTGTGGTTGACAAGTTAAGTCAGAGCCAAAGTAAAAGCAAAAGAGAGGCATATAAGGAAGTAAGAGCTAGTGAGAAGGTAAAGGATTGGGGAGCTTTTAAAGACTTGCTGAAGGTCATTAAGAATGTCATTAGGAAGGAAAAGATGAATTATGAAAGGAAGCTGGCAACTAATATCAAAGAAGATACTAAAAGCTATTTTAAGTATATAAAAGGGTAAAGGAGAGTTGAGGGTAGATATAGGACCAATACAAAATGACGCTGGAGATATTGTAATGAGAGATGCAGAGATGGCAGAGGAATCGAATGTGTATTTTGCATCAATCTTCACAGTGGAAGACGGCTGCAGTGCACCGAACATTCAGGAGTGTCAGCAAAGTTAAGTATGTGCAGTGAAAATTACAACTGAGAAGGTGCTCAGGAAGCTTAATGGTCTGAGGGTGGATAAATCTCCTGGACCTGATGGAATGCACCCTCGGGTTCTGAAGGAAGTAGCTGGAGAGATTGCAGAGGCATTAACAATGATCTTTCAAGAATTGATAGATTCTGACATTGGAAAATTGCAAATGTTACTCCGCTAGTTAATAAGGGTGGGAGGCAGCAGAAAGGAAACTATAGACCTGTTAGCCTGACATCAGTGGTTGGGAAGTTGTTGGAATTGATTGTTAGGGATGAGATTACAGACTACCTGGAGGCACATGACAAGATAGGCCAAAGCCAGCATGGTTTCCTGAAGGGAAAATCCTGCCTGACAAACCTACTGCAATTCTTTGAGAACATTACAAGCAGGGTAGACAAAGGAGATGCAGTAGACATGGTGTACTTAGATTTTCAGAAGTCCTTTGACAAGGTGCCGCACTTGAGGCTGCTTAGCAAGAGCCCATGGAATTACAGAGAAGTTACTGGCGTGGGTGGAGCATTGGCTGGTTGGTAGAAAACAGAGTGGGAATAAAGGGATCCTATTCTGACTGGCTGCTGGTTACCAGTGGAGTTCCACAGGGATTGATGTTGGGACGGCTGCTTTTTACAATGTATGTCAATGATTTGGACTATGGTATTAATGGATTTGTGGCTAAATTTGCTGATGATACAAAAATAGGTGGAGGAGCAGGTAGTATTGAGGAGACAGAGAGACTGCAGAGAGACTTAGATAGCTTAGGGGAACGGACAAAGGAGCGGCAAATTAAATACAATGTTAGAAAGTGGATAGTCATGCACTTTGGTGGAAAAAATAAATGGGCAGACTATTATTTAGATGGGAAGAGAAATCCAAATTCAGAGATGCAAAGGGACTTGGGAGTCCTTGTGCAGGATACCCTAAAGGTTAACCTCCAGGTTGAGTCGGTGGTGAAGAAGGTGAATGCAATGTTGCCATTCATTTCTAGATGTATAGAATATAAGAGCAGGGATGTGATGTTCAGGCTCTATCGGGCACTCGTGAGACCACACTTGGAGTATTGTGTGCAGTTTTAGGCTCCTTATTTTAGAAAGGATATACTGACATTGGAGAGGGTTCAGAGAAGATTCTCAATAATGATTCCAGGAATGAGAGTGTCACCGTATGAGGAATGTCTGGCAGCTCTTGGGCTGTATTCCCTGGAGTTCAGGAGAATGAGGGGGGATCTCATAGAAACATTCCAAATGTTAAAAGGCCTGAACAAATTAGATATGGCAGTTATTTCCCATGGCAGGGGATTCTAGGACAAGAGGGCACATTTAGAGGACGTCCATTTAGAACTGAGATGCGGAGAAATTACTTTAGTCAGAGGGTGGTAAATATGTGGAATTTGTTGCCATGAGTGGATATGGAGGCCAAGTCATTGGGTATATTTAAGCGTAGATAGATAGGTTCTTGATTAACCAGGGCATCAAAGGGTATGGGGTGAAGGCAGGGGAGTGGGAATGATTGGAAGCATTGGATCAGCCCATGACTGAATGGTGGAGCAGACTCGATGGGCCAGATGGCCTATTCCTGATCCTATATCTTATGGTCTTATGGACCCAGTATAGGAGAACAAGAGTGGCCAGGAAAAAAAGTGTTGTTTTGGCAGGGAAGATTATGTAGTGAAATTCTTGAGTAGGCAATATGGCAGTGGCTTTTCCACATTAATTCAGTTCCATAAGAGCAGTGGATTAAGGAAGAAAGATGGCACTGTGGCACAGACGGCAGAGTCCCTGTCTCACTGCACCAGAGACCCGAGTTCAATCCTGACCTTGGGTGCTGTCTGTTTGGACTTTGTATGCTCTTCCTGTGAATTTATGGGGTTTCTAGGGTGCTTGCTTTCCTCCCACATCCCAAAGATGTGCAGGTTGGTGGGTTAATTCACCAGTGCAAATTGTTTCTAATGTGTTGCTGACTGGTAGAATCTGGGGAGTTACTGGAAAGTGGGGAGAATGGAATTAATGTAAATAGATGGTCAATAGTCAATGAGGACTTTGTGGGCCAAAGGGCTTATTTCCATATATTTCATGGAGAAATACAGCTTGGAAATAATTTCATCGACCATGAAAAAATATCCAAAAGTAAAACAACATGCATCCTGAAAACCACAAAACAGGCAGCCCTGTAAATACACAGGCAGCATCCGTGGAGCGAGAGAGAGAGAGAGAAAAAAGTTAACCTTTCAAACTGAAGATTTGTTATTAACATTGTTCTAATTAAACATCAGTGAATTGAAAACTATCATTTCTCTCTCCACAAATGCTGCATGATCTGTTGAGTCCTTCCAGTATTTTCTTTTGAATCAATACACTTTTCTCTTAGAAAATATAATGTTTACTATCTTTACTCAAATCCTCAAACAGGCCTGTGGAATACAATTAAGAACCATCCTGTTGGCTAAATATCACTTTGTGATGGCAAATTTTAAGTTTGCAGCAGAAAAGCATCTACATCAATGGATTGCTCCCTCAGGAAGATGGTGGAATTGGCTTCAGGGAAGGGAAGGACTTAAGGAGAGGAGTGTCAGCGGCATGGTAATAAAACATGGCAGAGGATCTCCAAATAAGCTATAGAGTCCTAGAGAGATTTATCTTCCAGCCCACCTATCAAGCACCTATTTTTACACCAATCTACCGTAATCCATTTTGCTGTCCTGTCAACTTGCCCCAGATTCTACATTCAGCTGTAGATCTCAGATTCATTGATCACATGCAGATCAAAATCAGATTTGATATCATTGGCATATGTTGTGAAATTTAACTTTATGACAGCAGTACAATGAAATACATGATAAATTAAGAAAAAAACTGAGTTATATTAAATATATATATGTCTATTAAAGTTAAAATAAGTAGTGCAAAGTAGCAAATAAAAAAGCAGTGGGGTAGTGTTCATGGGTTAAATGTCCATTTAGAAATCAGATGGCAGAGGGGAAGAAGCTGTTCCTGAACCACTGATTGTGTGCCTCCAGGCTTCTCTACCTCATTCATGTCAATAACAGTGTGAAGAGGGCATGTGCTGGGTGGTGGAGATCCTTAATGATGGACACTGCCTTCCTAAGGCATTGCTCTTTGAAGATGTCATGGATACTATGAAGGCCAATACCCATGATAGAGCTGACCAATTTTACAAGTTTCTGCAACTTATTTCTATCTTGTACCAGACGGTGAAGCAGCAAGTCAGAATACTGTCCATGGTACATTCATAGAAGTTCTTGAGTGTTTTAGTAGGCAACCCAAATCTCCACAAACCCCTAGTGAAATATAGCCGCTGCCTTGCCTTCTTTATAGCTGCATCAATATGTTGTGTTCAAGTTAGGTCCTCAGTGATATTGGCACTCAGGAACTTCAAACTGTTCAATCTCTTCACTTCTGATCCCTCTTTGAGGATTGTTTTGTGTTCCCTCATCTTACCCTTCCTGAAGTCCACAATCTGCTCTTTGGTCTCACTCACATTGAGTGCAAGGTTGTTGCTGCAATACCACTCAACTAACCGGTATATCTCACTCCTGTATGCCCTTTTATCACTATGTGAAATTTTGCCACAATGGTTGTATCATCAGCAAATTTATGGATGCTGTTTGAGCCACATAGTCGCACAGTCATGGGTGTAGACAGAGTAGAGCAGTGGGCTAAGCACACATCCCTGTGGAGTGCCAGTGTTAATCATCAGTGAGGTGGAGATGTTATTTCCAATCCGCACAGAGTGTAGTCTTCCTGTTAGGAAGTCAAGGATCACGTTGCAGAGGGAGGTACAGAAGCCTAGGTTCTGTAGCTCAAAACATACAGTGAAATGTGTCATTTGTGTGACCAACCAACACACCCAAGGGTGTGCTACAGACAGCCTGCAAGAGTAACCACACATTCTAGTGCCAATATATCATGCCCACAATGTTCAGCAGAACAATACAATATAGATTCATCTACACACAGGCTAAAATTTATGGTAAATAGCAAACTGTTGTAGGAACTCAACGGGTGGAGTAGCACATGTAGTAAGAAAGGAACTGTCAACACTTTGGGTTGAGACCTTGTATCAGCAGTCTTTTGTGTCTTCAGTTTAAATTGTTCGACCAACATACAACCCACACGCTTATGTGATGTGGGTGGAAAGAGGAGCAGCTGGCAGAAACCCATGAGGCACTCCGCACAGACAGCACCAGACTGAAACTGTGCCACTGGAGCTACAAGACAGCAGCTCCACCACTGTAACCCAAAAATAATTAATTCCAAAAATGAGATCATGCAAGGATGGAGCCAGTTGGCTTTTTTGATGACTAAATTTTTAGCGATGACCCATTTTAGCATGAGGTTCTATATTTTAAAAAATCTGCATAGTGTGCACAAATCCAAAGCACTCATGAATTTAAAGATGATTAATTAATGATTTTTAGCCATCATATCAACAATTTCAGTTCAAGGAAAAGTCGATTCATTTTAACTTTAATGTGAATTAATGATTTAATTAACTTACGTGGTACAAATGCTTTACATAAAATGCTTTTCCATTCCATTTGCTTGTACAGCCTTACTCAGCATTTTCCGAAGCATGTCCCAAGCTTTATTAAATCTGTGCCTTTCTTTTTTAACGATCCTTCCCGTGCACCCATCCTGTTGTTCTTCAAGATTCCAGCAGCACAGAAACAAACTGTGTGAGATAAGCAGTGTCACTACCACAAGTTAACAGTACGAGTACTAAATACACTGCACATCATCACAGTTTGTTCTGTCTTTTTGCCTGTAATAATTTTGATGACAAGATATTGCACACACATCTTTTAGAATCTTGATGCAATCTTGAAACATTCACATGCTCTCTTCTCCCTATACTGCCGTCAGGAAGAAGATACAGAACCTCAGGACCCACACCACCAGGTTCAGGAACAGTTATTACCCCCTTAACCATTAGGGTCTTGAATCAGAGAGGACAACTTCACTCAACTTTACTCACTGCAATATTAAACTGGCTCCACAACCTATGGATTCACTTTCAAGGACCCGTCATCTCATATTCCTGATATTTTTTATTTTTTATTATTTCTTTTTTCTTTTTGTATTTGTGCAGTTTGTTGTATTTTGCACACTGGTTGTTTGCCCGTCCTGAGGGGTGAGGTCATTCATGGTTTTTATTGCTTGTTTTGTATTTTTGTGATTGCCCACAAGAAAATGAATCCCAGAGTTGTATATGGTGACATATACGTATGTACTTTGATAATAAATTTAAACTTTGAATTCCTTTCCTCACACAGATACTGCTCAACCTGCTGAGTAACCTTTTTATCCAGTATCTAGTTTAGAATGAGCTGCATTTTTCTGCCTAAACACTGGGAAATTTCTTTAATCTTTAGTCTCAGGTCCTCTCTCTCACCAACTACTTATTTACCACGTGATATTGAGCAAATCCTCAGAGTATCAGGTAAACTTTGAGGCAGGGGAAGACAGAGGGGCCAGGATGTAATTCTGTGATGTCAAATTACAATGTACAGGATGGATTTAGTCATGGAATCATAGAACACAACAGCACAGGAACAGGCCCTTTGGCCCATCTAGTCCATGCCAACTGTTATTCCACCTCATCCCATCAACACTTACCTGGACCATACACCTCCACACCCTTCCCATCCATATACTTAGCCACGCTTCTCTTAAGTATTGCAACTAAACCCACATCTACCACTTCTGCTAGCAGCTCATTCCACACTCTCACCACCCTCCTAGATATTCCTGTAGATATTTCATTGTTCACTCTTAACCTATGACCTCTAGTTTTAGCCTCACTCAACTTCAGTGATAAAAGACTGCTCACATTGCCCTTTATCTATACCTCTCATAATTTTGTAAACCTCTATCAAATCTCCACTCATTCTCCCATGCTCCAGGAATAAAGTCCTAACTATTCAATTATTCAACTTAGGTCTTCATGTCCCGGCAATATCCTTGTAAATTTTCTCTGTACTCTTTAAGTCTTACAAGATTTTCTGTAGATATGAACAGAACTGTATATATTACTACAAATTTGGCCTTGCCACCATGTATAATAACTTCAACATAACATCACAATTCATATACTGAATGGTTTGATTTATGAAGGCTCATGTGCCAAAAGCCGTCTTTGCAGCACTATCTGGGATAGAAGCAATTGTGCATCTTTACTCCTCGAACCCACGGTTCTACCACATTTATCAGTGCCCTGACTCATTGTTTGTCCTCCAAACGTGCAACAGCTAACTTAACTGCGTTAATTCCATGTGCCGTTTTCCAGCTTGAGCAACATTCCTCCATTACCGCACCCGCGGTTAAGGATATTTTAAATGCCTCTGCCAGAAACCCTGCAATTTCTGCCCTAGCTTCCCACAAGAACTGAGGAGGACACCTTATCAGGCAGGGCCTGTGTACTTATCAACACTAATTTACCTCAAATAGCACATCCTCTTCTGAAAACCGTATATGGTCCATGACCTCACTGCTATTTTACCTCAGTTGTATTGACTGAGATGCAAAATGTCAATTTAAGATCTCCCCCATCTCTTTCAGTACCACGTATAGATGACCATGCTGATCTGCTAGAGGACCAATTTTATCCCTCGCTGTCCTTTTGCTCTTAATATATCTGTAGAAGCCCATGGGATTCTCCATTACTGTGTCTGACAGAGCAACCTCTTATCTTTTAGCCCTCCTGATTCCCCTCTTATATGTTCTCCTGTATTTCTTATACTCAAGCATCTCATTTGTTCCTGGTGTCTTTACCTGCTTCTCCTTAGCCATGGCTTCAATATCCCTCAAAAACCAAGGTTCCCTTACCCTGTTAGCCTTGCCTTTTATTCTAACACACACATACAAACTCTGCACTCTTAATATTTCACTTCTGAAGGCCTCCCACTTACTAAGCTTACTGTGCCAGTGAACAACCTGATCCACACCTGCCAGATCCTTTCTAATGCCAGTAAAACTGGCCTTTCTCCAATTCAGAAACCCAACCTGAGAACCACTCTTCTCCTTCTCCACAATTATCTTATTAATGGAATTATGATCTTTAGATTCAAAGTGTTCCCCTACACACACTTCTGTCACCTATTCTGTCTTATACCCTAATAGGAAATTCCAGTCCTGTACTCTCTCTACATGGGACATCTATACACTCAATGGTCACTTTATTAGGAACCTCCTGTAGCTAATAACATGGCCGCTGAGTGCATGTTTGTGGTTTTCTGCTACCATAGCCCATCCACATCAAGGTTTGGTGTTGTACGTTCAGAGATTCTCTTCTGCACACCACTGTTGTAATACGTGGTAATCTGAGTTACTTTGCTTTCCTGTCAGCTTGCTGATTTTCCTCTGACCTCTATCATTAACAATGCGTTTTTGCCCACAGAATTGCCACCACTCATTGGATGTTTTTTGTACCATTTTGTGTAAACTCTAGAGACTGCTGTGTGTGAAGATCCCAGGAGATCAGCAGTTTCTGAGATACTCAAACCACCCCACCGATAATGATTCTGTGGTCAAAGTCACTTAAATCACATTTTTCCTCATTCTGATGTTTGGGGAACAAATGAACCTCTTGACAGTGCATGCTTTTATGCACTGAGTTGCTGCCACAAGATTGGCTGATATTTGCTTTAATGAGCAAATGAAACTAATAAAGTTGTCACAGAGAGTATATTGATTAAGGAAATTTCCTTGAATACATTTGACAAACTCTATCTTATCCAGTCCTTTAACAGTATAGGAGTCTCAGTCAATGTGTGGAAAAATGCTGCCTGGCCTACTGCGTTCCACCAGCATTTTGTGTATCACCTACTACGACTTTATTTTTCTTGTTACTGTTTGCTCTCTCTCGACAAACCTGCTCCTCTAAATCCCACTGACTACTTGTTGGTCTACAGTATAATCCCTGTCTTTTTCCTGTTTCACCATTTAGCTTCGGTAGTTGAGCTCTCCAGTCTGTTCAGTTTGAGCACTGCTATGAAATTTTCCCTAATAATGCCATCCCTCCACTTCATATCATGTCAAAAACAATTGAATCGTGGAACACTGAGTGGCCAGTCCTTCCCCTCCTGCAACCGAGTCTTATTAATGGCTACATTGTCATAGTTCCACGTGCTGACCCGTGCTTCATGATTCACGTGCCCTACCTGTAATTGAAATGGACACAACTAGGATCATTATTCCCACCAGCTCAACCTTTTGATTCCTGTCTTTGTATGTAGGCTTAACAACATTTTCCCCTCTATCTACCCTGGCACTCTGCAACTCTAGTTTACTCACCTCCCCCCACCCCATACACTAGCAAACCTTCCCACATGGATATTAGTCCCCCTCCAGTTCAGGTGCAAACTACCTCATCTGTACATGTCCCACTTGCCCTAGAATAAAGCCCAATGATTCAAAAATCTGAAGCCCTCCCTCCTGTACCATGTGTTACAATAGAAATATTACATTCCTATTTCTGTCCTCACTAGCATGTGGCTCTGGTAGCAATCCTGAGATCAGACTCTGCAAGTCCTGTCCTTTAACTGAGCACCTAACTTCTGGAACTCTCTTTATGGGACCTTGTCACCCTTTCTACCTGTCATTAGTACTGGCATGGACTATGACCTCTGTCAGCTCACCCTCCCCTGAAGAATGCTATGGACCCTATCAGAAATGTCCCTGTAATGCAACTGGAAGGAAACATGTCATTCATGAATCTGGTTGTTGTCCACAGAATCTTCTGTCTGTTCCCCTAACCAACGAATCCCCTATCACAACTGTTCTCTTCTCCCCTTCCCTTCTGCGTCACTGAGCCAGACACAAAGCCAGAGACCTGGCTACTGTGGCTTTCTTCTGCTAGGTTGTTTCCCCCCCCCCCCCCCACCCACCATCCACCACAACACTATTCAAATAATCTACTTGTTACTGAGGGGGGCACCCACAGTGGTACCCTTCACTGCTTGTTTAACCCCTTTTCCTCACCCAGTTACCCGTGTCCTGCATCTCAAGTACAAGTACTTCCCTGTACCTTCTGTCAATCAACCCCTCACTCCCGAATGATCTGGAGTTCATCCAGCTTCAGACCCCTAACATGGTCTATGCAGCTGAGTGCTCTTCTTACAGGTGTAGTCATCAAGAATACTGGAAAAAGAAGGGTCCTGAAGAAGGGTCTCAGCCCGAGACATTGCCTGGTTACTCTTTTTCATAGGTGCTGCCTGGCCTGCTGAGTTCCTCAAGCATTTTGTGTGTGTTGCTTTGCATTTCCAGCATCTGCAGATGTTCTCATGTTCGGGATACTGGAGATGTCACCATCATCCCACATCCTCCAAAAGGAGAATTCTACTGTCTTGCCTCATATTCTTGTGTAAAAAGAAAGAAACTTGCCAGAGACACACCTCAGCCTCTGCCTCTTCTCGCCAAAGCTTCAAGCTCCCTCATTCTAACCCTGGCCCACCGTCACAATGGCCACTCTTCAATTGGTTACTCTGCTTAAATCTAACTTCTTTTTATTGGCCCTTGCCAAGTTCCTAATTTCCCAACAATCTCAAGTGCCACCGAATGTCCCAACTGGCCCTGCTCGCTTTTTAAATCTTACGGTCACTCACCACAACAACTTGCACTATCTCAAGCCCCCCTCCCCACACCCCCAATTCAGTTCTTGATCCCTGATCTTAACTAAACGCAAATATAAATATCAGTTACAGCAATTTAAGAAAACTGCCATCTCACTGGAAAAGTGACAATAGTATGGTGGACGATTTTAATTCCTTCCAGGTCACAAAAGGTAGCCCTTATGCAAGAAAGGGAGACAGCTCTACAGATGGCATATAATGGTCCAAATAAGTGAAAGAAAAATATGTACCAAAAGATCCTTTTACAACCAATGGATCAGAATTCATGAACAGCATTCCAATTTGAGTAGTAAGGGACTTTTAAAAAATATGACAAAAGTTGAGTAATTGGGCACATATTGACAGAAAAACTGCTTGACATATATTCAAATAATTTGGCTTTTCATTAGAAGCTCCAATTTACATTACTCTTCAGCCTAAATAGGTCTCTTTATCATTAGCAGTATATGTTGAAAAGCAACTATTTCAGATTCAACCTGCAATTGTGATAAAAAATACACACATCATTTATTTTCTATACAAATTTAATCATAGTATTCACAGTAATTGAAGACATATCAAAGGATCTTTGTTAAAAGAGAATAACTGTTATAATCCACTTTTATTAATATTCACAAAAATTGTACTGTTGATGTTACATGATGTTCATCATACATTACCGGTAGTTAAAACTTCTTTAATGTGCAATGAAACAGTTCTGTAACATAAGCAAAATTGGGCTTTGCAAAATTGTTCCTAAACACCACCAGACTTCACACCTGAAAGAAGGCATAAAGATGCAATAAATAAATGAGTTAATTTCTTATCTAATCTGAATTTTGTGGACAAACACTGTTAGTCTGACGCAGCTAATTACCCCAGTTCAAAAGGGCTTAGGAATAGCTATGAATGGATTGTTCAGTCACTGGCCTGAATTAATCAGTATTTTCTATTTTATTTCAGAACTCTAGCATTCCCAATTACTTTACATTTGTATTAACTTATTCATATATCAATATTATCTTCTTAACTAACACCATTTACAACACCTAGTGTTATAACAAACTTAGTTGTAGGACTCTGGCTTAGAAATTCTGCTTTGGCAGTAAATGACATTCAAAAATTGAACCCTTTTAAAATGCTTCCAACCCAAGTTTCTACTCAAAATGATTTACTTTACCTAAAAATCTACATGAAGCAGTGCAACTAGGCAGGAGTGGGGAACTGACAGGGATGCAAGAGGAAACAAATAGGATTAGGCTGAAGGGTTTTTTTCCTGGTTGTATTATTCTACAAAATAATAAAACAATAAGCAACACATTATTATTTCAGCACTGTTTATAGGCAGAAACACGGGAGACTGGAAATATTTCTGAAGAGTACTGAGAGATGATTTCAGCCATTAAGCATCGGTGCTTTAACTCTGACAGTTACTTTACAAATGTACTTACACAGAACCTCCCTGAAAAACACCAATCATTTGGATAAAATATATCCTTTCAAATATATTTGAAGACATTTTAGACTTTGCTTCTGCAATGAAGTACAGGAGATGCTATACTGTATCGCAGCTCTAAAAGAAACAATAATTTAGGGGGTTGCTAAATTGCTACAGGTTTTAATGGAAAAGAGTTTTGACACCAAAGGCAGATGTGTAGGGTTCTGTCAAAATGTAAATAACATTTGGCTAGCTGACAGCATTACTGACTTGTCAATATGACTCTTACCACCAATATTGCCAGTTCAGTAAGTATGGAGGTGTCTATCCTGGCTTCTATGATGTACAGCTGAGCCCAGCATCAGGGGCTCCCTCCTAACATAGAATGAAAAAGCAGTAAGGGGCAGCCACTCCTAAATTGTGCCAAAATGCAATTAAATAGCAGAAAAATGGAGCATCACATTACATTCTGTGTTTGATTACCTGAAAGTTGATCACTGAACAAATGCTCATATAAATAAATAGCAGCTACAGAAATTTAAGAAAATTACCATCTCAGATGCAAAGTGACAATGGGAGCGTGGTCAATTTTAATTACTTCCAGATCACTATAGGTAACCCTTGTGCAGGAAGGGGAGACTTTCTAAAAGTGAAATATAATAATCCAAATAAACAAGAGAAAAATATGCATCAGAAGATCCTTTTACAGCCAATGGATGGGAATTCATGTCAAAAATCCAATTTGAGTATTAGGGACTTTATAAAATATAAAAAAAGCTGAGTAACTGGGCAACCAATTTGGTGATGGAGCCTACATGGTGGCATCTCTAAGCTGGCAACAGCCCCATTTATTTAAATACACTTTAGAATATATTCATCAAACACTGAGTGTCCCAGGAGGGCAGCAGTTAAATAAAACCCCACAACTCTTTGATCAAGCCAACTTTCTTTTTGCAAATGTGGTCAGCCAAAAAGCTTCAGCTAGGTAAGTTGCTCTCCTTTATTCTTCACCTGTTGGTGCATAGTTAGCGCAGTGAAAATGGCTGCAGGGGCTGTGTCATGTTCTACCTGCAAGATGTGTTCTTTCTGGGCGACCTTCAACCTCCCGATAACCACATTTCCACCAGGTTCACCGAGTTGCAGCTCCTTGAGAGCGTGTTAAGGAGCTGGAGCTGCAGCTCAATGACCCTCAGCTCATAGGGGAAACTGAGAAGCTGACAGATAGGAACTACAGGGAGGTCATCATCCCTAGGTTGCAGGAGGCAAGTAACTGGGTGACTGTCAGGAGAGGGAAAGGAAATGTGCAGACAGTGCAGAGTACTGTAGTAGCCATTCTCCTCCATAAATAAATATGGATACTGTTATGGGGAGTGACCTTCTGGGGTCAGCCTCAGTGACTGGGTCTCTGCCACAGAGTCTGACATTGTGATGGTGGGGGGTGGGGGGGGGAAGAAGAGGATTAGTGATAGGGGATTCCATAGTTAGAGAAGTAGGCACAAGATTCCGTGGACATGAAAGAGACAGTTGCACAGAGCTAGGGTCAAGGACATCTTGGATCAGGGCCACTGCATTTTAAAGGGGGGAGGGTGAGTAGTCTTGATACATATTGGCAGCAATGGCATACATAGGAAAAGGACCTGAAGAGAGAATTTAGGGAGGTTGACTGGGAAAATCAGGTTGGTGCTGGATCCCAAGAGACAGAACTTGTAGAATATCTGAGGTGGCTTTTCAGAGCAGCTAGTGGTTGAGACCACTAGGGAAAAAGCTATTCTGGATTGGGTGTTCTATAATGAATTGGATTTGATGAGGGAGTTTAACAAAAAGGAACCCTTAGGAGGCAGTAATCATAATATGATAACCTTCAGCCTGCAATTTGAGAGGGAGAAGCTAAAGTAGTACAGTGGATAGTGGAGTAAAGGGAATTATAGAGGCATAAAAGAGGAGCTGGCCAAAGTTCATTAGAATGGGACACTAGCAGGGATGATGACAGAACAGCAATGGCTGGAGTTTCTAGGCGAAATCTGCAGCATGTATACATCCCAAGGAAGAAGTATTCAAAAGGCAGGATGGCACAACTATGGCCGACAAGGGAAGTAAACAATAATGTAAGAGCAAAAGGGCATATAATAGAACAAAAATTAGTGGGAAGTTAGAGGATTGGGAAGCCTTTAAAAACCAACAGAAGGTAACTAAAAAGCCATGAGGGACAAGATGAAATACAAAGGTGACCTAGCCAATAATAGCAAAAATGATACCAAAATGTTTCTCAGATATATAAACAGAAAAGAGGGGTGAGAGTAGTAATCAGATCACTGGAGAATGATGCTTGAGAAGTAGTAATGGGAAATAAGGAAGTGGCGGATGAACTAAATGAGTATTTTGTATCTGTCTTCACTGTGGAGAACACTAGCTGTATTCTGGAGGTTCAAGGGTGTCAAGGGCAGGAGTGAGTGCAATCACTATAATGAGAGAGAAGTTGCTTGGGAAGCTGAAAGGTCTGCAGGTAGGGAAGTCATCTGGACCAGATGGACTACACCACAGAGGTCTGAAAGAGGTATGTGAAGAGACTGTGGAACATTAGGAATGATCTTTCAAGAATCACTAGATTCTGGTATGGTTCTGGAGGACTAGCAAATGCCACTCCACTCTTTAAGAAGGAAGAGGCAAAATAAAGGAAATTATTGCCCAGTTAGCCTGACCTCAGTGGTTGGGAAGATGTTAAGTCAGCTGCTAAGGATGAGGTATTAGGGTACTTGGAGGTACACGCTAAATTAGGCTGAAGTCAGCATGATTTCCTTGAAGGAAAATCTTGCTTGACATGGTGTTTGAATTCTTTGAGGAAATAATAAGCAGGATAGATGAAAGAGAATCAGTGGATGTGGTGTACTTGGATTTTCAGAAGGCCTTTGACAAGGTGCCACACAAGGCTGCTTAACAAGATAAGAGACCATAATATTTATTTATTTATTGGGATACAGTGTGGAATAGGCCCTCTAGGCCCTTCAAGCCATGCCACCCAGCAATCTGCTGATTTAATCTGAGCATAATCACGTGACAATTTACGATTACCAATTAACCTACCAACCAGTACGTTTTTGGACTGTGGGAGGAAACCAGAGCACCCGGATGAAACCCATACAGTCATAGGGAGTGGCAGGAATTGAAACCTGTACTGTAAATTGCTGTGCTAACCATTATGCTACCATGGCACGTGGACAGAGCATTGGCTGATTGGCAGGGGGCAAAGAGTGGGAATAACAGGTGCCTTTTCTGGTTGGCTGCCACTGACTAGCGGTGTTCCACAGGGGTCAAAGTTGGGACTGCTTTTTACATTATATGTCAATGATTTGGATGACGGAATTGATGGCTTTGCGGACAATACAAAGATAGGTAGTGTTGAGGAATCAAGGGGGCTGCAGAAGGATTTCAACCAACTGGAAGATTGGGCAAGGAAGTGGCAGATAGAATACAGTGTTTGGAAGTGAATGGTTATGCACTTTGGTAGACGGAACAAAAGCAACGATTATTTTCTAAACTGACAGAAAATTCAAAGATCTGAGGTG
This sequence comes from Hemitrygon akajei, assembly GCF_048418815.1. Lineage (NCBI taxonomy): Eukaryota > Metazoa > Chordata > Chondrichthyes > Myliobatiformes > Dasyatidae > Hemitrygon > Hemitrygon akajei. Next base: position 53,727,337 of record NC_133133.1, on the reverse strand, counting down.
CACAGGGACTTGGGTATCCTCATGCACAATTCCCTGAAGGTTAACTTAAAGGCTGTGTCAGTGGTTAGGAAGGCGAATGTAATGTTAGCATTCATTTCGAGGGCACTAGAATATAAAAGCATGGATGTAATGCTGAGGCTTTTTTAAGGCACTGGGGAGGCTTCTCTTGGAGTACTGTGAGCAGTTTTGGGCCCCTTATCTAAGAAAGGATGTGTTGACATTGGGGAGGGTTCAGTGGAGGTTCAGAAGAATGATTCTGGGAATGAAAGGGTTACTGTATAAGGAACATTGATGGCTATGGGCCTGTACTCACTGGAATTTAGGAAAATTGGTGGGGGGCAGGGTGGAATCTCATTTAAACTTATCAAATGTTGGAATGCCTAGGTAGGGTGGTTGTGGAAGAGATGTTTCCTACAGGGTGGGGGTGGGGGGGGGTGCGGTCTAGGACCAGAAGACACATCTACAGAGTAGAGGGACATCCACTTAGAATGAAAATGAGAAGGAATTTCTTTAGCCAAATGGTGGTGAATTTGTGGAATTCATTGCCACAGGTGGCTGTAGAGGGGAGGTCGTTGGGTGTATTTAAGGGGTAGGTTAATAGGTTCTTGATTAGTCACAGTGTGGAAGGTAATGGAGCGAAGGAAAGAGAATGGGGTTGCAAAGGAAAATGGATCCACCATGATGAAATGGCAGAACAGACTGAATGGGCTGAATGGTAGAATTCTGCTCCTATTTCTTATGCACAGTTGTAAGTCACTGAGGAAAATTATCACAACGGAATAGCACTGAAATATCAGGAAATAAACTGTATCTTGAAATGTCACGTCATTGGTTTCCTGGGCAATAAATTATATGCACAGCTACGTCCTTGGTGTTTATTCTAGAGCAGAGAGTTCATAAGCCTTTCTTACTTACTTTCTTACTTAATAATTCTCTAATGAAGTGAACATTTCATTGTTTATGATGGTTCAAATCCATAAATATCAGCAGCAATACAAAGTGGAGTCAAAAAAGATGGAACTTTTTCCATAGATGGTCCTAATATTCCTCATCCATTCATGTCATTGTAATTTTACAGGTACATTAAACACCTAAAACCCTCTGAAGCCAAGAGCAGCATGCTCACATTAGATTTAATAATGGAACTATTTTCTATTTAACCTGGTACTATAAATATCAGATAAGAGATGTTAGAGATATTAGTAATTAGAAATTTACAGAATCGAGTGGATAAATGCCCATCCTGGATGGAATGCAGTGACGACCACCAATTCTAAATCTTTGTTGAGCTAACTGGTCTTAACTGGATGAGATTTAGTGTCTCTTAGGTCACTAATCAGGAGGATTTTAAGGGATAGAAATAGGAAAAACACATTTAAATGCTATGTTTACACAAGTTATCAAATAGATATCTTCAAACCATATTTACAGGAAAGGCCTTGCAGTATTAACAGATCTTTCATGTTCCTTGATATTTGCATAATTTCTTTAAACATATAGAGAGATTGCTAAAAATACAGAGTACAAACAAGCAGATAATACCAGAACTTTTTAAAATTCTGCTTACTTTAACTTGGATTAAAATGAAACTCTGAACATTTGATTTGACTTCAAATGGTAAAATAAAATTTAGTTTACCCATAGAAAGCTTCTCATTTGCTTCTTTTATCATCAATCCCTGTGGTCATCTCTTTCTTTATAACGACTGCCATTGGTGTGCTTACTTCTCCTCTCTTTACTCTTGGAACTCTCACAATCTGAATCCCTCTCCTCTCTCCTGTTGTGATCATTCTTCCTGTACTTGTCTCGATCATCATGCTTGTTCTCAGACCTCTCTTTTCTCTGCGTTTTCCCTCGTTGGTAACTCTGCCTTTCCTCTTCATGTCTTGTCTCTCTCCCATCGCTGTAGTTGCATCTTGAGTCTCTATTTGACCTTTCACTGCACGATCCTCGGCTATTTTGATCATTTCTTCGCCGCTCGTCCCTCTCCAAGTTCCTAGACTGATTTCTCTCATCCCATTTCTCTCTATTTCTCATTTCATCTACTCCATCTGAGTGCTTTCTTTTATTTGTTGTTGCTCTTTGGTCAACACTGCGTTCCCCATGACAGTCTCGGTTTGTGTTGGCATGCTTCTCATATCCCTCATCCTCTCTTTCTCTCTTAATTCTTACTGCTGGTGTAGGCGACTGACTTCGGAGAGAGGTCTTGCCAAATTGCTTGGAGCTTTGTTCTTCCTTTTCCAACTTCAGTTTTCTCTCCTTTTTTTCTTTCTTCTTCTTCTTCTTCTTTTCTGGAAATCAAATATATTCAGGTGATTCTGTGTTCAAGATCAGAGACAATGGTAGCTGTAAAACATGGATATTTCTAGGAACCATCAGTAACCACTATTCAAGGGGATATGTAGCCAAGTAAAGCACTGTATTTAACGCCAATCTGAGGAAATCACCAGTTTGATAATTCTATTACCTCTGCGGCGGCAAAATCTGTAAACTTATTGGTGTAACTTGATGCAGTCAGTGCTGAGAGAGAATTTTCATCCTCAGTTCGTCATTAAATGAGTGTGGATGGGTGCTTAAAGGTTGGCAGACACTAGGCTTACTGAGAGGTCAGCTCACATGCTATACAACACCATGAATCTTTGAAAATACTTCCATAATTTCTATCTCCAATACCTCCAAGGCTAATTCTTCCTAGTACTCTGGGATGCAGATCAAACCCCAGGGATTCCCATTAATTTCTTCAGTACTACTTTTCTTTTAGTATCAATAATGATTTCCTTTAATTCCTCCATTCTCTGACGTTAACGGGAAGTTATGGTCGATGGCCTCCCTGTAATGACACCCCTCGAAAAGGTTCACCCATTAATTCCCTTTCCACACCTTTTTTCCGTTTTTTAGTTGGCACCTCACTAGCAGTCTCGTCAGGGGACTCAGAGGATGCTGATGCTGGAGGAGGTGCTTTTGGTCCACAGCCTTCCTCTCTCAGTGTTCTTGTCACGACATCGATATCATCTCCATCTTTTGGAGGGCGATAGTTGGCTACATGGTCAACACGGATTGTCCTTCCCTTAATCTAAAAGGTGAATACATGTAGGTTACAAGAACGTGAGCTAGTAGTCTACATTCAGCTGACAGTTCAAATCATATTTACCCTGCCTTTCCCATAACTCTTTGGACCTGGCTTTGTTGGACCTTGGCCTGTCTGCAAGAAGTTTCCCTTCCGATTCCTTTTGAATCTATCTCCTCTCACCTTAAACCTATACCCTCTAGTTTTTGGTTCTAAAGTGCCTTGAAAAAGTATTCAGCCCCCACAACTACTTTCACCTTTTTCTAAATTTAAAATATATTGAAGCAGGAATTTTTAAGCTAATCTACAATATATTGTTCACCGTGTCAAGTCAAAAGAAAAAATATACTAGTTACCAAAAATTAAAAACCAAAATTGAGAGTTTGAAAAAGTATTCATCTCCTTTGTAATTACGCTAACTTCTCTCACGTGCAATACTGTATATTACCTGGCCAACTCACTCAATTTGTGGGCATACTGTAGAAAATTAGAGGAAATTTTCAATGAACTCATAATACTTTCTGTAAGGTCCAACATTACAGTAAATTTTCAACAGAACAAACTAAAATGAAGACAAAAGAACATTCAGAACAAGTCTGGAAATGATAATAGAGAAGCACAAATCTGGGGAAGGGTATGAGATTATCTCATTTTAATTCTCAGTTAAATTGATCAATATCCCTGCTTGTAATACTCATTTATGTGAACAAAGGGTTGGGGGCTGAATACTTTTACAAGACTCTGTATTTCCCTGGGGAAAAAAGACTGCGTGCATTCATCCTATCCTTGCCCCTTATAATAGGCTTTGGTCATTAGTTCCAGCCTGTATGAAGAGAATCACCACAGGAAGTGCATGTCTAAAAATATCGGCTCCAGGTTTAGCTTCAAGTCTTTCCTGCCCATAGAAACATAGACACAATACAGGCCCTTCGTCCACAAAGCTATGCCAAACATGTCCTTACTACCTAGGCTTACCCATAGCCCTCTATTTTTCTAAGCTCCTTGTACCTACCCAGGAAATCTCTTAAAAGACCCTATCGTTTCCGCCTCCACCGCCCCCGCCGGCAGCCCATTCCACGCACTCACCGCTCCCTGCGTAAAAAACTTACCCCGACATCTCCTCTGTACCTACTTCCAAGCACCTTAAATCTATGCCCTCTCGTGCTAGCCATTTCAGCCCTGGGGAAAAGCCTCTGACTATCCACAAAATCAACATCCCATAGTTTGCACCACATACAATAGTCATCTATGCTAGGACTAGAAGGTGACTTCTAACAATAAGATTCAGCCAAAAAGAAACAAATATTTGTAGGATTACAGGAAATAAAAATTTTAAAGAGTAAATGTATTAGGACAAATGAATCTAAATAAAGTCAGTCTGAGAAGTTACTTGGAGAAGAGCAGGAATGAGCAAATGTGGTACTTCCATATACTGTGCACTATACTGTATATTCCATGAAAAGTTTTACATTGAGTAAATCAGAACAATGCTGACCCACTGAATGATACAGTTTGAATAAGCTGGAAACTTAATTATTGAATTTGTACCATGTACCAACAGCCTTCATATATAAAAACTACTCCCAAAACATTATCATCTTGGTCCTCTAGGGCTGAGGAAGCAAGTACAGTATCACTTGGGCTGTTGTTAATGCACATCCCTCAAGGAAAATAGCTAAAAGATTTAAATGGATCATGTTAATAGTAGATAGCTTTCTAATTTTTTTCTTTGCAGGGTAAAATAGCATTTACAAGTTTCACAAAAAAACCTGTTGCTAGTTTAAAATAAATAGCAGCTTATTTCTAATGTAATTATGAATGCAGATTGGTGCAGAGTTCAAAAGGATTAGTTGCTTTTCACATTGGACCCAGATCAAGCCTGCCTTTATGGAAGAGGCAGAGGTATATGAAGTGACATTCAAGAGAAGTATGTGATCCAATTCTGACTTCGACACTCACCTTGATTCCATTGAAGTTGTCCACAGCTAAAATGGTGCTCCTCTGATCTTCATAACAGAGAAAGCAGAAACCTTTTGACTTCCCGGTCTTCTTGTCTCGCACAAGATTGATGTTAACAACCTCCCCATACCTGTCACAAGGAAATTAATGGTTCACTGGATATCATCCTCTCTTCCAACTGCAGCTTCATCAGAAATTGTGCAGCCCCCAACTCCTCCACAGCAATCTCATCTGTACATGTTGCATCACACTCAGTAGTCCTTCACTCAGCTTGATTGGAAGGGATTAACCTCTGATTTCTTCCTCACCCACCTCCACTCTGCAGTATCCCGTCAATCCCGGGTAGGGGTGGTGAGGAGGCAAAATCAGAAAAGTAAATTAAGAAAATTGCTGTTGATTCCTGTCACCAATTCTGCACATTCTTACTGGAATTGACATCAGAAACACAGTACATTATTACCTCATAATACAAAAACTGTATTATATGTACCGTTTATGATAAATCATGTTCCTCCATCTTCCCTTTTTTTAACACCAGTCCACAGCCTCAACACAATTAAGCCTTGTCTGGCTATTCAGCGGCTGATAATACAGAATCTGAGGCCACAAACCAGGCACGCCCAGGATCCTCTTCAGTTTGCGTATAAGGAGAAGGTGGGAGTAGAGGATGCTATCACGTATTTGCTGCACAAATCACTCTCTCACCTAGAGGGGGTCAGTTGTGCTGTGAGGATTACATTCCTTGACTTCTCTAGTGCCTTTAACACCATCCAGCCCAAGATCTTAAGGCACAAACTAACGGAGATGGGAGTAGACTCTCACATGGTGGATTGGATAGTGGACTACTTGACAGATAGACCTCAGTATGTGCGGTTGGGAGACTGTAGGTCTGACACGGTGGTCAGCAGCACAGGAGCGCCGCAGGGAACCGTACTCTCTCCGGTCCTGTTCACCCTGTACACATCAGACTTCCAATATAACTCGGAGTCCTGCCATGTGCAGAAGTTCGCTGATGACACGGCCATAGTGGGGTGTGTCAGGAATGGACAGGAGGAGGAGTATAGGAAACTGATACAGGACTTTGTGATATGGTGCAACTCAAACTACCTGCGTCTCAATATCACCAAGACCAAGGAGATGGTGGTGGACTTTAGGAGATCTAGGCCTCATATGGAGCCAGTGATCATTAATGGAGAATGTGTGGAGCAGGTTAAGACCTACAAGTATCTGGGAGTACAGTTAGACGAGAAGCTAGACTGGACTGCCAACACAGATGCCTTGTGCAGGAAGGCACAGAGTCGACTGTACTTCCTAAGAAGGTTGGCGTCATTCAATGTCTGTAGTGAGATGCTGAAGATGTTCTATAGGTCAGTTGTGGAGGGCGCCCTCTTCTTTGTGGTGGCGTGTTGGGGAGGAAGCATTAAGAAGAGGGACGCCTCACGTCTTAATAAGCTGGTAAGGAAGGCGGGCTCTGTCGTGGGCAAAGTACTGGAGAGTTTAACATTGGTAGCTGAGCAAAGGGCGCTGAGTAGGCTACGGTCAATTATGGATAACTCTGAACATCCTCTACATAGCACCATCCAGAGACAGAGAAGCAGTTTCAGCGACAGGTTACTATCGATACAATGCTCCTCAGACAGGATGAAGAGGTCAATACTCCCCAATGCCATTAGGCTTTACAATTCTACCGCCAGGACTTAAGAACTTTTTAAAAGCTATTATTAATGCTTTTTGAGATAGTGATTTAGATGCATATCATATTTTTTACTGAGTTAAGTATTGTATGTAATTAGTTTTGCTACAACAAGTGTATGGGACATTGGAAAAAAAGTTGAATTTCCCCATGGGGATGAATAAAGTATCTATCTATCTATCATATCAACCCCTCTTCCAGACTTGCACAACGCAGCCCCCTCACTGCTTTTCTTTTCATTTCAGAACGTTCAGTCAATTCAAGTGATTCCCCTCCCTAAACCTCTCTGCGTTCCTCCTTTACCTCTGCCTTTAAACTTTTCTGAGACTGTGGTTACTTATCGCTGCTCTCTTCAAGGAGATATTTGAAATGGTTCATCACATTTCATTCATTACACAATGAAAGATCAATTATCTAAGATGCCAAACTGGCACTTACAGGGTATGGCTGGGCTAACAGTGGGGCACAGTTGAAAGAGCTTGCAGCCCAACATCACATTAGCTGATATTTTGGCAGTACTAGAGTAAGAGAGAAACATTACTATCAAACTGTCAAGAAGGTGCTGGTGTGCAATTGTGCCACCTACAGGGAGTAAGCTACATCGTTTTCATGAATACTGAGAAGATTAATCAAACACACATTGTCGGTGCCTGTAAGAACCTTAGAAATTGCATCAAGAGTGAGCCATTAAAAGCCCTTTGTGTCTGCTCCACCATTCAATAAGACCATGACTGACTTTCACTTCAGTTCCTGCACATTTTGATTCCAAAAACTTACCAGTCTCTTTTTAGAATGTATTTCATGATTGAGCTTGCAGGTCCTTGTCCAGGTGCGAGGAACTACACTGTTGATTGTTGGGACAAGATAGATTTAAAACTATACTGCACTTTTCAGAAGGTTGATTATGTACAAGAGCCACCTTTGTTGTACTATGCCTGTTGTGACATAGGAAGTGAGGTTGCCTACACACAACAACATCCTGCTTGCCCACTGAACAGCTGCTCCACATAAACAAACATCCTTGCTTAATCTTTAGGTGGTCTAAGTTAAGGCTATAATTGCCACAGAGAGTGAGAGAAAAACTGCTGTTAAATGCTCAAGGATAAATTTCAAGTGATGATCAAAATGAGTTTAGATGTGCTGCCTCTGTGGTTGAATATCTTGATGTTACAATCAAGACTTAGATTTGTTTGCTAGCCACTTGGTTGAAGTACACAAATAAGAACATCAGTGTTAATATCATGCCAGTGTGACATGGCCTCAGCAAGGGAATAATGAACAATATGAATAAAACTACTCACTGTGAAAACACACAGATAATATCCCCTTCTGTTAATTCATAAGGCAAGCCACCTAGGAACAAGAGAGAAAGACAATACTTACAGATAAAACCAAACTCTCACGTCTGATGTCAAACTTTACAAAAACGATAAATTTGCACAATTAGAACTACACTAGTTTCAGCAGCTATAAAATCTGATGTTGACAGTCTGCATAATTTATAATAGAAATCCATGTGAGAGTGGAAACAATTAGCAACCTATTATGAAATAATTATTTTCAGCAAAGAATGAAACAATTTCTCTTGAGAAACTGACCTGGTAACAAATATCTATACAACATTTTTTTCCACAGTATCTTCAGAGTGCCGAGGAAATGGGGTAAATGAGAGGCTGATGCTATTCTAAATATTTATTTGATCAATTTAATTTTACTGTTAGGTTTTCTTAATTCTAGAGTTTTGATTTGCAGTGGTAAACAAGTAGTAACAAGTCACGAACAAGAAGCTTGCCAGCTTCCCAGATAATTAGCTGACAAGCTAGAACTTGTTAACTGAAATTATTGCCAATCACCTCAGAACTGATCGCGCTGGGAATAAAAATCTGTCGATTCTGCTTATGCATAACAACATGTTTTAGCACAAGAATCTTGTAAATCTTTTTCTGCACACTTTTCGGTTTAGTAAGCTATGTCAGGGCAACCAAAATGGAGCACAATTCTCAAGTGTACTTAAACAGCAGACATTTCTGGAGAGAGGGTTAATATGACCTTTTAGAAATCTCTCCATCTACCTTTGAACACAGGTAATAAACAAATTACAACTGTCTTATGTGTACTTTCTAATATCCAATGTTGAGGTTTTGGAGTTTTTCTATTTGAATATATAATTGCAACAGTGGCTAAAGTTCTTGGTGGAGGTGAAGCTCCACTGTAGTTGACAGGGTGCTTGACGATGGACTTTGCTCAAGAGTCCACCGAGTTCAGTGGCTATAGAGTGATGAGGAATAGGGCTCGGGGCAACTTTACACTTAATGCTATAGTATAGTATCAGGAATCAAGCTGACTTTAAATGTATGCAGCTTGAAGAACTTTCCACTCAGCTCTCTCCCCCCCACCTTGAGTACGTTCCCCAAGTCACACTGCAAATGTTGCTGGGTTTTTGCCATTGATCACCACTCCATTTCGAGTGACAGTTCAGCAATGATTATCCATGATAAAGCATTCTCTGATTCTCACAGATACATAGGTTAAATTTCCTTTCACCTAACTGGAAGCACACCATTGCATTCTTCCCGTTTCTCTGTCTCTTTTCCACCTGTCCTGATTATGCCGCTTTCCCTGCTAATGCTTATGATTTAAAAGAAAATATTTCAAGATGCAGCACAGTAACAGACCCTTCCAGCCCAATGAGCCTACGTTGCCTAATTACACCCATGTGACCTACTAACCTGGGATGTGTGAGGAAACCTATGCATGGAGAACATACAAACACCTTATAGACAGCAGCAGGAAGTCTTTTCTCAACTGTGTTTCCCTCTCTACCATATTTGACAAGACCTTTGATCGTCTCCTTTCCACTCTCCACATTCATGCTCACATCCTTTCTTCTGCCTTCCCTCAATCACTCCCAGAACCAGACCACAGCTGACCTTGTTCTTCACTTCTAGTCAGCAGTCTTCACTTTTAGTGGATCATCCTATGACACCTCCGACCTGGTTTCACCACCAACCACCAGTCCCTCTTCTCTCAGCATTTTGAAATAACCATTCCCATTCCATACATATGTATAGACCATGTGAGATCCTCGGTGATGTTTATGCCAAGGAACTTAAAGCTGTTCACCCTCTCAACCCCTGATCCATTGATGTCAATAGGGGCTAGCCTGTCTAGGGGACAACCTTAGTCTACTCTGATTTCCCCGCCCTTGGCCTTCTACAGCACTAGGGCAAGCTCAGGAACATCATCCAACAAGACACAATAGATACTTCTAGATTGAATAGAGCAGCAAATATTTCCACCTTTGCTGTTTTCAGTATATTCCAACATTTTCAGCTAATTGCATAGATTATTTACACCTTCTTCAGTTCCTTGCTCTCCATATTGTACTGCCCAGGCTTGCGTATCTAGACAACTAGGATACAATCTCCATGGTCAACAGACTTAGCCTTCCTCAGACCAACATACTTGTTTATTTGCTTTATTACAATCTCCTTTCATTTTGCACGATCACATCTTTGTGTTCTTTAGTCTCCTCTCCTTTCTACCTTCTAGAGACTTTTCTCCTTTTGATCCTTCCATCCCTTTTCCTGCATTTCAAAAGCCATTTATCTCTAATTATGGTTGATCCCCAATTATGTTTCTCTCCATATTTCCACTATTTTTAACTTTTTATTAGTTCTATGCTTAAATATCTGACACCAATAACGAAATGTTAGGGGGGAGCAAATTGCATAACAAAAAGGTTCTTTGCACAAAAAACAAAACATTTACTAATTGATAACCACCTAAATTAATTAAGAAAACTTCCTGAAAACATTGATTCTGGTGGATTCCATACTTTGTTAATTATGGCAAATAAGACTTTGGAATGAGCTGTGAAATTATCTTAAAGATTCCTCTGCAATCAGCTCTAAACTGTCAATTCTGTTAGACAGAGAAGAGGTGACGAGTTTCAATACCAGGAATCTGAATGCAAAGGTTCTGGCTGAGAAGTAAAATTTGACAGTTACATTGAAGAACATTTTAATGAATTGCAGGATATTAATCAGAGCTAAAGGAGCAAATTCCTTTAAGCAAAGAATGCAGCTCAGTTCACTGAGACATTTAGCACTTGCTACAACAGGATATAATCCAGTATAATGAGTTATCAAATTAAAACTTTGATCACAGAACTTATATAGCTTTATACCCATGACTGTGTGGCTATGTACAGCTCCAACACCATATTCAAGTTTGCTGATGTCACCACTGTTGTGGGCTGTATGAAAGGTGGTAATGTGTCAGCGTACATGTGGGAGATGGTAAATTTGGCTGAGTGGTGTCATAACAACCACCATTCACTCAATGTGAGCAAGACCAAGGAACTGATTGCAGACTTCAGGAGAAGGGAACCAGAGGTCTGTGAGCCAGTACTCATCAGAGAATCAGAGATGGAGAGGGTCAGTAACTTTAAATTCCACTGTGTCACTATCTCAGAGGACCTGTCACATAAATGTAACTGCAAATAAACCACAACAGCACCTCTACTTCTGCAGGAGTCTTTAGAGGTTCAGCATGACATCAAAAACCTTGACAAACTTCTATAGATGTGCAGTGAAAAATGTACTGACTGGCCACATTATGGCCTGGTATGGGAACACCAATGCTCTGAATGGAAAATCCTACAAAAGGTAGTGGATTTGGCTCAGTGCATCATGGGTAAAATCCTTCCAAACATTGAGCACATCCACATGAAAGGTTGTCATAGAAAAGCAGTATCTATAATCAGAGATCCTCACCATCCAGGACAGCTTTTCTCTTGTTGCTGCCATCAAGTAGAAAGTACAAGAGCCTCAAGACTCACACCACCAGGTTCAAGAACAGCTACTACCCCTCAAACATCAGGCTCTTAAACAAAAGAGGATAACTACATTCATCTATTGAGATGGTCCTACTTTAAGGACTTACTGTCTTGTTATTTTGTGCTCTTGCTATTTGTATTACTTATATTTGCATTTGTACAGTTTGCTGTCTTCTATGCTCTTCTTGATTTTTCATTGATTCTGTTTAGTTACTATTCTGTACATTTGCTGAATAAGCCCACAGGAAAAATAATCTTGGGGTGGTATGTGGTGACATTTATGTACTCTGATATTAAATTTACTTTGAACTTAGATCTACATAAAAGAGAGGAAGTCTGATGAACTAGAAATGAAAGGCAGCTAAACAGAAGAAAGTGCTTAGTGCAAAAGATTCTTTTCTCTATGAAATGAGTCAGGTGTCCAGAAGTGAATGAAGTGGTAGAACCATTTCTGAACTAAAACATCTTAAGCCATTTTATTTATGAAATACATTTAAACAGAGAATGTAGAAATATTCCTTCAAAGCCACAAAGATTTTAATATATATGACTGATGGGGTTAATGAATAATTATTCTTAAACTCAGAAAGCTAGCTCTTTGGACTCTTAGAAAGTGTGCTTACATGATGCAATTACATGAATAGGTTAGGGAAACAGAGTAATGTTCCAGTTTAAAACACTGAACTATAGTTATGCACAAGTTAAGTAGTTTCAACCACTACTTCAAATCATTTAGACTGTTGCCAGACATTTTTAAGTGGAGAGATGATTAAATGTGAACAACTAATGTGAGCCACATAAAATACGATGCATTAACCCAAGACAGATATCAATTATTCACACAAATAGTCTTAATAGGATCAGTCTTGAAGCCCACTTACATCTTGATGTACGGTAAGTATCCAGAGTTCACTCAGCAACTATCAGGATGGCAGTTAGAAATCCAAGTTGATGTGTGTGAATTACAGCCACAAACAGACGTCCTCTCAGAAGACAATGAATTAGCATGTCGGAGATTGAACCTCCAGAATAATAATCTGTCAGTAATAACAGTGACTAACAACAGCCCCGTGCCACCACCCTTGTTCATTTTAATCTATGAAAATCACTTCCCAATTAATTCTGGAATTTGGAAATAAATTTCATACAATTGAGATTTAATCATCTACAAAAAGTTGAATTCAATTTTATTTCGATAGTAAATGAGCCAATGCCAGTGTCAACCAGGAGGCTGCAAGAAGTTTCACTTACCCAGGAAGATCCACGCACTGTCCTTGTACTCTGAGTGCCAGGATACTTTGTCCCGAACGCCCAGCTGTGCCTCTCTTTCATTTAACTCATTGATGAGCTTCACTTTTGTGAGTGCACTATGCGGGTTTAAAAAAAAGCAGTTGCTTAAAGACCAACACAAATGTGCCTTTGAAACTAAACAGCAATCTACTCAGTTTACACACTTCTTCCTCAGCCAACTGAATCAAAGCATTTCAGAATAATCTGTCACTAAGACCATGTATTTCTAGTTCCAATACAACAATCTTCTCCACTTAACTTCATCTCTACTATTAAACATTATTATCACTTCTAAACTCTGCATTCCCAGAGCAACCACGTTCAACAGTTAGTCCAGCTGACTGGAGACAGCTGCAGGAGGAAGATTGATATTGGGTGCCATCCATCAATCACTCAATATTTAAACAGTTCTAAGTATAAACGGCTGAAAATACATTACATTTGCATATCAAAGTGAAAAAAATCAGAATTTCCATGATTGCAAACCTCAGGCATGAACAGTTTTATTACTTGTTGTTTATTCGTGGCTTTAATGCTTCTGAAGTCCATATCCTTCAATATCATTTTACATCAAGGTGCTGAGCAACTTTTGTCAAAAATTCATCATCCTGACTAATGATTATGGTTCAGCATTAGATTAGTATTCTATTCTTCACACTGTATAAAATCTCTAAATGTTGGTTGGAAAATTGCTGAAAAAGAGAGGCTGAGATGTGGCAGGAAGAGGCAGAGCCAAGTGATGATGGTGCTAAATAGTGACTCTTTTGCTTACATCTTCGGAAACAGCTTTATTTCTATCTTTGATATCTCTCTTTTTTCCCCTTAAAGGGTTCTTTTGAAGACCCTGATCTGGAGTTACATGCTGCCTTCGGTTCTTTGCGGGAATGGGACGCTCTCTCAGGGCCTCACGACCGGCTGCTTTTCAATATGCCAAGGGCGCAGCCTGGCAGGCCAGGGTGCCGGATTCTCATGGCTCTGGAGGTGGGCTGATTCAAGGCTGGTGCCGCCGTCGACTGACACGTCACAGGAGAACAAGGAAGATCAGAAGCGGCGGACTTGCTGTTAGCCGTGTGCCCAGAGGCACAGAGTTCGGAAAAAGTGACGCAACAGACTTTAACACCACAAATCAGCAAGTTGTTTTGCTATGTCTCCCCTGTCGCTGTGAAACATGGACAACTCTTTTTCCAATACCAGGTGAATGAGTAGTCTTTGCAAGCCTGTGTCTTTATTGATGCTTTGCAGCACGCTTGAGAGCTCGGGGGGGGGGGGGGGGGCGGGTGCCGATGTATTTTTGCTGGTGCAGGAGTCGTTGCTTTGCTGCAGCTTGTGTGTGGGGGGGTAGCTGGGGGGGTTTGGGGGGTCTAGCAAACCCAAAATTATTTTTTGGTAATTTTGCCTTATCAAATGTCATTAGTCTGAAATGTTAACTCAATATCTCTGCCTGGTCTGCTGAGTATTTCTAGCTGTTTCTATTTCATTCATTGGGAATTTGAACAATTGTGGGGGAGACTTCCTTCTTCTCACTAACCTCTATCCCCAATATGACAGCAACATACATAGCAGCTGGGGGGGAATGTACTTTTAAGGTCTTTGGGGCACTCCTCTGTTTTTGTGGATGTTTGCAAAGAAAACAGGATGCATATTGTATACATTTCTCTGACATTAAATGTACCCATTAAAACCTACTGAAAATGTGTGAAGGGATTTGGGATGTTTTGGGGATAGGATGGAGAGATTTCACAACATCTGTCTGAGCAGTAGTCACTGTTACATTCATACTTAAGTTCCATTTCTTGGAGATTTGACTGTTATTGCCAGTTTCACTCCAACAACTACCAAAGTTCATCTTCTTGCTCAGGTCCATGCAGTTAAGGAGGACTTTCTTCCTCCCAGTCTTGTAGGTTCTGAGATTGCTAATGAGGCTAAAGTACGATCACACACGATGCCGCACATGGGCAAGAAGTCCTTGAATAGTTGTAGGCCACTTACAATGGAGTTATTACACTCTTGTAAGGAGGTTCAGGAAACATGATTAAATTGCTCCTGTATGACTGAGGTTACACTACTTATTCTGGGACTCTGATTACCAGGCATACGACTGCCCATTGGAGTTGACCAAGTTTAATGAGAGTCTAAATTCTGGGGATGTTGACATGGGAGAGCAAATTACTCTGTCCGTGAGTTGAAAGATTTTGCAAGATAACGTTAGTGGTCTCTCTCCGGTGTTCTGACGTGGTTTCTGCAAGTAATCCATATCGCAGAAGTAAACACAGGAGTCAGAAGATCACTGTGTCTGGTAGGACATGGCTTTCATGCTCTGAAATGGCTTCAGTTTTCCTCTGTCCATCAAGAATGCTCAAAAATTTTATACATTCAGAGCACACTTCCTATTGAATTGGAGTTATTTAAGGGACAAATGGCAATCAATTTAATCTACAATGCCTCCACTCCAAAACCAAGATCCAACTTCAGTCACTGAGGTGCAGAAAGCAGACCGTGTTTGGCAAGCACAAGCTCAAGAGGCTGAGCTCCAAGACATCACTGACTCATTCCATGAATCATGTAAGACAAAGCACCTTACCAGATGAAATTCACACAAAGAATTATCCTCTCCCAACCCATTCACTCTCCTTTAACAAAGTCCATACACACAAAGCCACAGCCTCAGCCCAAAGTCACAATTAGATCAGAATCAGGTTTATTATCACCGGCACGTGTTGTGAAATTTGTGAACTTAGCAGCAGCAGTTCAACGTAATACATAATATAGAGGAAAAAAATATTAAATAAATCAATTACAGTATATGTATATTGAATAGATTAAAAATCATGCAAAAAACAGAAATAATATATATTTAAAAAGTGAGTTAGTGTTCAAGGGTTCAATGTCCATTTAGGAATTCGATGGCAGAGGGGATGAAGCTGTTCCTGAATTGCTGAGTGTGTGCCTTCAGGCTTCTGTATCTCCTCCCTGATGGTAACAGTGAGAAAAGGGCATGTCCTGGGTGCTGGAGTTCCTTAATAATGGACGCTGCCTTTCTGAGACACCGCTCCTTGAAGATGTCCTGGGTACTTTGTAGGCTGGTACCCAAGATGGAGCTGACTAAATTTACAACCCTTTGCAGCTTCTTTCGGTCTTGTGCAGTAGCCCCTTCCCCACCCCCCCCCCCCCCCCCCCCATATCAGACAGTGATGCAGCCTGTCAGAATGCTCTCCACGGTACATCTATAGAAGTTTTTGAGCGTATTTGTTGACATGCCAACTCTCTTCAAACTCCTAACGAAGTATAGTCGCTGTCTTGCCTCCCTTATAACTGCTTCGATATGTTGGGACCAGGTTAGATCCTCAGAGATCTTGACACCCAGGAACTTGAAGCTGCTCACTCTCTTCACCTCTGATCCATCTATGAGGATTGGTATGTGTTCCTTCGTCTTACTCTTCCTGAAGTCCACAATCAGCTCTTTCATCTTACTGACGTTGAGTGCCAGGTTGTTGTTGCGACACCACTCCACTAGTTGGCATATCTTGCTCCTGTACGCCCTCTCATCACCACCTGAGATTCTACCAACAATGGTTGTATCGTCAGCAAATTCATAGATGGCATGTAAGCTATGCCTAGCAATACAATCATGGGTATAGGAGAGTAGAGCAGTGGGCTAAGCACACACCCCTGCGGTGCACCAGTGTTGATCGTCAGTGAGGAGGATACGTTATCACCAATCCACAAAGATTGTGGTCTTCTGGTTAGGAAGTCGATGGCCCAGTTGCAGAGGGAGGTACAGAGGCCCAGGTTCTGTAACTTCTCAATCAGGATTGTGGGAATTAAATGCTGAGCTATAGTTGATGAACAGCATCCTGACATAGGTGTTTGTGTTGTCCAGGTGGTCTAAAGCCACGTGAAGAGCCATTGAGATTTCATCTGCCATTGACCTATTGTAGTGATAGGCAAATTTCAGTGGGTCCAGGTCCTTGCTGAGGCAGGAATTCAGTCTAATCATGACCAACCTCTCAAAGTATTTCATCACTGTTGATGCGAGTGCTACCAGGTGATAATTATTAAGGCAGCTCACATTATTCTTCTTAGATTGAGTGAGGTCCTGATTGATCGAAGCACATGGCCGATTTGGAAAAGTCGGGTAAGGGCCGGAATTTGGCGCAGGGTTCAGGCCTAGAGTATCGATGTGACAGGGTCTAAGACCTAGTGTGAGGGACAACCTAGTGTTTGGGTGATTTAAGCACTGGGCTGAATAGATTGAAAACGTTGAGTGTCGGGATTGGAGGCGAGGATTCAGGATGGTTTTGCTCACAACTTCATGACATTTCCTCCACTCTGCATGGTGTGGAGGCTGTATGACTGCTCCGAGGTGATTTGTCCCACTGTGTGATGAGCTGTGGCGATGGCTGCAGGACTGCTCTGGGCTTTATGTCTGTGGACTCACTTTCATCTGAATGGTGTTGCTTGCTTTTATTGTTTGCACGATTTGTGTTTATTTTTCTCTACGCTCATTGGTCTTTTTTTTATGTGTTCTTTCGGCTTTCCTGTAAGCAAATGAATCTCAAGGTTGTATAATTTATACATACTCCGATAATAAATGTATTTTGAACATGGAAGAATTTGTAATTGCTGGGTTCCCTCTTTTTTCCCCAACTATCTTTTCTCTTATCACTAGTTTCCTGTTGTTATGTTAAATGCCTGTGGAGGTTTTCTCCCCCTTAAGGAGTGGCAGAGCTTTCAATCTCTGCATGCTTAATTAGCCACTGAATCATCTAGTGCTTCACATTTCTCTGGGATGCAGGTCAGAATAGAAATCTTAGTTTCATCTGCAGTTTCCAGCATTAAAATGTAAACACTGATGACAATGGTGTGTGGATTCCACATGAAAATGAACTCAGTCATAACATATTCACTTTCACACGGGGGGGGGGGGGGAGTCACTGACATACAGCAAGCTAGCTCATTCTTGATAGTGAACCTCCATGAGGTCTCCTTCTTCTCTGGTTTGCCCTAGTACAAGATCAACTTACAGCCTTATTTTATAAGCTAACTAGTTTAGACCTGTTCTGTCTAACTGTGAGAAGCAATATCACTATCTCAGCTTCTGAGTCTGCAGACTCTAATGGCAAAGTGACTTTCAGGTCTCTTGTTATTGAGTTGCCCAGAAGTTCTTGACATTCTGGGCTCTATTTTCAAATTGAGGATTGGAAGTTGCCCAGTGTGTGATCAGCTATCACACGGGCTGACAGAACAAGCTCTTACTAAACGGCAAGGATCTACTGCACGAAGGTGCACACACGCGAGGGAGACCAGGCCGAGCCATAAATACTCTTGCTTGGTGCCTATTCGCTGACCCATCTTACCCTAGCAACTAGGCTGCAACAGACAGGGGAGGGAAGACTCCAGTTAAATAAAGTTCCACTGACAAAAAGCAATCCAGGTCAGATAACTTTTGGCCACTGCGACTGATCACCAGGACCACATAAATTGAGAATCGAGAGCCGGTGCTGGAAACAGGAGGCTTGGCTGCCCCTTCCGAATAAAAATGATCATTTGCCAACACAAACAACCACAGCGGACTACCGACCCATTTCGAGCACGGGGATTTACTCGCTTTAGCGACCCAGGTTATGAAACTAACAAACGCAGCAGCTTTGAGCTCCTACTCACTTCATATTGTCTCCGTTCCGGTCTGCACGGCCGAGCCCTACTTCCGGCTAAACAACAGAGACGGGGACCCTACAGCTCCGCCAACACTGCCACCTACTGGCGCAATGCGACAGTGACAGGCACCATATCAACAGATTATCGTCCACCTTTTCAATTTGGAAGTTTTAAAACTGCGCATTATGACCATTTGTACGCATTTGAATTAATGCAGGTACAAGACGCTGCAAATGTTGGAATCTGGAGCAATTAGGACGAATTCATAATTCGACACTCAGGATTAATGTAGTTTCTATTAATGCAGCTCAGGGATAAAAGTGGATATGAATGTCAAAAGAAGAAAATAACTACAGCATCTGGACATCTGAAAGAAAAACCGGAAATGCAGGGAAACCCTCAACTGGTGAGGTAGCATTGGTGGGGAGAAAGACAAAGTTAATGTTTAGATCAACTATCCTTCATCAAAAATGGACAAGTGAGAAACAAGAACTTTTAAGTTGCAGAGAGGAAAGATAAAGTTGAAAGAACTCCGGAGGGAGTTATATGAAAGACTTACCTCAATGTTGTCAAGGTAATATGTACATTAAAAATTGGTAAAGATAGAGAAAAACAATGAAAACACTGAAGCAGAAAAGGATAATCACATCTGCAGGGAAAGGAGAAAAGAGTGGTTATCTTTAAGTGATTAAAATCCATGCTAAGTTCCGATAGTTAATATACGTTAATAAAGTTAATAAGTTAATAAAGACGGTATCAAAGTTCAGAGTAAATTTTATTATCAAAGTACAGATATGTCACCCGATACAACCCTGAGATTCATTTTCCTACGGGCATACTCAGCAAATCTATAGAATAGTAACTATAACAGAATCAATGAAAGATCAACTAGAGTGCAGAAGGCAACAAACTGTGCAAATGCATCTACGCTCCGTCCGCCAGAAGATGCGGGATCTCCCAGTGGCCACCCACTTTAATTCCATGTCCCATTCTCATTCTGGTATGTACATCCATGGCCACCTCCACTGGCGTTACAAGGTTGGAGGAACAACACCTTATATTCTGTTTAGGTAGCCTCCAAACTGATGGCATGAACATCAATTTCTCAAACTTCCAGTAATGCCCCCCCTTACCATTTCCTATCCCCTTGTCCCTCTCTCATGTTATCTCCTTGCCCTCTGATCGCCTCCCTCTGGTGCTCCTCCCACTCTTCTTCTTTAACCCATGGCCTCTGTCTCTTTCACCAATCAACTTCCTATTTCTTTGCTTCATCCCTCCCCTCCAAGTTTCACCTATCTGCTGATGTTTTTCTCTCCCCTCCCCCACCTTTCAAATCTACTCCTCAGCTTTTTTTATCTCCAGTCCGGCTGGAGCATTTCAGCCCAAAACATCGATTGTAATTTTTCTATAGATGCTGCCTGTCCCGCTGAGTTCCTCCAGCATTTTTGTGTGTTGCTCGGATTTCCAGCATCTGCAGATCTTCTCTTGTTTGCAAATATAAATAAATCACAATAAATAGTGAGAACATGAGATAATGAGATAAAGAATTCTTAAAATGAGATCATTGGCTGTGGGAACATCTCAACGGATGGGCAAGTGAGTGTATCCCTTTGTTCAAGAGCCTGATGGTTGTGGGATAGTAATTGTTCTTGAACCTGGTGGTGTGAGTCCTGAGACTCTTGTACCTTCTTTCTGATGGCAGCACAAGAAAACAGCATGGCCTGAGCGGTGAGGATCTCTGATGGTGAATGCTGCTTTCCTACAATAATGTTTAATGTAGATGTGCTTAATTGTTGGGAGGGCTTTACTTGTGAATCCACTACCTTCTGTAGGATTTTCCTTTGGAAGGCATTGGCGATAATATCCTCATGCTTAATGAGGACTAACATTCCTCATATGTTAGTCATTTTTGGAGCAGTGTGGGAATCAGAAGATCGGTCACAGCGAGATGGGACAGAGAATTAAAGTGCAAGATGACTGCAGGCTCAGAGTTGCTCTTGTGGACATTGGTTACGTAGCTTGTGTTTGGTGTCTCCTAGTGTGGAGCAGACCAGTTTGTGAACGCTGAATTGAAAGAAGTGCAAGTGATTTTCATTTATTTACATTCATATCTGAATGCCACTTGGTTTTGGGTATAGTGAAGGTAGTTTGTACTAAAATGACTCAGAAATATTCAGAAGTAGAGTGGGATGTTGAAGTGTGACACAATATGCATGAGTTGGCCCACGCTGCCTTTGTGATACTGCAGTGGGATAGATATTGGTTAACAACAGGGATTCTTATAAATAGTGATGTGATATCTTTTACCCTCACTTGGTAGTTCAAATGTTTCATCAGTTTAATAGCTTTACTGCAAAAGCACTACTTCAGCTTGATGCTCATCTGCCAGTTAAGATTTTTTTCTGCTTAGTTCTCTGGAAAAGGCCTTGAACCCACAAATTTTAGACTCAAAGTGCAGGTCCCTGAGCGACCCATGGCTGACATACTATGTGGAGGCACATAAAAAAGTTTACCTTGACATGAATTTAAATTCCTTACGAAAATCGTGAAGGCAAAGTTGGGTGGAACACGAGCAATGGAATTACATTTAAATTGCTCTAGATATGGCTATGGTGGGTTGAATGACTTTTTTCTTATGATGTAAGTTTACCCTAAACTTGACAGGCCAACTTCAGACTGGTCCAAGGTTTATTGAAGATGCAGCCTGGGATTGCTGTTTGTGGAGGGCGAATTAGTAAACTCATGAGGTAGGGTAGGTGCGGGGACAGAAATACACTGAGCGTGTATACTGTGAGATCACTGTGGTGTTGGGAAGACCACGGTCTCTGGCATTCAGATTTCACTCCCAGCGCCTCAACCTCTAGACCCCCATTTGAGTAGCTGACCAACCCTGATTCATAGGCACCTGGTCCCTGTTGTCTTCAATCTTCTTCTCAGAGTCCTCACAGGGTACTATTTGTGATGGAGGAATGTGTGAGCAGCAAGCATGTGTTCGTGTTCTTGTGTGCCATTCCTGATGTGTTGGTGGGATGATCTGCTCACACTTAGAACTACATGCACTCATGCATTAGAGCAATTGTGC
This sequence comes from Hemitrygon akajei, assembly GCF_048418815.1. Classification (NCBI taxonomy): domain Eukaryota; kingdom Metazoa; phylum Chordata; class Chondrichthyes; order Myliobatiformes; family Dasyatidae; genus Hemitrygon; species Hemitrygon akajei. The sequence goes on along the minus strand of NC_133133.1, from coordinate 53,705,748 downwards.
AACTTCAAAGTTCAAAGTAAATTTATTATCAAAGAACATATATGTCACCATATACAACCATGAGATGCATTTTCCCATACTCAGCAAATCTATAGAATTGTAGTTGTAACAGGATCAATGAAAGATCAACCAGAGTGTAGAAGACAACACATTGTGCAAATGTAAATATAAATAAGTAGCAATAAGTTATGAGAATATCAAATAATGAGATAAAGAGTCCCTGAAAGTGAGATCATTGGTTCCTGTAGAGCTCTGAGCTGACCATGGGTTGTACCCAGGTCTGTGTGCTTTAAGACCAGTGATCTCTCCATGAAAACCTTGTTGCTGCTCGGTTGGAAAGTCAAGCCTCCTCCTGGTGGAACGTCAATTTGAGTGAATATTCTCAGAGTTATAACCCTGCGGCGGTGAGCAGAGCTCCAAGGGGATCAGAGTGAGACTGCGTGGAGGTAGGGAGACTTTATCTTGTTGGTGTCTGGCTCTATGCAGCAGCTTTCCCCTGCACCAGTAGAAGTCATTGTCTCTTGATTCCACACATTATTCAGTGAGGGCGTGGCGATGAATTTCTCTGTGCTTCTTCGCCTCTCCCATGTTCAGCCGGGCAAGCTTGACTGCACTGACTCACTCATTGATCATATAACCTTATTTTTCCCAATGGGCAGCCCGATTTTGTTCTATCAATGACATTGCCTCTTGCAACTTCCATATTCTGGCTAGTGATGCATCATAACACAATCTGCTTCTTTATTTCTTCTTCTTTGTGATGAAGGGTCTTCAAGCAGAAACATTGACCGTTTCTTTTCCTACATGTATGGCCTGACCTACTGAGTAGTTTCAGCATTTTCTGTTTTTATGCTGATAAAGGTAGTTACCGTAGATGTCGGATTATAAGCCGCTACTTTTTCCCCATGCTTTGAACAGCATTGAACACAACGGCTTATAATAAGGTGCGGCTAATAGAAGGTTTTTTCCCATGCCGCCAAAACATTTTGCCTCGTAACAGTAGACCAATAAAATTGATGAGTAGTTCACAGAGGTCCAATGAAATTGTACGATAAATCAAGCGCACTTCACAAATTATTGTAAATCAGCCATTTGTACTCACCCTCATCAACATGGAAAACACTCGAAGAAAAGCATATGATGCAGCTTTTAAGTTAAAGGCAATCAATCTGGCATTGAAGAAGGAAATCGAGCTGCTGCGCGTAATCTTGGCATACATGAATCGATGGTGAGACGGTGGAGACGCCAGCGCGAAGAACTGAATCAATGCAAAAAGACGACAAAAGCTTTCAGAGGTAATCACAGCAGATGGCCCGAACTTGAAAACTTTCTTGAAGACTGGGTTAACACACAGAGAGCAGGCGGCCGCGGTGTTTCCACCGTGCAAATCAGACTGAAGGCTAAAGCAATCGCCACCAAAATGAAAATCGAAGATTTTAGAGGTGGGCCATCGTGGTGTTTTAGATTTATGAGACGAAAAGGCCTGTCCATCAGGGTACGCACGACTCTCTGTCAGCAGCTCCCTCCCGACCATGAGGAAAAACTTGCTAACTTCCGCACATTCACTCAAACAAAGATAGCGGAGAATTCCATCGGGCCAGATGAAATCATAAATATGGATGAAGTACCTTTGACGTTTGACCTGCCTCTCACTCGGACTGTTAATAAAAAAGGTGACTTGTCCATCATACTGAAAACAAGTGGCCATGAGAGAACGCATTTTACTTGTGTTCTGAGCTGCACAGCATCCGGACTAAAGCTTCCACCGATGGTGATTTTTAAGCGGCTGACAATGCCAAAGGAAAAATTCCCAAAAGAAATCATGGTGAAAGTCAATAAGAAAGGTTGGATGATGGAGAGTCTAATGAAGGATTGGCTCAGAGAGTGCTACGCCAAGCGACCGGGGGGATTTTTTCACATAAAAAAAGCGTTGCTCGTTATGGACAGCATGAGGGCTCATATAACAGATTCAGTGAAAGCTGCCATCAAGAGTACAAACTCAATTCCAGCTGTGATTCCTGGGGGCACCACGAAGTATTTGCAGCCACTGGACATCAGCGTGAACCGGGCATTTAAAGTGGCACTACGCATTGAGTGGAAGACTTGGATGACGAGCGGCGAGAAATCCTTTACCAAAACAGGCCACATGCGAAGAGCATCTTTAACTCAAGTCTGCCAGTGGATCCTAAATGCTTGGAGCCATGTCACAACATCCACCATCACCAACGGGTTTCGAAAGGCTGGACTGCTGCGTGATGAAGAGGATCGCGTGCGCTCAAGTGAGAGCGACAACGAAGAGATTGAAGTGAGTGATGAGATCCTGAGGTTGTTCAATTCGGACACTGAAGAAGAGGACTTTGATGGTTTTAGTGCGCAGGAGGAAGATGAAGAAGGCGATCAATAACTTTTCCTGGTAGGCTGCAGAATATATATATTTTTTAACCAGTCGTTAGGAGATGTTGGAATGTTGTTCATGCACTGTTCAGTAAAAAAGTATACCCAACGTAATTTGTGTGTTACCGATAGGTATGTATTTTAAAAGTAGCCGTGTTACAGGCACGGTTCGAAAAAAAGCATTTGCAATATGTATTTGTTTATGTTACCATACAGATTTAATTAAAAGTTTAAAAAATCCTCACGTGTGTTAGGATTTAATTTGGGACTGCCGCTTCAGGTCAGGAATGGCTCACGTGATATTAGACAGCAGTACAAGGGAGGGAGGGAGCGAAACTGAGGATTCCGCTGCACCAAAACTGCTAGCGATTCAGTAAACAAAAAAACAGTAAAACTCGTGTGTGAATGGTATCGGGCCAATAAGGACACAAGTGTCCGATGTTACCAAATACCGGTAGGTATAACAAAGTTTAGCCTTACCAAATATGTGTAGCGAGGGTTTGGTTTGGGGGAAAAAGGAGTATAAATAAGAGCAGAATGTAAGGGGAAGGCAAAACGCGTTCTGCAATAAAGCCACGCTGCACTGTAATCCGGTGTTGGTTGTCTCTCTTCCAAAACGAACACAGGGCAGAATTTGAAGCCCAACACGTGTAATATCTTTCTGTGTAAATATCTCATATTACAAGCGGCCGAAAATCCGGTGCGCCGAAAATCCGGTCCGCCGGAAATCCAGTGCGCCGAAAATCCGGTCCGCCGGAAATCCGGTGCGGCCTAAAATCCGGTGCGGCCTGTACAATTAAAAAATTGATTTTATTTCTAAAATTAGAGCCAGCGGCTTTTAATCAGGTGCGCTCTGTAGTCCGGAATCTACGGTAGTTACACTGTCAAAAGTAAGGAAGAATGGTGCACAAGGAATGATACTGGAGCCATTGTTGTTTATGGCACCTCACCATTATATCACCAAAATAGCTCTGAAGTAAACAATTAGGTTAAGCAGGGAGAATGGGGGGTTACAAATGCCTGGTTGCTTTTATAATCTATATTTGGCTCTGATCAGTCTTTGTTATTAGGTTTAAATTGGGTGTTGGACACAACTGAACTTTGGGTATGGGAGTAGAAAATGATTATCCAAAATATCCCAAGCCACAGATCATGGCGTAAAAGATAATCTTATCAATACATGTGGTCAACTGCACTTCAGCAAATGTATTTAATGTTTGAACAGATGCACCAGTGACTAAAAGTCATACAGTTTTCTTGATATATCGCTATCTAAAACAAATAGTGTGGGTCGTCCATCTGTGAAAAGACAAGTTGTGTCAAAAATCTTCTACCAGTTTCAAAGAGAAAAACTCATTCTTCATGGCACCAATCTTCAAAACTGAAGTAAAAATGTTGCTGGCGGAATAATTGAGTAATAATTTAAAATGATAATGAGGATATTGAGCATTTATGCCAAGATATTGCATCTCACTCAGTTTTTGTGTGTTAAGTGAGTACTTGGTTTGCTTTAATGCCAGATTGGGGTCATGTGCAAAACAGGACATACTTGCTTTACAAAATTCTGTTACAGTATTCCCCCATTTCCAGTGTAAAGCACCTGCACACTCTTACTGAGCGCCCGGTGCTTTTTGATGACCCATCATCCCTGCTGGGGCATAGGCCGCTGACAGCAGCTCGCCAAAGTACTCTGTCCTTGGCCAGTCTTTCAAATTGTCCCCAGGTGTAGCCCATCCTCGAAGATCCTTCCTCCCAGCGATTAGGTTTTCAGAACTTCTGTTGGTGTTTCTGTAGCTCTGGGTTTTTATGGGGTGGAATTGTTAGCACCATGCCCAACCCTCCTCCCTTCACAGCCGGGCTTGGGACCATCCATGGCAGAGTTACAATCTCTGTTAGTGCAACAGAAGTGAACGTCCTAAATGTGGATGTGGTCATCATTTGCAGGAAACACAACAGGTAAATGGCATCAAGGCGAATTGTGACAACAGGTGCCCAGTCCAATTCTCCATGAGAAATAAGTGCATGGGATGTTTTTATGGAGACATATGTATAACTATGAGACAACAATGGGCTTTGCTGGCTTTTAATCTTGCTTTTTTATTATATTTTTCCTTTCAAAGATATTTACATATAGATACTTATGAGAGTAAGATGCAGTCTTAGTAACTGAGTGTTTTAAAATCCACATCCAATATCATTTACTTGTTTTAGTGCATTCAGCTAAGGACATATAGTGAATAAATAATTCCAGATGGAATATTGTAGTTATACACTGTCATCACAGAGTCCTTGGTTTTGGAGGTCTGGAACTACTGTCTGATCCTTATGACACACTGCATGTCTTATCCTGCAGAGAATGCTAGAATCCGTGTGATCTTCACCATCCTTACATCCCAGTTCTCTGCTTTATACAGCTGAGTCCTTCACTGATGTGTCGAAGCTGCTAAAGGAAATCTCTTTTCACATACCTAGGGTTAAAGGAAAATAAATGCTTTTAAATGAAACTAATTTCCCCATGCTATAAATAAATTGGAAAAAGAAACAGGTCTAAATGTAGCAGTGTGGCATTTGGAGCTAGTCTGGCAATGTTCATTGTAATGGAAACACAAACAATAATAACTTTGCGATATCAAGCTTAAAAACATAAAGGTTGCTAGAAGTGGGAATGGTTGTTAATGTTTTTCAAAGGCAAACCCATTCATTTTCACATTAAAATGGATTAAGATTATTGTTAGTCCCTTTTGCTAGCTGTAAGGCAAATATCAGCATCTGTTTGCTTTTTTATTGTGAAATGATCTGTAATAACAACCTTTTATGGCATTCTGTGACAATTAAATCCACACTGAGTAATCCGACCAAATATACTGCATTCTATCTTCTTCACTCATGAACAGAGTGCCAGAGTATCATGAGTAGGAGAATGGACTGAAATAGTTAAAGTACGTCTGAAGCTTTGCAGTACGCTAACTTTCAAAGTTCGAAATGCATTTATTATCAAAGTATGTATACTCTATGCAACCTGGAGATTTGTCTCTTTACAGGCAGACACACAACAAGGAAACCCAAAAGAACCCATTAAAAAGACCATCAATGTGCAGAAAAAGAAACAAATCATAAAAGGAAGCAAGTAATATTCAGAACTGAAATATGCCTTTGAAGGTTTTCAATCATCCAGGTCATTGTATTTCAAGCAGTTGTAAGTCAAGGCAACTGGGCTTGCTGTGTTGTCTAGAAAACATTTCACCACTCATCCATGAGGCTTCTCCAGTTCTGATCCATGAATGGTAGTTTTCTGGCTTATAAACCCTGTGAGTTGTTAAAGGTATAGGTATGACATGAGGGTCATAGGGGTAATGAGAGGGTCATTAGTCTGATCTTTGTATGAATGGAGGTGTGGAGACGCTGAGTTAGAGATATTAGGACTGCATCATAAGTAGCTGATAGGTGGTGTCATAGCCCACCTCCCCTGTTCAGGGATGGGTTTTCCAGTGTGACAAAGATGGCTTCATTAACCCCCTTTTTAAACCACCTCTCCAAAATGTGCAAAATTTTGAAAATGAGGGGTCCCTGCCACCTCAATTTGTCCTGTACCCAACCCTTCCGATCTGCCCCAGCACATAAATCGGTCAAACATCGGCTTGTTCTTCGCTCTCGGGCCTGGGTCCCGCCTCTTTGGCTCTGCCAGTTTAACTCGCCTCCAAGCCCAGCCTAGCAATGGCCAAACATTGCCTCATTTTCCGCTTTTGGGCCCGGGCTCAGCAGCCTCATTTTGGCCCGTACACATCACACCACAACTATCCTGCGGCTTCGAGACTTAAATTCTGTAGCTGACTTTCTCCATTCTGCCGTGTGTATCAAACTGTCAAATCCTAAATGTCTCAGCTTGCAGCACTCTCCACCCATACGTTTCGAAGACAAAATCTTCAGGGGTTTAAAGACAGAATGTACTGAAAATACTCATTGGGTCAAGCAGCGTCTATAGAAAGAGAAACAGAGGTAATGCCTCAGGTGAAGACTCTGCATTGGAACTGAGAAAGGTAAAAAAAAAGCAGATGGTTTTAGGTTGCAAAGAGGGTGATGAGGGAGTAACTCTGCTAGGATGGTGCCAGCATTGCCATGGTGATAAGATGTAGATGCAGACATTTTGTTGATATATTAATGTGGATACTTAGTGCAAGAGAAAAACAAATACATACATGAGCTGCAGAACATCTAGTCAGGCTGCATCAGTGGAGAGAGAAAAACTGAGCAAAAATTACAGGTGAATTAGCTGTAGTAGCGCCAGTTAATTCTGATATAAAAGGAGAAAAAGGCGAATTTGCTGTAATTATTCAGTATTGAGATCTGAAGGCTGCAACACGCCCAGTTAGAAGAGGATAGGCCACTCCTCAAGCAGGAAATTGTAGGTTCGCCAAATCATAGGTGGTGATGAATCAGCATATAGGAGGGAGATTGAAAATCTGGCTGAGGGGTATCACAACAACCATTTTACTCAATTTCAGCAAGACCAAGAAGCTGATTATTGACACCAGGAGGAGGAAACAGAGGTCTATGAGTCAGTCCTCCTCAGAGGAATAGAAGTGGAGAGGGTCAGCAACTTCAAATTCCTTGGTGTTATCATTTCAGAGGACCTGTCCTGGGCCCAGTACATAAGAGTAACTACAAAGAAAGCACGGCAGCACCTCTACTTCCTTGGAAGTCTGTGAAGATTTGGCATGACATCTAAAACTTTAACCAACTTCTATAGATGTGTGGTGGAGAGTATATTGACTTATTGCATCACAGCCTGGTTAGGAAATGCCGATGACCTTGAATGGAAAGTCCAACTAAAGGAAGTGGATATGGCCTAGTCCATCACAGGTAAAGACCTCCCCACCGTTGAGCACATTTACATGGAGCATTGTCACAGGAAAGTAGCATCCATTATCAGGGACCCCAACCACCCAGGTCATGCTCTCTTCTAGCTGCTGCCACCAGGAAGAAGGTACAGCAGCCTCAGGATGCACATCACCAGGTTTAAGAACAGTTATTACCCCTCAACCATCAGGTTCATAAACCAGAGGGAATAACTTCATTTACCCCATCACTGTACTATTCCCACAACCTATAGATTCACTTTCAAAGACTCTTCATCTCATGTTTTTGATAGTTAATGCATATTTATTAATTATTATTATTATTTATTTTTTCCTTTGATATTTGCATTGTTTGTTGTCTTTTGCACATTGGTTGTTTGTCCACCCCCTTGGGTGCAGTCTTTCATTGATATTATAGTTATTGGACTTATTGAGTATGCCTACAAGAAAGCAAATTTTGGGGTTGTATATGGTGAGATATATGTACTTTGATATAAATTTACTTTAAACTTTGAATGAAGTTATCCATGTTGACTCAGGAGCCTATTGGTTGAAGGGTAATAATTGTTTCTCTACTTAGTAGTTTGGGACCAAAAGCTCCTGTATCCCCTTCCCAATGGTATCAGAGCGAAGAGAACAATTTCAGGTAGCTCCCTTTCTCTGTTTGTATCTGAACTGGCCAGTTCTATTTAGTTTATCCATTTGTAATATTTGATCAATTTCTCTTTCTCCGTAAACACTGCCTGAACCATTTCCTGCACTTCTGACATGCATATCACAATTTTTATATCTCAATTTGTTTGTTTGCACTGCTTCCAATTGCCTACATAATTTATTGACTCTATCAACAGTTAATCACCATGGCAACATGGTATCATCTTTTCAAAAAACTTCCGTTTGTCCTAGCCATCCCTTCCCTACCTTCACTACGACATGTAATTTTTCTTTCCTATTTCTGCGAAGTTTCTTCAACATGAAACATTAATGCACTTCCTTTACAGATGTTGCCTTGCATGCTGTGTGTTCTTTGCATTATCTGTTTTTAATTCAGGTTCCATTTCTGCATCAATTTTCATTTTCTTAAGTGCTTTTGGATATCATATTGTCTGCAATTTTTAAATGTGATTTGCAGAGTTTATAGTATAATATATTGGAATCTCTCCAGTTAGTCATTAAGGGTATGTTTTGTTCCAGTATGTCTTTTACTCTTATCCTGAGATTGGCAAAACCAGTTTCCATCAAATCTGCTTTGCTATATATTTTAACGTTACTCTTGTCTATGTTATGAAATGTATAAGGGGATAGATTCGATATGATGGGAACAGGAATTACAAAGTGAGATTAATTGGTGCCTAATACTTCCAGGCATCTTTTCAACTTAAAGGATTGCTGCTTTCAGCCAATACTATTCATGCTGTTCAGTGGCTGAACTCGTCATGAGGAGGCAAATTTCATGACAATGAGTCCTTATTAATCAATATATTTTAAAACTAGCCTGATTCTCTTAAAAGGTGGTGGGGGGGGGGATTCATTACAGTTGCTGAAGAGGTTCTGTAGTGGAGGGGGTGAAGTTTTCGGACATTGAGTATGTAAGCATTTCCTGGAGCAGTGGCTGCAGCTTGGCACAGGGATTTATTCACACTACACAGAGTCTCAGAGCACGAAGACTGCTGAACTCAGCTAGTCCATGCTTTACTGTTACTCAGCCTAGTCCCATTGACCCACACTTAGACTTGGGGCATCATACCCCTCCCATCCATGTACTTACATAGAAACATAGAAAATCTACAGCATATTACAGGTCTTTTGACCCACAATGTTATGCTAACCATGTAACCCACTCGAGAAGCTGCTTAGAATTTCCCTACTGCATAGCCTTCTATTTTTATAAGCTCCATGTACCTATCTAAGAGTCTCTTAAAAGACCCTATTGTATCTGCCTCTATCACCTTCACTGGCAGTGCATTCCATGCACCCACCATTCTCTGTGTGAAAAACTTACCCCTGATATTCCCCTTGTACCTACTTCCAAGCACCTTGAAACTATACTGCCTCATGTTAGCTATTTAATCCCTGGGAAAAAGCCTCTGGCTATCCACATGATCAATGCCTCTCAACATCTTATACACCTCTATCAGGTCACCTGTCATCCTCTGTTGCTCCAAGGAGAAAAGACCAAGTTTACTCAACCTATTCTCATAAGGCATGGTACCCAATCCAGGCAAAATCCTTGTAAATCTCCTATGCACCCTCTCTGTAGCATCCACATCCTTCCTGCAGTGAAGTGACCAGAACTGAGCACAGTAGTCCAAGTGGGGTCTAACTAAGGTCTTATATAGCTGTAACATTACCTTACGGTTCTTAAACTCAATCCCGCGGTTGATGAAGGCCAACACACCATACGCCTTCTTAACAACAGTGTCAACCTGCACAGCAGCTTTGAGTGTCCTGTGGACATGGACCCCAAGATACCTCTGATCCTCTACACTGCCAAGAGTCTTACCATTAATATTATATTCTGTCTTCAAATGTGACCTACCAAAATGAACCACTTCACACTTATCTGGGTTGAGCTCCATCTGCCACTTCTCAGGCCAGTTCTGCATCCTACCGATGTCCTGCTGTATCTGACAACTATCCACAAAACCCCCAACTATTGTATCATCAGCAAACTTACTAACCCACCTTTCTACTTCCTTATCCAGATCATTTATAAAAATCACGAAGAGTAAGGTTCCCAGAACCGATACCCGTGGAGCACCATGAGTCGCCGTCCTCCATGCAGAATATGAATCATCCATAACGACACTTTGCCTTCTGTGGGCAAGGCAATTCTGGATCCACAAAGCAGGGTCTCCTTGGTTCCCATGCCTCAGTACCTTCTGAATGAGCCTTGCATGGGGAAACTTATCAAATACCTTACTGAAATGCACATACATTACATCCACTGCTCTACCTTCATCAACGTGTTTAGTTACACCCTCAAATAATGCAGTCAGGTTCGTGAGGCATGACCTGCCCTCGACAAAGCCATGCTGACTATCCATAATCAGATTATGTCTCCCAGTGCTCATAAACCCTGCCTCTCAGGATTTTCTCTAACAACTTACCCACCACTGAAGTAAGACTCACTGGTCTATGATTTCCTGGGTTATCTCTACTCCCTTTCTTGAACAAGGGAACAACATTTGCAACCTTCTAATCCCCTGGTACTTCTCCCATCCCTATTAATGATGCAAATATCATTGCCAGAGGCTCAGCAATCTCCTCTCTCACTTCCCACAGTACCCTGGGGTACATCTCATACGGTCCCGGTGACGTATCTAACTTAATACCTTTCAAAAGCTCCAGAACATCCTCTTTCTTAATGTCTATACACTCAAGCATTTCAGTCTGATTTAAGTGATCCCCACGATTGCTAAGGCCCTTTTTATTGGTGAATACAGAAGCATTAAGAACCTCTGCTACCTACTCCAGCGTCACACACGTTTCCACTCTCATTCTTGATTGGTCCTATTCTCACATGTCTCATCCTCGTGCTCTTCACTTACTCAAACTTCACTTAAATGTGACAACTGAACCAGCTTCTGCCACTTTGGCTGGCAACTCATTCTACACTCACACCAGTTGGCAGATGGAATTTAATGCCGACAAGCTTGAGATATTGTACTGTGGCAGGACATACCAGGGTAGGACAAGCACAGTGAAAGGTAGGGCACTGAGGAGCACAGTAGAAAAAAGGGATCTAGGAATACAGACCCAAAATTCCTTGAGAGTGGTGTCACAGTTAGGGAGGGTCATAAGGAGCATTTGTGGCAGATTGGCCTTCATGAATCAAAGTATTGAATACAGGAGTTGGGATATTAGGGTGTGGTTGTATAAGACACTGACGGGGGTAAATGTGGAGTGTTTTGTGCAGTTCTGGTTACTTTCCTACCGGAAAGATATCAGTAAGATTGAAAGTGTACAGAGAAAAGTTACTAGGATGTTGCTGGGACTTGAGGACCCGAGTTACAGGGAATGGTTGAATTGGTTAGGATTTTATTCCCTGGAGCATATGAGAATGAGGGGAGATGTGATAGAGCTATAGGGGTATAGATAGCATAAATGCAAGTAGGATTTTTCCACTGATGAGATTAGAACTAGAAGTCATTGGTTAAGGGTGAGAGGTGAAATATTTAAGGGAAACCTTGTGGGTGGGGGGGAACTTCTTCACTCAGAGTAGCTACAGGAAGGACCGGGGGATTTCAGGAGAGAGAAGAAGTCTCCTCAGTGTGTTTGACCATCAAGTATGTACCTCAGCCTACCCACTGCATATGTCTGCACAGATCTCCATCTCACGTTGCGAGTGGCTCCATGCTGCCGTGAAGCATGCGAACTTCACTCTGACAGAGGGGACAGAATGAATACCCCCTGTGCATTCTGTAAAAAAGTTGCAATGGGCCAAGGTGCACCTAGTTATCATGTATGAAGTAAGCTGAGCTACACAATCTGGGGATGAGTGACTCAGAGAGCAGTACGTTGATGACACAGTGGGAACCCGATAAATCTCATCTCTTTGCTATAGTTTTTTAGTGACTAGTACTACAGATCACAGTTGGCACCTTTATTGTTGAATTTCTGATGATAATCTAGGAAATAGGCTCCGTGCAACTGGTGCTGGGGAGACTTCAAATCTGCTAATATGAACCACCTCTGGAAATACCTGGACCAATATGTCAATAGCCATTGGTCAGCTAATAATCTGTGGGATGAGTGCAAAATATGCTGCCTGACTTTTAAATATTTCAAGCATTTATAGTGTTTTGCTTTGATCATTGAATGATGGGACACACGTCTGATAAATATCCCACTCCTTCTTCCCAATTTTCAGTGTTCCCTTTGCAGAGTTTGGAGATCATTCTTCCTGGTGTGAAAGCCATGGGGATCTCCACTAACACATCGCGAGCTGTCCAGTAGAAAGCCTCTGTTGCTTATGACACTGTTTCCATTGCAGTATGAGAAACCAAGGACAGCTGGGTACTGCAGTGGAAGCTCAGACATCAAGTTCTTCTCCCACCTGAAAAATGGGGTCTCATATGCCAGGCTGCTGTTTATAGGCTTCAGTTTGGCATTTACCACAATTATACCCCAGAAAATGATAAAGCAGGCCACAGTTTGTCCATCTGGGCGGCAATGTCTCTAGTCCCATTACGCTGAGCACTGGCATTTCCCAGGGCAGTGTACTCAGCCTGCTGCTATTCACTCTGCTGACGCATGACTGTGTCGTAGGATCCAGCTCAAACCGTGTCATCAAGTTTGTAGATGACACAACAGTGGCTGGCCTGATCAACAACGATGATGAGTCGGAGTACAGAGGAAGTGGGGTGGCTGGTGGATTGGTGTGAGAACAACAACCTAAGTTTGAATGGGGAGAAGACCAAGGAAATGATTGTGGACTTTAGGAAGGTGCAGATGAACCATCCCCCTGGGCACATACATGGCTCCACTGTAGAGTGAGTTAAGTGCACCAAGTTTCTGGGAGTTCACATCACGGATAACTTCACCTGGTCCCTCAATATCACCTCTCTGAACAAGAAGGTACAGCAGTATCCTGAGGATATTGAGGCAAACGAGGCTCCACCCCCTCCCCTACCCTCACATCTTAACTGAATTTTACAGGAGCACCACTGAGAGCGTCCTGACAAGTTGCACCTCCATCTGGTGTGGGAGCAGCCGAGCATTGGACAGAAAGTCCCTGCAAAGGACCGTGAGAATGACTGATCATAGGAATCCCCTACTATACCTGCATACACTGGGCCCTTAGTATTGTCAGGGATCCCACCCATCCTTCCGGCATCCTATGTAAGACCTTGGTCACACCCCACTTGGAGTACTGTGTTCAGTTCTGGTCACCTCACTGAACACAGGAAGTTTCTTCCCCCAGACCATCAGGCTTCTGAACTCCCTGCCGCATCGCATTTGAAGTGTCACTGGATAATCTGCTCCGTACAAAGTAAAGTGCATAAATTAAATATTGGAACACAATATTTAATTAATGCACTTTACTTTGTTTGTTTATGTGTAATTCAGTTGTAGATCTACTACTTACTTTCTTAAATTATTGTGTGTTATACATCTGTTATGTGTACCATTGTGCTTTATGCCCTGTTCTGGAGAAATATGTCGTTTGATAGTGTATGTATATAGTAGTTAAATGACAATAAACTTGACTTGTTGTGACTCCATTTAGACACATCCATCCAAGCTCAAACTGCTACCGTCATCACCTGGATACAATGGTGGTGGCCTGTTGCAATCTACCATCAGTCATTGCAGGGTTTTAACTGCCCTAGTAATCAGATTTCAGCTGCTCTCCAGAGCACCCACCACATCTCCTCACCCAAGCTGAGTATGGCACCAATATTTCCTGCACTTTTGCTGTTGCCTTGCAACCAGTCACTGGATGTGGGGCTGATTTTGCTGACATGATTCTGAAGAAGACCAAAACTTCCAGAGCTGCTTGAGTTTATCCTCCAGGCTCCCATACTGAAAGTCAATGTCCATGGGGTAGGCAGGAGGAAAAAATAGTGGATTAAAATAAAGGGAAAGTATTAGTTTAAAGGAGTTTCTTTTGTTTAAAATTTGAGCTAAAATTGAATGATTCTGTGCATATATAAAAACTGCTTGACATAAATATTATACAACTAAATAAAAAGGTAGTTTTGTGCTGTGCTCAGTTCTACTTGCCCATCGCCCCATCCTGGTCCATGAAGGATGTCACTTAAAATAATCATCCTTGTGTCTATATTCCTCATGATCTCATCCTGCTCTTTCTATTAAATCCCTTCCAGCTTCATCCCCACACACGTTCTACTTGGCCTCTGACCTTCAGCTCCATTCCTTTACACCACTCTTGGTACCTGAGATTGCTTCTTGAAACTTTTCCACTTCCAACTTCCTCCTTTATCTTAAAAGCCTTCTCAAGCCCCCTTCTACTCACACTTTATTTGGCTCAGAATCGAATTCCCTTGTGCATTTGTGGCTCTTTTTTCAGCTGGTAAGAATTTGATATACTGAATGCTGAACATGTTTGTGTTGAAATTCTATTAAAGACCAGAATGTACAGTTCCAGATCAGCTTGAGTTTGCCCCCCCCCAAGTTCATACTGAAAATCAGCAGCCATATGATAGCTCGACATGGGCACGATAGGTCAGTTAAAGGCACTCAAAAGGTCAGACATAATTGTTATATAATTCTATTATTCTACAATAGGGTGAAGCAATAATTACATTGGTTACTTGTTTTCTTTCTTTTTCCAATATTGTTATTAAATTGCATATACACAAATACAGAATTCATAAGGATACTTATTATAAATCAAAATAAGATAGCACAAAATGCATTATATATAAATCACACTGATACAATCATGATATCCCATATTCATGATCAATCAAATAAAATAAATTGAATTATGAAATACAATAATAATATGGTTAATTATATTATAAAAAAATCTACACCCGCTACAAGACAAAACTGGTTGGTAAAAAAAAACGAGAAAAAAAAGAGTACCATATAGTGTTTTATAGTAATAGCGCAGATCAATATTTTAATAACAATAACAATTCAAAGATTTTTAAAATAGTTCAAAAAGGGTCCCCATAGCGTTTGAAAATCTTGGTTAGAATCAGAAATCGAACAACGAATCTTCTCTAAATTTAAACATGACATAACATCACATAACCATTGAGCATGTGTGTGGGGTGGGGGCAACCTCCTTCCATTTAAGCAAGATCGCCCTCCTAGCCATAAGAGAAGTAAAAGCCAGTACCTGCAAATAAGAAGGCTCCAAAATTATAGCTCTTTTCTCAACAATACCAAATAAGGCAGTCAAAGGATTGGGCTTAAAATTAACTTTAAAAAATACTTGTTTTCCTCGCTACCTTGAAACCTACATTTCTCCTCAAGGCAATCTACAACAACTTGACTGCTTCCAATTAAAAAAAAAATTGCTCCCTTTCAACTCGAGTGCATTCACATACCTTTAGATGTGCTTGTTGTTGTTGGATAAGTAGCCAATCCGATTGCAGTACAGGACCCACGTATTTGATCGTCGCCCCCTCTCTCTGTACCAGGATTCTGCATGTCGCCTGCTTTCCGCCAACAACAGAAGCTAAGAACTTGTGCGATTCTGAACTTGGCACAGCAGCACATCTGACAAACTTGCATTCTCACATCCTTTTGCCAGTAGGAATAAATCAATGGATTCATCAGGGAATTGGAAAGGGCAAGAAGACAGAGGTAGTCTTCAATGAGAATATGCAATTCACAGGTGATGCAGCATGCTTGCACGATACTTGCAATGGAGAATGGAGCCCATGCAACCATGAAACAGCCAACAAGAATCGCAATGGTCCTCACTGCCTTGACGTCTCGGATGTGGCAGCGTTGTGGATTAGCTGGGCTGGAGACAGAGCCTACTCGCTCACTCTCTAGAATTTGCCGCGTGTGAGAATATGCTATCCTGAGGATTACACTGTAGAAGTAGATGAAGACTAACGAAGCAGGAACAAAGCAAGCGCAAAACACAGCTATAATGTAGTTGGGATGGACAACAGAGAATAGGGTGCAATTATTATTATTTTGATTAGGTTTCAGCTGTTTAATGATTCCTGGAAGGAATCCAATTAGAAGTGCCATGCTCCAGAGTCCTACAATGATCCCAGCCACCATTTTATACGTCATCAGTTGGCAGTACCGTAAAGGTACTTTTATGGCTAGGAAACGATCAAAAGCCACAGAGACCATTGTTAAGATTGAGGCAGAAGATGGGGACATTAAAAGCGAAATCCGCAATATACACAAAGTCCTGCTGGTGGCAAAGCTCTGTCTGCTGAGCACTATCACTGCAGTTCCAAAGAGGGTGAATCCCACAAGCATGTCTGCAATTGCCAGGTTCAAGATGAAATACAAGCTGGCAGACCTGTTCTTTGAAATCATCAGGGCCAGCACCACTATCACCAGGCCATTGGAAGCGATGATAAGCAGCGATAGCACCGTCACAATGCCGCCAAACTGATTAACATCCATTGTTCAAAACAAAGAGCAGAACACAGAATCAGCAGAAATTGGACCACTTGCTACCACATCTTGAATTTTTGAAGCAGATGGAACCACAAAATAGCAAAAGTAACCGACGAATCGAAGTTTGAGAGAGCCTGTTGCGCGCATAGCAGGACAATCAGTAAAGTGGGCATTATGAGGTCACTTTTAAATTTATTGGTGAGCTCATGTTCCCTGATTGACCAACAGCAATAACAGTATCATCATGAAGAATAACACTTAGCCAACACCCATCTCTCCTATGTTGCTAATCAACGGAACAGGACCCGTTGATAAGACTTGTTTCATGATGGCACGGGGTATATATTGTGCAGAACAATCAGGGGATTTTATTTATCGTTAGCAGTTTATTGCCCAATTTTCCAGATTACGAACATTGGACTTGTGTTTTAACTCATTCATTACCAGCTGCTGCTGGTAAAATGGTACTTGCTATGAACTCATTGGGCACAGCTTCACAATAAGATGCATTTAGCTCTCTTTCCAGATGTGTAAGAATAATCTGAGATTCAGCTTTCAGTAAAATATTGTTCTCTTTAAGGTTATTTTTATTGTTAAACATTATCACTTGTAACAGGAGTGAAGTGTTATAATTATGTATTATGAAATCTGGGTGAAAGGTGTAGATGACGCAATGTTGAAAGTAGTAGAAGATTAGATAAGTCTAAGAGTAATATTTAAATGATACTGAGATGAACTTTAAAAGCAATATATTTTTAGAAAGCAAGATTGGAAGATCTATGATTTGGTGAACTATGAGAGGATGTTGGATTTATTTGGAGCTCATGTGGAAGAAAAGACATTTTGGTGGCCCTTGAAACGCCAATTGTGACAAAATACACCAGTTATTCAGTGGCTACTGCTTTCATCCGATTCTCTCTACCTAACCACTCACTGCACCGCCCCCCCCCCCCCCCGCAAACTAAACATCATCAAAAGATAACCAGAAGATTCAAAGGAATTGACATGTACAAAGATGTTGATTTCTTGATAGCTTGGATTTATTAAAATGTGATTATGTAAGTCTGTATTTTAATTACCGGGTAACTGTCAAACAAAATCTTTCATTATTTGCATTGGATGCAGGATTAAAAATGTACATGATATCCTGGAGTATTAAAGCAAAGGGTAGGTTAAATGTTCAGTATAAGATTGTGGGCCAAAGGGCATGTACTGTTCTGTAATGTTCTATGTTCAAAGATGGAACACAGCAAAATCAATACCTGGGGGTGGTTGAATTTCATAGCAAATTCACTCAGTAGACTCTTGAACAGACCTTCTGCCTGATAAGATGGACTCTTGGCCTAATAATGTATCTCATTATGATCTTGCACTTTACAATTTATCTGCGCTGCACTTTTTTCTCCAGACTCTGACTATTAGGCTTCAACTTCCAGACTCCAATCGACCTTTGGGCTTGTATCTTCAGTTTCGATACCCAGACTAACCGATAACGGGACTCCGAACTCCAGGCTTGTACTCTGGGCACACCGACTGACCGGCCTTCGTGCCTCCTCACGCCATCTGCTCACATGGATGTCAATCCCACGACCCACCGACTTGATACGGCCTTAGCATCCGTGGATGCCTCTGTCGCCTGTCCTCTGAGCATGGAGCAGAGGCCTGGACTCTGGAGGCCTTCTGTCCCACGTACTACCAGGCACGAATTGGAGAGTGGAGCAGAGCGGTGATGCCCACACTGCTGGCCTCTGAGGGTGGAATGGAAGCCTGACGGCTGGATATCCTTTGTCACCCATCCTTGTCACTGGGCTTCACCCATCTACGTAGCTGGACTTGGAGTGCAGAGTGGGGGCCTGACCTCTAACTCACCTACATCACTGTCTCCAAATTCTAACCTGACCACCGGCTCCCTTCTCTGTCCCCAAAATTTAGTTTTCAAAAATACCAATTGAAACTTATCCACCCTAGATCCCAAACAGCAGTAATTTGCCCCTATCATTAATGCAGAAAGACATACAAAGTCACTCCATTGAGTGTAGATGCCAAGCCAGGTGTTATGTGGTTACCAATAGTTTACTTAAATATGCTGAAATTACAAAAGAGTGAAATGAAATGCAAGTGCAAAATTTGATATTTATATTTATCTATATAAAGTATTTTGTTTAAATCAAATTCATGTTCACAGTTTGCTGGAGGCACAAGGCAGTGTAGTAAGATGTGACGTCAGAAGGTTGCTGAGAGACTTCAGTTGGATATAAATGCATTAAGTCAATGGGAGAGAATGTGGCAGGAATGCAATTAAGTTTGGCAGAGAAAATTTAACAGTTACATTAGTTAGAAGGAAGGTGGTGTTCAGCGGGCCCCTGGGTTGGGGGGGGGGAATCTTACATAAATCGCCAAACTTTAACTTTCAGCTTCAGCATGAAATTAGAAAGATGAATATAATGTTACACTTTACTGTAGGAAAACGTGAGTGCAAGAGACAGCTTGTTCCAATTATAAAATGCCCAAGTGAGGCTGTGTATGTATTATGTACAAGCCTCGACACCTATATATGGAAAGATATACTTAGGACATGGGTGTGCTGTGAGGATTAAAACTGGACCAACACCCAACTAAAAACAAGAGAAAATCTGCAGATACTGGAACTCCGAGCGCCCTGCTGAAGGGTTTCGGCCTGAAACGTCAACTATACTCTTTTCCTAGATGCTGCCTGGCCTGCTGAGTTCCTCCAGCGTGTGGTGCGTGTTGCTTGGACCAATACCACTGAGGTTTTGAAGAATGAGTGGTGGTCTCTTTGGAAGCAGAGTAGATATAAAACTGATGTTTACCCTTGCCAGAGTGTCTAAACCAGGATTAACTCTGACAAAATAAGAATCTATCATTCAGGCTAGGGTAAAGGAGAAATTTCTTCAATCAAGCAGTAATGAATATTTGTGATTCTCCATTCAAGGCTGCCATAGATGCTCAGTTACAGAATATATTCAAGAGGTCAATGGATGTTTAGATATTAAGAGTCAACTGGGATATGAGATTGATGCAGGAAGGAACATCTGGGTGGGGGTGGGAGGTGAATGACATCCTCTGACTAGAGTGAAAGGAGAAGGGGGGACACTGAATTTCACTGGGTTCTGTGGCTGGAGATCTTATCAGAGATAGTGGAGGACGATGAAAAGAAGGATTTAGAATGGTAAGATAACAGATATAAATGTCCAGAAACAGTGGGGCCAGGATTTTGATGCATTATTGTTCTTCAGTTGCTTTAATGGGGTAGAAGAATAAGTATCACATATTTAGTCACTTTTTCCCTTCCATTCACGTCACTCCACACACATTCTTGTTGCTCTTCTTGCATCAAGGCCTGGTCGGAAGCTTTCTGTTGTCACTTGCTTACTTCTGTAATATTACGGTCTTCCCTCATGGCTCCTTCCTCACTTCACATTCCACATGATTGGCTTCC
Organism: Hemitrygon akajei; assembly: GCF_048418815.1. Classification (NCBI taxonomy): domain Eukaryota; kingdom Metazoa; phylum Chordata; class Chondrichthyes; order Myliobatiformes; family Dasyatidae; genus Hemitrygon; species Hemitrygon akajei. Next base: position 53,685,969 of record NC_133133.1, on the reverse strand, counting down.
ATTTGACATCTGCATCATAACGCCATTGGTTTTCTCCGACTCTGCAAATGTACGCGTTTGTAATGTGAAGAGTTATTACGGTGTGGTTTGGTGGTTGCTATCAACCAAGAAGGAAAGAGCAGCGTTCATCACCTATGCTTCCTCACTTGAATATATACACCCACAGAGTTGCTTTGAGGGAAGGTGCAAATGTTATAAGTATTCCTTGCAGTTCTGTCCAAAACTTATGAAGGTGTTGTGTATTGAGAAAGCAGGTAAAGTGGATGTGGGTCAAAGAATGGTAACATACTTAGGGTGATGTCAGGAAACCTTACTGTGAAGATCTCCCTGTTCATTTATTCACTACTTTCAATTTAAATTAGCATGTGTGTGTCATGTTGTAGTGCAGGTAATATGATAAGTCACATGATGGCCAAGAGTAACTGATCACTTTCCTGTATTCTCTCAGGAATGAGTGCAGACACGCACAGATTGACTATGATTCATTTGGGATAGTTTTTGGAATCTGGAGGCATCATCAGTTTTGAGCAGGCAGATCCTTCACCCTAGTGACAGATCACTCCGTAAGTCACCACTAGTGATGAGAGAATGGAAACTGTTGAAGCAAGGATGCAACCAGTGAGGTCAAGAGTGTTAATACCCACTACTTTGAGAGAATGGATTTAAGCAATACTTTATACCATATTCAAAGGAATAGTCAGTGTGAAAGTAATTGCAAGCTACTTTGTTTATCTGACCCGTCTGGACAGTGACCTTAAGTCCTGGGTAAGTAAATACAGGATCTACCATTTTCATGGCAAGAAACAGCTTGCCACTCTCACTGAGTTGATCTTTGACATAAATCATTCCCGACACTAATGTTTATAAATGAAAATCACCCACAGGATTTATGTGACATTAACTGCCCTGATTCATGTGCTGATTAGAGGCCTTAGTTTATACTAGTGGGCCTGCAAAAGGCTTAGGATTGTTATCCTTACAATGCAAATCTCATTTTGGAGGTAGCAGGTTACCATAGCAACACACGTTTAATGAAGTAACGTGCAACCAAATGAGAGAAAATGAGAGGCTGTGGCCTGGAAATTTGTTTACATAATGAATGTTTTCAGCATCAAGGCTTCTGATCTTTGCTCAATTTGTAATTACATCTGAGTGTGCCTTGTGTACCAGTCAAACTAATCGCTCTTATTCTGTGAACATTGGTTAACACACTGGAAAAGTACAGCAGGAAAAGTAGCGGGGTGGTTAGTCCCTGTGCATTGGCCACGAGATGCACACTCTGTCGCACTGTGCTGAGTACATGCACCTAACACAGTGTTCCTGCACTGGAAATTATAGGTCTGCAATTTCAATTGGCAGATTGATTTTTCATTCTTTAGCACCTAACTTTCTTTCTGGAACTCCTCCAAGTTTTCCCTCAACATGATAACCTGTTAGTTTTATAGTTTTATAGGGGCGCAGCTTGAAATGAGAGCAGGAATAGATCTGAAGACCATTTTCTTCCACAGGGACTAGAAAAAAGCCAGCATATTTGAGTGACACCCACCCTCAGGATACTCTGGGATCATGGTCATAGGCTGCTTTTCACAGAGATTTCTAATCTACCTATCTCAATAGATGTGCTACTGTAAACGGTGAATGGATTGCTGATGACTGGTGCTGGGGTAATCACACACAATGGTGTAAAGTTGTAAGCTAAGCATCTAGAGTTTTCCATTACATTGAAATTGTTCTGAATAATCTTTTCAACGTCAATTGAACAAACGCAACTCTACGAGCCAGAAATTAAACATGAGTACTTTGAACACATCCCTACTGATGCTGATTCTGTGAACTGTTGTGAGGAGCATTTTTTAAGGGTAAACCACAAGAAGGCTAACGACTTGGCACCCCTGCTGGGCAGTGCTACGCGGAAGGATGCCCCTGAAGCAATGGCTATTGTCAGCTTTACTCAGCGCCATCAACTCCATCGCTTCTCTTTTTTGTTTCTTTCCCAGCCGTTCTGGCAGTGGCCTGGGAGGTGGTGTTCGGTGAGTAAACTGGAGTAATTTTACAGGCAAATATTGACAGGGCACCATTAATTTTGCTTTGATGAAACTGTGATTTTAATGGGTAAATTTTTGGCAGCAGGAAATTCCATTCACAGTTGACCTAAGCTGGAGCATGCTCGAAATACTTAACAGTAGTTGAACAGAGGCTTTGAGGACTTCTGAAACAAATGTGCTTTGGAAGAAGTTTAAAAGTATGAGTTGAATATCAAAAGTCACAAAGGCATTCAAAATAAATGGCATTGATGATAGCTTCACACTTCCACCAGAATTTTCTACTGTCCATGCTCTTTCTGATACAAATCAGGATATTATTCTGCGATATAATGACCACAATGTCTACTACCTTTTTTTGCGAGGATGTTTTATTAAAACCGTAGTGAGCCCTGGACAGCTACCAGCTACTTTTACTGTTGAGGATAACTACTTACGATGAGGCGGGGTTGTAAATATACGAGCCTGCAGATAACTGAGTCAGATTCTGCAGACTTGGTGCTTTGGTTCTCAAGAGCCAAAGATGGCGGAACATCTAACATTATTGGGAAGAATTTTCATACATTTTCTCCATCTTCTGTACTAACTTTGACTAAAGATTTGCAGAGGTTACATGAGTGGTTGATTATGGTTGCTCCCTAGCAAAAATAACTTGTCTTCAGTTGTTATCGATCTGTCAGACTGACAGAGCTGTTCCCGGTTCCTGTGTGCAGTATCTGGAAATCCAAAGGTGGATATCCAGCCATATTCCAGAGGTATTCCATGTATCTCTTGCATCCAGACTCAAAAGTTCCAATGCTGTCCGGTCTGGTACTCTGACTTCCAATCATTAGATAGTTGAATTCAACCACATTTTTGCTGCCAGTTTGTACCTTGCACCATCCCTAGTCCACTTTGCTTCTGGTAAATTCTTTGGTGGATAAAGCACAAAACACACGTGCAAGGCAACCATGTTCCAAATTCCAAGATCACATACCCTGGAGAAACATCATTACTTTGCTTCCAATTCCTCAAAATTCTGGAACTTTTCTCTTCATGATCACGTTTGTTGATTTTCACTGATAACATTGTCTCAAACAAGATTGGTCAAATTCAGTGTAAACGGGTAATGTGGAAATGAATAACAGAAAATCAAGACCATGCCGGTCCCCTTTTCTATGAAAGTAAATGGTAAATATGGTTACACCTGATGTAAAGCCGGCCAATGTTCCAAGATTGAGAATGAGATTCAGATTAATTTATTTACAACATATAAATTGAAATATACAGAGAAATGCACTTGTGTTAACAACCAAAACAAGCGGGCAGTCCGCACGTGTTGCACACATTCTGGCACCAACGTGGCATATGTGTTCAACAGAGAAACAGAAGCAACAACAACAACAACAACAGAACAGCAACAACAAACAAGTGGCTTTCCTCACTCACACCCACTCACAATCACTGTCCTTCAACCCAGGACAGGCCACCTCTGGGCCTCCAGTCTCCAGAGGAATCGTAGATTTGCAGACCGATGAGGTAGGTGGTTGCTAGAAACCTTGGAGAAATGTCATGGGTGTGCATATCTTTACTATTTCTATTGTTTCTTTGGAAGTTCTCTATTCTTTCACTGGAACACCCCAGTAGAAGTTCTAAGGTCAGAGGTTAAATGTCAGTAGAAGTTGTCCACTGAACTAAAAAAAATGTATAATTTTATTAGAACTTTCCATTTTTGCTTGGTGTTCATGAATTTCACAAGATAACAATCACTGCAATTAATGTAGGTGAGCTCATTTTATCAAAATTCTTTCTAGCTGTATCAAGGTGTCATCTATATGACAATGCCGTATGGGATTTGATGTGAACATATAAATAAGTTGTTCTTTATCACTGATAGCCCCACGGTAGCACCCATGGTAATATAGTGGTTAGCATGACCCTATTACAGCCCGGAGTATTCCAGAGTTTGGAGTTCAATTCCAGCACCCTCCTGTAAGGATTCCCCGTGGAATGTGTGGATTTTCCCTGTGTGATCCGGTTTCCTTTCACAGACCAAAGACATACCAGATATGGTCAATTGGTCATTGTAAATTGTTCCGTGACTGGGTTAGGGTTATCAGGGCTGTGGGGTTGCTGGGATGGTGTAGTTTGAAGGGCCAGAAGGGCCTACTCCGCACTGTATCACTAAAATAAAATAATTGTTTAAGAAAGAAGCATTCTGGCTCCCAGTTTACTACCTTGTGGATTGACTATTGCACCAATACATTTTTGCTGTATTGAAAGCTGTTTACCAGCAAGCATATAACCATATAACAATCACAGCACGGAAACAGGCCATTCCGGCCCTCCTAGTCCGTGCTGAACTCTTAATCTCACCTAGTCCCACCTACCCGCACTCAGCCCATAACCCTCCACTCCTTTCCTGTCCATATACCTATCCAATTTTACCTTAAATGACACAACTGAACTGGCCTCTACTACTTCTACAGGAAGCTCATTCCACACAGCTATCACTCTCTGAGTAAAGAAATACCCCCTCGTGTTTCCCTTAAACTTTTGCCCCCTAACTCTCAAATCATGTCATATGGCATACCCAAATTTAAAGCCGTGGATGAACTAGGAGATTCATAGTCTGCAAAGGGCATTCAAGACTGGTGATCCAGAACTATACAAGAAGTCCGGGTGGGACCTATGGAAGACTATTTTAAAAGCAATAAACAATTCCAATTGAAGTTAGAGATGGAATCAGATGCACACCAGCTCTGGCTGGGTTTGCAGGCCATTACTTCCTACAAGGCAAAACCTAGCATCATGAATGGCTGGGTGCTTCATTCCCAGATGAGTTCAATGTCATATATGTGTGCTTTGAAAAGGAGAATAAAACTACACCTGTGTGAATCCCTGCAGCATTTGGTGACCCTGTGATCTGTCTTGGAGGCTGACATCAGAACGTCTTTCAACAGGGTGAACCCTTGCATGGTGTCAGGCCCTGTTAGGCCAATGAAAACCTGTGCCAACCATTTGGTGGGAGTGTTCAAGTATATCTTTAATCTTTCACTGCTGTAGTCGGAGTTTACACCTGTTTCAAAAGGGTGACAGTCATACCAGTGCCCAGGAAGAGCAGGGTGAGCTGCCTCAACAACTATTGCCCAGTTCTACTGTGTTGAAGTACTTTGAGAGGCTGGTCCTGCCCAGACTCAACTCGTGCCTAAGTAAGGACTTAGACCCAGTGCAATTTGCCAATCACCACAATAGGTCTACAGCAAATGCAATCTCACTGGCTCTCCACTCGGCCTTGGATCACCTGGACAATAGCGATACCTACATCAGGCTGCTGTTCCTTGATCACAGCTCAGTGTTCAACACCATCATGCCCTCAGTTCTAATTAACAAGCTCCAAAACCTTGCCTCTGTACCTTCCCCTGCAACTGGTTCCCTGACTTCCTCATTGGGAGACCACAGTCTGTGCAGTTCGGAAGTAACATCTCCTCCTTGCTGACAATCAATGCTGGAGCACCTTAATGATGCATGCTTAGCCCAGGACTCTACTCGCTCTATATTCTTGACTACATGGCTAGGCACAGCCCAATGGACATCTATAAATTTGCCAATGACACATCGATTTTTGGCAGAATTTCAAATGGTGATGAGGAACCATACAAGTGTGAGATAGATCAGCTGATCAAGTGGGGTCAGAACAACAACCTTGCATTCAGCATCAGTAAGATCAAGGAATTGATTGTGGACTTCTAGAAGAGGAAATCTAGGTAACACACACTTGTCATCATTGAGGAATCTGCAGTGAAAAGGGAGAGCAGTTTCAAGTTTCTAGGTGTCAACATCTCTGAAGATCTATCCTGGGCCCAACGTATTGATGTAATCACAAAGACGGCAGGACAGCGGCAATGTTTCAATAAGAGTTTGAGGAGACTTGGTGTGTCACCACACACTCCTGTAGAACTACTGTGAAGAGCATTCTAACTGGTTGCATCACCATCAAGTATGGAGGAGTCTCTGCACAGGATCGGAAAAAGCTGCAGAAAGCTGCAATCTCGACTAGTTCCCTCATGGGCACTAGCCTCCCCAGCATTGAGGACATCTTCAAAAGATGATGTCTCAAAAAGTGGCATCCATCATTAAGACCCTTGTCTCCCTGCTACCATCAAGGAGGTGGTACAGGAACATGAAGACACACTCTCAACATTTTAGGAACAGCTTCTTCCCCTCCGCCATCAGATTTCTGAGTGGACAATGAACCCACTTTCTTTTTTTTTGGCTCTCTTTCTGCAGTACTGATTTAATTAATTTAGTATATATTTCTTTTTGTAATTGATAGTTATTTTTATTATTATTATTGCAATGTACTTACTGCTGCAAAACAACAGACTTCATGACAAATGCCTGTGGTATTAAAGCTGGTTCTGATAATGCTTCTTTGTATTTTTTTTCAGAAATCTGGGCACCTTGGTTGAGCGGCTGTGTGAACGGGTTCTTTGGCTATTTCGAAGTAGCATATGAGTTTCCAGTCCCACATGGAGTCACAATGGCTATGAGTCAAGGGCTGCTGTTGATGTTTCAGCTTGTCTAAGTGCAGCGTCGTCTGCTGATCGTTTTGGTTTCATTCCAGCTGTACTCTGTTATCTAGCAAAGAAATTAATGAAAATGGCAGTGGCATATTTATCAGATGGTGTTTTGCAATGAAAATAAGCAATAACCTGGCTAAGGAGTTATTCTGTTGCTTGTAGCAGTGAACAGAGAATAGGAATTTACACATTAAATTTGCATGCTGGGATTAACAAGATTAACAGTAAGCATAAGATTACTACTGTGATGAAACATAGCATGATAACCATTCGCCAACCTGTCAGAATTTCTGAATGATTCATCTGCTTGGCTGTACACAAAATGTTGAGGAGCCTCAGTCTAGAACATTTCCTGGATCTTGACTATCACCCACTGGTTCGTCACCCTGGATAAAAAAGAGCAAACTTTGAAGAAGCAAATTTGATTAAATTAAATTAACTTGATTTAAAAGTGCATTGATTTATCACGAGCTGTTCTATGAGCAAATCATGCATAATATCCAATATTAAGGATACAGCTGTCTCAAAATGATAGATTTGTTAGGAGTTCAAGGCTTGTAAAATAGTTGTGTCATCTTCTTCAGGAGGAGCTTTAAAGTCTGCCAGTATTACTGGGGTCTTAAAGTAGCAATTCAGATGTCTTGATGACTCTGATATAGTATACTAGAAACTTCAACAGCCGCTCCTTTGGGTGTTACAAACACTTGTCATCAGTTGTTTTATGATTTGCATTGAGTTTAAATAACAGAATGACAATACTTGGCATAAAATTACTGAAGGAATAAGGGCAAAATGATTGTTGCTTTACGCCATCTATGTCAAACTCAAGGCCCGCGGGCCAAATCCGGCAGCGTTTGCCAGATTAGTATTATACACATTTACCCCCATCTTTTGTTCTGTTTGTGGGTTATTCTAACCAAACATAGCATGTTCTATTAACAGTCAACAGCTTAACAAGGTAACACTCATGTGTTCTTATGTAGACAGTAATGCAGATATCCCCATTCAAACAGAAATCTCTATTTGCACCTAGTCCTGAGACACAGCAGCAGGCAGAAGCAGGTTTGAACTATCAACTAAATGCCAATACTCTGAAGTGCTTTCCTTCCTAATCAGTGCACCGTGATTCAACTTGCTTTCCTCCCCAACATTTACATCCAGGAGCTCCAAATGGGTTGGTAGCTGTAGTGGTACTTGAGAAGTTGTCATGATGATAGTTAGATGCGGAAATTGGTGGCATGGTCTGGCGAGTTGTATAACTAGTGATTCTCTATTCGTGTAAAAATGGTTGCACAAAGAAAAATGTTGAAATAATACTTTGGATAGTTGTGATTATTCAACAATCATTGCCTGATATTGAAACTGTGTGAGAATGGTAAGATACTCACTTAACAGGACATTATGTGATGCCATTGTTCTAACATTCTCACATTCCTAAAAGTTTTCAAAGCCAATAAGACAGAAGTGCTCTTCAAATTAGCATATTAACCAACAGAGGATTATCACAGAAACAGTAAACAAAAACAAATCGCTTTGAAGCGATATGAACAGCAAGTTGTTGCAGAATAATTGTATGGTCAAAATGTTTCTCAGTAAATGTTTTAAATTTTATTTTTGATGTAAAAGAAAAACCATTGTTCATATTGCAACCAAGTTGCACGGAGTGACCTATGCTTAGTGACTCCCAGAATGAAATACAGTCTGCTTGCCTGATTGATCCTGCTCGTCGTCATACGTAATTTTAGCTCTGATAATTCGTTTCCTGAAATCCTTCTTTGTTCTTTGCAGAACTAAATACATCACTGATCCTCTCTGAAACCTTACTGATCACCTGTTGCAGAGGTTGCGTCTGAAGGGAGGTTTTCCCATCAATCTCATAAAATGCAAAGCTCCTCTGTGTCTGCCAGTACTTTGCTTCTTATAACCCTTGCTTACTTGATGAGAATTACTTTGTCAAAAAGCACCTAGAGTTGTTCATTGGACTGCTACGGGCAACAAACAAGTACACATCAGACTTATTGATTATTGGATACTAAAATATACGTTTCACTCTATAAATCAGCAAAATCTGAGATTAGGAAGCTTGTCTTCGATAATGCTGAGTGAGTAAAAGTCAGTTAACAATATAAATGACAGGGATAACCTCTGTGAAATTTAATAGCAAAGGTGTCAAAAAAATGAGTTCCTCTTAAAATTTGTGAGATTGAAGAGATATCAAATGACCTTCTTGTACAAATGATGTCTAAATTTACAATGAAGGGCACAAATGTGAGCAGGAAAGAATATAGACATTTGGCTTACCAGCCCTGTCCACTTACACACTGCAGAAAGCAGAATCACAATCAGGTTTAATATCACCTGTGAAATTTGTTAACTTAGCAGTGGCAGTACAATGTTATACATGATAAAAATAGAAAAAAATAAATAAGTAAATCAATTACAGTAAGTATATGTATATTAAATTGTTAAATTAAAAATAGTGCAAAAACAGAAATAATAAAAAAAAGTGAGGTAGTGTTCGTGGGTTCAATATACGTTTAGAAATCAGATGATAGAGGAGAAGAAGCTGTTACTGAATCACTGAGTGTGTGCCTTCAGGCTCCTGTACCTCCTTCCCGATGGTGACAATGAGAAGAGGACATGTCCTGGCTGATGAGGGTCCTTAATAATGGACCCTTCTTTTTAGCTGCATCGATATGTTGGGACCGGGTTAGATCCTCAGAGATCTTGACACCCAATAACTTGAAACTGCTCACTCTCTCCACTTCTGATCCATCTATGAGGATTGGTTCATGTTCCCTTATCCTACCTTTTCTGAAGTTCACAATCAGCTCTTTGGTTTTGTTGACGTTGAGTGTGAGGTTGTTGCTATGACACCACTCAACTAGTTGGTATATCTTGTTCCTGTACACCCTCATCTCCATCTGAGTCTCTACCAGAATGGTGGTATCATCAGCAAATTTATAGATAGCATCTGAGCTATGCCTAGCCACACAGTCATGGGTATAGAGAGAGTAGAGCAGAGGATGAAGCACACACCCCTGAGGTGCTCCAGTGTTGATCATCAGTGAGGAGGAGATATTATCACCAATCCACATAGTTTGTGGTCTTCTGGTTAGGATCCAATTGTAGATGTTAATGACAGAGGCCCAGGTTCTGTAACTTATCAATCTGGACTGTGGGAATGGTGATGTTAAACACTGAGCTATAGTCAATGAACAGCATCCTGACACAGATGATCTAAGGCCAAGTGAAGAGCCATTGAGTCCCTCTATTATGGATGCTACTTGAACTGTCTCATCCCCAAGATGAAAATTTTGCAGATTCCTCAATCCTCAAGAGCAATAAATCAAAACGCCACAATGCTCAACCAGCATCTCATCTTCTCTAATCAATCCTTCCTGGATGCCTGCAGCTGACAATCTTTGTCACCCCCCCCCCTTCCAGCATTAAGCAAATTACTTACCCATGAGCTATTTGTTTTTCTAAATTTTGACCTGATGATTCAGCAGAAATTTGTAATTTAACTTTGTAGAGCATTAATGCCCGAGTTTTTGTCACCTTTTAACAACAACTTATCTGCGTAGCTGTAATTATTCTGCAAGTAACATTTGGGTCAAATACTTTGAAATATTTGATGTAACAAAATGCCATGCATTAAAGTACTTTTGTACATAATACGAAGGTGTGTGTGATTTCTTGTTGAGGACCTGATGTAATGAACCAGATTGTTTGATTCTAGTGTTTAGTGACGTTATACAGAACGTCACACTGGGGTTTGGAAGTATGGAATAGTACAAAGGAAAGTACATTACTGCATCAAACTATGGTTGAAACTTTGCACACAGTAAGGAAAAAGAGTTGAGGTTAGCACAGAAAAGCTTATAGAAGACTGGCTTTTTGTTCTGGTGAATGAAATTTGCTACCTGGGCCAGCCTGCTCTATTGGTCAGCATGATATTTATGTATATTACGTTATAGAACCTCTCAGGAAAATGGATTACCAACCATGATCATGTACACAGGTAAGGGTTACAAAGTCAGAAGTTTTTTTTAAACCTCAAATTTCCTTTGGTTTGATGCAGTAATGAATGTTCATGCAAGATGGCATCTATTTGGACACTACTGCGATTTGCATTGGTGGGTGGGTCATCTACAGATATCAAGGATCACTCCTACAGAAGAAGGCATTCATGGGACATGTGAAGCCTTTTGTATTGTAAATTAATTGAAATCCAAAGCTACGAATGTGCTTCAGCTAGGTCCATTTTAAAGTGAGCAATTTACCTCTCACTTCAGTGCCCCCTCTGGGCTTATCCCCATCGCTGACCCCTGGCAGTAGCCAAACCCAACACTGACCCTTACCCCTATGCCCCAATGTAATCGTCAAGTTCCCGTCAACCATTCCTTGACTGACCGTCTACCTGGACTCCAACAGGGCCTCTCTACCCCTCTCCCTTGCAACCTGGAGTTGCAACTGGGCCATTTTCCTCTGCTGTCTCCAGAATGATGGATAGGATGGAGAAAGAACCTTTGAACATGGTAATCGTGGGTCAATTCTATTATGCACAACATATGAAGACCTCATACATGACAAAGATCTGCAGTGCCTGAGCTTTTAGACATAAAAAAACTTTAATTAGCCTGACTTTCCTTTATCACAAATTTTCAAGAGCTGAAGAACCTATAATTTATAATCCACTAAATATTTTATGCTGTTCAGCTCAGTGTTAGTACTGAAAATAAGACCAGTTTGCCCACCCATCGTATCCCACTTGAACATTTTGAAGAAAGGCATCAGTATCTCATGGTGCTTTGTGGACCTCCACTATTTTACTTGCTGTTAATAGCATATATTTATTTGAGGTGTATGGGGTGTCCAGGGAGGTAGCACCTCTGATGAAGAAGTTGGTTGTGTCCAGTCTGGGGCAGTTTACTCACCTTTGGTCACAACCAAGCACCTAGTTCTCACTTGTGCCTCCAAGTAGCTGTTTACACATGACAGCAGCCACACCCCGGTACACCACTTCGATAGACGGGCTAAACCAGGCGACGATAGCCGGCGGGCCTCGTACTCCAGTGAGATAGGGGCATACCTGTTTTAGTATGCAAAGCCAGCTCCGGCTGATTGGGCAGACAGCCATACTTTATTGATCCTGAGGGAAATTGGGTTTCGTTACAGTCACACCAACCACGAATAGTGTAGAAATATAGCAATATAAAACCATAAATAATTAAATAATAAGTAAATTATTCCAAGTGGAAATAAGTCCAGGACCAGCCTATTGGCTCAGGGTGTCTGACACTCCAAGGGAGGAGTTGTAAAGTTTGATGGCCACAGGCAGGAATGTCTTCCTATGACGCTCAGTGTTGCATCTTGGTGGAATGAGTCTCTGGCTGAATGTACTCCTGTGCCTAACCAGTACATTATGGAGTGGATGGGAGACATTGTCCAAGATGGCATGCAACTTGGACAAGCATCCTCTTTTCAGACACCACCGTCAGAGAGTCCAGTTCCACCCCCACAACATCACTGGCCTTACGAATGAGTTTGAGATGAGATCTATAGTGGTTCTGCAACTCTCCATGGAGAGCAGAGGTCATGACAAGGCACAGAAGAAGTCATGGTCATCCACTACAACAAAGGAAGACCTCAGTTATGATGACTGCTCATACCACTGGACCTGGAAAGGTAAAATAGTCAAAAGAAAAATGGAGCTGGGGATAACGTGTCTACTCTCAGTTTTACTTTTAGTGAGATGTGCTCTTATGTGACGTTTGCCATTCTTGTATCTTTGTATATAACCTGTAATTATCTTTGTGAAATACAAAGAAAGCTTAATCAAACAAAAACATTTACAATATTGCTCAACTGTTATTGAGATATTAAATAGACAACACTCCTCCCTGCTTAGCTATAAATTCCAACTCAATATAGAATGCATCTCAACTACATACACGGTATACTATATAATACAACTACTATACAGACATCCACAACATGGTAAATTTTAAATTGTCCCATTCAGGCCTAAGTATTTCATCACTGTGGAGGATTTCTTACCTTGTGGGATAAAGTCTCTCCTGACGGGGAGGGGGTCGCTGCTTGAGACAGACTTGTGGCTGTGAAACTATCTCAGGTACTAAGCCTCATCGATGATGGTTATAGGAGTTGATGTTGGATCTCCAGAAAGTGGTTCTGATAGATCAGGACACCTTTCTTCTCTTTCAGTTGACTCTCCTCTCTTCAAATGATCGCTGCATCATCTCCAGATGACATCAGACACTATCTCCACTGTGTAGGAGAGTGGTCCAGTTCTGTCCTTAATCTTTCCAAGTACCCACTTTTGATCACCTTTCTAGTCCCTTGACTGGACTGCTTGTCCAGGAGTGAAACGTCAAACCTCCTTCAATTTGTCTCAGCTGTTTGATTTGCATACTCCTTCGTTTGAGGAGATGCAAGTGTGAGTGCAAGGGACGACCCAGGAACAGCATAGCTGGTGAGTTGTTGGTTGTGAAGTGTGCTGAATTGCGATATGCAAAGAAGAAAATGGTGAGTTCTGATTCAGTGTCAGTTTAGTGTGTAATGCTGAAATTGCTTGCAATGTGTTTTTTAGACCCTGGACAAACCATTCGTAGCTGGGTGGTATGGTGCACGTGTAATATCTCTTATTCCATTCATTTTCAGGAACTGTTCTGAAACAAACTGTGGTCCATTGTCATTTGACTAAGTGTTGTGGAAAATCAGTCCCTGAGAAGAGGCTTCCCAACACATCAACAGCTGTATTGGGAACACTTCTGACTATATTGTAACTGCATCTACTACTACCAAGAAATTTGTGTCCATGAATGGTCCGGTAAAATCAACCTGCATCTTTGCCAGGGCAATGCAGGCCATTGCCAAGGATGGAGCGGCACCCGCTCTTGGCATCTTCTGAACATGCTGGCATCCCGAACAGTGCATGGCAAGCTGCTCGATCTGCTGATCTATCTCAGGCTAACAGATAAAGCTTCGAGCCAACACTTCCATTTTGATCTTGCCTGGATGACCGGCATGTAGCTCCTCCAACACTTTAGTTCTCAGCTTGGATGTTCCACCAACTCTCAATCCCCACAAAACTCAACCTCTGTCAAGGGCAAGTTCATCTAGGAGCAGGCAAAAATGGGAAATCTGGAATTTCTGCTGCACATTCCAGCCATTTTGCATGGCCATGTATACCTGAGACAGTGAGGGGTCTATTCTTGTTTCTCTTTGGAGAATCTTTGCTGCAATAGGGAGATGCTCCATTTGCATCAGAGAGAATATGTAAAGAAGAGTGTCCTCTTATAAAATTTTTAGTTATTTCCTTTTCCACGGGTAAATGGGACAACCCAACAGCCTTTCCATGGTTAGTTGTCCCTTTGAATTTGGTCTTGTAATTGTGACCTCCAAGAAGCAGAGCCCATCGCTGCATTCATGCTGCTGCTAGTGGAACACTCTTCTGTGGATTGAAAATGGAAACAAGTGGTTGATGAATAGTAATGAGGGTAAACTCTCTCCTGTACAACTACAGGTTGAAATGTTTTACACCCCAGACCAGACTCAAGACCTCTCTGTCAATCTTTGTGTATTTTGTGTCTGCTGCGGTGAGGTAAGAGATGCAATTGCTATGGAGCATTCATTTCCATCACTCATAACATGTGACATGACTGCACCTCTACCGTAAATTCTAAATGTCCCTGCATTACCTTCACAACTTCACCAAAGCTCATTTTGGCTGGTTTGGCTGGAGCAGTTAAACTTCTAAGCAAACCGTATCCGCTTCCACCAATTACACTCAGGAGTACTTGCCCTTGTTTCTCATTGGCTATTCCATGTTCTTTAAAATAATGCTCAGTATACATCACCTAGTTATAGAACATAGAACAGTACAGCACATTACAGGCCCTTCGGCCCACAATGTTGTGCCAACCTTCAAACCCTGCCTCCCATATAACCCCCCACCTTAAATTCCTCCATATACCTGTCTAGTAGTCTCTTAAACTTCACTAGTGTATCTGCCTCCACCACTGACTCAGGCAGTGCACTCCACGCACCATCCACTCTCTGAGTGAAAAACCTTCCTCTAATTCTATCTTTTGTAGAATTGAATGTGTGTATCTTCCCAATGTAGCCATGCATTTCTGCTTTTTAAAAATGTATTGTTATTATCACACGGTAATCATTGTTTATTAACCCGTGAATTTCTTACATTTTCTGCCTTTTTTTAAGTTGACTGTCTCCCTCTTTTTCCAAAGAAACCATGTGCTGCACTCCTTAACTCAATCATTTTGCTGTGCTTAAAAAAAAAATTCATATGTCTTGTTACAATTCAACAGATAGATAATCGTCTCAGGTTCATTTAAAACTTCCTCATCACCACTGTTTGTAACTCCAAAACATAAAACTAACCAAAAAAAACAACACAGTTCCAGGGATAATGTGTCTATGCTCAGTTTTATTTTTAGTGAGGTATGCCCTTATAACGTGGTGGTATTGTATGCCATTCACGTACTTTTACATATAACCCGCAATGAATTATGTAAATGATAAGAATACTTAATCAAACAATATATTTACAATATTGCTCAAATATTACTGATATATTAAATGTACAACACTGGACTTCTGAGGGAGGGAGAGTAGAAGTGTCCCAGTGCAATGGCTTTTCAACTTTAAAAACTCTTCAGTACAGGTGTCCTGTCACCAGTGGATATGGTGGATAAGAACCAGTCTATTTATTTTGTTCCATTTATCAACAGTGTACAATCCCTGTTTTATAAAGTGTTATAAATGTTGGGACATTTACCATCAAGTGAATTATTCAAATGCACATCATCTTACTCGGTATCTGATTTGGAAACTGTTTTGGAACATTGTTTCAAGTACGGCTCGCACTTTGTTCTTTTAACTTACTGCCCATTATGCCGCTGGTGTTTTAACGCAGCAATGAAGGTCCTCCATCTCTGGCCGTGATCAGGGCTTCCTTCACCATGTCGGTAGCTTCCTCTCAGTTTTCACCACTGTCCAGGAATACTGTCCCGGAAACTCAGCAACACTATCACACTCAGATGTAGAAGGATTCTTCATTGTTGTTTCTGTAACCATTTTGTTTTACCAGTCAGAGACGTTAGCCCTGGGTTGAACCCCCGAACCTGTACGACCAGTGGATCACTCACTCTTAGTCTGGCCTCTACACATTAACCTGTTTGCCATGGGTGATCCTACCAGGAGCCAAAGCACAAAGCCCTGACACAAGCCAACATAGCTCTGTGTCATTGAAGCACACAAGCCTTCAAATCAAACAAGGTTGTAGTCTTCTTAGACCTTTTAACTGTGTTTGTCTTTCTCATAACCTTTTGATAATGGCATCTTTCCCAGTATGTGTTGTTCCACATATTTCAAATTAAGTATATCCTTCATGGCTGTCACCCCACAAAGCTCACATAGGTATCAAACCACAAACAAGAGAAAATCTGCAGATGCTGGAAATCCGAGCAACACACACAAAATGCTGGAGGAACTCAGCAGACCGGGCAGCATCTGTGGAAAAAAGTACAGTCAACGTTTCGGGCTGAACCCCTTCAGCAGGACTGGAGAAAAGAAAGCTGAGGAGTAGTTTTAAAAGGTGGGGGGAGGTGAGAGAGAAACACCAGGTGACTGGTGAAACCTGGAGGGGGAGGAATGAACGGACAGATATCCATTCCCTGACCATTCGTCCGCCCCACTGATCTCCCTCCTGGCACTTATCATTGCAAGTGGAACCAGTGCTACACATGCCCCTACTCCTCCTCCCTCACTACCATCTAGAGCCCTAAAATGTTCTTCCAGGTGAGGTGGCACTCCCAGTGTGGCCCCCTGTACATCGGTGAGACCTTTGCTGAGCATTTAAGCTCCTTCCACCAGAACTAGTGGGATCTCCCAGTGGCCACCCATTTTAATTCCACTTCCCATTCCCATTCCAATATGTCCATCCACTGTCATGATGAGGCCACACTTAAGTTGGAGGAACAACACCTTATATTCTGTTTGGGTAGCCTCCAACTTGATGACATGAATGCCAATTTCTCAAACCCCATCCCCCCCTCCATTTCTCATTCCCCTTTCCTTCTCACCTCATCTCAGCAGTCAACTTCCCACCTCTTTACTTCATCCCTGCCCCTCCAGGTCTCACCAATCACCTGGCGTTTCTCTCTCCCCTCCCCTCACCTTTCAAATCTACTCCTCAGCTTTTTTTTCCCTCCAGTCCTGCTGAAGGGTTTTGGCCCAAAACGTCGACTGTACTTTTTTTTCGCCAACAATGCTGCCTGGCCTGCTGAGTTCCTCCAGCATGTTGTGTGTTGCTCACATAGGTATCAACTTTTCTGGAAGTTCCTTAGACCATTGAGAGGATAGTTTCTGAATGAGATGCTTGACATGCAACTGGTTGCAATAATTTTGTAGTTCATTCTCTCCCTTCTGCAATGTTCCAATGGACATGTTGCCGCATAGTCACTTGTGGGGATTAAATCTTTAAGTAATTTCTTTGGCACAGCACCATACAGCAGCTTGTGTTAAAATAGGGATGAGATTACAAAGTCCAAAGGATCTATTTCTACTGACATAGGTCAAAGTGGACTCAACAGGAGCTTGGGAAACTGCAGATGGCAAAAATTAGAAATAGAACCGGGAAGTGCTAGAAATGGTTAGCAGATGAGGTGGTATCTGTGCAGATAGAGCCACAGAATTAATATTTCAAGTCAATAACCTGTTTCTCCATTGATGCTGCCTGATGTATTGAATGTTTCCAGCATTTTCAGTTTTTTTGTCCTTTTTTTAAAAAAGATTAACCAAGTCAGTATGCATCATTTCAGAAAGCTGAAGTTTCAAGTTCTTCCTCAGTGTTCCGAAGTAGATGTCCTGAAACAATATTTGCTTTCACAATTCAGAACATGAAGGTGTTTGAAAAAAAATAGTAATCTATTAATAAAAAGAGCTATTTCACATTCTAAAATCATATGTTGCTTTTACCAGAAACCAGGAAAATATTTGGTATTTTTCCACCTATATACAGTATCTGATACCTTGTGACACAAATTTTACTTGATACAAAGATCTTTCAACATTAATGGTCAATACCTTAGTTTGTGACAGTGTTTAGGCTTCTGTTATTTTTAAAGCACATTTATTAGTGCCAGGAGTCCCTGTGGGTCCAACAAATCACTGATAACCTGTGGTTGCCATGAAATTATCACAGGTACTTTACCTCCACAGTGAGAGAAATCTCTTCACCAACCTATTTCTTCATCCTAAACTGTTGCCTAGTGATCACAGTAGATAATATGAATTTGATTAGGAAGACACTAGTGTCAAAACTCTGATATGATTCTTTTGCCACTTACTACATGACAGGCAACAAAACAATTTTAAGAACTCCAATTGCCCCCAATAGGAACCTAAATTATATAATAAATGAGCAGGAGTGAAGTGCCTACCATTGAAACACATCAGTTAAATATAAAGCATTCCAACTATGATTAAGAGTGCACTGACATGAACCATGGATTATGGAAAACAACGTTACTGAGCTGTTTGTGGGATCAAAGTATAGTCAAATATATCACTAAATAGCATCTAAGCATGGGGCAAAAAGGTGAGAATTAGGAATGTTTTATTTAAAGAAGAAATAGAAGTTCAAAAAAAATGAACATCAGTGAGTTAGAAAGGTTCTATTTTTGGTAGAATGTAATCTAAAGTCGATGGTCATAATAATAATCAAACATGGACTTTCTAAAGGAGATGATTTAGAAATTGAACAGACACATTTCTGTAAAACAGAAAGGTAAAGGCATAGGAGTTAAAATTATCGGGAAACAAATCCGATGACAACTGCAAGTTGAATACAGGAGCGATCTCAAAGAAATACGTAGAAGAGAAGAGGCAAGGTAAAATCCAGCAAATAGGTGAATAGCCAAGATAGAGGAAACCTTTCTAAATTTCAAAATACTTTGAATAGTTGAGGGGTAGTCAATCGAAGGCCTGGAACAATGAAGATAATCTTCTCCTGGGTGCAGAGTACAGAGTAGTGGATGTTCCAGGGTGAAATAAAGAGGAGGAGGTGACAATATTACCAAGAATAAACATAGGTAAATTGGATATACTTCAAAGGATGTCATTACTGAAAGTAAAATTGTCGCTGGTTTTAAGGGAAATTCATGACGGGTTAAAGAGGAAAGTAAAAATGGAAATTATAGTGATATCGTCTACAATTTTCCAACCCTCCTTGGCCATGAGGTGGTGTCAGTAAGTTAGAAGAATGAAGATATCGTGGACAGTTCTGGAAAAGAGGGGAGTATCAGCAAACGTAGAGGAGCCTTGACCCAAACCCTGAGCAGCGGAATGTTTTGAAGCAGCAAAGCATTGCAAGTGTATGAGGACAGGAATTCACTGAGTACAGAGGAGGGAGCAGAAGGCTCACCAGAAGTGGGAGTTGACTTGTGGGCCCTAATCCAGCAAAGTATCCTGGGGTGGTGAGTGAGTGAGAGAGAGTGGAGAGAGTGAGGGAGAGCAGGAGGGACAGTGGGAGTGGGCGTGTGTATGGGGGAGAGAGAGAGAGAATGGGTGTGTGGGGGGAGGGAGGAAGAGAGAGAGAGAGAGAGAGAGCGCGAGAGAGAGTGGGCACGTGCAGGGGGGAGAGAGTGGGGGTGTGTATTGAGAGAGGGTGGAGAGAGATGGGTTAAAGAAGCCACCTTCATCAAACTGGAAAACCCCTCCCTGAACAGAGCGGGTGGGGTACGACACCACCCATCAGATACTTACAATGCAATCCTCACATCTCTATCCTGGTATCTCCACAACTGTTCACACCTCCATTCATGCAAAGATAAGACCAATGACCCTCTCATTACTTCTACAGCTCTTAAAGACCCTCATGTGATTGCTATACCTTTAAACAACTCAGTATAAGTCAGAAAACTACCCACCATGGATCAGAACTGAAACCTCTTGGATGAATGACGAAATGCCTTCTAGACAACATAGCAAGTCCATTTGCCTTGATTTAGAACTGCTTGATATACAATGACCTGGATGACTGAGAACCTTCATAGACACATTTGATGCATAGGTGACTGGCGGCTCTGCAGTACACAGACAAGTGGTTTTTCCATTGGTGCTCACACCGTGGGGGTTTAAGACAGCCCTCCCTAAATGCATGACTTCTGAAGGCTATGCTGATACAGTTGTTTACAATATATATTAATGATTTAGATGAGGGAATTAAATGCAGCATTTCCAAGTTTGCGGATGACATGAAGCTGGGCGGCGGTGTTAGCTATGAGGAGGATGCTAAGAGGATGCAGGGTGACTTGGATAGGTTAGGTGAGTGGGCAAATTCATGGCAGATGCAATTTAATGTGGATAAATGTGAGGTTATCTACTTTGGTTGCAAGAACAGGAGAACAGATTATTATCTGAATGGTGGCCAATTAGGAAAAGGGGAGATGCAACGAGACCTAGGTGTCATTGTACACCAGTCATTGAAGGTGGGCATGCAGGTACAGCAGGCGGTGAAAAGGGCAAATGGTATGTCGGCATTCATAGCAAAAGGATTTGCGTACAGGAGCAGGGAGGTTCTACCGCAGTTGTAGAAGGCCTTGGTGAGACCGTACCTAGAGTATTGTGTGCAGTTTTGGTCCCCTAATCTGAGGAAAGACATTCTTGCCATAGAGGGAGTACAGAGAAGGTTCACCAGATTGATTCCTGGGATGGCAGGACTTTCATATGAAGAAAGACTGGATCGACTAGGCTTATACTCACTGGAATTTAGAAGATTGAGGGGGAATCTTATTGAAACGTATAAAATTCTAAAGGGATTGGACAGGCTAGATGCAGGAAGATTGTTTCCGATGTTGGGGAAGTCCAGAACGAGGGGTCATAGTTTAAGGATAAAGGGGAAGCCTTTTAGGACCGAGATGAGGAAAAACGTCTTCACACAGAGAGTGGTGAATCTGTGGAATTCTCTGCCACAGGAAACAGTTGAGGCCGGTCCATTGGCTATATTTAAGAGGAAGTTAGATATGTTAGGAAGTTAGCCCTTGTGGCTAAAGGGATCAGGGGGTCTGGAGAGAAAACAGGTACAGGGTTCTGAGTTGGATGATCAGCCATGATCGTACTGAATGGCAGTGCAGGCTTGAAGGGCCGAATGGCCTACTCCTGCACCTATTTTCTATGTTTCTATGATAAGGGATCTGCAGCCTGAAATGGTTCTGGTTCATGATCTCGAGGATTGCTCCATAAGACACTTGTCAATTCAGAGGGTCAGAATGACAAATGATGAGGCCGTCGAGGTCATTGGGCATCTCCTGGGTAGACAGCTCATCTTCAAGTGCTCTGAGTGGCTGTGATGGTAATGGGGCAGCAGTACTTTTGCATTCCAGCTGCATTCCGCCATGATGCTTCGGAATTCCATGGTGTAATCCAGCACTGAGTGTGAGTCTTCATGCACGTTAGGTATCTGATCTCCTGCCACCTTTTCACTTCCCAGATCATTGAAAACCCTGTCAGCCTCACTGGTGAACTCCTCATATTTATTGCAAATGGAGAGTTTATTGTCCCAGTTGGTGGCGGCCCAGGTCAGAGCTCACCCAGTCACGAGAAAGATGATGAAGGTAATTTTGGCTTGGTCCATGGAACGCAGAAATGGCTGGGACAGGAACTTGTAGCTTTGGGTTGGGGATTCATTGAAGGGTCTGGCACTGGAATCCAGGGCTCCGAGAGAGGAGGTTGACTGGTGCAGCGTTACTGTATCAAGACGGAGGGTTGCTTGAGAGTGGCGAGCATACAGTCGATGGCTTTCTACTTCTGGACGTTTTCTCGTGTTGACAGACAACTTCCTTTAGGCGAGCAAACTCTGCTGGGTCAATCACTGGTTCACCCATCCTGTCAGGAAACATAGAGGAGGCCTGACCCAAACTCCGAGCAGCAGACAATTTAGTGGTGAGTGATTACTTTAATAATAAACTGCAAAATAACAGGCCACAAAACAAGTGAGAACAGATACTTAACACAACAAGGTAACTGCAGACTAGGAGCAGCTGGTTGATTCAATGGATGAACAAGGACTGTGTTTAAGAGCTGACTTTAAATAGGCTGCAGCTGATGTGTTGGAAATAAGTGGCAGGTAACTCCTGTTGGCTGGATGGAGACTGGGAGGCCTGTGCCTGCCTTTGCATTATCCTCCTCCTCATCAGGGCCAGGCCTGACTGGGATGAGGATAATGCAGATTCGTCAGCGAGGCTCTGTGATGGGGAATTTAATGAGGAAAAAGTAATTGCTGTTTAAGGAAATGTGGGCTAACAAATGCATAGATTTGACACACTCTTATTGAGTTTGTTAATGAAATAACAGAATTGTTTGACATGGTTAAAATTGTTCAAGATGCAAGATTCAAGATTCAGGATTGTTTAATGTGATTTCCTGTACACAAGTGTAAAGGAGAACAAAACAATTATTACTCCGGATACAATACAGCACAAAAAAGATAAAGAGCATAATAATAAT
The DNA here is from genome assembly GCF_048418815.1 of Hemitrygon akajei. Taxonomy (NCBI): domain Eukaryota; kingdom Metazoa; phylum Chordata; class Chondrichthyes; order Myliobatiformes; family Dasyatidae; genus Hemitrygon; species Hemitrygon akajei. The sequence continues at coordinate 53,663,807 of NC_133133.1, read as the reverse complement.
AAGCAATAAATATAAATACATAAATTAGCCTTTTACTACATAATTTGATTGTCTATCCATAAAGTGATGCTAGGCACAGGAGTGTCTTTAAATAAAGTGACTGACTGCTTAGTCTAGTTCTCTTCAGCTTCCTCAGAACGTAAAGGCATTCATAAGCTTTTCTGGTTGTGTACAATGTATTCTGGGTCCACGAGAAGTTGAGCGAGATGTGCACTCCCAGGAGTTGGAAACTGTTTGTAGTTTCCACTGCTGCACCACTGAAGTACAGAGGGGTGTGAGTGGTGCGAATTCCCCTGAAGTCGACAACCATCTCCTTTGTCTTAAGGAAGAGGCCATTTGCCTGGCACCAGGCCTCGAGCTCTTCCACCTCCTCTCTGTAGGCCGTCTCATTGTAGTTGGCGATGAGCCCCACCACTATTGTGTCAACGTCGACCCTTGACAATATGAATACTCGGGTGCTTGGCTGTGCAGTCATATGTGACCAGAATGTACAGTTTACGCTCAGAAAACATCCCTGGGGGGCACCTGTGTTAAGGGTGATAGGGAGGGAGGAGCGGTTGTGCACCCTCACTATCTGAGGTCTGTTGGCTAGAAAGTCCAAAATGCAGTTGCACAGTGGTATATTTAGGCAGAGGAGTGGGAATTTGCTCACCAGGGTCTGTGGGACAATACTGCTGAATGCTGAACTGAAATCCAGAAACACCATTCTGATGGAAGTGTTGCTGTGCTAGCTTTAGTTATGTTTATGACTTCCAAAATATTTTTGACAAAGTAGCAACACAGTTAAAGCTCATGGTAATTAGGTGTTGGTAGCAGGATGAAATGAAAATTGGTTTAAAAAAAAGCATAAAAGAAAGTATTGTGATCAGTTATATTTCATTCCTGGGGAGTATCGAATGATGTTTCCCTATGATCAGTTTTAGGATACCTGTTCTTTTGGGTGTACTGTAAGTTAATGCCCTGGGCTTCAGTACAGGAGGCATATTTTCAAAATTAGCATATTTGCAAAACTGACAATTGTAGTGATCAATGAAGAGGACGGTAACAGACTTCAGGAAGACATAAATAAACTGGTGCAATGGGCAGAAATGCGGCATACAAAATTTAAGTGAGAGATGCTATATTTTGAGAATATAGCATGGCTGAGAAGCTGGTGCTGGGGGCAGGGCTTCAGTTTCTTGGATCATTGGGATCTCCTCTGGGGGAGGTATGATCTGTACAAAAGTGACGGGTTGCACCTGAACCCAAGGGGGAGCAATATTTTCATGAGCAGGTTTGTTAGAGCTGTTGGAGAGGGTTTGAATGAATTTGGCAGGGGGTTAGGAACTGAAGTGAAGGGACTCGGGACAGGACGGATGTTAAAAAAGCAAAGATAGCATGCAGTCAGATGATAGGACAAAATTGCAGCCAGCAGGGTGAGTATCAGTGCATTAGGGAGGCAGAATCAAAAAGGGTAGCAAGAAGTGTTATATCTCAATGCATGGGGTATAAGAAATAAGGTGGATGACCTTGTTGCACTATTACAGATTGTCAGGTGTGATGTTGTGGCCATCACTGAATTATGGCTGAAGGATGGTTGTAGTTGGGAGCTGAATGTCCAAGGTTACACATAATATTGGAGGGATAGGAAGGTAGGTGGTGGTGGGGGGGGGGGGGGGAGTGGCATGGATCTACTAGTAAATAACGGCATCAAATCAGTAGAAAGAGTTGACTTAGGATCAGAAGATGTTGAATCCTTGTGGGTAGAGGACACTGATGGTAGGTATATACTGGTCTCCCAACAGTAGCTGGGATGTGGACCACAGATTACAATGGGAAATAGAAAAGGCATGTCAAAAGGGCAATGTTATGATAGCCATGGAAGATTGAAACATGTAGTGGGAAAATCAGGTTGGTAATCAATCTCACGAGAGTGAGTGTTGAGTGCCTACGAGATGGCTTTTTAGAGCAGTTTGCCATTGAGCCTACTAGGGGATCGGCTACACTGGATTGGGTGTTAAGTAATGAACCACAGGTGATTAAGGAGATTAAGGTAAAGAACCCTTGGGAGACAGTGATCACAATATGACTGAGTTCAACTTGAAATTTGATAGGGAGAAGGTAAAGTTAGTGGAGTAAAGGAAATAACAGTGGTTTGAGAGAGGAATTGGCCAAAGAAAATTGGAAGGAGATGCTGACAGGGATGACAGCAGAGCAGCCATGGCGTGTGTTTCTGGGAAAAGTGAGGAAGGTGCAGGATAAATGTATTCCAAAACAAATAAATACTCAAATGGCAAAATAGTAAAACCATGGGGAAGTCAAAGCTAATGTAAGAGCAAAAGAGAGGGCATACAACAAAGCAAAAATTAGTGTGACTATAGAGGATTGGGAAGCTTTTAAAAACCCACAGAGAGCAACTAAAAGAATCATTAGGAGGAAAAAGATGAAATATGAAAGCAAGCTAGCAAACTATATACAAGTGGATAATAAAAACTATTTCAAGTATATAAAAAACTAAAAGACAGATGAGAATGGATTTAGGATTACTAGAAAATGAGGCTGGAGAAATAATAATGGGGGACAAGAAGATGGCAGATGAACAAATGAGGATTTTGCTTCAGTCTTCACTGTGGAAGACACCAATAGTGTGCCTTGAGGGTGTGAGGGAAGAGAAGTGAGTACAGTTACTATTACAACAGAGAAGGTGCTCAAAAAGCTGGAAGACCTAAGGGTACATAAGTCACCCAGATCAGATGAACTGCACTTTAGGGTTCTGAAAGAGCTAGTATTAAGAGATTGTGGAGGCATTAGTAATGATCTTTCTAAAATCATTGGACTTTGGCATGGTGCCAGAGGACTGGAAAATTGTAAATGTCACTCCACTCTTTAAGAAAGGAGGAAGGCAACAGAAAGGAAATTATAGACCCATTAGCTTGACCTCAGTGGTTGGGAAGATGTTGGAGTCAATTGTTAAGGATGAAGTTATGGAGTACTTGGTGACACAGGACAAGATAGGGCAAAGTCAGCATGGTTTCCTTAAGGGAAAATCTTCCCTGACGAGCGTGTTAGAATTCCTTGAGGAGATTACAAATAGGATAGATAAAGGGGATGTAGTGGATGTTGTATATTTGGACTTTCAGAAGGCCTTTGACAAGGTGCCACACATGAGGTTGCTTACCAAGTTAAGAACCCATAACGTTGCAGGAAAGTTACTGGCGCAGTTAGAGCATTGGCTGATTGGTAGGAGGCAGTGAGTGGGAATAAGAGGGTCCTTTTCTGGTTGGCTGCCAGTGAAGAGTGGTATTCCACAGGGGTTAGTGTTAGGACCGCATAAAAATATATGGAATAGATGGCTTTAATGCGAAGTTTGCAGATGATACAAAAATTGGTGGAGGAGCAGGGAGTGTTGAAGAAACAGGTAGACTGCAGAAGGACTTGGACAGATTAAGAAAATGGGCAAGAAAGTGGCGAATGAAATACAATGTTGGAGAGTACGTGGTCATACATTATGGTAGTAGAAATAAATGTGCAGACTATTTTATAAATGGAGAAAATCCAAAAAAATCTGAGATGCAGAGAGACTTGGGAGTCCTTGTGCAGGACACCCTGATGGTTAACTTGAAGGCTGAGTCAGTGGTGAGGAAGACAAATGCAATGTAAGCATTTGTTTCAAGAGGTCTAGAATACAAGAGCAGGGATGTGATGCTGACGCTTTATAAGGCTCTGGTGAGGCCTCAGCTTGGTACTCTGAACAGTTTTCAGAATCAGAAGCAGAATAACGTTTATTATCACCGACGTGTTGTGAAATTTGTGAACTTAGCAGCAGCTAAGTTAAATGTAATACATAATATGGAAGAAGAAGGAAAAAATAAATAATAAATAAGTCAATCAATTGCAGCATACATATATTGAATAGATTAAAAATAATGCAAAGACAGAAACTTTATATATATTATAGAAAATGAGGTAGTGTTCAAGGGTTCAATGTCCATTTAGGAATCGGGTGGCAGAGGGGAAGAAGCTGTTCCTGAATCGCTGAGTTGGAGCCTTCAGGCTTCTGTACCTCCTACTTGATGGTAACAATGAGAAAAGGACATGCCCTGGGTGCTGGAGGTCCATAATAATGGACGCTGCCTTTCTGAGACACTGCTCCTTGAAGACGTTCTGGGTACTTTGTAGGCTAGTACCCAAGATGGAGTACCCAAATATATGACCCTCTGCAGCATTTTTTGGTCCTGTGCAGTGATGCAGCCTGTCAGAATGCTCTCTACAGTACATCTATAGAAGTTTTTGCATGTTTTTGTTGACACATCAAATCTCTTCAAACTACTTATGAAGTATAGGCGCTGTCTTGCCTTCTTCATAACTGCATCGATATGTTGAGACCAGGTTAGATCTTCAGAGATCTTGACACCAAGAAACTTGAAACTGCTCACTCTCTCCACTTCTGATCCCTCTATGAGGATTGGTATGTGTTCCTTCGTCTTACCCTTCCTGACGTCCACAATCAGCTCTTTCAGCTTACATTGAGTGCAAGGTTGTTGCTGCGACACCACTCCACTAGTTGGCATATCTCACTCCTGTACACCCTCTCATCTCCATCTCAGATTCCATCAACAATGGTTGTATCATCAGCAAATTTATAGATGGTATTTGAGCTATGCCTAGCCACACAGTCATGGGTATAGTGTTACGAACCCTGTAACTGGGTCACTTACCAGCAAAGATAGAGAGGTCCGTTGAAGTCTGATGATACTATTTTTAACAGTATTTATTAGTAAAAATACACAAAAATAATATCAATGCAAATATACAGATAATATACGTCGTCAATACTAAATCTAAAAGTGCGGGTATAATAATAATCAATAAGAAATAAGCTCTATCGTTTTCTAGGGGATAATGCATTGTCCGATGGAAATATAAAGTTCACTCAGTTCATGCAGGCTGCAGCCTTTGGGGACCGCTGTGTTGCAATGGTGGGAGAGAGAGAGAGATTTGGAGAAAAACTTGCCGATTTTCCTTTTATGATTTCGATCCGTCGGAGTCTCATTGGTGTGGCCGTTCACTTGTGGCCTCTCCTTTAGCTAAACCGTTCTTCCGTGGTGAGCCCGCCAGCCCAGGCAAGGGAGGACGCACACGAGCCCCCACCGGCTTTGGCTATCAAACGCTGTCACTGGATTTCCGGAGTTTCTCCTGGTGCGTCTAAAGGGGTTGTTCCCCAGACCCTCTTTTATCTTTACTCACGGGGTCTCAGATGTCAATCAGGTTGGGATGATGCAATCCCTCAACCAGCCCACTCTGGTTGTCCCCTGAGGGGTTTCAATGAATAGTACAGTACTCAATACACAATTCCGTCTCCAAGAGACAATGGCCGTTATCAGCGGTTCCGTTTCGCTGAGGCCAGGACACATTCCAAACCTTGTGGATTCTGCGTGTGTCTCTCTCATTTCCTGGGTCCCAGACCCGAATTAATAGCGATCTTGCGATTCTCAAAGAGGAGGGGCGACTTTGTACCCTTCGGCCCCTCAGAGTTGCGTCACATTCATAACACCCCCTTCCTTCTAAGATTTTTACCACCGGTAAAAATGAATTAATACAGAGTCTTACAGGATTTCAGAATCTAACACAATACAAAAGAGTTTTTTTTCACTACAGAATAATACAGTTATACATTCAATTCAGCATCTAAACAGTTAGCGATTACATTGTCACTTCCTTTAATATCTTAACATCTTGTACCTTAATAAATTCTTGTAGCATCAGACTCCAATTTGATAACCACCTATTTTTATTCCTTTCCTTCAGCAAACAAAAACTAAAGAGTTGTGATCTTAGCTTACGTGTATACTACAAAAGTTCATGCAAATACTAATCTTTATGTTACTTTCAAACTTAACCGTCAATCTTCCATGGGGTTGTCTTTATTATTCACATGCTTTGTCAAAATCCCTTAAAACCGGATCCTGTTATTTAAAATGGCATCCCGTCAACCCTCGCCCCTTTTCCAGTTAACTCCCACGTGGTTAGCTTGTGCACTAGTGTGGAATAGGCTTTTGCATGCTCCTTTCATAGGAGTTATTTTATCAACAATGCGTTCCAAACTTAGACCATTTTCCGAATTTCCACACAATTCTTTAATTTTAAGCAAGTTGTTAGTTTAATCTTCAGGACCCTTCATTCTATTAGTTTTCAATTTAAGATCTGCAAGCGATCCCTCTTTGTTCAAACAGCATTTCAAATTCTGCCTCTTCACAGCACACTCTTGAATAACAATAGCGTGTGGGGCACCTTTACATTCCAAATCAACCTGTAATTGATTCGCAGGCACCTTGGTAACAAGCCATTGTTCCTTCAGCCTGGTTGCTGCTTCTGACATCAATCCAGACTTTAAATTTTCTTTATTCAATTTAGGAACTACACTTTTCCCTTTCCCTTCAATAATAATATTCACCTCACCACCTTTTATCTCCTCACTAACTTTTAACACACCTTCGAACACAAACAACTGGGAATTCTCACTTCCCACTATTACCAAGGTTAACCCTTTCTTCACTGAACCCAGTCCATCTGACCCACAGGGACTACATTCCTTTTCAACTGAATCAAATACCTCAGACTTCTTCTGAGTTCCCTTACTAGGTTCAGTACCATGTGCATCCACATCTTGAACACACTCAAACGGGACATCTGCCTCTTCCAGGCTTTCAATACCCATACCCTTTTCAAATTCTAAGTTCCCCTGATCCTCCCAGTTACTCTCTGGGAAACTCCCTTCCGGAGTAAACTCAACCCCGCGGGCTGAAACCACCTCATCTGCCAACCCAGCAGACTTCTTCAAGGTAATGGCATCCTTTTCATCTAGGACTGCCCTCATTTCATTATCGGGAACACCTTTAGAATTTTCAACTTCTTCAAACAGTTCTGTCAAACCAGACAGATCATCCATGTCCAACCCTGGACCTTCTAACAGCCTTATCTGTTACTCATTTTTACTTCGTGCCTCTATAAACTTCCTCCTGGCTAAGGGCAGGTCTACCTCCTTTCCCTTACTCTCTTTCACCTCCCTATTCTCCGTTTTACCACCCTCTAACTCCTCTTGGTACAGGGTCAGTAAAAACATCTCGGCCAAATCGATACAGGCCTGATTTAAACTGGTCTCTTTCTCAACGGCCTTTCTCGACATGGTGCGAGTGGTCGCGCATGCGGGATAGATCTTGGAATCTAGGGGCAGGTCCTCAACACTTACAGGCTGGCTCGTCAGCTCCATGGCCAACCAAACGTCACCACCAGCTAAATCGTTACCCAGAAGGATGTCTACGTCAGTTCTCGGAAATTCTGATCGCACCCCTGTTTCAACTGGTCCAGATACCAGCTCACAATTTATAATGATCCTATGCAAAGGCACCACTTCTGTCCCTTTTCCTATGCCTCTCAAAGCTACCTCTCCAGTCTGAGGACCAAAATTTAGCACCGTACTGCGAATCAATGACAGCTCAGCTCCAGTGTCTCTCCAGATCCGCACCGGAACTGGTGTGTCTCCCTCTTTCACAGACACGGTTCCTTCTGAAATACATTTCTCAGGCCCCTCTCATATTCTGTCTACCTGGGGCTTTCTCGTCAATTTACTGATCACCACAATACATCCTGTAGGGACTGTTGCTTTCCCTCTTCCTATCTCCTTCCTCGGAGCAAGGCACTTAGATGCAATATGACCCACCTTTCCACAATTAAAACATGTCAAGCCAGGACCTCTCCTGCCGTCTTGCCTTTCCTCCTCCTTAATTTTACCACTAGCTCCCGGCAGGATCTCTGCCTCAGCCGGCGGGCTTTCTCTACCGTTCCCACAGTCTCTCTGGTAACTTTTATTTGAGGAAAACTTTGTCTTGTGGGTTAGGGCATATTCATCTGCGAACCTAGCAAATTCAGATATGGACCTATTCGGCTTCTCATTCAAATACATCCGGATATCATCCGAAACATAACCTTTAAATTCCTCAATCAGAATTAACCCCCTGAGACGCCAAAAATCCTCTTCCACTATTTCTGCTGCACACCAGCGATCCAAGAGCCCACCCTTCTCAGAGGCAAACTCTGCATACGTCTGATTCCACCCTTTCTTTAAGTTTCTGAACTTTTGTCTATAGGCCTCAGGTACCAATTTGTAGGTCCGAAGAATGGCCTCCTTTACTTTCTCATAATTCTCAGACTCCTCCTCCTCCATGGACAACGCCGCATATGCCCGTTGTGCCTTCCCTTTTAACACACTTTGTAACAACGCCACCCACTGATCTTTGGGCCACTTCTGACTCACTGCCACCTTTTCAAAATGCAAGAAATAACTATCAACATCCGTCTCCTCGAACGGAGGTACTAACCTAAACTCCCTACTAACATTAAATCTCTCCTCTCAGTCTGACCCTTGAGCTCTTCGCTCTTGCCTTAACTTCTCCAGGTCCATCTCATGTTGCCTCTGTTTCTCCTTCTCCCTTTGGTTCTCAGCTCTTTCCTGCTCCTTTTCAGCTCTTTCCTTCTCTTTTTCGGCCCTTTCCTTCTCCTTTTCGGCCCTTTCCTTCTCTTTTTCAGCTGCTTCCAGCTGTTTTAACTTAATTTCATGCTCCAACCTTAATTTTTCCAACTCTAACTGAGCCGTCCCACTAGCTGGTGCCTTATCAGGGATATTTTCCAATACCTCAGCCAAAAACACATTCTTCACAATATACTACTGAGTTATGGCCCTCCGCACCTCCCGCTTTTTTATTGACAACCTCACCTCTGCGAGATTTAGTCCTTTTGCAATATTTATCAAGTCTGATTTTGTGGCAGCCTCTAGCGCCTCCAGAGTCGGGTTTTCTATAAATTCGTCTATGTCCATCTTTGCTGGTTTCCCGTCTGGTTACCGGCACAACCAGATCCAAGTTTGGACTTAAAAGCCCGATTTACTGGCCCTCCAATTTGGTATCAAATCCTGGATGAGCCCCCACATTGTTACGAACCCCGTAACTGGGTCACTTACCAGCAAAGATAGAGAGATCCGTTGAAGTCTGATGATACTATTTTTAACAGTATTTATTAGTAAAAATACACAAAAATAATATCAATGCAAATATACAGATAATATACATCGTCAATACTAAATCTAAAAGTGCGGGTATAATAATAATCAATAAGAAATAAGCTCTATCGTTGTCTAGGGGATAATGCATTGTCCGATGGAAATATAAAGTTCACTCAGTTCATGCAGGCTGCAGCCTTTGGGGACCGCTGTGTTGTAATGGTTGGAGAGAGAGAGAGAGATTTGGAGAAAAACTTGCCGATTTTCCTTTTATGATTTCGATCTATCGGAGTCTCGTTGGTGTGGCCGTTCACTTGTGGCCTCTCCTTTAGCTAAACCATTCTTCCGTGGTGAGCTCGCCACCCTGGCAAGGGAAAGGACGCACACGAGCCCCCACCGGCTTTTGTTATAAAACGCTGTCACGGGATCTCTAGCGTTTCTCCTGATGCGTCTAAAGGGGTTGTTCCTCAGACCCTCTTTTATCCTTACTCATGGGGTCTCAGATGTCAATCAGGTTGGGATGATGCAATCCCTCAACCAGCCCATTCTGGTTGTCCCCTGAGGGGTTTCAATGAATAGTACAGTACTCAATACACAATTCCGTCTCCAAGAGAGAATGGCCGTTATCAGCGGTTCTGTTTCGCTGAGGCCAGGACACATTCCAAACCTTGTGGATTCTGCATGTCTCTCTCTCATTTCCTGGGTCCCAGACCCAAATTAATAGCGATCTTGCGATTCTCAAAAAGGAGGGGGCAACTTTGTACCCTTCAGCCCCTCAGACTTGCGTCGCATTCGTAACAATAGAGAGAGTAGAGCAGTGGGCTAAGCACACACCCCTGAGGTACACCAGTGTTGATTGTCAGCGAGGAGGAGATGTTATCACCAACCTGCACAGGTTGTGTTCTTCCAGTTAGGAAGTCAAGGATCCAATTGCAGAGGGAGGTACAGAGGCCCAGGTTCTGTAACTTCTCAATCAGGATTGTGGGAATGATGGTATTAAATGCTGAGCTATAGTGGATGAACAGCATCCTGATATAGATGTTTGTATTGTCCAGGTGGCCCAAGGCCGTGTGAAGAGCCATTGAGATTGCATCTGCCATTGACCTATTGTGGCGATAGGCAAACTGCAGTGGGTCCAGGTCCTTGCTGAGGCAAGAGTTCAGTCTAGTCATGACCAACCTCTCAAAGTATTTCATCACTGTAGATGTGAGTTGCTACCAGCAAGTGCCCAGCTAGTCATTAAGGCAGCTCATGTTATTCTTCTTTGGCACTGGTATAATTGTTGCCTTTTTGAAGCAAGTGGAAACTTCTGCTCATAGCAATGAGAGGTTGAAAATGTCCTTGAATACTCCCACCAGTTGGTTGGCACAGGTTTTCAGGGACTTACCAGGTACACCGTTGGAGCCTTCTGCCTTTCAAGGGTTCACTCTCTTTAAATCATCAGCATAACATCAGCCTCTGAGACAGAGATCACAGGGTCATCAGGTACAGCAGGGATCTTCACAACTGTAGTTATATTCTCCCTTTCAAAATGGGCATAAGAAGGCATTGAGCTCATCTGGTAGTGAAGCATTGCTGCCATTCATGCTATTGGGTTTCACTTTGTAGGAAGTAATGTCTTGCAAACCCTGCCAGAGTTGTTGTGCATGTGATGTCTCCTCCAACCTCATTCAAAATTGTCCCTTCACCCTTGAAATAGCCCTCTGCAAGTCATATCTAGTTTTCTGGTATAGACCTTGGTTGCCAGCCTTAAATGCCACAGATCTAGCCTTCAGCAGGTGATGTACCTCCTGGTTCGTCCATGGCTTTTGGTTTGGGAATGTACAGTAAGACTTTGTAGGCACAACTCATCCACGCAGGTTTTAATGAAGTTGGTAACTTCATAGTCATTCAGATTTGAAGATGAATCCCTGATTTTTTTGGGCTCCTCATTGCATTGGAATGAGTTCAGAGGATGTTCACAAAGATGATTCTAGGAATGAAAAGGTTAATATATGAGGAACGTTTGAAGGCTCTGGGTCTGTACTCACTGGAATTTAGAAGGATGAGGGGGATCTCATTGAAACCTTTCGAATATTGAAAGGTCTAGACAGAATAGATGTGTAAAGGATGTTTCCCTTGGTGTGTGAGGTGTAGGACAAGGGAGGCACAGCCTCAGGATCGAAGGGCATCCATTTAAAACAGAGATGCAGAGAAATTTCTTCAGCCAGAGGGTGGTGAATTTGTGGAATTTGTTACCACAGGCGGTTGTGGAGGTCACGTCGTTGGTTTTATGTAAGGCAGAGATGGATAGGTTCTTGATTGGACATGTCATCAAAGGTTATGGGGAGAAGACAGAGGAGGGGATAAAGTGATTAATCATGATTGAATGGTGGAGCAGACTTGATGGGCCAAGTGGTCTAATTCTGTTCCTATGTCTTATGGTCTTATTTTGTTAGAAATAGGAAACTGACTGGTGCAAGAACAGAGTTCTACAGAACACGCGTGCAGATTCTGAAAGGGAGAAGGATACTTAGAAGGCATGTGGGATTAAGGGAGGCATGGAGCACAAAACCAAATAAATTGAAATCTTTGCAAAATACTGGAGGATGCCAGTGATCAGTTTGGGAATCTTTATTTAAGTACAGCCTTGGAGAAGTTGCAGAAATAATCTACCAGAATGGAACAAGTAAAGGAAATAAAAATTCAATTGTGTGAAAAGTCTGGAGAATTCAGGGTTATTCTCCTTTTAAAGACAGGAATGAAAGTTTAAGAGGTAATTTCATATATATTCAAAATCATTTATGGCATTGATAGAAAATATTAAATGAAATTGTTTCCAGTGATAGAAGGGTCATTAATTGGAAAATAAAGGTATTTGGCAAATAAAAAAAATGACTTCATTAAGATTTTTTTCTCATTGAGAAAGTGATCTGAGTATAAAGCAAATGAAAGCAGTTTGATGATGACAACAATGTTCAACAGAGATTTGAATAATTACTTGAAGGAAAGAAATTACATGGATATGAGGAAATGGCAAGGGAATGGGATCACTTTACTTGTTCTATCACAAATAATGGGCCAAATGGCCTCCTTCAGTATCGTGCCTTTGCAATTAAGCCCAGTTGGCAAATGTACATTAATGTACATTTCTTAATGTAACCGACTGGCAAACAAAATATATCTGTCTCAGAGTTTGGCGCAAAGCATTGACTAGGAGATGAATCCCAAGCCTGTCTTTATTGAAATTGTCATTTCTGAAAACTAATAGAAACTCATTATCTATTTGATTGTGTGCATGTTTGCTGACATATTACACCTCTCATTTAACTCAGATTAGGAGAAAATGTCAATGGAAAAACAATTGTGTATGTGTTCATTTTAAATCATCTTATCTGTGTTCATCTGCTTAGAGACTTAATTGTTTGTACTAATATTGGTAGCTAGTCAAATAAAGTATTGATCTGAACATTAGTGAGGCTGACTACACCTTTGCAAAATGTTTGTAAGAGATGATTGATTAAAACGGAAGTCAGTTGTGGGAACTTTGGTGATCCCTTGGATATTTTCTATGAATTCTTAAGTAACAGATTGGAATTATGTAAATGAAAATGCTTAGTTTTGACACAATTTAAAGCTATTTATCGATTTTCAAAATGCTGAGAAATTATGATGACACAGTAATATTGTGACTTTATTTGGCTGCAAGGACAAGTCAAAGAACTGAAGGCTGGTGAGTTAAATTTCAAAAGTGGAAAAGATTTTTTGAGGTGATTATGAGAATCAGGGTCTACCTGCACTTGAAAAGGCAAGGACTGATTAGGGATAGTCAGGATGGCTTTGTGCGTGGGAAATTTTGTCCCACAAATTTGACTAAGCTTTTTAAAAGAGGCGACCAAGCAATTTGATGCAGGCAGAACAGTATGCATTGTCTATAGTGGATTTTAGGAAGTCTTTAGATCATATGGGATCTTGGGTGAGCTAGCCAACTGGATATAAAATTGGCTTAGTGGTAGGAGTCAGAGAATGATGGGGCTGGGTTGTTTTTCACTCTGGAGGCTTATGACCAATGGTGTACCATAGGGATCAATGATGGGTCTCCTGTTTGTCATTTATATGAGTGATTTGGATGCGAGTGTGTGGTATATTTAGTAAGTTTGCAGATGACACCAATATTGTGGTATTGTGGAGAGTAGGAGGCTGAGGGGTGATGCTATTAGAAATTTAAGGTCATGATGGTTGTAGATAAAAAGAATGGTCAATCTTTTTCCCAGAATTACTTACTACTTACGGCCACTGGCATTTAGGGCAGCAATGAAGGTCCTCCATCTCTCTCAGTATATAAGGATTCTTCATTGCTGTTTCTGTAACAATTGTTTTTTGATCAGTCATATTTGTTAGCCCTGAGCTGAACCCCCAAACCTGGAGGACCAGTGGGTCACTCTTAATCTGGCCTCTACCCTCTGACCTGTTTGGCAAGGCCCTGACTCCAGCCAACATACCTCTCCGGGTCATTGAGGCACACAGGCCTCCAAACCCTACAAGGTTATGGTCCTCTTGAAAGTTTTACCCAGGAAAGGAGAGTCACAAGCCAGAGGGCATAGGTTTAAGGTGAGACAGGAAAATTTTAAAGAAGACCTGAGGGTCAACTTTTTCCACGCAGTGGGTGGTAGTATGTGTATCACCCACAAGTCAGAGGAAGTAACAGAGGCAATTAAAAAATGTAAAAACATTTGAGCAGGTATATGCATAAGGGAAGCTGAAAGGAGTGTTGGCCAAATGCAGGCAAATGAGATTAGTTTGGGTGGATATTTTGGTCGGCATGGATGAGTTGAGCTGGAAGACTTTTTTCTGTGCTGTTATGACTCCATTAACAGGGTGTTCCATACTGGATCCTGCGTGACAGAAAAGGCAAGCACTCACTGTCCCACTGCATCCTGCAACATGCTGCACAATGATCACCTTATCACTTGTGCAACAAGTTTGAGGAGCTGAAGCTCCCTTAGAATCTAATTAGAACGCCGGTGCAAAATGTCAAGGCAGGAAGTGAGCTGTGCCACAACAGAAATCTAATGAGAATTCATCAGTGATTCATTCACCTGTTTGAAATATGAATTACACGGTTTCATTGGGTTTTTATAGTTATGTAATTTCACACACTAAACAGATTTCAAAAGCCCAATCATCCACAGTTAACAGTCTATCTGACTAAAGGTCCTTTCACCAAAGTTGAACCTCGACATGTGATCATACCTATTTTATATGTGTACAACATAAAAAAGAGCAGTTGAGTGAAGAGTGATAGATCGGTGGTAGAAAAGTTGTATCTGAATGAGCAGAAAATGCCTCAATCTGATTACTTTTGCAGAATCACGCAGTATCTGAACCTGATTTTGTTCACTGTCGTATGTTATCTTCCCTGCATTGGGAAGCGCCTGAAACAAGGAAAGAGGTACTGATATGGATGTTTGCTGTCCTCCCAACAGCACTGCGTCTCTCTCTGACACCTCTGCTATATCTCCAGCAGAAATGTTACACAAGGAAGGAAAACGCAGGGTAATTGCCTTTGGCCAAATTTCAGCTTTTACCTATCATAAATAATTTTCTGGGAATATAGAAGAAGAAATTTCAAGGCCATAAATTTCCGGTAATTTCTGTATCTGGTGGTGTAGAAGTATTGATTGACATTTGACTTCCTGATCATGTGAGAGGGAATCTCAGAATCCACCCCATTCTTATTCTGTTCCATACTGGCAACTCTCATGTTTCAGCTGTTTGGGTTATGGGAGTTCATCCTTGGAGAATTCGCAAATCACTACCCAAAAATTTCAAACATAATCAAATAAGCACAAGCTCTTGGAATTTTGTAGGAAAAAAAGTAAATAAGTTAAAACAATTTTTTTCAACTTGTTACGGAAAATTGTGCTATTGCAGTTTTTATGAATATAGCCCAATGGTTTTGAGAAAAATTGTCAAAATAACGTGGAGATCAACTGTTTCAACTTCTAAACAGCAACAATCATTAATGCTACAAACTTCAAAGTTCAAAGTAAATTTATAATCAAAGTACATACAAGTCACCATATACAACCCTGACATTCATTTTCTTGAAGGCATATTCAATAAATCCATAATAGAATAATAACCATAATAGAATCAATGAAAGACCACAGCAACCTGGGCATTGAAC
The DNA here is from genome assembly GCF_048418815.1 of Hemitrygon akajei. Lineage (NCBI taxonomy): Eukaryota > Metazoa > Chordata > Chondrichthyes > Myliobatiformes > Dasyatidae > Hemitrygon > Hemitrygon akajei. The sequence continues at coordinate 53,648,604 of NC_133133.1, read as the reverse complement.
CATTGTGCAAAAGACAACAAATTGTGCAAATGCAAAAATAAAGTAGTAATAATAATAAATAGATCAGAAATAAATATCGAGAACATGAGATAAAGAGTCCTTAAAAGTGAGTCCATAGGTAGTGGGAACATTTCAGTGATGGGGCAAGTGAAGTTAATGATGATTGTTGTTTTCCTGTGATAACACTCCATGTAGATGTGTTCAATGGTGGGGAAGGCTTTACCCATGATGGACTGGGCCATAACAACTACTTTTTGTACGATTCTCCATTCAAGGGCATTGGTATTTCATAGCAGACTATGATATAGTCAATCAATGTACTCTCCACTGTACATCTATAAGGACTATAGTCAACTAATTTCAAATCCTTCCATTCTGTTGCTCACTGTAGTTTTGCCATTGATAGCTCAGCTTCATCAAAAGTAAGACTATACTGTATGTTGACCTCATGAGTAACAAATTAGTACCTTAACGTTCTGGATAAACCAATGAGGGAACGTGGTATTATTGAAATAAAAGGGGCAATTTCTGTTGCCTGTGTGATACTGGCTAACTGCCTGGTGAGGTAGTGAATCCTAAAGACCCACTGTAGAGAGCCGGTCTGCACTAAATCAGATGATATTAGAATAGAAAATTTGCTAAAGCCAGCGTTTGAATATGTAATTGACACCACATTGCATTCATAACTTGATCACATGGGTGAAGCCAAGACCCCTAATTTACTTTAAATAAACAGAGAGACTTGCCTTCCTACGTAAGATGTTTATGGAGAGTTTGTTTAATTGTGTGACACCAATGTAGTGCATTTCCATTCAGCTTGGGGGTTTTTTTGATGTAAAGGCTTAACTGCATCCATTTTTGTCTCAGTCTTACACCTGCTGAAGTCTACAACCATGATTTTGTTACCTGTTCACACCAAAGTCTACAAAAAGTGGTAGATACAGCCCAGTCCATCACAGGCAAAGCCCTTGCCGCCATTGAGCATATCTGCAAAGAATGCTGCTATAAGAAAGCAGCATCCATCATCAAGGGCCCCACCATCCAGGCCATGCCCTCTTCTTCCTGCTACCAACTGACAGGGGATACACACCACCCAGCATAATGTGTTCATTTTTGTTTGTATATTTTTGCACAATTTGTCTTCTTTTGCACATTGACAACCTGTGTTCATAGCTTTTTCATAAATTCTATTGTATTCCTTTATTTTCATATAAATGCCTGCAAGAAACTGAATCTCTAGATAGTATATGGTGGCATACAAGGGGTGATTGATAAGTTCATGGCCTAAGGTAGAAGGAGTCAATTTTAGAAAACCTAGCACATTTATTTTTCAACATAGTCCCCTCCTACATTTACACACTTAGTCCAGCGGTCGTGGAGCATATGGATCTTGGACCTCCAGAAAGTGTCCACAGCAGGGGTGATTGATAAGTTCATGGCCTAAGGTAGAAGGAGATGAGTTATACAGCTCTCGTTACATGCACATGCAGTTCAACTCTTTGAGTGATTATGCAGGGAGTTTGCAGTTAATAAGTCATCTCCTTCTATCCTAGACCATTAACTTATCAATCGCCCCTGTTGAGTTATTAACTGATGAGTTATTAACTTCAAACTTTCTGCATTATTACTCAAAGAGTTGAACTGCATCTGCATGTAACAAGAGCTGTATAACTCACCTCCTTCTGCTTTAGGCCACGAGCTCATCAATCACCCCTGCTGTGGACACTTTCTGAAGGTCCAAGATCTGTATGCTCTATGTGTGGACTAAGTGTGTAAATGTAGGAGGGGATCTTCTTGAAAAATAAATGTGCTAGGTTTTCTAAAATTGACTCCTTCTACCTTAGGCCATAAACTTATCAATCACCCCTTGTATATTAGATAATAACTTTATTTTGAAATTTTGAAACTTTGAAACAACTACAAACTCTCTTGAAGCATCTTCTTCCTTTCTCTGTTAACTTGAGTTCATCCAAACACTGCTGTCTAAATTCAGCTGTCCATTTTTCTCAAAACCAATGTGCTCTCCAATTCGTGTTGGCTCCTAGGTCAGTGCAATGAAACTTTTCATTTAAAATTCTCATTGAGGTGTTCACATCCCTCCAAGACCTCACCTCTCCCAGTATCAGTAACCTCCTCCATTCATCACGTGTCAGTGGTCATCAAATTCTAGCTTTTTACACACGCTGCATTTGCTGATTGACAAGCATGCTTTCACTTTTTCACTGTCAAGTTCTTGAGTTCCTTCCTTTACCTTTGACCAAATCTTTGATCACTTGGACTAATATTTCCTACTTATGCAGTATTTTCAAAGATGATATCATTAAAATCTGGTGAAGCCTTTCAGTACATTTTACCTTGTTAAAGGCTTTGTATAAATGAAATATGTTGTTGATTGTGGAAAATACCAGATCCAGCAGAAGATACAATGGGAGCTTCAGTCGTCTGATTTTACTTGTAATAAGGAATGTGTTGCCCTTAAGGCATTCGTTTAGTTTATTATATTTTTGCTTTAGTAATTCATTTGTAATCGTTTTCTAGTTAAAGTTAAGGTTGTTGAAAGTAAATTCGTTGTCTGTGATATATCGCGGCATGCAATGACGTCACACCCGGTTTCGCTGCGTCCTGTGGGAAAATACCGGTTTGGAGAAATGGGAAGGAGGGGGCTTGTGTGTGCAGGATCAGCGCAAGAAAAGTTTTCTTTCTACGCACTAGAAACATCATAGAAGCAACACCGTAAGTTCATAAGATAATCAATATGTTGAAGTAAAAATGTTAACGCTGATTCTGTTAAAAGTAATGACGGTTGATAAAGTTTATGTTCTTTGTTATTTAAAGAGTTGCGGATAGTTTGTGTTGAAGTATTTAAGGCCAGTTGATGGCGTAGGTAGATTTTGACTGTATGTTGTGCTTTAATGTAATATAGCTTGTTGTAGTTTTATATTTGCAAGTATTTACGATGTAAATGTGATGCCAAGAAGGAAACAAATACTGTATATATTTTGTATTGTTTTATCAACAGTTTTCACCATATGTTAATGTGGAAGAGTGAACAGTAAACAGTTAATCTTACTGGGATCACGCCTCATTGACTCCGGTTTATACTTGGTGTTTAGTTCAGAGTTTTTACACCTGTGCGAGAACACTACAAGGAACCTAACATTTAATGGAAACGTCCAAAGAATGGCAAAGAAAATAGAGCAAATGGCATGAAGTTGGATATTGGGAGACCTCCCAGATGTTGATGACAGGAAACTCGGCGAGATGTTGAACTTCAGGAGTATGTGGTTGGATTCCCTCTTGATGGAAATAATCATTGTCCGATACATGTGTCATCAATATTATTTGCTATGTCCTTGTCCCTTACATGAATGTTGTCTAGAGATTTCTATGCACAAGAACAAACTGCTTCGATGTCTGGAGGGTTGTGAATGGAACTGGACTTTGGACTATCATCAACAAGCACCCCCCTCTATCCAAAGAAGGAAGATGACAAGTCATTGGCCTACGATAATGCCCTGAGGTGTGTCTGCAAGGATGCCTGGTTGATGTGATTGGCTGCCAGCTACCACAAACACCTGACTTTGTTTAGGGGTGTGTTGAACTAGTCTGATGTTTCCCATTGATGCCTGCAGGCCTCAGATTTACCCAGTTATTGAACACTCGGTTAGATATTGCCTTCAGACTCAGGTTTATTTATCACATGCACATCGAAACATTCAGTGAAAGGCATCATTTATGTCAATAACCAACACACCCCAAGTGGGGAGCCCGCAAGTGTCGCGACACATTCTAGCACTAGTATAGCATGCCCACCATCCTGGACAGAACACAAGTGACAGAACAACTAAATAATTATTTAGTTCCTCCTTCCTACCGACCCACCCACCCATGCAAATACCCAGTTTCCAACTCCAGGAAAGCTGTTTTCAGCCACCGTCCTCCAGTGGATTTGGACTCGCAGACATTGGGTCTTCGATTTTCCCAGCAGACTCTCAGAAAGTTGCAGGCTTCAGGCTTGGGCCAACAGGCTACTCACACCTCAGCCGTGGAATTCAGAATTTTGCTCCATGGTTAGGTCAAGATTGAATTGAAGTCTAGGGCAGAGTATCTACTTTGAAGTGTGTGCAGATAAAACAGATGAACCATGTGAATTGAAAATAGCTTAACACAACTGACAAGACTTTTGGCAACATGATAATGAATATAGCAGGATGGCTGCAAAGCTCAAGTTAAGATAAGGCCTTTGTCTCTGGCAATTTTCATCATAGTAATGTCAACATGACACATTCCTTTACTGAACATTTTCAGAATTCAAAGTCCATAGATCATATCACAGACCATTGTAATGAACAAATACGCCTCTGGTTTGAAACAGGCAGTGAAAGACGAACCATCAAATTTCAAAGCTAGGTCTTGGCTCGGGTATCGGAAATTCATTTGAAAAGATAAAGGTTAGATGGCTACTTTATACACTAGTGAACAGCCGAACATTGGAAGGCAGCCAGTTGTCTATTGTGTTCATTGGACTGTAGATGAGGAGGTTTGAGAACATTCCCATTTTTCATTTTACATATAAATTACTGGATCAATTATTCTGAAGTGAATGAGTACTTTTGAATGATACATTTAGAGAAAGTTATAAAAGTTACATGTATTTGTTATATTTGTTTGAAGTCTTCATACAAGAGAAAGGGATTGGCTCCATCTACCTAAGACATTCAGACTGTTCTGTTTTTGCATATTTTTTGCATTAATATTAATCATTAATTCTACAATCTGAAAATATCCAGAAAAATCATTGCAATGTTTTCCATTGATGCCACAGACTTCGGATTTATCCAGGCTCCTTGTCTTACTATGGAAAAGTGCAATAAATTTTCTATAAAGATGAATGAGGCCTGGCAGAGCAAGGGATAATGTAGAATGCATTCTTATTAGGAATTGTCTTCCATTGTCATGAGATAAATTCCTTGGGAGTCTGCAAATAAAAGGAAAAGAAAGGGCTTGTTGTATAGCAAAAAATAGTGGGAAGGTACAAGATTGGGAAGCTTTTAAAAACCAACAGAAGGCAACTAAAAAATATCCTAGCATGGTTAGAGGATTGGCTGACTTGCAGGAGGAAAAGAGTGGGAATAAAGGGGTCCTTTTCTGGTTGTCTGCTAGTGACTAGTGGTATTACGTAGGGGTTAGTTTTGGGACCACTTCTTTTCACATTATATGTAAATGATTGGATGATAGAATTGATGGCTTTGTGGCCAAGTTTGCAGATGATATGAAGATAGTGTGGAGGGGCAGTTCGCATTAGGGAAAGAGGATGCCTGAAGAAGGAGTTAGACAGATTGGGAGAACGGACAAGGAAGTGGCAGATGGAATATAATGCAGGCAAGTGCATGGTCATGCACTTTGATAGAAGGAATGGAAGCATGGTCTATTTTCTTAAGGGGAGAAAATTCAAAAATCAGAGGTGCAAAGGTACAAGGGAGTCCTCATGCAGGATTCCCTAAAGGTTAGCTTGCAGGTTGAGTTGGCGACAAGGAAGGCAAATGTGAGGTGCATTCATGTCAAAAGGACTAGGATACAAATCCAAGGACATTGGTCAGACCGGACTTGGAGTGCTGTGAGCAGTTTTATCTAAGAAAAGATGTGCTGGCAGTGGAGAGAGTCCAGAGGAGGTTCACAAGAATGATCCCAGGAATGAAATGGTTAACAAAAGATGGGCATTTGATGGATCTCATTGGAGCTTAGAAGAATGAGGGAGGAGATCATTAAACCTATCGAATTTTGAAAGGTCTAGATAGAGTTGATATGGAGAGAGTGTTTCCTATAGTGGGGGAGTCTAGGACCAGAAAGCACAGCCTGAAAATAGAGGGATATCCATTGATAACAGAGGTGAGGAAACATTTCTTCAGTGAGAGGGTGCTGGAGCTGGGGATTTTTTTTGCCACAGACACCCATGCAGGGTAAGTCATTGAGTTCATTTAAGACGGAGGTTGATAAGTTGTTGATAGGTTGATAGGTTCTAAGGGTGTCAAAGGTTACTCAGAGAAGTCAGGAGGATGGGGTTGAGAGGGATAATAAATCAGTTATGATAGAATGGTGGAGCAGAACTGATGGGCCGAATCAATTGTCTTATGGTTTTATGGACTAAACCGATTATGAAAAAGTTGTCAAAAAAAGAAGGCAAACAGAAAATTTAAACATTAAGCTAAGCCTATAAGTTATACAGAAAGGGAATTCATTCTAAAATGACATTTGCCCTTTATGGGACTATGCCAGCAGTACTGATTACAAACTTTCTCTATTTTGACATATTATTAGAGAGACAGGCTGTACCAGGAATTTTATGTCTTGCAGCAAATTGAGTATCCATTTCTAAACCAGAAACGGAGAGAATAATTTTATAGCAGATTGATCAGTTGTGGTTTGAGTGTTGGAGTATTACAGTATATAAGATTATGAGGAGTGTAGAGGGTGAAAGCACGTAGTCTGTTTCCCAAAAGGAGGTGCTAAAAGCAAGGTTTAAGATCTGAGGCAAGAGAATTAAAAGAGACTTCGGGCCCGCTTCATGCAAGTGGAATGAGCTGCCAACAGTAGCGGCTCAGGAGGGACTTTTATAAGTCATCTAGATAATGATGTGGATAAGCAAACTTTAGAGGGTATGGGTCAAACATGGGCAAATGGGGCCAGCTTGCTGGGCAACACAGCTGGCATAGATGAATTAGACCAAGGGGCCTGTTTCCATTTTGTAAGATGCTAGGCTTTTGTTTATTAATTCATAGGATAAGAGGTAACTCCCTGACGATCAACACTGGCACACCTCAGGGGTGTGTGCTTGGCCCACTGCTCTGCTCTGTCTATACCCATGACTGTGAGAGGAAGCACAGCTCAAATGCCATCTATAAATGTGCTGATGATATAACTGTTGTTGGCAGAATTTCAGATGGTGATGAGAAGGTGTACAGGAGTGAGATAGATCAGCTGGTTGAGTGGTGTCATAGCAACAACCTTGGACACAGTGTCAGTAAGACCAAAGAACTGACTGTGGACTTCAGAAATGGTAAGGTGAGGGAACACACACCAGTCCTAATAGAGGGGTCAAAAATGGAAAGAGTGAGTAATTTCAACTTCCTGTGTGTCAGTATCTCTGAGGATCTATCCTGGACTCAACATATTGATGCAGCTACAACATGGCTATACTTCATTAGGAGTTTGATGATGTTTGGTATGTTACCAAAGAAGCTTGTAAGTTTCTATGCATTGTGGAGAGCAATCTTACTGGCTGCATCACCATCTGATATTGGGGGGGGGGGGGGGTGGGGTGGCAGGGCTACTGCACAGGTCGAAATAAGCTGCAGAGAATTGTAAACTTAGTCAGCTCCAACATGGTCACTAACCTCTTGTAGTATCCAAGATTTCTTTAAAGAACGGTGTCTCAAAAAACAGTACCCATCTTTAAAGCCCCCATCACCCAGGCCATGTTCTCATTGCTACCAGCAAGAAGGTGGTACAGGAGCCTAGAGGCACACATTCAATGATTCAGGAACGGCGTCTTCCCCTCTACCATCCCATCTCCGAATGGGCAGTGAACCCATAAACACTGCCTCACTGTTTTCTTATTTCTATTTTTGTGCTACTTATTTAATTCAACAATTATTTATATATATTTAATGTGATTCATGTTTACTTCTATCATCATATATTGCATTGTAATGCTGCCACAAAGTTTAACAAATTTCACGACATGTACTGATGATATCAAACCAGATTCTGATTCTGAACTCTTGCAACATTTATTGGCCTTTTCTCATTTTCCAAGTTTGATTCTTCCGACAGTTTCATAGAGCAGTTAAGAATCAGCCACAGTGGTTTGGAGTCACATTCGCCAAACAAAGTAAGAAGAGCGGATGTTTTTATCTCCGAGTTATTCGTGAACAAAATGGTCATTTTGTTGTCACTATCTCTGATTCTAACCTTTTCTACCAGATTTATTTAGGCGTTTGGGTTTAAGTCACTCAGCTGTTTTAGCTGCTGTTACAAGAGGACTAATCCAGCCCTCTGTAATTACTGTAACATTGAAGCCTAAATCTCCTCCTCTGGCTGCACCTGTTATTAGGGACTCAGTGGGTATGTCAGGAAACTAGGCCAGAGAATTCCCTGACAGAGACTGCGACCCGGCTGATTCTGGAATGGAACATGTTCCTCTGCTCCAAGTACTTTGCTTATATGGGCTGTCTTTTCTTCAGTCTGTCAGTGCTTTGCAAATGTTAGCACACACTGTCAAAACAGAGCTGTGTACTGAAGGGAGCGTTTCTGCTTGTGATACTGACTGCTAGCCCAAATCCTTGCGCTATGTCATTTATGTATTCAGGGTGGTTACCTTTTGTAAAGGAACAAACTGATCCAGTTGTGGAATTTAGGAACAACCTACTGCCCGACACCTGAAATCCTGGGCCAAAATTGTTTACAGAAACATCTTTGTAAACATCAGTGACTTCTGCTTACAACAATAATGGAAACTTTATAAGACTCAGAATAGGATCCTTCGAGCAACATGTCTCTTGGAAATTCTGGGACCACCTCAGAATTTCAAATGATATTCACTAAATAAAAAAAATGCAGCATGTCTAACTGGCTCCAAAAGGAATTTGCACAGGGAATTCAAGAGGGGAAAAGTTGCAGAGAACCAAGAACCTGTCATCAGTTTTGACTCCATTCATTATCATACAGGAAGAAGCTTGGAGGAATTCAGTTCGAGCTGTGGGTTACAATGTCTGTAATTCATTACACTACCACAGGGTGGCAGCAGGGCCTGTCCCAATGAGTGCACAAAGAGCTCGGAATAGAGGATTGGTTAGTTATAAATGTAGAATCAAGCCTCAACTTTGCTTGGAATTATCAAATGAAGGATGCAAGGGAGAAACCTGATGCAACAGATATGTTTAAGGAAGAGTCCTACAGAAGGAGAGAGATTGGAGCATGAATGAATTTATATAGGACATTCCAGATTGGACCAACACAGCTGAAAAATAGCATTAAATGTGGAGGAGATTCTCAAGAGATTCGAGGCAGAAGAGAGGTCAGGCGGGAGGATGGAGGTAGATTTAGGAATTCAAGACGGTTTAGAGATTCCTTGAAAAACAAACTGAAGATATTTAAATATGAAATGGTGCTTACAAATTTGAGGTTTTCAGGATTCAGTACACAATAGACAATAGGTGCAGGAGTAGGCCATTTGGCCCTTCTAGCCAGCATCGCCATTCACTGTGATCATGGCTGATCATACACAATCAGTACCCCGTTCCTGCCCTCTCCCCATATCCCTTGACCCCGCTATCTATAAGAGCTCACAAGCTTACACACAAGTGTAAAGGGGACAAAATAATTGTTACTTTTTTGTGCTGATTCGATGCAGCACAAAAAAGAACTCATAGTAAGATAAAGAACACAATAATAAGCAGAATTGATATAAATACATTGATAGCTTATATACGTTGATTGTATGTTCATAAAGTGATGCTAGGTATAATGGGATCTATATATAAGGAGACTTTAACAGGAAACAATAAAGTAGTGATGGTGGGGTTTGTGTTGAGGTGGGTTGGTGGGTAGAGATGTTGATTAGCCTTATTGCTTGGGGAAAGTAATTATTTTTTGAGTCTGGTGGTCCTGGCCTGGATGCTACGTAGTCTGCTCCCTGATGGCAGTGGGACAAACAGTACACAACCAGGTTGGGTGAAGATCCTTTATGCTGGCCTTTTTCCTGCACCTTTCTGTATATACATCCTTGATGCTGGGTAGGCTGGTGCTGATGGTGCATTGGGCAGTTTTGACCACCCATGCAGTGATGCAGCATGTTAGGATGCTCTCTACTGCACATCTGTAGAGAGGTCGTTGTAATGTATGGATCTGTTTCTTTTAGAGCAATGATCCCCTCCTCTTAGCACTATGTGTTGACTCGTTGTCTGCACATGCGCATTGATATCTCTCCCCCCTCCCCATTCCCAACCCATCTCTTCCACTCCTCTCCCCCTCCTCCTCCCCTCTTCCCTCTCCCCTCCCCACTCCCTCCCGACTCCCTCCCCTTTCCTTCTCCCCTCTCCCTCTCCCTTCACCCCTCTCTCCCCTCACTCCCTCTCTCTTCTTCCCCATGAAGTTGTTACAATTTTACAAAATCTCTTGAGCCTTAAACTGCTAGTAATAGCTGGGAGATTTAGATTTTACAAAAGGAACCAGCCGAAAGATGAAACCATTTCTGAATACATTGCAGAACTGAGCAAACTTTCCCAGTACTGTGTCTTTAGAGATGGACTTTCTGGTGCATTAATGGACAGACATAGTCAAAGCACTCAAGCACTCTGAAAGAGACCTAACCTCAGAACAGGCATTGAGCATTGCAATATCATTAGAGCCTGCAGCAAAAGATGCAGCAGAAAAGAAGGTTAGAAGGTGAAATGCACAAAATGTCCCTGAATGGTGCAAAAAGCCAAAGATGTTATCGATGCGGCAAATCCTCCCGTGATACAAATGACTGTTGTTCTGCAGAGAATGTCACAGGCAAGGTCACAGAGAGAGAGTGTGCAAGTCAGACAGAAAGCACAACCAAAGAGTAAACCCACACAGGGTGAAGAGTTTCACACAGAAACCTAAGCAAATGCATTAAGTGACCGAATGTGAAACAGACAACGCAGAGTGAGACAAGGGTGAGCTGTCATGTCTAGAATTACATAGTATTGCTGAAGCAGATCATAAAATGATACGGATCACAATAGATGTGTCTGGTGTAAGACTGAAAATGGAACTGGACACAGGGTCTGTAGTTTCAGAGACCGACTGCAACAGACTATTTTCCAAGATGCCATTAGAGAAGACCTCAGTGATGCTAAAGACTTATGCAGGTAAAAAAAACAGTCTTCCAAAGGCAAACTGAAAGTGAATGTGACGTATGGAGGCCAAACACAGCAGTTAGAACTGTATGTATTGAAAAGTGGAGGGTCAGCACTTTTCGCACATGAATAGCTGAGAAAAATCCAACTAGACTGGCACTCAATCACAGCTCTCATGTGGCATCACCAGGCACCTGCAGCCCAATGGCAGCAGTAACTAGAGACTGGCATCGCTGCTTAATGCCAGCGAGAAGGTGTTTGAGAAGGGAATAGATAAACAGGTTGAAGACTTGGCCAAAAACTGATCAGGATGCCAAAAAGTTCAGAATGCACCCCCCACAGGCTCCATTACACCCGTAGGAGTGGCTGTCTTTACCATGTTCGATGACTCCATGTTTCTGATTGCTCTGGATGCTCATTTGAAGTAGCTGGAGATTATACCAATGAAGTCAACCACTTCAGCAAGGACTGCCCCCGGTCGGAGGACTATCTTCGCTAGAAATGGCTTAACAGAACAGATTGTGAGTGACAGGGGACCACAATACATGTCAGAAGAATTCCAACTGTTCATGAAGAAAAACAGCATCAGGCATTTCAAGTCAGCTCCTCACCACCCAACAGTGAATGGTTCACTGAAAGGTTTACCCAAACATTCAAAAAGTCCTTTAAAGCAATGAACAAGGAGACATTTCTCGACAGCATGAGGTGAACAGCTTCCTTTTTGTGTATCTGCACTCTGTTCACGTGACGACAAATCAAACACCTGCAATGCTGTTCATGAGCAGGAATCTGAAATCTCACATAGACCTTCTGAAACCAGATCAATACGTAGTGCTAAAGGGGGGAAGTAATGTAATGTATGGATCTATTTCTTTTAGAACAGTGACCCCCTTCCCCCATTAGCACTACACATTGATCCGTTGTCTGTACTTGTGCTGTTATCTACGCATGCACACTGTTCTCTCTCTCGCTGCAATGTGAATACACCAGTTAAAGCCATCTCCCAAGTGCGTGCTTTTATTTAATTGATATGTAGTTGTGCACAGACACAATAGTTGTGAGTGTTGATATGCAGATTCCAGCTCTCTTCAGAAAGTAGGGGCATTGGTGAGCTTTCTTGACTCTGAAAGCTGTGTTCTGGGATCATGAGAGCTTGTGTGGGATGTGCGCGCCCAGGGGTTTACAATCTCCACTGTTGTGCTGCCAATGTAGTATGTGGCATCCGTTAGTCTCGTGAGACCATGGATCTGCACCTGGAAAGTCTGCTGGACTATCCTCTCCAGGACGCAGGCCTGGGCAAGGTTGTATGGAAGACTGGCAGATGCCCATGCTGCAAGTGTGCCAATGTGGAGAGGGGTGTGAATAGTGCGAGTTCTCCTGAGGTCGATAATCACCTCCTGCAGAGGTTGCTTGCTGGTTTGAGGCCTTGAGCTCTTCCACCTCCTCCTCTGTAGTTGATGGTGATGAGTCCCAGTACTGTTGTGTCATCAGCGAATTTGGTAACGTGAATATATGTGAACTTGGCCATGCAGTCAGGTGTGAGCAGCGTGTACAGAGATGGGCTCAGCACACATCATCGGGGAGTGGTTGTACATCCTGACCATCCAAGGTCTGTTGGTTAGGAAGTTCAGCACCCATTGCACAGTAGAATACTTAGATTGAGGAGTAGGAATTTGTTCACCAAGGTCTGTGGGACAACAGTGTTGAGTGCTGAACTGAAATCTTCCAAAATATTTTTGACAAAGTAGCATGCGACACAAGTAAAGCTTGTGGTAAGTAGGTGTAGGTAGTAGGAGGAATGGAAAATGAGTTAAAAAAGCATAAAAGGAAACATTGTGAGCAGTTGCATTTCATTCCAGAGGAGGTATCGAATGCTGTTTCCTTATGATCAATTTTAGGATACCTGTTCTCTTGGGTGCGTATTAATGCCCTGGGCTTCAGGACAGGAGGCATATTTTCAAAATTAGCATATATGCAAAACTGACAATTGTAGTGATCAATGAAGAGGATGGTAACAGGCTTCAGGAGGACATAAATAAACCGGTACAATAAGCAGAAATACAGCATACAAAATTTAAGGGAATAAGTGAGAGGTGCTATATTTTGGTAGAAATAGTAACGGCAATGTAAAAGAACAGAGAGTTCTGGAGAACGTGTGCAGATTCTGAAAGGCAGAAGGATATTAAGGTATATGGAACTAAGGGAGGCATAGAGTACAAAAGCAAATAAATTGTTTCAAATCTCTGAAGGTAGAGCAGTGGATGTAGTGTATATGGATTTCAGTAAGACATTTGATAAGGTTCCCCTTGCAAGGCTCATTCAGAAAGTAGTGAGGCATGGGATCCAAGGAGAGTTTGCTTTGTGGATCCAGAATTGGCTTGCCCACAGAAGGCAAAGTGTGGTTGTGGATGGTTGATATTCTGCATGGAGGTCAGTGACCAGTGGTGTTCTGCAGGGATCTGTTCTGGGTCCCCTCCTCTTTGTGATTTTTATAAATGACCTGGATGAGGAAGTAGAAGGGTGGGTTAGTAAGTTTACTGATGACACAAAAGTTGGGGGTGTTGTGGGTAGTCTGGAGCATTGTGAGAGATTACAGCGGGACATCGATAGGATGCAGAACTAGGCTGAGAAGTGACAGATGGAATTCAACCCAGATAAGTGTGAAGTGACTCATTTTGGTAGGTCAGATTTGAAGACAGAATATAATATTAATGGTAAGATTCTTGGCAATGTGGAAGATCAGCGAGACCTTGGGGTCCTTGTCCATAGGACACTCAAAGATGCTGCACATGTTGACAGCATTGTTAAGAAGGCATATGGTGTGTTGGCCTGCATCAACATTGGGACTGAGTTTAAGAGCCATGAGGTAATGTTACAGCTCTATAAGACCTTAGTTAGACCTCACTTGGAGTACTGTGTTCAGTTCTGGTCACCTCACTAAAAGAAGGATGTGGATATTATGGAGAGAGTGTAGAGGGGATTTATAAGGATATTACCTGGAATGGGGAGCTTGCCTTATGAGAATAGGTTGAGTGGACAGCCAGAGGCTTTTTCCCAGGGCTGAAATGGCTAACTCGAGGGGGCATAGTTTTAACGTGCTTGGAAGTAGGTACAGAGGGAATGTCAGGCGTAAGTTTCTCACACAGAGAGCGGTGGGTGCGTGGAATGCACTGCCAGTGGCAGTGGTAGAGGTGGATACGATAGGGTTTTTTAAGAGACTCTTAGATAGATACATGGAATTTATAAAAATAAAGGGCTATGTGGTAGGGAAATTCTAGGCAGCCTCTGGAGTAGGTTTCATGGTCGGCACAACATTGTGGGCCAAAGAGCCTGTAATGTGCTATAGATTTCTATGGACTATGTTTGCAAAACACCGTTTGATGCCTTGCATGGTGGATGTGATCAGTTTGCGAATCTTTATTTAAGTAAAGTCTTGGAGTGGTTGCAGAAGTAATCGACCAGAATGGAACCAGTAAAAAAAAATCAGTTGTGTGAAAAGACTGGAGAATTTAGGGTTATTCTTCTTTTAAAATAAAAGGAGGAAAATTTAAGAGGTAATTTGATATGTATTCAAGTCATTTATGGCATTGATAGAAAATATTAAACGAAATTGTTTCCAGTGATAGAAGGGTCACTAATTGGAAAATAAAGGTGTTTGGCAAATAAAATTACTGCATTAAGATTTTTTTCTTATTGAGAAAGTAATCTGGGTATAAAGTAAATGAAAGCAGTTTGATGATGACAACAATGTTCAACAGAGATTTGAATAATTACTTGAAGGAAAGAAGTTACATGGATATGAGGAAATGGCAAGGGAATGGGATCACTTTACTTGTTCTATCACAAATAATGGGCCAAATGGCCTCCTTCATTATTGTGCCTTTGCAATTAAGCCCAGTTGGGAAATGTACATTAATGTAATGTAGCTGAGTAGCAAACAAAGTATATCTATTTCTGAATTTGGGGCAAAGCATTGACTAGGAGATGAATTCCAAGCCTCTTTAATGAAATTATCATTTCTGAAAAACAATAGAAACTCAGTATCTACTTGATCTTGTGCGGCTTGCTGACATATAACAGCTCTCATTTGACACAGATCAGCAGAAAATGTCAATGGAAAATCCATTATGAAAATGTTAATTTTAAATAATCTTATCTGTGTTCATTTGCTTGGCTGGGTTAGTGGGTGTAAGTGTTGATCAGCCTTACTGCTTAAGGAAAGTATCTGTTTTTGAGTCTGGTGGTTCTAGCGTGGATGCTACGTAGCGTCACCCTAGGGTGAGTGGGACAACCTGTCCGGGAGCAGAGCAGTTAGGATCCTTTGTGCTATTATTGGCTTTTTACCAGCCGTGGGCTCAGCATACAGACCAGGGGAGCACCCGTGTTAAGGATGATGTGGGAGGGATGAGTGGTTGTGCTTCCTGTGGTCTGTTGGTTAGGAAGTCCAGCAACTAATTGCACAGTTGTATATTTAGACTGAAGAGTAGGAGTTTGTTCACTAAGGTCTGTGGGACAATACAGTTGAATGCTGAGCTGAAATCCAGAAATAGCATCTGATATAGCTACCCTTGTTTTCTAGGTTGGACATTGGTTGGAAGTATAAGTGATGGGTACATGCAAAGGTTTGGTGTTTGCGCCGGCAACGAAGGTTTGGTTATCTAAATACTTATCACCCCTAAAACTAAATGTTGGCCCACTCTCCTAAAGCTGGAGTGCATGAAGGAGTTGAGAAAAGTGGGGGAGAAGTTGTAATGTTATATTGTCAGCATACGTTAGAATCAGACCCCATACCTGCAGATCATACCATAAAGGGGCAATGTGTAGATGAGGAAGAGAAAGGAGGAAGGATGACTTCCAGAGTAAAGGCAAATCAATAGGAAAAAGTCATCAGTGAAGACCTTCCCTTTTGACTAGGTATGTCTACAACAAAGAGAAGGGCATCTACCCCAAAGGGTAACAACGAAGGCGATGAAGAAAGCTGATTTGCTCAAGTACCCCAAAGAATGCAGAGAAGTTCAGGAGGATGATGATGAATAAAGTACCTCAATGGAGATATTTCATAAGATATTGGAATGACATAGCATCAGTATGTTCATATGTGTTCATTTTGGAAACAAGGTTTCCTTAAGTGAGCCAATCATTTTTTAGGCTACCAAACACCACATGGAAATTGTGACATGTTTGAATTCCAGAGGATCTTCAGTTAATCCAAATGAAAATCTCCAGCTCAGTGGGAACCATACATTAGAGGGGTTCCAGCAAAGCCCTGGTCCCGGTCTCCCTCTAAAATAAAATAATGTTAGCTTTCTCCAACCTCAGGAAACCCACAGTCTGGACTTCTCTGTTTTCTTGGCTGAGGTACACCCTGCGGAGGTGAGAAAACATTAAGGAAAACTTAACAGGATTCGTGGTGGTTCTTCACCAGAAATCCAGGAATCATGCAGACTGCTTCCCAGAATGGAAGTAAACAAGAACAGTTTCTTGGCTTTTCAAATGTGTACTTTTTTATCTTTGCTTTCCATCTGATGGTCCTGGCCCGTGTTGCGATGTGTTATTTATAACTATTGGCCATCCTCCAGTAATTCCACCAACGAACCATTCTTTTTGTAAAGTTTAAAGAGAGTACTGTGGTAGGTTTCACAACCTTGCCTGATGCATCTTCACTCAATATTTAACATAAATATTTCCTGGCAAGACTTTATAGAATGACATCAAATGGGGTATCCCTGGAGGAATTTTAATCTTTTACTGAGGTCTGTTATAGTGACCGAATAGATGGCATCAGCTGGCATTCTATAGACCTTTTGCCAGGTCTTGGACCCACTGAACCACTCCCAGTCTTGTGGGGATTCAAATGGTTCCACTCGCCCATTGTACCAGATCTACCTGAAAGCCCAGGTCCAGCTGGAGCTCAGAGGTTTCAGAACCTATGCGATATCTCTGGTCGACATTTGCCTTGTAAGAAGTGAGTGAAGGTTCTGTCCCTGATATAGTTTCTATTTATTTCCTGCTGAAACAAAAGCTGCCCACCAATATGATCATTGAGGAATTTCAAGGCCTCCTGCCTACACATGCCCAAGTGTGCACACTATAACCTTTTTTTTCCTCTCCTTCTTTTGTTGTATCAAAAGTCTTTCCCTTGCCTTCAAGTGAATGTGCACTTGTGCTTTAAATGTAGTCAACAAAAGAACACTTGAAGGCTTTAATGTGTAATGTATTTTGAGCAAGTGTCCCTTTTGCTTGTTCAGAACAAGTCAAGTCAAGTCAAATTTATTTATAAAGCACATTTAAAAACAACCCATGTTGACCAAAGTGCTGTACAAACCATAACAGGTAGCTGAGATCACAAATACAAGAAACACAGATATAAACAACAAGGCACTCAGCTTATAGGCACAAAATAAACATAATTTAGTTCAATTCAATTCAAGTTTAACTGTCACTCAACCATACATGAATACCCATGAATACAGCCAAAGGAGAGAGCGTTACTCCAGGGCCAAGGAGCAAAACACGGTAGCAACAGCCACCGCAGCACAAAGCACATGTAGCACATCCAAGATGTCAAGCACATGTAGATATCAGTAAAATACAGCCACGCAAAAGAAAATACCAGCCCAGACGCTGAGTCCATGAATGTCGCAGAAATCTGCAGTTGACCACAGCA
This sequence comes from Hemitrygon akajei, assembly GCF_048418815.1. Classification (NCBI taxonomy): domain Eukaryota; kingdom Metazoa; phylum Chordata; class Chondrichthyes; order Myliobatiformes; family Dasyatidae; genus Hemitrygon; species Hemitrygon akajei. The sequence goes on along the minus strand of NC_133133.1, from coordinate 53,631,054 downwards.
CAGTGGGAGGCAGCACCAACTCCGTTCCGGATGCTGTACCATACCACCCCCGGTGGAGTGCATTGGATTCGACGCCTCTCTCCTGGAGGCTGTAAACAGGCAAGGCTGTGGCTTGAGGCCTAGTCCTCGCTATGACTGAGGCCAGGCAGCTCCTCTGCCTTCCGCCCCTGTTGTCCACCAACAAATCAGTGAATGGGACTTGCAGCATGACACATTAACAGTGTCCAAAAACATCTTACGATAACAAGAAAAACGACTTAGACAGCCATTTGCAATTAGACTGCATGCATCCTTCGTGCACCAACTCCTCCAACATCTCATTGACGTAAGCATCAACACGATCCTATGTCATCATTTCAAAGGGATTAAATGTATCTATTGAATACTATCCCTTAATAGGATATACTTTAGTGATTTAAAGGACATCAGGGACTTCATGCTTGCTGGATAACAGCAATAATCAGTCAGGCTGCTGTTTATTGATTACAGCTTAGTGTTCAACATCAGCGTCCCCTCTGTACTAATCAACAAGTTTCAAAACCTGGGACCTTGTACCTCCCACCGCAACTAGATACTTGACTCCCTCATCAGGAGACCCACAGTCAGTGAGGATCAGAAATAACATCACCTCACTGACAATCAACATAGGCACATCTCAAGGACGCATGCTTAGTTCACTGCTCTACTCTGTCTACACTTCTGCACTGCTCAAATGCCATTTATAAATTTGCCCATGATACAATTATTGTTGGTAGAATCTCAGGCTGTGATGAAGAGATGTACAGGAGTGAGATAGATTGGTTGGTTGAGTGGTGTCACAAACCAACCTTGTATTTAATGACAGTAGAGGCAAGGACTTGATATTGGACTTCAGGGAGGGAAGAGTTTGAAAACACACAACAGTTCTTATCGAAGGGTTAGGAGCGTAAAGTTTGAACAACTTCAAGTTCTTGGGTGTCAACATCTCTGAAGATCGATCCTGGCCTCAGCATAATGAAGCAATCACAAAGAAGGCACACCAGTGGCAAACACAAGGAAGTCTGCAGATGCTGGGAATTCAAGCAACACACACAGAATGCTGGTGGAACGCAGCAGGCCAGGCAACATCTATAAGGAGAGGCACTGTCGACGTTTCGGGCTGAGACCCTTCGTCAGGACTAACTGAAAGGAAAGATAGTAAGAGATTTGAAAGTAGGAGGGGGAGGGGAAAATGCAAAATGATAGGAGAAGACCGGAGGGAGTGGGATGAAGCTAAGAGCCAGAAAGGTGATTGACAAAAGGGATACCGAGCTGGAAAACGGAAAGGATCATGGGACTGGAGGCCTAGGGAGAAAGAAAGGGGGAGGGGAGCAGCAGAGGGAGTTGGAGAACAGGCAGAGTGATGGGCAGAAAGAGAGAAAAAAAGGAGGGGGGGAAAACAAACTAAATATATCAGGGATGGGGTAAGAAGGGAAGGGGGGCATTAATGGAAGTTAGAGAAGTCAATGTTCATGCCATCAGGTTGGAGGCTACCCAGACGGAATATAAGGTGTTGTTCCTCCAACCTGAATGTGGCTTCATCTTGACAGTAGAGGATGCCATGGATAGACATATCAGAATGGGAATGGGACGTGGAATTGAAATGTGTGGCCACCGGGAGATCACCAGTGGCAATATTTCTTTAGGAGTTTGAGATTTGGTATGTCACCAAAGATCTGGCAAATTTCTACAGAAGTACTGTAGAGAGCATTCTGACAGGTTGCATCACTATCCAGTATGAAGGCACCAGAACTTAGCCAGCTCCATCATGGGCAGTTGCCTCACCAGCATCAGGGACATCTTCAAAAGATGATGCTTCAAAAAGGCAGCAACTGTCATTAAGGAACCCCATTACCCAGGACATGCTACCATCAGGGAGGAGGTACAGGAGGGGCCTGAAGACACACACTTGGTGTTTTTGGACAGCTTCTTTCCCTCTGCAATCAAATATCTGAATAGTCCATGAACACTAGCTCACTATTTTGCTCTCATTTTGAACTATGTATTTATTTATATGCTGTTATTTAATTTATAGAAAGTTTATCTATTGCACTGTATTGCTTCTGCAAAACAACGAATTTTTCAACATACTGAATATCAATGATAATGAACCTGATTCTACTTCTGATTAAAAGCAATAGGCTTCCAAGTCTTGCTCTGCTTCCGTGTGTACCCAATGTACCACTTCATACTTGTTTGTCTTAACTATAATGTGGCAATATACCTCTCTTTTCTGAAGGCAGCCATACAACATTCATTAAGGATCTTGTCCACAGCCTCTGCTTCCATCTATAAGTTTATTATTTTGGTCCCTAATGGGACCAACACTATTTTTCTAAATTAAACTTTTGTAGTTATGCACACCTTTGGAACTTGCTTGCCAATTATTTTGTAATGCTTCTCTTTGCTTTTCCAATGTTCCTTTTTATTTTGCCCCTATGCACTGTATTGCCTTCCAAGCATGATATTCAGGGCGGAACTTTAGGCAGGGCTAGGCCAGGCTGCAGCCCAGTGGTCAGAGCTGCAGAGTGGCCCAAAATAGATAGCTATCATCATGGCAGACATAAAGAAAATACGAGAGTGGAGCACAGAAAAGAAAAAAGAAACAAGAAAGAGAGGACCATGAGAAAGAAGCATTAAAAAAGGACATTGAAATTGACAGAATTTTTTAAACCTCTTCTTGATGATGCAGCAGTAGCATCGCTCTTGTCACAGTCTGAGACCGGTGGACGAATGGAGCTAGCGCTAGCACCAGCGTTAGCACAAGACCACAGTCAGCAGCTAACGCTGAAGAGGCAGAGAGCGTGACTTTGGGATTCCCGCCCACAGAGGCCTCCGAACAACAGTCAGGCCACCATTAATGCTAACATTACTGCTACTGAGGATCCTTACAGCACTGATCCAGCACGCTGGGGAAAGGAAACGTTAGATGATTCCGTCCGGGCATACTGGGCTAAGAAAGGGCCAGAGTCCTGCCCACATAAGGATGTGGGTATCAAAGCTTCGGAACAAGTATATGAACAGCAGAGACGTTTTTTCTCCAAATTTCACTTCAAACGCAAGCTCGTAAATGGTGAGTGCATATCAAGGCAAAGGCTCTTATATCCCCCTTCCACCGGCTGTGTGTTTTGCCGCATCTTCAGTGATGGTAACTGTCAGTCCGTCTTCGAAACTGGCCTTGGGGACTGGAAACATGCCGCTGAGCGCATAGGAGAGCCTGAAAATAGCGAACACCACAGGAGAACGATACCTACGATACACTAACATCTGACAGCAGAAGAATAAAAACAGTTCGAATCAGAGTGTGTCTACTGGACCGACGTGTTGAGAAGAGTGGTGGCGGTTGTGAAGTTTTTGGTTGAGAGGGGACTGGCTATTCGAGGCTCTAGTGACATATTTGGCAGGCCCAATAACGGCAACTACATGATGGGCATTCTAGAGGTAATAAGTGAGTTTGACCCGTTTTTGAAGGCGCACATCCAGAAATTTGGAAATGCAGGATCAGGCATCCCTTCATATCTTTCACCTAAAACAAGTGAGGAGTTTATTGAGCTCATGAGTGATTGAGTTCTGTCAGAGATTGTCAGTGGCCAAATAGTTTTCTTTGGTATTGTTAGAGAAATAAGGCCTATGGTATGTGCAGCAATAGCTAAGTAAAGATTTAAGATTGGGTACATCATACTTCGTCTCCCTCATAACTTTACTAAGCCAACTAAGCCTAGGTCAATTTTTGGGTGCTTTAGATGCTGTCCTTCAAACTAAGAATCTGCATTTCTTTCTGTCCTCCTTCTTAAGGCCTGTAAGTTTATAGCTTGTGTATTGTACTAAACCAATGTCTTGGTCCACAGCTTTGATATTTAGACCAGTACAACATTTGCTCTTGTTCTTGCCTTTTTTGCTTGGTGCAGCAGCATTTTATGGTGTTGGCAGGGGCCCATCAGGGCCTCCAGCCTAGGGGCCCCGGCCCCACTAAATCCAGCCCTGATGATATTGCATAGAGTTCTCAATGTTTGATGTAAGTGAGCTTTCTTTTTTCTGTCTTATTGAAAGCACCTTGTACCTTAAAGGTTCTCAACCTGGAATTCTTGTGTGTTTTGTGGTATATATTTATTCTGAGACCCTTGTATCTCCTTCTTTAATGCCTCCCACTGCTCTAAGACATATTAACCTTCAATTTGCCATTTCCAGTCTACTTATGCGAGATCATTTTTCCATGTAGTAAAAGTGGCCTTCATCCAAATTAGAACTTTTATTTTAATTTTATATTTAATCCTTTCCATAGCAATATTAAATCTAACTGAATACTGATTACCTCAAAAATAATCAATTTTTCCAACTGTCCAACTTATTCCCAAAATCTATTTGTGGAATTGCCTCCTGCCATATTGTTCAGCATTCTATACAGAGGTGACCCTTTCATTATGACAGGATTGTATCATGATTTTCTATAGCGCAAAGCCACGTCATCTGCACTTCAAGAAGGATGAATTGGAGAAAAAATAAATTTTGTGCTAATTTATTTACTTTTTTCACATAAGTTCCATAAGGATGAATTTTACTCTGTTTCTCAAATTTTTGTGAAGTGAGTTGTGAATCATGTAAGGGTGAATTTCTGTCATCTATATAGCTGTATCACAGTGATCGCCTGTACTGGCTAAAGAAGTTCTCCAGAATGCAAATTAATAATTCTGGCACTCTAATCATGGACTGTATACTGGTCAGCACTGGGATAAAATACTTGCAGGCCGATTCACTTTAACCATTTCTGCAATAGTTATAATATTATTCCTCCATGTGTCTGATCAATTCCCTCTTCTGCAATATTTATTGTACTCGTTGCATAAATCTCAGTAAGGCTCTTTTATGTCTAGTTTCTAATCTTTAGGTTCCCTACCTTTCACATTTTCTCACTCATCTTCTACGTTTCATTTCTAGTTCTGATAGACTCCTTTGCTCAAATTCCCATTCCCCTGCCAACCGTTCCCCGCAAGCATTAGCAAACCTATCTGCTGTGATGTTGGTCCTCACCCTGTTCTGACCTGTCCAGATTTCACATTCCCCAGGAGTTGAATCTGAAGTCCTATCTCCTGTGTCATGTCACGTCCCCAGCGTGTCCATCCTCTAATTTTTACCCATACATTCACCTCAGAGATTACTCCCTTATTCATCCTGCTTTGTAATCTCCTTACTGATTTCTTAAAATTGGCCTGTAGAACTTCTGTTGTTCTTAGTTATATAGACCATGGCATTTAGCCGTCCACTCTTTGCCTCCATAACTTACTGCATTGACATCTTTAAACCTGGCAGTAAGAAGGCAACATATCATTTTGGAATCAGCTTGTAGTACAGTGACACCTGTCTGCTCCCCTCACTATAGAATCCCCTACAATCAATTCTTGCACTCTAGAACTAACCACACCTCCAGCCAATCTGGTCCTTTACACTAATGGCATAGAGTTTGTACAGCATAGATACTGTTTGAGCCCTTCAGTCCAGCTTGTGGCTGGCCCATATCCTTTAAAACATGAGCCTGTTCAAATGTATCTACCCATCAGGGTGGACATTTGCCTTGATGTGTCACAGTCACAAAACGAAGGTCATTTCAAATCAGGCTTCTGGATATCCAATCTGTCTACTCACAGTCATCAACCACGCACCGGCAGAGGTATTGTTACCATTTACTCATCAATAGCCTGCTCATAAATGTGCAATTGGGACCTAAAGGTTAGCTTTATTTGTCACGTGCACATCGAAATATGGAGTGGAATGCATCATTTGTGTCAAATCAAATTAGTGAGGATTGTGCTGGGCAGCCCACAAGTGTGGGCACACTTCTGGTGCCAGCAGAGCGTGCCCACAATTCACTAACCCTAACCTGTACATCTTTGGAATTTGAGAAGAGACTGGAGCACCTGGATGAAACTCAATCAGCCATGGGGAGAATGTACGAACTCCTTGCAGACAGTGGCGGGAATTGACACCCGGTCTTAGAGCTGGAGCTGTAATAGTGTTATGTTAACGGCTATGCGACCATTACAGCCAGGCCAACTTGGCACCATTCTATAAAGAACTGAATTCTAGACATCAGGTGAGAGTAAATGACCTTGACATTGAGGAGATGGTTGAAAAAGTATGGTAGCAGAACCCAGGTAAAACTGAAATAAGAGAGTAGGGAGGACACTCCCACAGTTGGACTCAAACCTTGCACAAAGATCACTTGTTCCGTTGTGGGAGTTCGATTATCCTGGAGTCAAGTGTTACCCAGGTTAATTAAACTCAAAGATGTAATGTTGGAAAGCCCCACATGTGGAGGGATGAAAATAAGGTTTATCGAATTTTATAAAAGAGAACTTGAAAAAAAGAGCTATGTGAGAATGAGTCGTGACTAATGCAGGCATGGACAAGCAACAGAAATGCTGCAAACTATAGAAACTAACTAAAGATGAAAACTGTTAAAAGTAGAATTAGTAGTGAGTTATCTCTACCCTTACTGGAACCCTCAGGGTGAAACCTCTGGAGGAGAGATGATATCAATAAATGATTTATGAAAGCTACAGCTATAACGAGCCCCAGCTAGAACAAAACGATATCGGCAGAGAATACTGTCCAAGATCTTTACCCTGAACCGGGAGTTAGTTCCATTAAATCATACCAAGGGATTTGATGAGTTAAAACACTTGCGTGTGAAATTTGTTCAGTAGTGTTGTAACTGAGAAATGTTTGGAAGTGACAATGTGATATTGAGTTAAAATAAAATGCATCTAAGAACTTACGGATTGTAATCCTGTTTTTTAAAAATATATTTATTTATTAAATTTTAGAAAATTACAAAGAATAAATGTGATAATAAAATAGTAAGAAAAATAATATTGACCCTCCCCCCTCTCCTTAACCCTCCCCCCCTTAACCCTTATCTAAAGAAAGAAAAAAAAAGAGAAAGATTGCCTGGATATCGGAGGATCCCCACATGCTCCATGGAGTTCAAAATAATTCAAATATTTATTTTTACTTTCCCCAATTACTTTATAATTTTATCTTCAAAGGACCTATGTATTTATTCCTATCTTTTGTAAGTATGGGAGCCAAATTTTCAAAAATATATCATATTCATTTCTTAAATTGTATGTAATTTTTTCAAGTGGAATACAACTATGTATTTCATTATTCCAACGATCCATAGTTAAATATAAATCAGATTTCCAAGTAACTGCGATAACTTTTTTGGCTACTGCCAATGCAATTTTTATAAATTTTTTCTAATACTTATTCAATTTAAGTTTCGGTATTGTCCCTTCAATGTCTCCTAATAAAAATAATACTGGACTATGTGGGAGTTGTACTCCAGTAATTTGTTCCAATAAAAGTCTTAGATTTATCCAAAATGGTTGAATTTTAAAACAAGACCAAGTAAAATGTAAAAAAGTACCAATTTCTCGATTACATCGAAAACATTGGTCAAACATATTTGAATTTAATCTATTTATTTTCTGTGGTGTTATATATAATTGATGTAAAAAATTATATTGTATTAATCTAAGTCGAACATTTATTGTATTTCTCATACTATCAGAACATAATCTTGACCAGTTTTTTCCATCAATTTTAACATTCAAATCAGATTCCCATTTTTGTCTTGATTTATGAATTCCTGATTTAATTGTCTGTTTTTGAATCAAATTATACATACAAGATATAATTTTTTAAATTTTTCCTTTTTTGAATTAATATTTCTATTTCACTAGATTTTGGCATCAACATTGTTTGACCCAGCTTTTCTCGTAAATAAGCCTTTAATTGAAAATAACAGAAAAGAGTGTTATTTGATATTTTATATTTATTTTTAATTGATCAAACGACATCAATATACCTCCTTCAAAACAATCCCCTATATATTTAATCCCCTTTTGGAACCAATTATGTAAAAGTTTATTATCCATTGTAAAAGGAATAAGCCTATTTTGAATTAAAGTACTTTTTGCTAATAAAGATTTCCTTATCTCATCGTCCATATTTACCTTATTCCATAAATCAATCAAGTGTCTTAATATAGGAGATTCTTTTTTTTCCCTTATCCATTTGGATTCCCATTTATATATAAAATCTTCTGGTATGTTTTTTCCTGTCTTATCTAATTCTATTCTAATCCATGCCGGTTTTTCTTCATCAAAAAAAGATGCTATAAATCTAGGTTGATTTGCTTTATAATAATTCTTAAAATTTGGAAGTTGTAACCCTTCTAAATCAAATTTACATGTCAATTTTTCCAATGATATTCTTGACATCTTTCCTTTCCAAGATTGTTATCTTGTTGTATGCAGGTCAGGTATTTTTTTGTGTAAGTGTTGTGAATCGATTTTCTGTGGATGACCCACCAATTCATCCAACGAATCAAGAAACCAAATGGTAAGCCTTCCAAGACTGAAGAACAAGTGTGGGAATGAAATGTTTCAAGATGTAGAGGATTTAATACTGTTGGATATATAAATTTATTTCTCATTTGAAGGATCTGAATTTCATTTTCTGGAAGAACCGATTATTTTTGAAAGAACTTTGAAATTGGAGTAATAAAGATTATTCTAATGAATCTCACTGATTCTAATTAAAAGGAATTTGGTTTTCATTTGAGATTTGAAACCTAAAAAGAATAATGGAATTTTGAATTGTTCCTACTCATGTAAATAGTTTGTATATCTTGCTATTTTTTTTATAAACAAAACTTACCTCCAGAAGTAAGTTACTTGCTTACTTGTTTTGGCAAGTAAGGTGAAAATAAATCCAAAGGGTTTCTACAGTTATATTATTAGCAAAAGCATAGTGAGGGATAATATTGGTCCCTTAGAGAATCAGAGTGGACAGCTATGTGTGGAGCCAAAAGAGATGGGGAAGATTTTGAACAATTTCTTTTCTTCGGTATTCACTAAGGAGAAGGATATTGAATTGTGTAAGGTAAGGGAAACAAGTAGGGAAGTTATGGAAACTATGACGATTAAAGAGGAGGAAGTACTGGCGCTTTTAAGGAATATAAAAATGGATAAATCTCTGGGTTCTGACAGGATATGCCCGAGGACCTTGAAGGAAGTTAGTGAAGAAATAGCAGGGGCTCTGACAGAAATATTTCAAATGTCATTAGAAACTGGGATGGTGCTGGAGGACTGGCAAATTGCTCATGTTATTCCATTGTTTAAAAAGGGTTCTAAGAGTAAACCTAGCAATTATAGGCCTGTAAGTTTGACGTCAATGGTGGGTAAATTAATCAAAAGTATTCTTAGAGATGGTATACGTAATTATCTGGATAGACAGGGTCTGATTAAGAACAGTCAACATGGATTTGTGCATGTAAGGTCATGTTTGACAAATCTTATTGAATTTTTTGAAGAGGTTACTAGGAAAGTTGACGAGGGTAAAGCAGTGGATGTTGTCTATATATGGACTTCAGTAAGGCCTTTGACAAGGTTCCACACGGAAGGTAAGTTAGGAAGATTCAATCGTTAGGTTTTAATATTGAAGTAGTAAAATGGATTCAACAGTGGCTGGATGGGAGATGCCAGAGAGTAGTGGTGGATAACTGTTTGTCAGGTTGGAGGCCGGTGACTAGTGGTGTGCCTCAGGGATCTGTACTGGGTTCAATATTGTTTGTCATATACATTAATGATCTGGATGATGGGGTGGTAAATTGGATTAGTAAATATGCATATGATACTAAGATAGGTGGAGTTGTGGATGATGAAGTAGGTTTTCAAAGCTTGCAGAGAGATTTAGGCCAGTTAGAAGAGTGGGCTGAATGATGGCAGATGGAGTTTAATGCTGATAAGTGTGAGGTGATACATTTTGGTAGGAATAATCCAAAGTGGACATACATGGTAAGTGGTAGGGCATTGAGAAATGCAGTAGAACAGAGTGATCTAGGAATAATGGCGCATTGTTCCCTGAAGGTGGAATCTCATGTGGATAGGATGGTGAAGAAAGCTTTTTGTATGCTGGCCTTTATAAATCAGAGCATTGAGAATAGGAGTTGGGATGTAATATTAAAATTGTACAAAGCATTGGTAAGGCCAAATTTGGAGTATTGTGTACAGTTCTTGTCACCGAATTATAGGAAAGATGTCAACAAAATAGAGAGAGTACAGAGAAGATTTACTAGAACGTTACCAAGGTTTCAGCACATAAGTTACAGAGAAGGTTGAACAAGTTAGGTCTTTATTCTTTGGAGCATAGAAGGTTGAGGCGGGACTTGATAGAGGTATTTAAAATTATGAGGGGATAGATAGAGTTGAAGTGAATAGGCTTTTTCCATTGAGAGTAGGGGAGATTCAAATGAGTGAACATGAGTTGAGAGTTGGGGGCAAAAGTTTAGGGGTAACACAAGGGTGAATTTCTTTACTCAGAGAGTGGTAGCTGTGTGGAACGAGCTTCCAGTAGAAGTGGTAGAGGCAGGTTCTGTTTTGTCATTTAAAGTGAAATTGGATAGGTATATGGACAGGAAAGGAATGGAGGGTTATGGGCTGAGTGCGGGTCAGTGGGACTAGGTGAGAGTAAATGTTCGGCATGGACTAGAAGGGCCGAGATGGCCTGTTTCCGTGCTGTAACTGTTATATGGTTATAAGTGTGTTTTTCTATTCACCGCCTCGTTTTGTTACCTAGAGCTTCTGATAGCCCACTAGCACCTAGTGTAGTACTATGTAAGTAGATTTTTTCTTAAAGAGTGCGGCGAACAGTCTTACAAGATAAGGCAAGCAGTACACGGGTGTTACACAACACTTGGCAACCCAGCCAGGAGGCAGTCTATTAGATAAACGCCAACACTGATTAGGATACAAAACACTAAAAGAATCTTATTGTTCAACCTCATCTTTGTTCAGTTAAAACCTACAGTGAAGAAAAATGGAAGTCCTAGAGGAAAAAGGCGTCAAAATCCCAAACACAAGGAAATCTGCAGATGCTGGAAATTCAAGCAACACACACAAAATGCTGGTGGAACACAGCAGACCAGGCAGCATCTATAAGGAGAAGCACTGTCAACGTTTCGGGCCGAGACCCTTCGTCAGGACTAACTGAAAGAAAAGGTAGTAAGAGATTTGAAAGTAGGAGGGTGAAGGGGAAATGCGAAATGATAGGAGAAGACCGGAGGAGGTGGGGTGAAGCTAAGAGCTGGAAAGGTGATTGGCAAAAGGGATACAGAGCTGGAGAAGGGAAGGGATCTTGGGATGGGAGGCCTAGGGAGAAAGAAAGGGAGAGGGGAGCACCAGAGGGAAATGGAAAACAGGCAAAGAGTGTTGGGTGTAGAGAGAAAAAAAAGGAGGGGGGGAAATAAATAAATCAGGGATGGGGTAAGAAGGGGAGGAGGGGCATTAACGGAAGTTAGAGAAATCAATGTTCATGCCATCAGGTTGGAGGCTACCCAGACGGAATATAAGGTGTTGTTCCTCCAACCTGAGTGTGGCTTCATCTTGACAGTAGAGGAGGTCATGGATAGACATATCAGAATGGGAATGGGACGTGGAATTACAATGTGTGGCCACTGGGAGATCCTGCTTTTCTGGCGGACCGAGCGTAGGTGTTCAGCGAAACGGTCTCCCAGTCTGCGTCGGGTCTCACCAATATACAGAAGGCCGACCTGGAGCACCAGACACAGTATATCACACCAACCGACTCACAGGTGAACCTGATGGCATGAACATTGATTTCTCTAACTTCTGTTAATGCCCCTCCTCCCCTTCTTACCCCATCCCTGATTTATTTATTTCCCCCCTCCTTTTTTTTCTCTCTCTGCCCAACACTCTTTGCCTGTTCTCCATCTCCCTCTGGTGCTCCCCTCCCCCTTTCTTTCTCTCTAGGCCTCCCATCCCATGATCCTTTCCCTTCTCCAGCTCTGTATCACTTTTGCCAATCACCTTTCCAGCTCTTAGCTTCACCCCTCCCCCTCCTGTCTTCTTCTATCATTTTGGATTTCCCCCTCCTACTTTCAAATCTCTTACTATCTTTTCTTTCAGCTAGTTCTGACGAAGGATCTCAGCCCAAAACGTCGACAGTGCTTCTTCCTGTAGATGCTGCCTGGCCTGCTGCGTTCCACCAGCATTTTGTGTGTGTTGCTCAAAATCCCAAATGCTGTTTTAGCCAATGGCATAACAGGAACAGAGACGGGTGAGAAAATACTAGACTTTTTGAAAGAATATGGTTCAGGTGCCAGACTTATTCCTCTAACTGACCCCAGTGCAGAGTCTCCCAAGTCCCTCATAGTCAAGTACAATTTTGGCTCTGCAGTGCAAAATTTCCAGCCCTTGCTACTGTACACACAAATACAAATAGTGACCAAGAAGTTTCATACCATGTGGTGACTTTTGCCAGTATTTACACTGAGAAAGCTGGCAGAGACACTGCTCAAGCTTACCTCGGTGAGTTGAAAACCTTAGGGAAGTGCAATGGGAAAGATTATGACAAAATCCTGAGAGAGATGTTAACACAGATCGATGAAACCTGTACTATTGAGCGTAGGGAAACAGTCACTGTTGAAGCTGCTGAAGATGTATGTAACAAGACCACAACTCCTCATTTCAGAGCAGACTCTCCTAATACTAACCAGTCAGACACAGCTCTAGCTGCAATGCTGAATAACTGAGTCCCTGTAATGCAAACTAGTGGAGTTGCAGTGAACCCATCCTCTCCCAGTGATCTAAACCATCCAGATATTCAGTAGCATAGGGGAACACATTGTGCAGAGTAACGACTTGATGGCTCATGGTAATCCAGCAGTAAGGCTCCGAACTTTTTCTGGTAGAACCCCTGGTCCATGTAATGAGGTGGATAATGAGACTTGGCGTGCTAGTGTTGAACTGCTCTTGAAAGACCCAAGTTTGATCTTCATAGAACACAGAAAATATGTGAAGTATTCTTCAACCAGCTTCTGACATCATCAAATCAATAAACCCTGGAGCTTCACCTACTAACTACATACATCTCCTAGATTCAGCTTTTGCCACCATGGAAGATGGTGATGAATTATTTGCCAAATTTATGAACATAGTTCATAAAATGGATGAAAACCCGTCCGCCTACCTACAGCGGCTACAGGTAGTGTTGACACTGACTGTAAAGCGAGAGAGGGTTGCCAAAACTGAGGCTAACAAACATCTCTTAAAGCAGTTTTGTAGGGGATGTTGGGAGCACCCCCCAATGTTAGAGCTACAACTGAAACAGGAAAAACAAAACCTGCCATCATTTACCGAACTATTGACATTTCTCTGCACTAGGAACATTAGCATGCTTCCAGAACCGCACACGTGAAACAGCATTTAGGAACTGTCAAACAGCGTGCCGTTATACAGCTTCAGACTGCAGGTGCCTGTAAAGAAGATGTAAATCACAGCTAACTTCACTCAATCCTCAACTGACTAAGCAAATTGCTGAGTTTCAAGGTCAACTAGCTGCTCTACAAGCTACAAAAGAGCAGAAAGGAAAAGCGAGCTCTCAGACAGCAAGAGATACGCCACCAAAAGGAAAGGTTGATGCAAAAGATAAACAAGAGTCCACAACCATTGACAAACAGCCAAGTGTCAAAGCAAAACCTTGCTACCGTTTTAACTGTGGCAAAGATGGGCATATAGCCAGCTCTTGCTGCTATGAACACAATCCGGCATTAGTAGCAGAAAAGAGAAGACACCTCGAAAAGAGATAGAGTGAGTGGGAGTCACGTCATGGTATTCCTGAGCCTCATTTTAAACTAGAATCAGTTCCTGTTGTGGACAAACGGGGACCGATATTGCCAAACCATGCCCCGAAAGCTCCAGGATTTTGCTCAGTGAAACAAAGTCCAGAGAACAGACTGTTAACCCACGTAGGGGACTAGTCGGCACAATGCCTAGCAGGGAGAAGATGCATTGTTTATTAGATACAGGATCTCAGGTTACTGCCATCTCTAAATCCTACTATGATCACAACTTGTCAGATCTCCCTGTTCATTCTCTCCCCAACTTGTTGGGAATTGAGGGTGCTAATGGACAGGATGTCCCATGTCTGGGATACATAGAAGTCAATGTTACATTCCCCAAAGATTTTTTTTTTTTTTAATTTTTTTATTAGTTTTTCAAAACATTTTACAAAATTAAAAACCCCAAATCCCAATGAGGAGCATTAATACAGAGCAAGGTTAAGCATACAATAACAATATGCTACAAACGAAGAGAATTTAACAAAAAAGCACCTAAATTAAAGACAAATGAGCTTAGTGTCCTCCCCAAGCCCCACAACACAAGAAAAAAAAACAATTCCAGACCAACCACCACACAATATAGAGAGTATAAGTCCGGACAGTCAAACTCCCAGACTGTGAATACACTTAGCAACAGAGGATAATAATGCCTACTACCAGAAAAAAAAGGGAGCTGAAAGCAAGGGACCGAAAAGAAAAAAAACCCTAGTCAAGAGGAAGGTTATGAAAGTACTCGATAAAAGGCCCCCAGACCTTATGGAACTTTAAATCCGAATTGAGAACTGAATAATGAATTTTTTCGAGGTCCAAGCAGGCCATAATGTCGTTAAGCCATTGCGCATGAGTGGGCGGGGCAACATCTCTCCATCTTAGGAGGATCAAGCGTCTCGCCAGGAGAGAGGCAAAGGATAGTATTCGGCATTTGGTCGGACCCAGACATAAATCTGTCTCGCCCCAAAAACCGAACAGAGCAATTAAGGGGTTAGGTTCTAGGTGCTGATTCAGAATACCCGATAGTGTAGTGAAGACATCTTTCCAGAATTTCTCCATGCTAGGACAGAGCCAGTACATATGGATGAGAGAGGCCACGCCCCTCTTGTATTTATCACAGAGCGGACTAATGCCAGGGTAGAATCGAGATAGTTTAGATTTAGACATATGGGCTCTATGAACAATCTTAAACTGTAAGAGACAATGGCGAGCACAAAGAGAGGTTGAGTTAACCGACTTGAGAACTGAGTCCCAGCTCTCCTCGGATAAGGTGATATTTAAATCCTGCTCCCAGGCCATTTTAATTTTATCCACAGGGGCCCGTCGTAAGGCTGCTAGTTTATCTTGGATAATTGAAATTAAACCTTTACCTAGTGGATTAATGGAGAGAAATAGGTCCATAGCATTTTTCGCAGGCATTTCATGAAAGTTAGGAATTAAAGGAGCAGTGAAGTGTCGGATTTGAAGATATCTGAAAAAGTGAGCATTAGGCAGGTTGAACTTAACAGAGAGCTATTGAAAAGAAGCAAAGCGGTTATCAATGAAGAGATCTTCAAAATGTCTAATGCCCTTCCTGTACCAAACATGGAATGCTGAATCGAACGTGGTAGGTAAAAAAAGGTGATTGTGTGCGACAGGGCTAGAAATGGAAAACCCTTGGAAACCATAGCATTTCCTGAACTGAGCCCATATACGCAAAGTGTGTCTAACTAGAGGATTAGCTATTGATCTGGGCAGACTGCTAGGGAGTGCAGAGCCAAGAAGTGCAGATATAGATAATTCTTTAGTGGAGCTCAACTCCATTGCCACCCAGTTAGGGCACTCAGGTTGACCGTGGAAGAAAGACCGGAAGGCAGCACAACGTATATTAGCTGCCCAGTAATATAAGCGAAAGTTAGGTAAAGCCATGCCACCCTCTTTTTTAGATTTTTGGAGGTGGATTTTATTAATTCTAGAGAGCTTATTCTGCCACAGATATGACAAAATAATAGAGTCTAAGGAATCAAAAAAGGATTTAGGAATAAAAATTGGGATAGATTGAAATAAGTATAAAAATTTGGGGAGAACATACATTTTGACAACATTGATACGACATTGTTAGAGGTGACCATTGTACCAGATTCTGTTTTGTAGCATATAAAAGATTGACAAAGTTTTCACGAAAGAGATCTTTAAACTTCCTTGTGACTGTAATTCCAAGATAAGTAAATTGATTATGGACTACTTTAAAAGGGAGATCACGAAATATTAGTTCTTGTGCTTCTTTATTAATTGGGAAAAGTTCACTCATGTAAGTTGAGTTTATAGCCAGAGATCTGGCTAAACTGGTCAAGAAGTGAAAACATTAGAGGTAAGGATGTAGACGGATATGAGAGAAAGAGTAGTAAGTCATCAGCATAGAGAGAGACTTTATGCTCAACACCCCCTCTCCAAATCCCGGTCAGTTCAGGACATTTTCGAAATGCTATCACCAGAGGTTCTATAGCCAAATCAAAGAGAAAGGGACTTAAGGGGCATCCCTGACGGGTGCCACGTTTGAGATTGAATACTTGGGATTTCTGAAAGTTAGTTAGAACAGAAGCAGTAGGACACAGGTACAGCAATTGGATCCAAGAGATGAAACTTTGGCCGAGGTCAAATTTTTCTAAGACTGCAAAAAGGTAGTTCCACTCTATACGATCAAATGCTTTCTCCGCATCAAGGGAGATAACACATTCAGGAGTCCCAGTTGGAACTGAGTATAAAATATTAAATAGACGCCGAATGTTAAAAAAAGGGAGACGGTTTTTAATAAAGCCTGTTTGGTCATCAGAGATAATGGAGGGAATAACGGTTTCTAATCTATGAGCCAACACTTTAGCTAAGATCTTTACATCAACATTGAGCAGAGAGATCGGCCTGTACGAGGAACACTCTGTTGGGTCTTTGACCTTTTTTAAAAGAAGAATAATAGATGCCTCATTGAAAGAGGGTGGCAATTTGCCGTAGTTAAATGAGTCAGTTAATACTGAAAGTAACTGAGGAGAAAGAAGTGAGGAGAATGATTTATAAAATTCCACAGGGAACCCATCAGGTCCAGGAGATTTCCCTGAGGACAGTGCAGAAATTGCAGAAGATATTTCTTCTAGTGATATAGGCGCATTAAGTTTGGCTTTGAAATCAGATGAGAGTGAGGGGATATTCAGATTCTGTAAAAATTGATCCACAGAGATATTGTCATTCAGGGATTCAGAGGAATAAAGCCGAGAATAAAATTTTTTAAATGCGTCATTAATTTCTAAATGATCCGATGTAAAGTTTCCGTTCTCCTTCCGGATCTTTGTAATATGTTGTTTGGCTTTAGAACGCCTCAGCTGATTGGCTAGGAATTTACCAGACTTATCCCCATGAATGTAAAAGCGGCTCTTGCTTTCGAGAAGTTGGCGTTCGACAGGTTGAGTGGACAGAAGATTAAATTTAGTTTGAAGTTCAACGCGCTTCTTGTATAATTCAGGGTTCTTAGTTTGGGCATATAATTGATCCACATCTTTGATCTGGTTAATGAGGTCTGCTTGATCTGCACGGGATCTTCTATTGAGATTTGCTGTGTAAGAGATTATTTGACCCCTCAAATATACTTTCATGGCATCCCAGACAGTCTGGGATGGCACTTCAGGTGATGTATTAGTGTTAAAATAGAAGGTTATCTGGTCTTTAATAAATTTTACGAAACCATCATCCGATAATAAAGTTGAATCGAACCACCAGTGTTTGTTCCTCTGAGGGAGACCAGGAAAGTTCAGAGAGAGGGTAATTGGGGCATGGTCAGAAATCAGTATACTCTGATAGTCACAAGTGTGGGCAAATGGGATAAGTTGGTTATCGAGTAGGAAATAGTCAATTCTAGTGAAGGTATGGTGAACATGTGAGAAAAAGGAATAATCTCTCTCCGTAGGATGGAGGAAACGCCATATATCAGAGATACCAAAATTAAAGAGAAACGACTGAATAGCTAAGGCAGATTTGGTAGGTGATCTGGTAACAGAGGACGATCGGTCCAGTTTAGGATCCAACCAACAGTTAAAGTCACCACCCAATATAAGAGAGTATGAGTTTAGGTCTGGTAGTGAGGAAAAAAACCGTTCAAAGAAGTTAACATCATCAAAGTTGGGGGCATACAGGTTTGCTAGTGCAACTTTAGTGTTATATAGTTTACCAGAAACGATAATAAAACGGCCATTTGTGTCCGATATTTTATTATGGAGTTCAAAAGGAATATTTGAGTTAATAAGAATGGAGACTCCCCTAGCTTTAGCGGCAAAGGATGAATGAAAATGCTGACCCGCCCACTTGGACAGAAGCCGGGAGTTATCAAAACAATGAATATGAGTTTCTTGGAGGAAAGCAATGTCAGCTTTGAGTTGTTTAATATGTGAAAATACCTTCCTCCTTTTAACAGGGTGGTTCAGTCCCTTTACATTCCAGCTCACAAATTTAAGTGCACTAGCCATTATCAATTACTAATGCATAAAAGGCAGCAGGCATATAAAAAATCAAGCGGTACAATAGCAGTCTGGGAGCAGAGATGTAAACATAGATTCATAAGGTCAAAATATAAACATGTCCTAAACAATAAAGAAATGTTGGAACTGGAAAACTCACCCCACCCACACAACCCAGAACTAGACGGCTACCAAAACAAGTAGCTAGCTCTACCAAAAAAATTAACCCAAGTACAACTTCCAGATCTGTGTCATTGACAGCAGTTCCGTATAAATGCTATAACAAACAGTAACTAGTTTATGCACTAGAAAACATAACTACAGATTAGAACACCTTCTGCCGAGATATACAACTTAATACAGAGAAAATCGGAAGAAAACCAAAACTAACCTACCCGCGAAATATTATAGAAGAATAAAGTAAGAGAAGGGGAAAAAAAAGGTAAGAAGGAAAAAGAAAAAAGAGGAAGGGGAAAATTATAAATTCAAGACGAGTATTTATCAACCGTTTACTGAGAAGGGAGAAAAAAAATCAGAGAATGGAAAAAAAAGGGGGTGAAGAAAAGAAAGAGATAAAATAAATAAATATTTAAAACAGAGGAAAAATAAATCAGCAGTTGAACTGTGAACCAACAAACAGGGAGGCCTTCACTAAAGACTTCAAACCTCCAAAACAAGTTAGAATTAGTTGTAGAACTCTGTAGGTAAAGTTATACAGAGGTAAAAATAGATTACACACACACCGAATCCCGGGAGAGATTGTCAACAGCCTTTAGAGTTTCAATGAATAATGTCTGAGTGATTCAAGTGAATTCCGAGTCCAGAGAAAGTAATTTTACTACGAGGAGTACTTATCCACCATTTTAGGAAGTCCGATCAGATTCCGAAGATGACTGGATAGCCGGAAGACTTGCCACAAACGCTTCAGCTTCCCTCGCTGATTTGAACCACTTGAATTCCCCGGTATTAAACTTGATTCTTAGGTCAGCAAGATTACGAAAGGAAGGTTTGAAACCACGATCAAAAAGCACTTTCATTGCACCTTTATACTCAGCGTGCATCTTTAAGGTCTGGGGTGCAAAATCTTCCACAAAGCGAATGGTTGTATCCTGGAAAGAAAAAGAGCCTCTGCGACGTGCCTCCACAATCAGACTGTGTTTTACCTGGTATTGATGGAAACACAAGATTACTGGTCGTGGACGGGATCCCAGAATTCCGGGAGGGACGTTAACTCTGTGTGCCCGTTCGAGCTCGGGCGGGTTTGGAAGCAGATCCTTCCCGAATATCTCACAGAGAAACTCGGCAAAAAACTTCACGGTTGACCCCTTCTCAGTTGCCTCTGGTAATCCCAGAATTCTGATGTTGCAGCGTCTGCTGCGATTTTCGAGATCCACCATTTTGGAAAGAAGTTTATTAGAGTTTTCCTCTAAGCTGGAACAGAGAGTCTCCAAGTATCGAACCCGACTTTCTAAAGCTTCAGAAGTCGAATCGATGCGAGATAAGTGTTCAGCATGTTTGTCCACTTTATCGTTGATCCGATCCAGTTTCTCTTCTAACTGTTTGAAAGCGGTTTTAATTTCCTTTAAGATTTCGTCTCGAAGCTTTTCAAGCACCTCCATCGTCACGTCCGACGAAGTCGTAGTTTCTTTTCTCCCGGATTTAGAACTCTTGCTAGACATTGTAAGTTAGATATATTCACAGGCAAGTAAGAGATACCGAAATAATTCCTAACTAAGCTTTATAAAATGGAGACATTTAGTGCAAAGGTAGCGACAGTAACGGAACAAAAGTTCGGAGCAGCTAAGCAATCGCCATCTTACCGGAAGTCCCATTCCCCAAAGATTTTATAGGAGTGAATGTGGAAGTTCCCACCCTGGCATTGATTGTCCCAGATGTCTATTCACGTTCACAGCTTGTGGTGTTAATTGGCATGAATATCCTTGATAAAGACAACTCCAAGCTGCAAAGTAGCCAGAAATTCTCTCCCAAGTTTGGCTGCAGGTAAGTCCTGGAAGATTTACAAATGCGACAAAGACAGACTACAGAGGGAAATGGTGGGCTGGTGAGAGTACCCGGCAAGAACCCCCAGGAAAATTCCAGCCGGACAGTCTCTAGTCTTGTGTGAATCAGTCACAATCAGAACACTGCATCCTGGCAAATGGGCTATCGTGGAGCAACAATCTTCTTCTCCCTTGCCTGGAGGACTCATGGTAAAGACTTGCCAGGTTACATTGGTAAACAAGCCTCATTGTCATTTACCTGTAGTGATCTCCAATATCACAGCAAACTATGTCAAAACTCCCCCCAGATGTGTTATAGCTGAACTAAATTCAGTACCAGCTATATTTCTGAAAGAACCACCAATGAAAACTTTCAATGAGTCTGAAGCCACTAAGCATCAAGCCCAGAGTTTATCTTCAGAGATTCTCCTGTCCCTGCTGAGTGGAAGAAAAGACTTACCCAGAAATGACATAGCATCCCTGATGTTTTCTCTCATCATCACTTCGGTTTCGGTTACCGACAAAGTGAAACCTTGAATCATCCTTGTTGATAAAACACTGCTCAAGCATCACCTCGACCTATACACTAGGAAGACAGAGAAGCTGTTCAAAAGAATCTCCAGGAACTACTAAATGCAGGAGTGATAGAGAGTTTGAATCTCCTTCTTCTTCTTTAATTGCTGCGGTGAGAAACAAAAATGGGAATGTTCATTTGTGTGGAGATTATCTGAAGTTAAATCAACAGACACTTAAAGATGCCTATGCACTCCTGAAGCTCAAGGACATTTTTATGATTTTGACTAGTTCCAAATGGTTTTCAGTCCTTGACCTAAAATCTGGTTCTTACTGGATAGAAGTTGTAGAAGCTGACAAGCCTAGAACAGCCTTTGGGTGTCCTCTTGGATTCAATGGATTCAATAGGATGTCAGAGGGGATTACAAATGTGCAAAGCACATTTCAGCAACTCGTGGAGAAATACATGGGTGATACGAACCTGAGGGAAATCATCATTGTGTTCTCTAAAGACTTGGATGAGCATGTGGAAAGACCTGTGAGAATCCTAAATTGACACAGAGAGTATGGACTTAAGCTCGCTCCAGAAAATTGTGTTTTTGCACAGACCTCAGTCCAATACTTCAGACACATATTGCCTCATCAAGGAGTTCAAACTGACTTTGACAAGATAGCCACAGTCAAAACCTTGCCAATTCCTAGAAATCTGAAGGAACTGAAGTCCTTCCTTGGATTTATCTGATATTACCGCAGATCTATCAAGGATTTTTCTCGAAAAGTTAAGCCACTTAATGATTTGACATTAGGGTACCCACCTGCCAGAAAGAACTCCAAGGTGAAGAATGATAGCCAGTATCATAATCCAAAACACCCATCTGGAGGCAGGTGGACGACGGTATGTCAAGAAACATTTGACCTAATCATAAAAGAACTTACATCTGCTCCATTGTTGGTGCTTGCTAATCCTCAGCTGCCATACATTTTTCACACAGATGCCAGCACGGCTGGTTTAGGGGCTGCCCTCTACCGAGAGCAGGATGGACACCTTAGAATCATCGCCTTCGCCTATAGGGACTCTCCCATTGCGAAACATGTATTCCTGTCCATAAATTAGAGTTCCAAGACCTAAGAATGGAAGTCAGTGAAAAATGTCATGACTATCTTTATGGTTCATTTACTGCAGTAACAGACAGTAACCCCCTGACTTGCATGCTTTCCACTGCTAGATTGGATGCAACCAGTTAAAGATGGCTAGCTGCCCTGTCAACCTATAATTTTAAGCTGCAATTGAGGTCCAGGAAGCTGAACAATGACGCTGACGGTTTGATCCGACGACCACATGGAGGACTATCAGATGATCTCACATCCCAAAAAGGGCAGCAACGCACCTTGAAGTTTACTGGAAGTCACCTGGTGAACTCAGGTGATGCGGATGACATTGTGCAAGCGGTCTGTGAAAGCCGCCTTATCCAACAGGCAGAACCTGCCGCAGATGTCGCCACTGCATTTGTTGAATCCTCAATGATGCTTTCAAGTGCTACATCTGACAATTTTACACAGGAAGATCAGTGTGGGGGATTACCATTCATTTCTCATCTCTCTGATGCTGATTTTACAAAGTCCCAGTTAGCTGATCTTTGTATTAGGGAAGTCATCAAGCAGATGGAAACTGAAGAAAAATCAATTTCTTCAGTGAGAAATGCGATCCGCAGACTACCGTATCTTCTCAGAGAATGGGATGGTCTAGAGCTAAAAGATGGGATTCTGTATCTTTTAGGAAAAGAATAATTGGAGATAAGACAACTTACCAGCTTGTTTTACCTGAGAAGTTTCAATCTGAAGTATTTAAGAGTCTTCATAATGACTTTGGTCACATGGGTATCGATCGTAGCCTGGATAGTTAGAAGCCGATTCTATTGCCTTACGGTGGCTGCTGATGTAGAACACAAGATTAAAATATGCAGTCAATGTGAGAGAAGAAAGACCTTATCTGAAAAAGCTGCTCTGTTAGTGAATTTTGGGACTACTCGAACCTTGCAGTTGGTCTGCATGGACTTCCTTTCATTAGAACCCGATCAAAGTAACACAAAAGATGTGTTAGTAGTAACTGATCATTCACTAAATATGCTTTGGCTATTCTTACACCTAACCAAAAGCCAAGATGGTTGCAAAGTGCCTATGGAAGCATTTCATCTTGTATTATGGTTATCCTGAGTACCTACACAGTGATAAAGGGCCTAACTTTGAATCCCACTTGATTGTAAATAATTGTGTGAGATAGCTGGAATTCAAACCGTCAGAACTACACCATATCAGCCCAGAGGAAAACCTATTGAGAGATATAACAGGACCTCTTAAATGTGCTGGGAAGCCTGGAGATGAAAAGTAAAAGTTGCTGGCGAGAATTTGTGAAACCCCTAGTCCATGCTTATAATTGCACTAGGAATGAGACGACTGGCTTTAGTCTGTATGAATTGATGCTCGGATGACAATCCAGACTTCCAGTTGACTTAGCTTTCGGACAACCCTTGAAAGACAAACATGGTACATTATCCTCTCAGTATGTACAAAATTTGAAATCCCATCTTGAGGAAAGCTTCAAGATAGCAACAGGGAACTCTTGGAAAATGGCAGATCGAAACAAGACCAGATACGACAGCCATCTGACAGGTTCAGAGTTGAAAGAAGAACACCAAGTGCTAGTAGGGAATGTGTGCATATGCGTTAAAAACAAACTTGTCGATAAATGGGAAGAAATAGTCTACGTAGTGGTGAGGTTAGCTGATGATCTGCCTGTCTACAAAGTATGCCCTGAGAACCAGTCTGGGCCCATATGAATGTTACATAGGGATCTATTGCTCCCTCGTGGATTTCTTCCTTCTGAAGATGATGAAGAACTTTCTCCTGTCCCTGTTCACAAGTGCACAACTCACAGGAGTTCTAGGAATGAATAGTGGGTTGAAGAAGAAGAAAATCCAATTGACTCTGAAGAGGATGAGGATGAGGTTTATTACCTCAGACCAAGGCTTGACATTATTGATGGATCTTCTTAGAGTCATGAAGCCTGTGAACAGTTACACAAAAGAATCATGGGCTCTAATCCAAGCCCAAATCAGTCACTTACACACATTCCGGTTACAGATCCAGTGCTGGAATCCCAAGGAAATGACAGTTACTTACCTGATGTAGAGGAATCCACTGTCGAATGTAATTTACCTGTCAGTCCTGAAGAAAACCCTGTGGAAGATACAACAAATGAGGAAATGCTTCCTGATGGAAGAAGGCTGGAAACATTGACAACCCTCAATGAGTCTGAGATTCAGTGAGAAAAAGAGATACATAATGGTGTTGACTAAAAAAGACACGGCAAATGAAAATCTCACAAAGAAGAGCCTGAACTCAGGAGGACTTCTAGACACAGAGTAAAACCTAGAACTCTAACATATCCTGAGCCAGGAAATCCCCTAGTGACAATAGTTCAGTTGCTTTTCCAAGGTCTGTGTTCAGCTATTGTAGCATGTCTTCCAGATTTCACGTATGTTGAACACCCCAAACCCATTACAGTGCAAACTGTAGCCATATGTAAAGGGCTTTGCAAAAAGTCAAGGGGGGGGGGGGTAACCCAGGTTAATTAAACCCAAAGCATCACCTGTGAAGGGATGAAAATGAGGTTTACCAAATTCTGAAAGTGTTGACAAAAAGAGCTATGTAAGAATGAGGCATGGACAAGTGACAGAAACACAACAAACTAATGAAACTAACTAAAGATGAAAACTGTGAAAAGTAGAATTAGTAGTTAATATCTCTATTTACTGGAAATTCTCAGCGTGAAACCCCTAGAGCAGAGACAATATCGATAAGAGATTTATTGAAGCTATTATTAATGAGCACCAGCTATAGCAAGACAATACTGGCAGAGAATAGTGACCAAGATCTCTACCCTGAACTGGGAATTAATTCTGTTAAATCATACCAAGGGATTTGGTGAGCTAAAACACATACTGTTCGGAGTATATAATTTGTGTATAAAATTTGTTCAGTCGTGTTGTAACTGAGAAATGTCTGGAAATGATAATGTGATTGAGTTAAAACAGAATGTGTATAAGAACTAACAGATTGTAATCCTGTTGTATACAGGTCAGGTTTTTTTGTGTAAGTGTTATGAATCGATTTTCTGTAGATGACCCACTATTTCATTCAACAAATCAAGAAACAAGATGGCGAGCCACCCAAGATCAAAGAACCAGCGCAGGATAGAACGCTTCAAGATGTAGATTTAATATGGTTGGATGAATAAGTTTATTTCTCATTTGGAGGATCTGAGTTTGTTTTTCTGAAAGAACTGATTATTTTTGAAGGACTTTGATAAGTTACTGGATGAGATTTACTTTGTTTAAAATTTAAGATGTTGGAGAATTTGTCATGAAAGGAGCTAAGCTGTGTATATGTTTTTTTTATTGGGATTGAATTTGAATTTGTAGACACGCTGACCTGAACTGAAACTGAAGTTAACCATAATACTTAAAAATCGGAATTCAATTATTTTCCTAAGTAACTAGGGATAAATAGAAAGGCAAATGTTAGTCTGTAAACTTTTAAATGGGGATAACACTAGATTTAATTAGTTAGAGAAATTGGAGTAATAAAGGTTATTCTAATGAATCTCACTGATTCTAACCAAAAAGGAATTTGGTTTTCATTTGAGATTTGGAATCTAAGCAGAATGTTGGGATTTTGAATTGTTCAATCTCATGTAACTATTTTGATATATCTTGCTTTTTTTTTAATCAACATAACTTTCCTCCAGAAGTATATGTTTTTCTATTTGCTGCCTCCTTTCAATACCTAGAGCTTCTGATGGTCCACTAGTACTATGTAAGTAGATTTTCTCATAAGGTGTGTTGCGAACAATCATACAAGACAAGGCAAGCACCACCCGGTTTTACACAGGACATCGATATAAGAGTGACGTTGCAGTGTCCTAAGCCTATTCTTCAGCTGCTTCATTATCCACCTTTCTTCCAGCAGAAGGTCTGATGTAGGGGTGTTCCTTTATGATTGCATAATGCTCAAATGTTTGTAACTTGTTGGGAAGTGAAGCAGTCCAGACCTGCTTGCAGTATGACCTAGACAACATTCAGGCAAGGGACTGATAGGTGGCAAGGAGCAATATAAGAAATGAACTCCCTATTCAATGTCATTGTAAGAATATCTTCACCCGAAGGACCACTAGTGTTCATGTATGGGCAGTCAATGATGGGAAGTAATTACTGGCTTTGTTAGCATTGCCCACATCCAAGAAAGTGAAAAATAAATGCTGGTTATATGTAGAGGCATTGTAACCTTCCAGTAAGAATGGAAAGTTGTTTTGTTATGTTATTGTTCCCTGCTTCAATACTTCACTGATGTACATATTAGCTGCCTTTGAAGTTAGTTCCTCAGAAATTCAAGCCTTCACTGCATGGGCTGAAATATATTAGAGGAGCAAGAAAAAAGCGTAGAAAAATATCCATGCATACTGATGTGTTGTTAGTGATAACCGTTGGCCTCCTCATTATTTTTTTCCTGCCACTGTTTTTGACCTGTCAATAACTGTGATGTATTGCAAAGCAGAAAACTTGATGTTAAGGCATATTGAGCCATTTTTAGTACTGATTTCCACTGTTCAGGTTTGCAAAGTAAGCAATTTGCTGCCTGTTCATCATCTGTAAAGATCATTGGAGCAAATATAATTCAGTTTATCAATTCTGCCATGTTCAGACCCATCCTAGTATTAAATACCATAACAGCCTGCTCTCAAACAAAAATGACAGTCCAGATATTTAAGCTATTTGGCAAAATTGAAATTGGGTTGGAAATGTTACCGAATTAAATACCATGATTAATCTTCAATGTCTCTTGACTAAAAATGATGGTCTAGAAATTTATTAAGTTCATTTTTGGAGTTTTTAATATCATGGCATGACTCTTCTAAGTTGAATCATCTTGTTTCCAGTAACACTTCCAAATATCAGAGCCAGCAAGGTTCATAGTAGTTGCTCTGTGAATATTCTGTGGCTGCAGGCAATTAGTTATGCTCAAATCATGTCAGGTCTTCAGTTTTTAAAGATACAATCTCATGGCAACCCATCTGTAGATGGTATTACTGCCAGAAAATGGCAAGAAAGGGAGTATCTGGTTGTCAGATCTTGCATCGGTCTGGAGGTCATTATGCTAAAAGTGTAATTCACATGTCAATTTCCTTTGGTGCTGGAAGAGTGATTTTACTTACTGTCTATCCCCACAATATCTGTTTTGTCATTACCTCACTGTGCTCTCAGGCAATGTGCTGAGTGTTGCCTCAGATCCACTGTTTAAGGCATGTCCTGCCATGCACTGCCACAGTGACAATGCATAGCAGAACCTGCCTCAAGGACAAGAGCACATTCTGAATATTGTTCTTGGACACCTGCTAATCTTTAAAGTGAAAGGAAGCAGCTTTCCTGCAGTCTGGCTGGAAATCACAACGATGACACCTCTTCTAGACATTCAGTCTTCTGAGCCTAGCTGGAAGACACCAAGAAAGCAGAGGCACTAGGATGTTTAACATTAAACAATCTGTTGTGCTTTTTAAAAAAAAATTTATATAATGGTCACACTATTATTGATTAAATTACATTTGTTTAGATATTCTCTTGCTCACATTCCACTGTAGTTAGACTGTGGCGTTTGTGTGCAATTGACACACAAAATATAACAGACTATTGAACAGTAGACAGTTATTTGCAATGCCCTAAGCAAGAAGGCTGGTTGTGTTCACTGTAGTGTTTGATCTTTAACATGAATCAATAATTGTCTGTTGTGCTTTCAACTAGCATAACTTTTTTTTTAAGTGAATGGTACGACTCGCTGCCAAGCAGGTGGCTTGATGAAGAAGCTGAGATCTAATCGTTGCTGCAGGTTATTCCAATGAAACAATGCTACCTTCTGGATAATGGTTGTTTGAAGGTAACATGAGGTCCAACACGATGAATACTCATTGAAAATAGTTATGGAACTTTGGCAGCCGAGGCACTTCCATGGTAACACATTTACCACAGAAGTCTTCAAATATTAGCACTAATTTGACAATTTGGGCTTGGGGAGGTTTGACCTTTCATTGTGTATGGCCATTTAAATGACAATGTCAGAATGCAAGGAGTACCAGGGCACTGTTGATTTTGTGACTCCTGGAACCAACAATGTCTTAATTTACACAGGCCGCATTCTAACATAGTGTGCCATGAAAAGTGACTTCATATGATCCATGTCCAGTGCTAAAAATGTACAAGACGAACAAGTGAAATTTTGGACTAAGTGTGGTCGCTTCGGTTTCTGCAGCAATGCAAGGTGACCTGGAAATGGCCACTCCAGTGTTCCACTCCAGCTAAACCCACAAGCAAGTCTGTAATGGTGTAAAATTCAATGTCCTGTGATTTAATGTGAAGGAGTAAAATCAATGAATGTTGCCAGGACTGGACCTATAATTGTATTCTAATTTTGCCTTATGCTGTCTCAGTCAAACACTAGCACTTACTGTGGCCCCGGAACCTGCCACCAGGATCCATTCAGCCTATTATCTCGTGTTCATGCCGATTTTTCTAAAGACAGTTATAGGCTTTGTGGTGGTTTATTAAACTTCAGGAGAGACAAATTAGGGTGGCAAAGTGGTGCTGAAGAAAAAGATCAGCCATGATTTTACCAAAGGATGGAACAGGCACCAGAACACAGATTGCCTTTTCCTGCATTCATTCCTTAAATTTGTGTAGGTGACAGTATTACATTATAATTCTGCCGTGTTTTGTTGAAATTGCCAAATACTTCAAAATCTGGAACAAACCTGCTTGCATATTATATTATTGAATTACTTTGAAGTCACTTTGGACGTCAATGTGATGTTCATGTGAAAGTAAACGTTTATCTCTGGAACACTACACTACTCCCACGAATACAGGAAAATTGAGAACCGCTGAAGTAAACAGTTCATAACTGTTAGTGGCGGGAGGAGCTATGACTGAACATCACTGCATTGCTAACAGCTTGACTTCTTTTAAGTGATCACTGATAGACTTCTCCAACAGGTTCTAGCTCAGTGTTAAGGATATTAGAATAGCCAAGAACATGTCTTTGTTAATTTAAGCCTTATGGAGGAAACCAAATATTAAAACTAAGGTTAACAGTGATTTCTTTAAGCCTACATGTGTGGAGTAAAAGCAGAAGTGGTGTAGTTCTGTACAGTTATTCTTCTGGAGGGTAAATTGAATGTCAGTTAATCCAGGTTCAGCAGGTGCTGACTAATGTACCCATCATCAAAGTGTTACATACTCAAAATAGCTGGAAGTTCCATTGCTTGTGTTTGAAATGCACCAAACTTAACCTGAAGGAAGAAGGGGAATGAAACAGCATGATTTACCAAATCGAAGAGAAGTTGTTTTTTAAAGGAAATAACTGTCCACAGTCTTTGTTTGAAACATAAGCTGTTGCTGAAATGATTCAACATTTTGTTTTGAAAGGACATGCAGGTAGGCTGAGTGGGTGGTATGGCTCTGTTGGTAACAGATCATTAGAAGGAGGTGACATAGAATCTGAAGATGTAGCAGCTTGTGGGTAGAGTTACAAAATTGCGATGGTAAAAAGACTCTGATGGCAGTTATATGCAGGCCTCTGAACAGTAGCCAGACTGAAGGATACAAATTACAATGAGAGATGGAAAAGGTATGTAAAAAGGGCAATGTAACAATAGTCATGGGGGATTTCAATATGCAGGTTGGTGCTCAATCCCAAGAGAGAGAATTTGTGGAATGTCTACAAGATGGATTTTTTGAGCAGCTTGTGGTTGAGTCCACTAGGGGATCAGCTGTTCCAGATTGGGTATTGTGTAGTGAACCAGATTTGATTAGAGAGCTTTAGGTAAACAGACCCTTAGGAGAAAGAGATCATAATATGATTAAATTGAATTGAATTGAAATTATTTAAATCTTATATCCATCCCATACTGTGCAATGTAGAGACATGTGAATTTATGTCTAATGGCTTGTAGAAAAAAAAGCTGTCCTGTAGCCTGTTGGTCCTGGCTTTGAATTCTCTCCCCATTTAAATAACAGTCTGCCCATTTATTTCTTCTACGGTCATGCACTTTGGTAGAAGAAATAAATGGGCAGACTATTATTTAAATGGGGACAGAATTCAAAGTTCTGAGATGCAACAAGACTTGGGAGTCCTCGTGCAGGATACCCTTAAAGTTAACCTCCAGGCTGAGTCAGTGGTGAAGAAGGCGAATGCAATGTTAGTATTCATTTCTAGAGGAATAGAGTATAGGAGCAGGGATGTGATGTTGCTGCTCTATAAGGCACTGGTAAGACCTCACTTGGAATACCGTGTGCAGTTTTCGGCTCGTTATTTAAGAAAGGATGTGCTGACACTGGAGAGGGTTCAGAGAAGATTCACTAGAATGATTCTGGGAATGAGAGGGTTAACATATGATGAACATTTGATCACTCTTGGACTGTATTCCATGGAGTTTGGAAGATGAGGGGGGACCTCATAGAAACATTTCGAATGTTGAAAGGCATGGACAGAGTGGATGTGACAAAGTTGTTTCCCATGGCGGGGGAGTCTAGTACGAGAGGACATGACTTAAGGATTGCAGGGCGCCCATTCAGAACAGAGATGCGAAAAAAAATTTTTAGCCAGAGGGTGGTGAATCTATGGAATTTGTTGCCAACAGGCAGCAGTGGAGGCTAAGTCATTGGGTGTATTTAAGGCAGAGATTGATAGGTATCTGAGTAGTCAGGGCATCAAAGGTTATGGTGAGAAAGCGGGGGAATGGTACTAAAGGGGAGATTGGATCAGCTCGACGAAATGGCGGAGTAGACTAGATTGGCTGAATGGCCGACTTCTGCTCCTCTGTCTTATGGTCTTATGGTCTAATGCTGCAGTACCATTTGCCAGACTGAAGCAGCTGAAACAGTTTCTGTTTGGGGTGACTGGTGTCCCCGATGATCTTCCAGGCCTTTTTGCGCACCTTCTGCTGTAAATGTCCTCAGTGGAGGGAAATACACATCCACAGATGCACTGGGCTGTCTGTACCACTCTCTGCAGTGCCTAGTGATCAAGATTGGTGCAGTTTCCGTGCCAGGCAGTGACACAACCAGTCAGGATGCTCTCAATGGTGCCCCTGTAGAAGGTCTTGAGGATCTGGGGGCTCATGCAGAACTTCTCCAGTCGCCTCATCCTGCAATTTGAGAGGGAGAAGCTAAAGGCAGCTGTTTCAGAATTACAGTAAAGGGAATTGCAGAAGCATAAGATGGAAGCTGGCCAAAGTTGTTTGGAAAGGAACATTGGCTGGGATGATGGCAGATCAACAATGGCAGGAATTTCTGGGAGCAAATTTGGAAGGCAGAGGATAAGTATTCTAAAGGCAATGTGACAGAACTGTGGCTGACAAGGGAAGTCAAAGCCAATATAAAAGCAAAAGAGAGGGCGCATAATAGAACAAAAAATAGAGGATCTGGAAGCTTTTAAAAACCAACAGAAGGCAACTAAAAAGCCATAACAAGTAAAAAGATGAAATATGGAAAGAAGCTAGCCAATAGTATTAAAGAGGATACCAAAAGTTTTTCAGATGTATAAAGAGTAAAAGAGAGGCAGGAGTAGATATCACACCACTGGAAAACAATGCTGGAAAGATAATAATAGGGGAGAAGGAAATGGCAGATGAACTGAAAAAGTATTTTTCTTTTTTCACTGTGGAAGACACCAGCAGTATGAAAATGTTGGATTACTGTGGAGAAGATGCTTGGAAAGCTGAAAGGTCTGAAGGTAGATAGGTCACCTGGACCAGATGGACTACACCCACGGTTGTGAAAGTGGTAGCTGAAGAGATTGTGGAGGTATTACTAATGATCTTTCAGAATCAATAGATTCTGGCATGGTTCCAGAGGACTGAAAAATTGCAAATATCACTCCAGTCTTTAAGAAGGGAATGAAGCAGAAGAAGGGAAATTATAGGCCAGTTAATCTGTCTTCAGTGGGTGGGAAATGTTGGAGTTAATTGTTAAGGATGAGGTTTCAGGGTACACTTGGAGGTACATAATTAAATAGGCTGTAGTCAGCATGGCTTTCTTAAGGGAAAATTGTGCCTGAAAAATCTGTTAGAATTATTTCAGGAATTAACAAGTGGGATAGACAAAACGAGAATCGATGGATGTTGTGTAAGATCCCTTGGTATTACAGGAAAGATACTAGCACGGAGAGAGCATTGGCTGATTGGCAGGAGGCAAAGTGTGGGAATAAAGGGAGCCTTTTCTCATTGGCTTCCAGTGACTAGTGGATTTCCACAGGGGTTGGTGTTGGGATTGGTTCTTTTTACATTGTATGTCAATGATTTGGGTGATGAAATTGATGGCGTTGTGTCCAAGTTTGAGGATGATACAAAGATAGTTGGAGGGGCAGGTAGTGTTGAGGAAGCAGGTAGGCTGCAAAAGGACTTAGACAGATTAGAAGAACAGGCAAAGATGTGGCAGATACAATATAACATCAGTTAGTGTATAGTCATGCACTTTGGTAGAAGGAATAAAAGTGTAGACTCTATTGTAAATGGGGAGAGAATTCAAAAATCCGAGGTGCAAAGGGCCTTGTGCAGGATTCCCTAAGGATAAACTTGCAGATAGAGTCTGTGGTGAGGAAGGTAAATGCAATGTTAGCATTCATTTTGAGAGGACTAGAGTATAAAAAGCAAGAAGATAATGCTGAGGCTTTATAAGGCACTAGTAACACCTTACTTGGAGCAGTTTTAGCCCCTTATCTGAGAAAGGATGTGCTGATATTGAAGAGGTTGAAGAAAATGTTTCCAGGAATGTAACGGTTATCTTATGATGAGCTTTTTTTTTGCTCTGGGCCTGTACGCGCTGGAATTTAGAAGACTGAGAGGGGGTCTCATTGAAACCAATCAAATGTTGAAAGGCCGAGATAGAGTGGACAGACAGAGGATGTTTCCTATAGTGGGGTAATCTAGGTCCAGAGGGCACAGCCTCCGAATAGTGGTACATCCATTGCGAATGGAAATGAGGAGGGATTCCTTTAGCCTGAGGGTTGTGAATCTGTGAAATTTGTTGCCACAGGTGACTGTGGAGGCCAGGTCTTTGGGTGTAATTAAGGTGGTTGATAGGCTCTTGGTTAGTCAATGCATGAAAAGTTACATGGAGAAGGCAGGAGAATGGGGTTGAAGGGAAATGGATCAGTCATGATGAAATGGCAAAGCTGTGTTGATGGGCTGAATAGCTTGATTCTGCTCCTATATCTTATGTTTTGATGGTCTGAGAGGGTACCCAAGAGACGAAAGATGCTGGATGCTGGCGCAAGCAACAAATTACTGGACAAACTTTGTTGACTGAAGAGCATCTGTGTCTGTGGGGGGGAGGGGATGGTATTGTTGACATTTCAAGTTGAGACCCTATATCAAGAATGAGAGTGAAGGGGAGATTAGTAGCTATAAAGAGGGGCTGATGAGACAATCTGTCACTCATCTGCCTCTTGTCTTCCACCTCCACACCTCCCCTCCTGCAAATGGTTCCTTCTGTTCATCATTCTTCACCACTCCCCAGCCCATCTATCACCCATGAGCCCCTGTCTTGCCCTACCTACTCTCCCCATTATACTGGCAACCTTCCCACTTCACTGATTCAAGGTCTCAATCTGATACATCAACAATTCTTCTACCCCCGCAGATGCTGCTCAACCTGCTGAGTTCCTCCAGCAGTTTGATATTTTTTGGTGCTAAGAATGGATTTACAAAGTTTAACGTAAATGTATTATCAAAGTACATATACGTCAATATATACGGTACAACCCTGAGATCCATTTTCTTGTGGGCATGCTCAATCAATCTATAGGGTATCAACCATAGCCGAATCAATGAAAGACCACACTAACTTAAGCGCTCGACCAGTGAGCAAAAGGCAACAAACTGTGCAAATACAAAAAGTAGGAAATAATAAATAAATAAATAAATAAATAAATAAATAAGCAATAAATATTGAGAACATGAGATGAAGAGTCCTTGAAAGTGTATCCATTGGTTGTGGGAACATTTCAATCATGGGGCAAGTAAAACTGAGTGAAGCTATCCCCTTTGGTTCAAGAGCCTGACGGTTGAGGAGTAATAACTGTTCCTGAACCTGGTGGTGTAAGTTCTGAGGCTCCTGTACCTTCTTCTTGATAGCAGCAGCAAGAAGAGAGCATGACCTGGGTGGCAGGGGTCCCTGATGGTGGACATTGCTTTCCTGTGACAGTGCTTCATGTAGATGTGCTCACTGGTGAGGTGGGCTTTACCTGTGATGAACTGGGCCTTCACATGACTTAATCCAGTGGAAGATTGTACACTTAAGCACTTCCTTATGAAGTTGCACTCATGGAATTTACCAGAGAGGTCCCTTGTAAGGTGGAGATAGGATAGCGACAGAGAATGAAGAAGCAAAGAAGAGAGGCTCATTCAGGAAAAAAAGCTAAAGTAAAGCAGAAAATAAACAAAATGTAAAACTCCAGGTTTAGATGTGTCAGAATTCGTTTGCTGATTAATATATGCTTCTCCACAGTTAGTTTGCTTCTAGTAGTTTGTTACAGCCACACTCACTGTTGAATCCTCCTCCTCTTCATAATTTTCTGATGAAGTTG